>NW_024704746.1:35284677-36484677 GCF_018977255.1 Callorhinchus milii | reverse complement strand
GTGAAAAGCTAGAGGATAGTGGTGGGTAAGTAAAAGGCATTAAGTGGAGTTAGAGGCTAGAAACTAGTTTCTCTTCTCCCTCCACACCCCCATCAGTCCGTCCAATCCACCTCAGAGAACTTAGAAAAGTAAGGGATAAGGAGCTGTTAAGAATACTATTGAAGTATACAAGGACAGACTGAAATTAACAAATAATCCAAGGACATAATTAGCCAAAGATAGAAATATTAGAATGCTGCTGGGACTGAAGGAACAGAGGAGGAATTTTGTCTTGGTTTGAAAAGTTGGGATAGAAGAAAACACTAAAGATTTGCTTGTTTGTCTTTGAAGCGTTAGGTAGTGCCTAGGTGGCATTTCCCTTAAGGAAGCTGAATGGATTTGTGGCGTCCATAATACAGTAGGTTTTGTGTAAGATTGAATGTCCTTTCTTTGTTCTATTCTTTAAATCATTGGAATAGTTTGGGAACAAGTCTGCAGTCTGTTTTCTCAAGTGAGAAAGGCATGGGAAAGTTAAAAAGAGAATATCTAAAAAAAAAACTTGGAATATTGTAGTGTGTTGAATAAACATTATTTCTTGGGTATAAATGGATAGAAGGATAGAAGAAATGTAGATCAATCAAAAAGAGGCTTTTTCGTGTTTTTAGCTAACATGAACTATTCAACATGTTATCAATGTACTGTTAAACAGCCAATATTTTGGGAGCTTTGAAGTTTACAATTACAATGTAAAAACCCTATAATAATCTTATTTCTCCCAACTTTATGAAAACGTGTAAATTTGAGAACCACTTATAAAGACCATATAAAATTACAAAGTGAAAAACAGTCCTATTCTTCCTTTGCTGTTGCTGTGCATTTGTCTTTCAGCTGAATTGCAACAGATTTGCAGGAACAATCATTTCAAATATACCAAAGTTACTATTCGAGTTGCACTACATAAAGAAAGGTACTGTGTAAATCTGTTTGCCTAAATTTAATAAACGTTGCACCTTTTTAAAGGAAGTGCTAATTTCAAACAGAAATTACTGTTACATTTCCATAGAAGTTAAATAATTTACTGTAGCCATCTGCATCACATATCTGTTGTAGTGATTTCTTCTATACATTTTAGAAGATAAAAGGAAACGTCTCCTGACACTCTTCTTAGTCTCTAACCAATAAGAACAGAGGCACAGTTTTCCCAATAAGTTCTTTATAACTAATGCCAACTGCACTGAGGCTGGTTATCAGAACAGCCAGAACTTTACCAATGGAAATAATGCTATATACTAAGCTTACATTTCAAATGTGTCCACAATGTTGGAGACATTTTGATAACTACAGCTTCCGAGTAGCTGAATTGCTACTCTAGCCATTTGGCAATCCGCTGGCAAAAATTGCCAAACCACTTTAAAAAGTAAAATTATATAGAATGTTTTTAAAATTTGGAGATATTGAACTTAAAAGCCCCCCTAGACCAAATATGAGGTTTTCTAACAGAAGAAACCTTCTCAAAACATCATATTCTCTGGAGTTTTGATTATGGCAATTGGCCAAAAGCAGCAATATTCCTTTTAAAGAAAGGAGTTTGACATGTTGAAACATCTCAAGCTGCTGCACAAGTAAATACTGTTGAGTGTAGTGAGTGTTTATGTAAGAAAACACTAGTAATTTGCACCAGAAAGGCCCCATAAAAGGCCAATGTAAATGAGCAATTAATCTGAAGGCAGGTTGGCCCATGGAGTTTATACTGGAGCATGTCAGTCATGGTTGCATCAGTTACTAAGATCATAGCTCCTTGTCATTTCATTACAATCATATTTTATTGCAAACTTGAATTTAAATATACTTCACATCACATCCACAAATACTATATAGGGATCACATAAAATGTTCCTCAATTTAGGAGCATAGGTTTTATGAGCATACACCTCTTTTACAGATAAGACATCCACAAACTTAATTTTTTTAATAATAATCATTGCATTTTGTTTCATTATCTTTTCAAACCCTTAGGGATTTTTCTATTTACAGTTGAACACTTCCTGTTTGATGCTCTTAAAAATGTTCTCAAAAGTTCACATAGTCAGATCAATTATGCAACCATGACAATCTTTACATTCCTAAGCCTCTATTAGTGGTAAAAACAGTCACTGTTAAACTAAGCAATACAGATCCAGAAAGTACCATGTTAGATTTCTTGTTGGTACTGTTACTATTAGCAGCGGGAGCAACACTACGGTGCTACAGTGAGCTTTTAATGGTCCAGGATAGGTAGGAAAAATTGGTTAGGATTTCATTCTTGATTATACAGTGATCTCCAATGGGAAAGGGATGTGTGGCATTAGGAGCGAGAGGATTGGGTTTGGAGTGACACGTGCTAACAGTCAAATAGTTTGCTAATATTCATTGTCTAAACTCACAGATGACGAATGAGCACTTGGGTGATGCATCAAAGCCTATCATCATTTGTGCATTCAAGAGAGTGCATTCAACAGCATACAACAGAAAATTGCAGATGAGATGGGGAAAGAGAGAGAAATTTGTCATTTCGATGCAGTTGATACCCAAAGGCAAAACTGTACAATGTAGGACCCATTAAAAAAAATTCCAGTGCACCCAAAAAGAAAAACACGTATTTAAAACATTAAGAAAGGTCTTAGATATTGGAATTAAAGCCATGAGTTAGAAATAAAGTCAAATTAAAATGGGAATAAAGGAAAGGCAAAATGATCAAAAGTGTTCCATATTCTTAAATATTTGTTGTGTAAAGTTAGTATTACAGTAATAAAGCTAGTGCCAACATCCGAGCAGCTCTAACAAATGGATTTACTTTTTCAGGTTCATGGCACGAGCCAAGAACCAAAGGGGGTAGTGGGGGAGAAAGAAAGCCTGGAATATTCTTCAGCTGCTGAGGATTTAACAGTTAACAGCTATTAGGGTAGACCCAATCCCACAAACAGAAATGAAACATATAAAAAACACAGCCAAGACAGGGTAAGGAGATTGCCACAATAAAATAATGAATTAACAATGACCTGACATGTAATGAACAAATTGCATTTCAAGTGTGCTATTCTTGCAAGGTTGTTTATGTAGAATATTTCACTGCGACAGAGGGAACATACATTTTAAATAATATATAAAGATTGCAGGCTTGCAAATTTTAATGTGTGCAACAAATTATACTAACTGGTTAAACCAATAATTGCAATAGAAAATACGGTTTTCATTACAACAAAGAAACAAAGTTACTGGCTCAACCAACATTCTTGCAATAAGAGTTAATGGCAAGAAGTTTTCTTGGAAAGCAATCATTTTTACTTTCCATGCTTAAACACTTTGTCATTTTAGAGGTCTATGAAGAAAGAACTCATCTGATGGCAGTAAATGCACATGTTGCAATGAGTTGTACAGACTAGCAAAATCTCAGGCATAATTTATCTGTGCTATTTTATGACATGGTGTCAGTGGGTGATCAATGATTCTCAGTATTCCTGAGCTAGAATAAAGGTTTGGAGAGGAAGAAACACTGCAGGCTACCCATCCTCATCACTGTCCAACGACCTCTCCTAGAATGTAAGTACAGATATATAATTTTAAACTGACGGACAGTATTGGGCTGTCATAATGTCCCCCACATTTGAATAGCATACAGTCAACTAATAGTCTAAGCTCACACGAAGAATGGCAATTTAGGGAATGTACAAGAGGGCTGCTGACACACAGAACCATACCCCAGCAAGAGTAATTGTTTTTAGATGATAGAGGAAGAACAAGTAAACTGGGAAAGGAGGGAAAGAGCAATTATAAATGCATATAAATCCTTAATCTTTTGGTCAGTAACTTACCCATGGGATACATTTGTGTGTAGACTACAGAATGCTTATTGTATAAAGTACCTTTTGGTCCGATCAGTTTCTAAATTAATGCATCAGCTTCACAAATTCAAAGTGCTCATCAGATTCTATCTAAGGGATATTGAGCAAAATGCCAAAAACAGATATTTTTTAAATGAGCTTTTGCAAAGTCTAATCCTGTAGTTGTGTTACTCTTCACAGCACAGATACTGTTGTCATTAGCCACAGTGCTAACCAGACTTTGTAATTGGAGCACTGTGTAACTTTCAAATAATATAATTCACAACTCTGGCTGCAATCAGCTTTTGAAATGAGATACATTCCAGATGCCATAGGCAAGTAATCCATCCAACTAGAAAAAAAATCACAGGAGTATTTGCCTTTTTAAGAGACATCTGATGAGAACAACATAATCCTCTTTCTAGATCACCTTGTAGTAGCAATCTTCAGTCTGCAAGAAACCACCAAGTTACCCATGAGGGACTTCACACCAATTTAGCAAAAAGATGAAAGCTGAGTGTTGAGATTTGGACCTTTATCTGAGCCATTCAGCTAATTGAACATTTTTATCTGTAAACCATAGTTTTAGTATATCCAAACATGGTATTGAAAATGTTAAATCTCCCAAGTTCTCAAATGTCTTCTAGACTACAAAGTGATTTTATTGAAAGCAAGCATTTTGTTTTATTTCTGAAATAATGAACATGGCAAGAAAGAGGTAGCTGGAGAATGATTGAATGTGTGCATGTGCTATACTGGCAGGCTCTTTCTGAAGACTTTTCTTTCCAGGACTAAAAGCGGTTAAGTACTTTGGAATAATACTAATATTCTATATTTTCTGCAAGTGCAATACAAGTGGTGGCGTGAAAACAGACTCAGCAAAACTCAGCAAATTGTGCTAATCAGCCCCTTGGCTTATTGGTACAATGCAATGGACAGAGCAGCTGGCCAATTTGATTGTTAAGTGCTCCGAGAAGTTATCCTACATAAAGAATGCTAAATAAATGCAAGTTGTTGTTCCTTAATGGGTCAAGGAAAGGTCTAAATCTACCAATTTTCCTGGCAACTATTAAATAAAACATCTACCTCACCTAGCCTTGAAATTCTTCTATACCGTTAATCTCCCCACCTCTCAGAACACACACTTTGTATTTGTATTCCTAAAAATTACAGTGCACTCATGAATATAACCTTCCTGATCCAAGCTTTGATAGCTCCTCTTTGGGAGTAGCCCTTCCCTTAATAACTTCCTAAATTTCTTTGAATATTGAGCAGGCACAATGCTATGGGCAACTGAACTGTTGAAAAAGAACTAAAGACTGTACCTACATTGTTCTCTTATTCAATACAAAAAGGGGAAGATCATGTGTTTCAGCCTCAAAAGTCTCTTCAAATAGGCAGCAATGGTTGTGATTTTTTTAAATAAATGGATAAGAGATCTATTTGTGATGAATACAAATGAAAAAAACAGAATAATCTTCAAATAATTTTACTCCAAACATTCAGACACATCAAAATGCTGAAAAAAATACCAGCAACATTTTACAACTTGTAACTCTTTAAAGAAGCAGTCTTGCTAACCGTATATATTTGTGAACCAATACAATTAAAGATGTTACGTTTTTCCCAATTTGTTGTTCACCACAGATCATTCTAGCTTACACTAATAGGTGGGGGCATTTGCACGTGGCAAGTTCGTGATCTCTGCTAGGAGCTAAAGATGAGTGAAGCAGAGCTGAGCATTTTTTTCATTCAAAGCATAGGCCACTAAATAACCCTGTACATGGAACAGTCAGCTCAAGGAAGACGGTGACTGTAGCATATAAACAAGTTGGATGCAATGTTCTCAGTTGGAAAAACAGCAATGGTGCTGAAGAACTAAAAGAGGTGAAATCCAGGAGAGGAAATAGACCTGTCACATCAATGCTTCCTGTCTTCAAGGCATTGCATCATGCTGGGATACAACTCCACAGACCTGCAAGCCATCCAGGTAGTCATTTTACCCCTGTGGTCTGTGACAGCAAACTAATCAGCTGGTGGTGGGGGTAATACTGCCCTCAGTTAACGTTCACACATTTTCCAGAAGAAATGACTGGATACAAATCAGGAGCAGAAACCCTGGCTAATTTCTCCACCTTCGTACCCTTCCCCCGACCCCTCTTCCAGCCCAAAGACATTGATGTTAACAATCATGTTCCTTCTTTACCCACTAAGACATCAGGGACCCTGAATTGTGTTTTAAATAGTTTATTTTTCATTGTTTTCCCTTGAAGAGCACAACTGGTTCAATTTTACAGGAGACCTCTCTCCAGCAGCTCATCCAAGTGAACTGAGAGTTTGATCTGTGAACCTCAATGAGCTTGTCAATCAAAAGAAACATGCCCTAGGTGGGCTAGTTAACAACGGAAACAAAATCTCCCCAATAGGCTACCTAACCTGGCCATTCTTTCCTCTCCTTACTGAAGAACAACTCCAGCTCCCTTGCTGCTCTCCAAGCTGAGATTAGCTAATTTAGCAAATTCAGGGAATTAACCTGAATTTGAACCTTGGCTCTATGGCTCAGTGCCACATATGCAATGTATTTAGTCTTTAACTAACCATCTGGCGCCCAGAATAATAATCTTAATAGAGGGAACAGTACAACTCTAATGTATTTTTCAAAGAAAATAAAGGTTTTCCTTACCGTAAGGAGTCCGTCCCGCCAATGGATTTATTAATGGAGTTGGATTGCCACTTCCTTCCCTTCTGCTTCGATCTGCTAGCACTGGAAATTCTGAGAGGTCTAACCCTGTAACATTTTCACTTCCATCTAAAACAGAAACAATCGTCAACAATGTAGTTTACAAAATATTCACAACCATAAGTTCAATCAAATGTTATTGTACATGCATGTGTGAAAAGACCTATGGTTTTCTTTGGACAAATTCAGAAACCTGACAACTGGGTCTGAGGAAGTTTCAATACGCATGGCTGATTGTGGCCCTTATTTATTGCTTTAAATCCCCCAAAATGCTCTTGATATAGACCGGCTGAATTCAGCTATTCAGAATTGTTTTGTGGACAATGAAAAGTTACATCTTTTAACTTTTCATTGTGCACAAAACAATTCTGAATAGCTGTTTTTCAGCCAATGAAAATTATTTTGGAAAAAAGTTGTTTTCATCTTTCATCAGGAGAGAGGTAAGCAGTATATTTCAACATTAGTTCAGCAGTAAATGTTAGAAACAATAGAAAAGGGGATACAGATAGATAATAATAATCCTTGGATTTTTCATTTTGTGGGCGAAATACATAGGTAGTAAAATAATCGGAACATAAGAACAGGAGTAGATCATTCAGCCTCTCCAGCCTCATCTGCCATTCTATTAGATCATGGTTGATCCATACCTCAACTCCATTTACCCACCTTGTCTCCATATCCCTTGATACCCTTACCTAACAAAAATCTATCAACCTCCATCCTGAACATTTGAATTGATCCACCAGACAAAGCTGGATCAATTCAAATGTTATAAAAATAAAATTGATTTAAAACAAAAAAGGTAAAGAGACAAGCAGAAAAAAAGGAAATGAAATCAGGGTTTAAATGCAGATCTTTTAAGAAAATTATTTTAAAGAGTGCTGGGGTTATATTGCAGCCATAAGGCTATGTCATGTTTCATCTTATGATATAGCCATTAGTATTTTTTCACCATTTGAGCACATGAGCTGAAGATCTACTGAACCAAAAGCCCCTAAAGACAAAGTCACTTTAAAACTGCTATCAGTCTAAACTAATCTTTATAGAAATAGGTTCAACATACAACCTCATTCTTAATTTATTATATTTCACAGGAAAAAAAACTATTCTCGGCCAGGAAAAACACAAAAAATATTTTAACACAATGTTAATTTGAACAATTTCATCTTACTCCAACAGATAAAATAGTAATAAAATGTACTTCATATTTTGAGGCACTAAACAGATCAAGAAAGGATCTTCCCACTTGTAGATGTTATCAGCTCCTAACCTTGTAGTGTAAAGTATCACATATCAATGTTGTTGATAAATGGATTTCACAAACCCTAAAAAAAATTGTACAAGCCTTTTCTAAAGAGTTCAAGGTCCTTCCTGGCCTCAACCAGCCTTCCTGGCTGCCTGTTTCTGTTGACAACTACCTTTTGTGCAAGTGACTGCTGGGCCAAAATGTATTGTTTTTAAACTAACTATACCTGAGTAGAAATAGTCAAATGCCTCCGGAAGTGGAAAGAAAGCCAGCAAAAAACCTACCTGTGCCATTGAAAATATTACTTGAAATTGAATTATTAATCCCAAAAGCCTGATTCCTGTTCATTCCAAATCCAGACATACTGTAAAAAGCAAAAACAATGTCAGTAATATTCTGGCAGAGCACAATATAATCCTGGGGATATTTATTCCAGTTAGATACATAAAACTATGGTTAGGTACAGAAATTTATGGTAAGTTCACACACTTCAATAAAGATTTAAGAAACTTTATTTAAACAAAATTAAACTTTAATTAAATGTTTAATTAAATGTTTTGACTGAACAAGAAGTAAATGTTTTCTTAAATAGTAAGTCAAAATAAAATATTGTGCTGTAATGATATAAACATCACCCTTCTCCAGTTCAACCTAGTTCAAACTTGTCATCTTAATAAATGCTGAATGTTCCAAAGATATATCAAACACAACACAAGTATATTTCACAATACTTCCCAACCATCTATTCTATGTTATGTTCACTGGATCAAAACCACAACAGGTGTACACAATTATGCACACAATAAATTCCCATTGCAAGAGGTGTAGAAATTCTAATTTTCACTCACATTCAGATTAAGGGAAAGGGAATACCAGACCGGCCGGAATGTTTTACCAAGTATTAGCAAATAGGGTGGTGTATCAACACTATTCCACCACTAGATGTGTCAAGTCTTTGAAACCCTCTAACTGAATGGTCTGCTCGTCTTCAAAATAAATCTTGTAGAAGTCATAAGTCAATGGCATTTCATTCTCAGCAACCATTTATCTTTCAAAACAGGGAGCTGTTAAAATGGGCAGCATTAGGCTGCGGAATTATATACTTACTTCTTACATGGGAATAACATACCCTGCAATAGATTATACAGTAAAACTCGCATAAGTGTTATCTTTATAAATCGTATAATCACCTAAATCGTACATTCACCCAAGACCCATTCAGTTTCCTATCAAAACAGGTATTAAAAATCTCCTAACTCATAACCCCACTCTCCTACCCTCCATTACTCCCGTAAATTGAATTGCGGGAAATGACGTCCTGACTCTTCGACGCATGCGCACTTACTGGACGGCTGCATTGAATTACAAGAAACGTAGTCTTAATCCTTGGACGTATGTGCAAAATAACTTCATCTCCAGAGACTCAATGCAGTTTCATTGCTTGTCAGTAAGTACACATGTGGTGATGGGTCAAGGCGCATTTAATTATAGAAAACGTATTCTTGACCCATCACCGCATGCACATGAACCAGCTCCAGTGACGAAATACCGGATGCGCACTTACTGGCTGCATTGAATTATGTATGCACTGTGTAGATTGATTAAATCGGATTTTAAACGACTTACAAACACAATTTGCCTGCAACTCATACTTCACATAAGTCGTTAAATGTTATGGTCCCAACTGATACAACTTACGTGAGTTTTACTGTGTAATAGTGACTGAAAAAGAAAGCAGTAGTGGTAAGTTACATATTGGCCAGAGAAATAGATGTGCCCAAAACACATGACTTCAGTGGATCTCCACTCTTTTATGATTCCTTACTGAAGGCTAACACTTACAAAAATGTGTAACCAGCAGTAGATTTCAATCATGTTTAGTGCTTTAATCTAAGAACGTAATGAGAAGACTACTATTTGATTATTATGAACTCTGACCATATCTTACCTGCTCACTGTGAAAGGCTGTCGAGATGGCTGCTGCTTTGGCATACATATTATGCTGGGTGAGCTTCTGTTTGGACTGCCTAAACCAGAGCTGCTCATGCTATTTGTCCTGCCTGGAATTCCAATTCCCTGCCCAACCTGGGAGTGATTCATCATATTCCTGGGATTCATAGGCAAAATGCTCCTGCAGAAAAAACATTAGAGAAAACCATTTTGCTTTATGATGCGCCTTATAATACAAATGCTATCTCTCATGCTGGCATATGAGACAATAGTGAGGAACAAACATGGCTGCTAGTATGAAATTTACTTACCAAATGTTGTCAAAAATTACACATTACTAACCATTATTTGTTAAGTTCAATTTTTAAAAGATCATGAAATTACCTCTTCAATAATATTAAATAACACACAATTTTGGTGTTTTGCACATACGCCCAAAACATTCTTTGTTTTTTCAAAAGTCTCAATTCACAGAAGTATCTAGTAGGAAGTATAGCCTGCTGCTTCCTGCTCCACATGTCTACACTGCCAGGAGTGAAGCAACGTCACTGGGATACCAGCTCTCCCACATGGGTTTTCAGGTGATGATCAGAATTGAAGAAAGTACCTGTCTGTTTTTGGCCTATCCAATCCAAAAGCACCAATGTTAAATTACAGTCTCAAACAACTGTCTCAGCTAATTCAGAAAAGGCCTGGAATCAAACTGGTGGCCTTCTGGTCTACATGGCTTAGTACTACAGCAAACAATAGTATTGTTCATTAAGCCCTTTCAGGTGTCCTGCTATGCAAATACTAACTGTTATTTGTGCTGCGATGGCAGCGCCTCCAAAATTAGGCTTTGAAACAATATTTATGTACCAAAAGCCGCTGAAACCCTGGTCCATGCCTTTGTCACCTCTCGGCTGGACTACTCTAACGCCCTCCTCACCGGTCTCCCACCCACTACCATCCATAAAATCCAAATCATTGAAAACTCTGCCGCCCGCATTCTCACCCGCACAAAACTCCGCTCCCCGATCACCCCAGTCCTTACCAGACTGCACTGGCTGCCTATCCCAGAGATGATCGATTTCAAGATCTTCACCCTTGTATTCAAGTCCCTGCACTCCTCTGCACCCCCCTACCTCTCTGACCTCCTCTCTCCTCAAAACAGTACCCATTGCCTTCGTTCCTCCGGGTCTGACCCCCTCCTCGTCCCCCGAGTCCTCTGCTCCACCCTCAGTGGTCGTGCCTTCAGCCACTATGCCCCAAGGCACTGAAACTCTCTTCCTCACTCCCTTCGTCTCGCTCCCTCCCTTCCCATTTTCAGGTCTCCGCGCCTTTGGTCACCTTCACCCCCTCCCCCTGGCTCAGCCCCGGGATCGGTTACTGTAAAGCGCTCTGAGATGCCGTCCGGCATGGAGATAAATCCAATATTATATTGTTATACTGTTATAATTTCATAAAGCATACAAATGCTGTTTACATACTTGTTTTTTTTAAAAAAATACAAAACAATCCAACAGAATACTCCCAAGTTCATAAAATTCATTTATGTATCTACTTTAAGCTTTTTTCCAGCAATTTTTCCACTACAAAAATATCTACCGCAACAAATAGATCTGCCCAGTTTATGCAATTTATGGCTTCAGTATGAAAAACAAACATTTACATTTTAAGCATTATTGTAGGAGAACATTAAAATGTTGTTTGTCCCTTTACCTGCTTGGTGAAGGAGGAGTGTGAAGTGACATTGTGGGCACTCCTGTTGTTGGCGTTACGTGATTAGGTAACTGAGTACCTTGTGATAAGCTGCGATTTAACTGAGGGTTATTGTTGCCCATTCCCCTCACCGGATGGCCTAATGCACCTGTGAAGACAGGAATATAATCTTTTTCAACTATGCATCAAGTTACCTTTGCAGTCATTTATCGATATTACGCAGTAGTTTTGTTCAGCACAAGCCTTCTATGCCTGGTTTAGCTTACGCTACAGGCAACAACAGCCCTACGCTGCTGATGCACTTTGAAATATTTGAAGCTGCATGGTTTGCGTCCTCTCAAATAGTGGTGTTTTGTAATTAGTAGCTATTGGGATATTGCAGGGAATTAAATGTCTGCTGCTGAGTGCAGAGCAATCATATCATGTACCTCGTACGGTAATACACTTAAGAGAGCAATGTGACACAGAATTCATGATGTCACTTATTGCACATTTACAGATTCCCTTTAGAGCCCAAAACAAAAGTAATGGGGCAACCTGGAAAATGGCACAAAGGAAAAGTTATCTATTAATCGTGCCAAGGTCTCTACAACTTATTGTTCACCAGTCCTGGTTCTTACAAGTGACACTGTCATGCTGTATCCTCAATTACCTCATTCACTGCACGCACAAATAGAAGAGAAACTATCCAAGTGGTGGCAATCAAATAAGATAAAATGTGCAGCAGAAAGCAAAACACACAGCTTCCTTCCCTGTACACACTGCTCTGATTACCATCTTCCACGCAAGTTAAACCAGCAATAAATGGGATCACCCAGGTAGCAAGCAGATTGTTACAATTATCAAACGTATCTTATCAAATATTAAAATCATATATATCAAATATTAAAAGCATATTCCTCAAGAGCAATAACATTTATAAACATCAGTTTGCATTGGGTGTAAAACTTTTTCAGATCCTTAGGACAAGTCTATTCAAAGATAATAAGAGGTGGTTAGAGAAACAATAGCTATACTTCATTTATTTAAAGTACTTACATTTGCTAATCTGGTAATAGATTAGTTCCACTGCTGCCTAAACATCCTGCTAATAAAGCAACAAAAATTGTCTAAACTATTCCTTTTAAGACAGCAGTATTTCCATAAGAATATATAAGAATTCAATGGCAGAGCAAACATTTTACTTCACCTTTAAATAAATGTCATTCATTAATAGGTGTCCAACATGGTAATGGTAACCTAAAGAACAACTGAACAAACAAGTGTACTTACTTTGCGGGCCATATAAACTTGCACCAAATTGAGATAGCTGCCCTGATGTTGATGGTGATGGCGATGTCAGTATCTAGGAAACAATAATTAGGTGCAGTCAGAAATAAAATTGGTAGAACCTTAAATCTAACAGAATTGAATCTGAAGTACACACAACAGAAATAGGTCCTTGTAAATGTCATCTTTCGATAATTCGGAATATAGCATTATAAGCCCAACACAGTGAAAATTGGATTCAAACACTGGCAACCAGTCAAAGGAATCTATAGGTTACAAAAAGCACATATCTCTAATGTACATTATAAAATCATAGAATTATACAGCACAGAAGCAGGTCTTTCAACCCATCTGGTTCAGGAATCTTCCTGCATCTCCTCCCCACACAATTTGATTAGATGGTGCACAAGAAATACTAGAACTAGAAATACTGAGAACATACTGCAAATCTTAACGGACACCATGCCTCTGTACAGCACATAAATACTGCGATGGTCTGAATTACATAAATTCATCACAGGTTAGAAAATAATATTTTGTAATAAAATAAAAATTAAGATGATTAAAAATGTATTTAAAAATAAAGATTTTTGTTAAAATCAAAGTTAAAGACCTTAGAAATACTACTTTCTTGAATTAGAAAATTTTATTTCGTTCAACATTGTTCATTTCTATAAAATAGAAAGTGAATATTTGCCACCATAATGATCTTATTCACTTCAGTTGCAGTTTCCTGTCTATAAAGTAAATAAAGGAAGCCGCACAAAACATCACCATAACCCACAATTTCTCCCTGCAATAAGACTGGAAAATTTGCTTTCACCAGATTTATCCAAACAATGGCACCTAGTGATATAGTTCAAAAGGAAACCACTCTTAAGTGGCCTCTCATGTAAAGTGCCAAGATACACACTCATCAACACTAACATTTCAACAGTGGGGATATCACAACAAAAGCATAATTTGCCATCTATTTTTTGTACCACAAAACCCAAGATACTTAATAACTATAATGCAATCTTACTTTGGTTTGTAAAATGTACACTTAAACTGTTTGGTAGTCAGCATAGTACACTACAACAAAATCTAGCTTCCCTACATTTGTGATCACATTGCTCCAAGGCAAGGCCTCTCACTGCACTACTGGGACTGGGCAAATGTTGATGATTGTATGGAATATACTGTGCACTGTCCATTGGAAGGCACTGCAATCTATTTTGAAATATTATTTAAAAGATTTAAGAAAACTATGTATGAAAACAAGCGAGGAACTAGTCCCGTTAACAGGTAATGTACATTTGAACTGCAATAGCTCGCCCTGTCCAGGTCTGCAGTGGTTATTTCCTTGCTCGATACAAATGTACAGGTTAGTGCAATGTTAGGTCTGTGGAAAATAACTGGTGTCAAAGCAATTACGCCATTTACATTTTTAAGTACAGGTTGTCAGAAAGCATTCAAGAGACACAGTTAAATTACCCTCCTTTCATTTTTAATCTTACAATCCCAGTTGGCAGTGCTTGTGTAAGACAGTCTTCAACAAGCTAATTTAATTGTCTTAATAGCATCCCTTTGTTGTTTATATCAATATTCTCTGACAGGTTTCAAGGGAACTGGTATAAAATGTGCAACATTGAGCTTCACATCTTTCTAATATGGTCTTCCTCCTTAATCTTAAAAAATACCAAATTTGTGTTTGGGGAGAGGAAGTGGGTAAGAAAAAAAAACAAATGATAGATTTAATCGAAGATTGAGCGCTAAGATAAATTTAGTGTGGGATATACACACAATATATTTGTGTACATTTATATAATTCAACATAGTACTTATTCCTTTTAAAAAAAACTCAATTCTCCTCTACCCCTACCACCTCCGCTACCCACTCCACTACTCCCACCCCCTCTGCTGTGTGTTTGTGAGTGGGTGGGTGTATCTGTGAGTGTGTGTCTCTGTGTCTGTGAGCGTGTGTCTCTCTGTGTCTGTGAGTGTGTGTCTCTCTGTGTCTGTGAGTGTGTGTCTCTCTGTGTCTGAGAGTGTGTTAATTTTCAGTCTTTCAATTAAACAATTTCCAATGTTTGACCCACACCCCCAAATGAACAGTGCTGTGCAACCCCCTAAAGTGAATACCTGTATCATAGCTGTCAATAAGGTTGGGTGACTCCGAGGAAATAATCTATATGGTTTAGTATCAATGTCATTGTTGAAAGTCAAGTGATTGCCAAGAACCAGGAAGCCTTGACACTATTAGAAACTCAATCCAGCTACAGTATCTGCTGTAAAGTCTGTTGCTACTTTCTCCTAGTTTCATCAATGTGAAAAATCAGACCCATACAGCAAGTAGGACACCATTCAGCCATTTATTCTTAGAATTATTCTGGGTTCAGCGAGAACATGAAAGATCAATTCCTCGAGAAAGCTCCCGATTACTTGTAATATGAAGACATGTGGATACAATGGTCTGTTTTTTGAAGGCCATGTTGAATTAAACAAGATTTTTCCTAACGTTTTAAGTTGATTATCAGAAATCATTTGCCCTGCAGACACCATTGGCAACAGTCATGTCAGTCAATGACTGAGCACTTCAAATGGCAAGTTATATAGATTTTGAAGCTTATGACGGCCTGCAGCATTTATCCTGAACTGTCAAATTGAGACAATAACGGTCAGTAAAAGTATGCATACCATTTCAGGTCACTGCCTAGCACATATACCCTGGAAGATTATCTCCCCTCCACAACATACACATAACATATATGTATTGTTTAAGGGGCAACTGTAAACCCTGGTGGATCCCAGCTTGCCAAGATTTTCGTGTGTTGCAGATGTCACTTTGTTGATGAGCAACCACAATGACATCTACAACACGACATGCAAACCTTGGTTCAATCAAGTGTTTACTTGTCCCCGTAACTGTCTGGACTGATGGGACTCTTTCATCCTATAAAAGGCTACTGCACATCAACTAGGCAAGCCTCAGGCAGTAGAAAAATCTTTAGTGACGATTTCAAGAACATGAGGGTTACCTGCAATTTCTGTAGGTTTTAAAGCCGTCACTTGGAAAACATATTAATTAAACATTTTCAACTGAATCTCAAATTCACAAGCTAAAGGTTATTACAGTTTTTTTCAGTGCTAAACACTTACAGAAGATGTCTAAGATAGGAATTGGATAGGAATTGTTGCCTATAACAGGAGATAACAAAGTGCTATCGTCCTTTCATTGATCAAGTTTTATAGCATACCATAACACTATTCTGTTTTTCATTCTGGAAAACACAATGCAAATGGAAAAATAGAACTTATGTTATGCTTTCACTGAAAGATTATTTATACCTTGCACTTCTTGCTTCCTTTACTGTTATTTGTCTTACATGTTGTGCTGTCTTTCCCCACCCCTTTTTCTGGCCATTTCTTTCTCTTCTCTCACTCCCTTTTCTTCACTATTATTTACTTTTTTTTTTACACAGAGTCCCTGTTGGCTTTGTCCCCAAGATAAGCAGCAGCTTCTTTCACATTTTTGCAGAGATTCTTTAGCGCCCATTTTTCAGTTTCCATGGCAACTGGAAAACCTAACAATGAGGTGATCTCAGGATATCTTTTCCTCTCTTCCCCCCCCCACACACACACAAACTTGTACATGTCGTATATAAAGTTAGGTTTAATCAATAACCTACACCGCACATGCATAATTCACCTCTGTCACTGCAGCTGGTAAGTGTCAGCTCCTTATCACTCTCAATCCTTGCCTTCCCCCTGTAACCTACAAGCTTTCAAGTAACCACTGCTTCTTGATCTATCCTATCTCCTCTTTTGAAGCATGTTGGGATCTCTTGCCTTTCATCCACAAGTTATAAAGAAGTTGCAGGATCCCAATGAAGAGCTGCATGCATGCATACATACAGAGACATAGAAACAGGACTAGGCTATTCAGCCCCTCGAGCCTGTTCCGCCATTTTATAAGATCATATCCAGTTACACACCCTTACTCCATATCCCTTAATACCCTGACCTAACAAATATTTATCTACCTCCATCTTGAAAATGTGAATGGATCCAGCATCCACAGCATTTTTGGGGTAGAGTTCCAGATTTCCACTACCTTTGGGTGAGAAACTGCCTCCTAAATGTCACTCTTAAATGGCCTAGCTCTAATTTTAAGATTATGCCCCCTTGTTCTGGATTCCCCTACCAGAGCAAATAGCTTCTCTGTATCTATTCTTTCGAATCCCTTCATTATTTTAAAAATCTCAATCAGATTACTCCTCAACCTTCTGAACTCAAGGGAATAGAGACCTGCAATTTGTTTCTGAAGGAGAAGTTTGGTGAAGAGACACTGACCAATACCACCTTAAGAAATCAATCATGATTGACAACTCCAGAACAGAAAAAGCACAATGAGATTACAGCTCCAGAGCTAGGATCAATACAACTATAAAATGCCAGATTGGCATTACAACAACACCAAATTACACCTGTATAGCGCCTTTCACGTCGGGAAGACGTCCCAACATGCTGGAGAGTCAGTGTTTCGGACCGAGCCGGGGGTCGGGATTCAGGGGAGGGTGGGCGGGGGAGCATGGTGATCGAAAGCACGGTCAAGTAAGAGGGCCTTGAGGTGGGTCTTGAAGGAGGCAAGGGAGGGGGCGATGCAGGATGGAGTTCCAGAGTGTAGGGGCAGAGTGGCAGAAGGCCCGCAATTGATTCCATTAAGTGTATCAAACAATCGATCCTGATAATTATTATGTTAAAACATAATTAATGGCTTGAAATAATTGCATCAATTGCTCAAACAACACAGCTGGTTCAGATGATAACTGACTAAATTTCAGTCCAGAAGATTACTGAATGCGTTAGTGGTTTAATTTCATCAGTTTATTTTGGTCTGATACTCAGCTCTGTTACCATTGTTGCAAAGATATTAGAAAACTCCCAAACAGACTCATGGATCACCCTAACAATCAGAAAATGTTCTGCAAAATGCATCGAACTGAAAACATGTCCTTACCTCTTTTTCTGTTCGATGAGGAAACATTGAAGACTGGGTGTAATACATGCTTTCATCATGATAATCACTCTCCACTCCCTCCACAAACTTCTTTCTCGCAGCACCAAACATGCTGTTTGTCACCTGTTAAGAAAAAGATTTTCAAAAATCAATCTAAATAATGCTCGTATAACACAAAAGTTCAGACATGATCTTAGAAATCAATGCAACCTTCTTTAGCAAGGTAGACAACAAGAGCACAAATAACCTCATAGGAAAGTTCAGGCAGACACCCTTGACAACCGTTGAAAAGTTAGCAAAATTACTGTATAGAAAAGTCAGGTGCAGAAATATACAAGAATTAACCATTAAGAAATTTAAAATCCAGAAAATTGTATTATTCAATAAACCTGAATTTTTCATATTTAATCTACCATTCCAATAAAAGGGGTTGAGATTTATTTTCCACACCAAGTTGGACAACAAAGTACAATTTGATTGATTCATAAAGTACTACACACAAGGCACAGACCACTGAGCCATCCATGCAGCATGGATGCAGCATGGTTGCAGATACACCAGGGTACATTTTGGCATCTCCAGATGAAAAACAGTAACTCTTAGCTTCCACAATGAATCCCATTTTCAAAGTACACAAACTTTGGAAAAAAGGAGAAGCTGACTAGAATGATTGATTTTCTCCAACATCCACTTATATAACTTTGATAATAATGGAGAATAATACTTGGAGCATAAAGATCATCCCCCAATGACAATTGATAGAGGAACATTAAAAAGGTAAATAGTGCATTGAAGCTGCTTTACCTCTGCATCATTAGCATTGCTACAGTAACCCCATTGACACAAACCTGACTACAAAGTGCAAGGTAAAACAGGAATATGTGCTTTAAAGTGCTGCATGGAACACTAACTATAAATGGTGGTAATGTACAACAGCTAGGGCAAGGAACAAAATGGTAGGATTACCAAAACAGTTTGCAACAGGTACATTTTTTTTACCCAAAGAAAAATCGCTTGGCAGCATTCTATACTAACACTAATAATTGAAAAAGATCTGACCAGCTCACAAATTCTTCAAAAAAGCAAACATTTGAAGTGTTGTGTACATGCAGGGATATCCTACGTCACTGCAATATAAACAACTGGTGGAATTACAACTCCTCACTTGCACTGCTGGTAAAAGGCAATGTGTACAAAAACCTTTGTGCAGTCGAAAATGTCCCATATGATACAACTGGGAAATTTGTAATGCTGAACTCAATTTGCAAAAGGTTGTGTGTTTAAAAAACAAGTGGGGTAAATGATAAATAACTACAGCTGAACAACAAATTTGAGACAACTGACATTTACTCAGGAAATGTTAAAACATGAAGCTACAAGACAATAAATGGGCAATCAGCGTGCTTCAAATTTGACAAGAATCAACTGCAGATATTTATTTAAAAATTAATAACGTCTTTGAAACTATTCAATCACTAAAAATTATTGGCACAACTTATTTCAACAACGTGGATTAAAATTATGCCTTTTGAAATTTCTTTCTCTTCAATCAATTAAGACACATGAAAGACATTTCAAAGTACTTTAGCATTCCAGAGCTTTTTACCATATACATGAAAGTAATGTATAATATCTCCACCAGATATTACTTAGAACACAAGTCTTGTTTTCTAGTTGCTCAATTCAGTCTATACCTGCTTGCAATTGACAAGACTTCAACCAGGTTCTCAGTACAGTACAATAACTACATCAAACATCAACAATTTAGTTAACGGTAGATTACACTTTCACATCTGTTAAAACAGCTGCATTTCAAAGAAATTTGAAAACAAACTTACGGAATGTCATCTGTATAATTTTGATAACTTCTTTGAAATATTTTCCTCTACTCTATCAATAATTTGGATCTGGTAAATGCCCTTGAGCCCTGGTAGACTAAATGTTTGATGTGTGAGACACTGCTGGGCACAAATTGGCTGATGCATTTGTCAACAAAACAGTCACTATACTCTTGTGATTCTACAGCAAGTTTCCAAAATTTCTAATTTGTGCAATTGTTCCAATCAGTCTAGAGGTCATTGAATAGAATACGGGAAAACAACATGGCTTTCAAGCTTAGTTAAGAGTTTTCTTTCAAAAAACACAATTGAGGTATATTGTATATTTATCTTTCAGGTCTGGATTTTAGCTTTTGAGAAGCTAATCTAGGTGAAGGGACAGCAGGAGTAATTCTACTGCACTCATCACTCCAGTTTTTGAGATTCAACATATGCAACAGGGACAAAATCAGTTTCAAGGTTTGTTCCACTAGTTTCAGATCTTGAGTTGTGGTCATCAAGGCACATTCCAGTAACTCCCAGCAAAGGGTGGGAAATCAGAAAAGAAATTCATGCTCGAGGAGTCTGGCAGTTTCTGGCAGCCGCTTACGGGGATGGAAAGCATCCTTTATGTCAGATCAGGCACAATGAGTGGCGCATCACAATTAGAAGGGGAAAGTGCTTACCTGAATAAGCACATATAATAAAGGAGTTGCAGTGTTTTTGATCCTTGGTCCAATTTAGCATGGTTATAATATCCAAAATAACCGTCTAGAACATTCAACAACTGTTTTGACATATTTTTATACAAAATGATTGCTGAGGTGCAGAAAATGTCAAGGATAAAAGGGACACATTAATTTAATTTGTATGTTTGCTTGTAAAACTCACAAAAGGGTGCAGAGACTATTTGCATGAATGGAAAATACAAACTTCATGGGCAGCATGGAGCAAAGACGTACAACTGCAAAGACTAAGTCTTTAATTGAGATGAGGGTTGACTTGGCCATTCCTCAACACCTCTTGATTTCAGAGTGTATTCCCACAGGAAAAGTAGCTTTTTATTTTCAGTGTCACAGATTTATTGCTAGCTTTCTTAAGGAGTAAAAGGGAAAAAAAAATATTTTCCAGTCAACATTTACTTTTTAAATGGTGTTTTTAAAATTGTTTTGCATGCAGCACAGCTCTGCACTTCAATTTTTTTAAAAAAGCAAATAGAGTTAACTAAATCAATTCCTTTCAAGCTGCATTTTATTTGTGCACAATTATTTCAATTCACAAAATCATTTTGCAAGAAGCATCACTACATATCCCCATAATAAATTGTGGCTGTTGTATAAGCAAAGAAATTTTGGGTGAATGCTTGAAGCTCTACTGTGCAAGTATAACAATAAACGGATTTACAAAATGCACACAAAAACCCATTTTGCACATTGTTCCAAATGGATTAAAAATCCCCCTCACTGATGGCGACACAGATCCTAAAACTATTAAGTCTGAAATCTAGGTTCTGGTTAGGCACACAACAAACCTTTTCAATTAATTACTGAATTTGCCGTTCTAGCACTCAGAAGGGCCAAAAGTACAATTGACGTGGGAAAAGAAAACGTTTCACTGGGTCATGCAGTTTAAGCATTCTTTGAGACTCAGGTTGAGGGAGAGCAGCGAAAGGTTTATACTGCATCTGGGACATCTTGTACTTGACCAAGGAGTGTTTGATGTTGATAGTCGTCGCCAAGTGAGCAAAATAATCCATTCTCCAGCACTGACATCTCACTTGGTGAGCTCTAAGCTAATCAAAGTTTTTTTTAAAAAAAGCTTGCTGCAAATAGTCCAAAAATACTTGTGTACCTGGATGCCATAAAGGAACTATTTTGTGCCCTATATTACAGGACAATGGGTAAAACAACTTGCACTTAAATAATGATTAAAATAAAGTCTAAAGGGACTTAATGAACAATTTTTCTATCGTCATTTCAACAATTTCAACTCTAGCATAAACAAGATACTTATCTAGATTTCTGTCACAAATCCACACTTAGGATACAGATGACAAACTGATCAAACTTTCTTAAAGTTTACAAGACCACTTTGAACCCATCTGTCAGATTTCTGCCTTTTATTTCATTGAGAGGCATCCATGATCATCCATGGAGAACACAGTTTCTGTGAGGTCCTACATTACTCAGCACCAAACAACCACATGAAATGTTAACTGTGTTTCCTTTTTTTAAAAAAAATAAGTCAGGGGCAGTAACATAATCTCAGGGTTCAGGTGACGGATAAGCCTACAGCTGGGAAAAACTCCCACTTTTTATAATAGTTCTTTGTTCCTCAATTGATAGATGCATCACCATATGTGCAACTGAACTATACGGATCAGGAAGGTGCCAAATTTAAAGTAATTCACTAATAACTAATAATCTGAAACACTGACTGTCCAGTGCCTTGGGACGTCCTCCCGACTTGAAAGGCACTATACAAATGTAATTTTGTTGTTGTAATCCTTGCATTTAATATCATCCTTTTCACATCAGGAGGATGTCACAAAGCATGCCGCAGGATTTATTGTAATGTAAGGTGGCAGTTTTGTTGGCGATTGCAGCAGTCAATTTGTACACAGCAGATCTAGGCTCAAATAGCGCAACAGCAGGTCTATTGCGACTGCCCTCATTTGAAGGAGATGGGGTGGAGGGAAAAATAAGTGGAAAAGAATGGGGTGGAAAAACAACCTAGTTTCCCATCTCCAAATCTATCGAAAATGCTTTCTGGAATATATAAAGGTCTCCATTTCAGGTAAATGCAAGATCTGTTTGGCATTCAAGCCCTCAACTCCCTCCCTTCCAACCCATTATAAAATAGCCTAAAACTTATTGCCTGTACTTATTAGATATAAAGAGTGCCCACTTAGTTGAAGTATTAAGAGAATTGCCAGTCGGTGTAACCATACTGTAAACATAAGTGAATACCTTCAAAACAGATGGCAAGAAGACTTTTTTTAAAAAGTTCTGATGCTGGGAACACCACAAAGTCACCTGCAGCTGACAGAATAAGTGAAAAAATGAATCTTCTACCACAAGCAAGAACTTGTCAGTCACAAGGTGCCTCTCTCGCAGCAAAACAACAATATAAAACTGAAACGAGAACCACAGTTTCACTTGGAAAAAGAAATGAACAAAGAACATAACTATCTGAATTTAATAGTGCCAACTGGAAAGTGCAAATCAGGGAGCCCAGTGATCTTAAAAAAAGGATTCACACTAGCAATCCATAGGATGTACAATAAAAACAGTGTAGCAAAAACAAGACTGTGGATAATCCATCTAAACAAGACAGTGGAATCTACCTGGATAAATCATTGGAAATAATAATAATAATCCTTGCATTTGATATAGCACTTTTCACGTCTTCTAGACGTCTCAAAGTGCTTCACAGAATAAAGTGAATTGACTGTATATTTGTCGGCGAAATGCAGCAGCCAATTATGCACAGCAGTGTCCCACAAACAGTCATGGACTGAAGTGACCCAACTTATTTTTTTTCTTGAGGGATTATTATCAGGCATGTGGAGTAAGGAAACTTGCCCAAGGCTTCACCCTGACCGGAACTGAACCCAGGTCTCTTGCTTGCGAGGCAATTGCTCTAACCGCTGAGCTACAGGACTCCAAACAGGCTTAAGAACATGAAAAACTCTCTTTTCTGATCAGATATTTTCAGGGTCAGATGACCATTGAGTGGCGATTAATGGGGGAGGGAATAAGTGGGGTCTCCTTGGAACTTGGCAATGTCAGAATCTAGTCAACCCTCTATGGCACGATGGTTCCTGAGCCAGGTAGTTCCGCAGTACTCCAGAGCACTGTTAACTGGGACATGAAGCCTGACGGTGATTGCTGATAGGGTTCCAGGAGGGCAAAGCCAAGGAGGGATTTGTAGCTTATCGCTCTACTAAACAACACGGAAATGTAAAAGTGAAAGCATGTAGCGACAATCATGCTTTCTATAGTCCTTGGACTTTGAAACAGCAACTTTCATGTCAGTCATGTCAGGTGAGTGTCACTGAGTGCTTCACAGGAAAGTCACTGTGTATTTACCTGGGTGAACATGGTAGCCAATTAGCACATAGCAATGTCCTACAAACAGCCATGAAGTGAATGACTTTATTTGAGGGTTTGTTGGCCGAGACGCTGGGACAAACTCCCTTCTCTTTTTGAATGCAGATACTCACCCGCACAAAACTCCATACCCCCATCACACCAGTCCTTCTCAGGCTTCACTGGTTCCCAATTACAGAACAGATTGATTTCAGGATCCTCTTACTCATTTTCAAATCCCTTCATGTCCTCACATCTCCTTACCTATCCGTCCACTTATCCCCCCCATTCCACCATCCGCTGGGTCCGCTCACCTGGCTCTAATTTCCTGTTTGTCCCTCACCCCCATTCGGTGGCCGTGCATTCAGCCACTACGCCTCGAAACTCTGGAAATCCCTCCCTCAATCCCTCCGCCTTGCTCCCTCCTTCCCACTTTCAAATCCTGACTAAAGGCCTTCCTTACGGTCATCTTCACCCTTCGCTCTCCCTTGGCTCAGCATCAGACCCCGCCCAATGTCAAGCACTCTGTGATGCTACCCCACGCAAAGGGGGCTATATAAATGCAAGTTGTTGTTGTAATGTCATGGGATTTTTAATGACAACCTGAATAGGCAGACAGAACCTTGGTTTAATACCTCATCCAAAGCACAGCATCTCCAACAATGTATCCACCAGCAGCACTGTACTGAAGTGTCAGTCTCGACTGTGAGCTCAAGTACCAACATGAGGCTTGAACCCACAGCCGTCCGACTCCGAGGCAAGAGTGCTACCAATTGAACGGGCTGACATCCATTTGTTTAATACAAAAACAAAATAAGCTGATAGAATCTACAGAACGGCACTGGACAAACTAAAAGAAACCAGTAGAGGACTTTCTGCTGAACTCCTTGAGAACAAAGCCTGTCCATCAGAGGCCATAACAAGGTTCAGCAACCTCTGGGCAGACCACTAAAAGCAAACCATTATATGGCAGAACAAATAAAATTCTTCCTGGACATAAAGATGGCACAATACATCTTCCAAGTATTTCATATTTAAGATTTACAGTTTGTTCCCTTCAACAAGTGTACCATCATTTCTACACAAGCTGGACCAGAGATAAATTGCAGTCTATGAAACAGAAGTCCGGAAAAGGAGCAGCATTACAGCAGATTGATTGAAAAGAAAACCAAACTCAAATCTCCATGAGGCCATATGCAGGTATCAGTTCTTTTTTTAAAGGAGTGGCCTACACACAAAGACTAGGTTACTCAGGATGCAGTATAATAAGAACACAGAAAAAGTCTCCATTTTTACACTGTACTTGGGATGAGCAAGGAAACTAGGTCATGCTGTGAGGGTGAAAATGCAGCAACAATAGGAACTTCATAAGGGCAGTCTTATTCTTTATTTTATTTAATGCAGGTCTTCCTCATGAATTGACAGAAATAGTTGTAAATTACTAGTTGTAGATCGCTACATAATTCTGTAACATTAAAGCGATCCAAGGAAAAGCAAAAGGCTTCAATTAACTTGAGGTTAAGAGAGATGAAAAGAGAAAGGAACATGTCAGGAATGTGACAGAGAAAGAAAAAAGGAAAATCCAAACAATGTTAGGTGGGAAATAAAATTGTCTTCTCTGACTAATATAGTAGTGCTTTACACAAGGATATCACACAACAATGCTGTTCAAAAACACTGCAATTCCAATACACTGTAGCTCTGAGTTAGAGGATGCAGGTGCACCATGCTTGCAAACAAATTAACAAGCATTTTGCAGTCTCGATGACATCACCAGCCCACACAGTCACAGAAGTGATACTTATATCAGAAATTACAGTAGACCAATAAAATTACCATAAATGTCCCCTTTATAAAGCTCAAAGTTTTTGTATTTGGCAAATACAGCTTTGTTTAATTTAAAAAGTTTGTCACTGGCGCCTGCCAGTTAGCGATTATTTTGTAATCTCAGTAAACACATTTTTATTTCTTCACATAAAGAATCCCAGGCACAATACAAACAGATTCAAAGAGACGAGGAAGACCTATTAGCAAATGTGCTGTCAAAGCGAGTCATGTAAAGCATGTTACATAGTAAATAAAATGTAAAATTAGAATGTAACTTCAGATATTTGAATATCTACTTGTGAAATACTAAATACAATTCTCATCCTCATTAGATGGTATTATCTACTAGAAAGCAAAATATCACCATTTTCTGCTAGCCATCATTTCCCGAAGAAACCAATTCTCGGTTGACATGAATCCTTTTCCGTTAGTCACTATGATGACACTATGTCACTATGACATTAACCTAGTGGCGATCAAGTCTGTCCACTACAAGATGCCACTGCAGTTTCAGAATTATTTTCTGTGAGTGAGAAAATAAATAAGAGGCCTAATTCCACCAAGTCTTACCTTGTAAAACCATTTTGTGTGATAACATTTATTATACAGAATGTGAGACAATGTGAAATCCGGTCTTAATTTGGAAGCCTCTTTAAGAACTCCAAAATCCTATTACCAAATTAAAACCAATTTAAGAATTTTCCACTATTCTGAAAATTTCAAGAGAAAATGGTCTTGCAATCAAAGACTAAAAAGCCTTCCAGTGGACAACAAAGATTAAACGAAAGTGCCTGTAAGCTTTCATGCTTCATCTCTATAAAAGTAACTAATTTCTACATTCACACCCACAACTTCTTCAGACGGAATCCAAGCTATGAAGTGAGGCTCCGCTAGTTTTCAATGGTTCCCAATGCAAAGCTATTGGAGACCAATCAAGCAAAAGTGAGTTAAAAACAGCCTAGTGAACATGAATCCATTCATATGGACTGAGCAAAGAATGGCAAGGTTTCAGAAAGGAGCAGAATAATTGAATGTGTTTCACAGTAAAATCATATTTTATATCCTAAAATCCTCAAACATAAAGCACTTTATATTGAAAATTGTTCATGTCAGTTTGAAGCTGTGTTTACGAGTTCATGCTTGGACGGTTAGGATTTCCATTTAGATGACCTAATAGGTTAGCATTTGGAACATTTACTGCACAGGCTACAAAACCACACACTTC
Source organism: Callorhinchus milii (assembly GCF_018977255.1). Lineage (NCBI taxonomy): Eukaryota > Metazoa > Chordata > Chondrichthyes > Chimaeriformes > Callorhinchidae > Callorhinchus > Callorhinchus milii. The sequence continues at coordinate 36,457,970 of NW_024704746.1, read as the reverse complement.
CATACAAACAATAGAATAGATTCCTGCATGAATAAAAGGAATACGGGATTTAAGAAAGGATACTTTTCAAAATGGAGTATAGAGAAATACTGTCAGAAAAGAAATTGGGAATTGTCCTTCAGTGACAATTATGAATAGTTTTCCGCAACATGAGAGCAAAGAGGCCTCAGTACCTTTATGACTAGAGTTTCTGAATTTTGTTTAAACTCAACAAAACATTGCCAAGAGAAACTCTGTGTGTGTGTGTTTGGGGGGGGGGGGGGGAGAAGGGGGGAGCATGGTACATAATTCTCACATTTAGCTAGACTTTTTTGATTTTTTTAACAAAATGCTGCCTTTCCCCAGTGAACACATTAGAAAGAAGGTATTTACAATTCCTTTCTCAGCTTAATCGTGTATTCAATACTTCCGCTCACTGGCCTCCAATTTTTATTTATTTAAAAAACATTAAAAATCCTATTCAGTGAAACATCAGCTTTGTGGGCACCTCAGGACTGAGCATAATTCAGGTCATTTGAATGCAACAGTATGCATTTTTTGCCCTATTTGAAATTGATAATACTATACTCACAAATGTCAGCACAAATATGGGTAAAAATCATCCAATCTACTAACACAGGAAAAGGAACATAGGCCACTCAACCCCTTGAGCCTGTTCCCCCATCCTATAAGATCATGGCTGATCTGAACTTCAACTCCAATTACCCGCCCTTGCCCCAAATCCCTTGGTATACCTTTATCTGACAGAAATCTATCAATCTTAATCTTGGAAATTTGAATGGATCCAGTATCAACAGCCTTTTGGGAGAGAGAAGCAGATTTCCACAACCCTTTGTGTGAAACAATGCTGCTGATTTCACTGCTAAATGGCCTCGCTTGAATTTTAAGACTATGCCCCCTTGTTCTAGATTCCCCTACCAAGGAAATAGTTTCTCTGTAGCTACCCAGTCGAATCCTTTTATTATTTTAAAAACCTCAATTAGATCACCCCTCAACCATCTAAACTCAAGGGAACACAGACCAAGTTTGTGCAACCTGTCCTTGTAATTTAACCCTTTAAGCCCTGGTATCATTCTGGTCAATCTAACTGTTCTTAATAGTGAGTTTCCATTGTAAAATGCTAAAACGTTGCACAAGAAAACAAAATAAACACTGAAAAACGGAAACCCTACCTGACTCATTGTTAGTGGTAGAATCGCTACATTAGTAATTTCCACCACTAACCTGGGCTTGCTTCTTTTATGGTTAAACTCATTTCTGCACATACATGAAAAAACATATTCGTGCTTTTGGAAATATAACGGCTTAACAAACAATCTTCACAGAGAAAACGGAAATGTTAGCTCCACACATCCTTCTGCTACTGTCACTAGATTGCTGGCCCTGCGAGAATAAAGAGAGGAGCAAATCACATTTCACATAATGTACCATGTCAGTGTCAAGCGGCTAACCCTGCGAGGATGGCGATTGCATTGCGCGCACTTCACAACACATTCCTCATTTCATGTAAAATGGCAAATACTGCACTAAAAATATACGTCAAAAAGACAGAATGAAAAATGGTACAAAACCATTCAACACTTATACTCAGCGCCTTGGGATGTCCTCCTGACATGGAAGGCGCTATAAGATATAATTTGCTGGCTATTACATCAAATAATTTTTGTCGCATTTTGTGTGACTTTCATTTAATATTGTATATCAAGCTGTTTCTAATTTCACTCAAATTATTGTACTTTCCCACAAGTTATTATATTAATTAAACAAAATTGGCTCAGGCTCAGAATGATAAATTCCAGCAACAGAAATAACTTGCATTTATATAGCACCCTTCACACAGGGCAGGGTCTCGGAGTGCTTAACAGTGGTGGAGCCTGACCTCAGGCTGGGGGTGGGGTGGGGGGGGAGGAGAGGAGGCAACTATAAGCACGATCGAAGAGTAAGGTTTACAGTCGTGAATTCCAGGCCGCACAAATAATTTCACTATAACAACAAACATCAGGATTCAACAATTTTTAAGTCCAAGAAAGGGCACAGCCCAATGTTTGTCAAAATATTCAAAACAAGATCATCAGTGAGACATTTTCAAAGATCTCATTGTCCTATATAATCAAACCACAAAAATGATTACAAATACTTAAAGCTAACAGTAACTATCAGCCCATTTTTGCTGCACAAAGCAGGCAAGGATTATGTTAGTTATTCATTATCACCATAGTCCTAAGATGGTCACAAGGAACTTCTACCTGCAAAGACTCCCATTCTATTTGTCTCAATATTGGTTCTAAAAATTCCATTTTCTGCACTGGAGCTTGTGAGATCGCTTACTTTTTCCTCTTAAGTTTTCTTTCATCTGGTTTGCATGTGTCCCAATTCCCCTCCCCTCTCACATTAAAAATAGTCTCCCTCTATCCCAGAGCCTCCACAACTTCATATTCAGCATCTCAACGTGATCCCAGCAAATACATCTATCCCTTTCTGCTTTTCAGATGGACTTCCTCACTCTTGCTCTGACACTTTCTCCCGAAGGTACACCAGGTGCAGCACCTACACCTTTAATCTTTTTACATTGCTCTCTCGACTTCACATACATTTTCAATGCAAGATATCAAATTGGAAGTGTCTCCTCTAATTTTTTTTTCTCTTTATCTTAATGATGCCAAATACAAATTCGGTGATGGTTTTTACAAAGCATTTCCATTTGGCCTGCAAGATCTGCATTTGCCTGCAGTTCACCACTTTCAACTCCCTTTTCATTTCATAAGCAGCATTTCTTCAGCCTGGCCATGCTTTGGCATGGCAATATAATGTTGACAACTTTAGACCTTAGAAATCTACCCGATTTTCCTCCTATGTACAGCATTTATATCTTTTTCCAACACCTCAAACACTCTTCCTGACCCACCAATTTGTCCCTTTGTGCTAGTCTTTGTATGACTATGACTTCTTAATAATGTTCTCCCTTCCCCTGTGTTTCTTGGGCATGTCCAAACTTGTCTTAGCCAGACCTAGAAAAACTATTTTTCCAACTTAACATAATAACTTTGATGAAAGGTCACACCCAAAACATTAGGCTATCTTTCCAATTCAAGTGCCAATGACTTTTCTATGCATTTTCTGCTAGTTTTATTTGTACCTGTGTTTCCATGCTCCTTGCTGTTGCCCATCCTGCTTCCCCAACTTTTCCTCCCACTTTCACGCAAATTATTGTACAATTGGGGAAGGGCACTTCAACATCAGCCAGTGCATTGTACCAGTCACCTGAATGGCATTTTAAAGACATAAAGGTACCAAATGGTATTTGCAGATTGATTTGCAAATTGAGTTTATAACTTGATTGACTGACATGAATGAAAACATAAAACTATTTCCAGTGTACTATACCTAAGCCAACATAAATGGCAAATTTATATGCAACTGAAAGCATTACACCATCTCGACATATTGAAAATAAAGATTGTTTAAGAACATTTAAAACTTTTATTATGCATCAGAAATGCACCACAAGCTGAAATTCTGACTAAAGAGTTTACTTTACACAGAAAGACCAATTAGGTACGTGATTAGTTTTTGTATCCAAATCATGTAATCTTAGCTGGAAAGATATTTTCTTCCGATTTTAATACATTGTGAAGAACTTGCCATGAGAGGATTTAGATCCGAGAGCACACATAGCTCAAAAATGAGCACAGCTTGGGTGCAGTCAAGGGGGCAGCCTCATTTACAACAGAAGATAGTTCATTTGCAGAGTCATACAATGATCAAAGCATTTAAGGCTTCCCCAATTCAGTTCTCTTTTTTTTAAAAAAAGGAACCATTTAGTTGGACAATAGATGGTAATATCACATCAAAACATAATTTTACCAAACAAAAATACCATTCATCATTTTAAAATTTTCTAAAGTATTCCTTAACCTGCTATTCTCCGATTCAAATTTGGAACAATTATAATTATATTCAAAAACAACATTGTGAAATTAACTATCTGTGATCATAATCAAAAGTTGGTGATCTTTGTTAACTAAATTAAAAAAGGCTAAGATTTCTATAAGCTTTATTGCTGTCGCTAAATCAACTGAAACTAAAGCCCACATACGAACCACCACCAAAAACATGAGAAAGATCTTACATTTTTATAGCGCTTACAATGTTGATTAATCTCTCAAAACTCTTCACAGCAATTACTGCCATATGTATTAAGCACTTTTGTCATCAAACACAGCAGCCATTTTGAGCACAGTAAAGTCCCACAAATAGTTATGTCCCACAAACAGCCATGAGATGAAAGACCATTAAGTTGTATGATTTTTTTGGCCAGAACATTGGGAGAAATGCCTTTATCTTGAATATCAATCAGAAAGGAGACAAAATAGTATTTGATTTTACAAAGGCAAGCAATTGCTCTTCAAAACTAAACCCAATTTTCATTTTAAACATATTCATTTGTCTAGCGTTGAATGCGCCTTACCAATAGCGCAGCAATGAGTGTTGGGGGGAAGGGGAGAAAAACACAGCTGTAATGTTCGAGAAGATACACTTCAACACTCAAGCTTTCATATCACCCGGTCCATCTTTCCCCAGCCCTAGAAAAATCCTTGCATATTTCTATTAAATGATTCAAGAAAAGACCCATCCTAAACCAGTACCCCTCATTAAAATAAAATAATAAAATAGAGTGGGGGGGGGTGGGGGAAGAGTATTCCCTAAAGAAGAGCAATCCCAGGGCTTCCCCTGACAGCTGTCTTAAGACGAGACATTGCCCTCAACATGCCAATACTTGAGAAGCGTGGGGGTTGCTATAAACAACCCCAGTGCAATCTGAAGTTTTTTAAAAAAAATATCACCCCAAGAGCATCTAAACATATTCCAAATAGTACACAGTAACACAATGTGAAGATGGTCTAACGGTTGTCAAAAAAATCGTGCCATGGGCTAATTTAAAGCCCTAAAGTATTTTATGAATGGTTAATTTTCACAGATAAGATTCAAAGACCTCATGTACCTCAATACATTTAAACATCATATTTTACTAAAATATCACTGGGGTTCTATAATTTGCAAATAGACAACAGTAACCAAACAAGCTACCAGGGCAGTGACAGAAGTAGGAAAAGCTGCAAATCATGAGTAGGTCTTTCATAAAGGAAATTATCAGATTAGATAAATACTTGCACTAATCAGAACTCTCAAAGCAGTATCTTAAAACACATTGTTCCATATTAATAAGTTTTCAAGCAAGTTGAATTCTTCGAATAGACCACTATTCTTTGAATAGACCTCGCCTATGTTGACCAAAAGAAACCTCTGCACTGCAGCAAGTGATATACTGTATCTGTTGCAGCACAAAGCAATAGAGGGTTAAGTGGCATGTGCTGTGGTACTGTATTCAGTGCTCAGCTGATTGGGACAGATCCTTCAGCAAGATTAAAGGCTTTTCCAACAGAACTACAGCCATTATCTTGTCTCATTTTAAAGTAGGCCAGCTCAGAGGTAATACATGGTTTGAACTACCTTAGTTTCCTCTGATGTAGGGCCCCATTCTATGAAATGTAATACCATGAGGAGAAATGAACTATGATTTCTGAAGAAAACAGATTGCTCACCATAGGTACAAAGTCTAACCAGCTAAAATGGTATGGCTTGCCATTGATCTTGCAAGCTTTCCCACTTCTTGTCCAGCTAGAACCACCCTATCCGTTAGGGCTTTGGTTTGCTGGGTTAACAGGAGCTGAGTGCGATGACTCCCTGCCCCCAGTGACTGATCTGCCCTTCCAGGTCCTGCCGATGAGCCAGGCCGGCTGTGCTGTCATTAGCAATGCCCTGGAATACTGCAGACCCGCCTGGCTCAGGAACCGGACTACCGAGATTGCCACAGAGGGTTTGCTCTATCCCAACATTCCATGTTTAGCTCCAAGGAGACCCTGCTTATCTCCCCCCCGCCCCAGGAGGATAGTCACTAATTGGTCATTCGACATCTGACTAGAGCGAATTTGAGCCCTCTCTAGATGGACGGTAGGTACAAGGAACTCCCTGCGAGCTTCCTGGTGGGCAACTCAGCCCAGCATGGAATGCATGAGAATATTGCCACCAAATCCCTTCCCACTGAGCGAAGATTCAACCAATTGGAGGTGTGGAATTTAAGCAGCAGCTGCTTCCCTCTCTGCAGCTTATCAAGGTGGATTCCACAGCGCTGGACGGACGAACGTGTGTTCACAAACTCGAATTCCAGGTAATACCTTCCACAGCTGTCGCCCCAGGCCTCAGAGTTTCCTCATCAGCTATCTGTCAGGCATCTGCCTTTAGCGTGGCGGGTGGACTTTACAGGACAGCTTGTGAGGTACAAGCCACCTTGATGTTCTTGAGGTCCAAGTCCAATGTCTTGTACTAGGCTTACTCAGCACAAGCTGCTTAATCCAGGTCCTCATGCGAGGCACCTCACCAGCTACAATACAATATGAGCAAATGTCAGTGCCATAATAGCTGACACTCTCCAACTCCAATGCATTGTTTGTGATTTTGGTTCAACGACCTTAATAAGTTAAACAGATTTTCCAGGGAATGTTCTTCAAGCGAGGCCCTCAGATGCAGACTGCTCTAAGTTTCTTTGCAATTAACAGGGGTATCCTTGACCTACTCCCCAAAGAGCAGCTTCAATATCTGAAGGCAGTTTAGGTTCCTTTATCTGAATGTTCTGGGACCTCCCTGTGCGTCAAAGCCAAGGACATCTAAACAAGAACACTGTGTTGGCATTGATCCTAGCTCCTAGGTCCAGATATGACAAACCTCTCAGGGCTGTAATTTGACATTTTGTCCAGTCTCTGCAAATAAAATAATAACAATCCTTGCATGTGATACAGCGCCTTATCACACTGTTGAGATATCTCGAAGCGTTTCACTGAGTATATTGTAAAGCAGATTGACTGTATTTTGTGGGCAAAATGCCAATTGGACACAACAATTGTGGACTGTGTGATCAATTTTTTTTATTTGGAAAGGATTATTACCCCGGAAAGCGATCTGAATCGACTAACAACTGGGTTCCTATTTACTGTTGGGTAAACAGAGGCGTGTAGAGTAAGGAAACTTGTCTAAAGATTCACCCCACCCGGCAATCAAATCAAGGTCCTCTCGTTTGCAAGGCAAGTGCGCTAACCACTACGTGCAGGACTCCACTAGTAGCATTCCCAACATGGAAAACTTGATTAATAATATGAAGTCAGCTTAGTAAATAACTCACACATTTTGCACTGTACACATCTGGTGAGCAGCTAGGTTCATGCAGCATGTACAAGCTGACTACGCAAAACACATCAAGAACTTCTGACTCCAGTTATTTTCAGTGCAAGAGCATATAGAAGCTTACATAAACCTCACAGAATAATAGTGATGCGCAAGTACTTTTGTTCATTTACTTCAATGTTTAGGTGTTAGTCCAACTCAGTCAGTTCTGCTTCTCGCTTCTAAGTCAGGTGGCTGCGGATTCAAGTCTCAAGGAATTTGAAACTCACAGTTTATGTTGATGCCCCATCGCAGTGCTGGATGGGTGTTGTGTTGTTGGAGATGCCATCCTTTGGATGAGATGCTAAACTGAGGCCCCATCTGCCTGTTCAGGTGAATGTTAAGGATCCCATGGCACTATTCGAAAACGATAAGGGATTTTCTACCGGTATTGCCGCCAATAGCCCCACAGACAAAATTGGTCATTCAATTCATTGGGAAATTTGGGGACACTGCTGTGTACAAATTGGCTGCCACATTTGCAAAATACAGTCACTACACTTTACAGTAAAGCCCTGGAAACACTTTTTGAGACATCCTCCTGGTATGAAAAATGCTAGATCAAATGCAAGTTTTTTTTAGATACAAGAAAAGAACTCTAAAGTGAAAAAATACATGAATAATGGAAGACCTTCACCTGAAGGAAGAATCTTACTATTTTGTGCCAATACAAATCACAAACTAGCTGCACCAATACCATCTTTATAGTAAACAGCATTTTTTCAAAAAGTTAAACTACTTAAAGCAGTTTACATAGGGCTCTGACTATTCTTTCTTTTGGACGTTAAGGATAGCATACAATGATTTAATTATAGTGGGCCTTGCAGAAAAAAAACACTAGGATCTATGAAAAGAATGAGTAGGTATAAAGGGGCAAGAAACCTCAGAATCAGGAGATACAACAGAGAGGCCAAAGAAATGAGACAATTTCTATGGGTTGAATAACTGTGGTGTCTCTAAACTTATACATTCTTGTGTTTCAGGAATGTCTTAAGAGTAAAAATTTTAAAACTAGCAGGTTTTTATGACAACCTAAGGTAGTATTAAAATAAAGTACCTATTCAAGGATTTTAAAATGGTATTTCAGACAGCAGAAACAGAATTCCTGTGCTAAATTTAAAATGGATTAACAAATAATTTCAAACAGATGGGACAATTTTTAACGGTTTAGGTGGGTGGGGCAGCTTGCACATCAAGTCAGTGATTCAAATGTAAAAACAAAGAATGTTTCTTGCAAACATCTCAGCACGTGGCAACAGCTAGCGCGTGTCACATTACCAAATGATCGTCTTGGAATCAAATCAGTTTCCATGTGCTTCATGAAATCCTCAATACTGAGAACATAAAGGGTTTCCACATGCAATTTACACACAGCTAAAAGCTGCTGAATTCTTTCCCGCAGACTTATTAAAACTACCTTTCTCTTTCACGGTATCCTAACCAAGGGGGTGGGTTATCTAAATGATTTTGGACAGTGTTAATCTAATTCTTTGTGGGCGAGTCCACAGTACAAAACTGATCATTCAGTTTCCTGTCAATTAAACATTAATTTGCAGGAAACTGACATTTGCTCCCATGAGGATAACTGTCATGAAAAATTAACTGGAGCAAGAGGAGATGCTCTTCTAAGATTGGATTTAAAGCACCTTGTTGGGTAGAACAGAGTGCACTATAGAGCTAACCCTGGTATAAAAATTCAACAGCGCTCATCTTAATGATCACAAAAAAATTTCAAACATAAAATATCAAGATACTGTACTCACTTCCACATTGAATCTCTACATCTTTCCTGTTTATCAATTTCCAAAAGCAATTTCCATAGCTGTAGCAAAAGGGTTAACAATAATAATTCTTGTACTTGATATGCATGTAAAACATCAAGAATGTCTCAAAACAAAGTTTTTCTGTAAATATTGTGATGGTATTTGTAGGTGAAAATGGCAGCCAATATCCATTCCACAATGTCCCACAAATAGGCATGATCTGAATGACCAATTTTATGGAGAGGACTGGGGGTAAGTATACCAGGAGAAACTCCTTTCTCTTTTTGAACAGTGCCAGAGGATCTTAAACATTTTCCTGAACAGTTTGATGTCTCATCAGAAGGACAATTTTGACGATATAGTGTTTTCCCAGCATTGCATGACAACCAAGATGATGAGTTCACAGCTTCAACAAAAGGGAATGCACAACCTTCTAACCCAGAGGTAAAAGTGCATCCAGACTGATACCTTCCATTGCCAAACACGTCACCTTGGAGCCACTTCAGGTGACATGTTTGGAGACCCCGTTTGCCTCTAAATCAGAAGAGAGGGTGGGTTCAAGCTTCAAATCAAGAGCTTCGACATTATAATTTGGGCTGACACCAATGTAGTGCTGGATGAGCTCTGCATGGTCAGAGATGCCATCTTTCAGATGAGACATTAAACCAAGGTTTCATCTCTATTCAGATGGGCATTAAATATTTCATGTCACTATTTGAAAAAAGGGAGTTTTTCAGTGTCCTGGCCAACAGATTTATTTTTATAAAAAGGTCATGCGCTTAATCGCTATTTATGGGATATTTCTGTTTGCAAATTGGTTGCTATGTTTGCCTGCAGATACACAATCACACTTTATAGTAAAATCCTGTGAAGCCCTTTTGAGAAATTGACAACATCAAAGCAAGGATTACTTTTACTCCCACACTGCCTCTGAACATATTTCAACTCCAATCACAGTAAAGTGCACAACCCCTATCCTCTCTTCCCATCCTATCCCCACTGCAGAAGACCATGGTACATTACATTCATACTTTGCAGGTTACTGCCCTGCATGAAGGGAGCTATATAAATGCAAGTTGTTGTTATGTTAGCTGCACACACTCAGGATTCCACCTTTCATAAATGCTCCCACTGCAAATTAGTCCATCAGCAGAAATGAAATATAAACACTGCATTAGAGAAGGAAAATGATGAAGAGTTACCTGAATGAGTTAATTTTAACAGGAAATTCACTGCAAGGAAATGGAATACCCAATCAATCTGGTTTAGAATTGAAGTGAGATCCCTTAAGCAAATGTACAATGTGCAAATCTACACCCACTAATCCCCTAGTTAATAAATGAAAACTGCCCACCATTCATAAACTGAAAATAAATAAAGCAAATAATTTTGTACTCAGCAAATTTAAAACTAAACTAAATCAGAGTGCTGCATTCCTTTGTGTAAAATGAAACATTTCTATCCTGGGGTCTGTTCCTATATTTCTGTGGTTTAACAATTCAGAGCTAAAGCATGGTTCCACTAATCTGTTACAACTGATCCCACAAAAACTGAAACAGTTGGTTAAAGTATGTCTCACTTCTCAGCCAATATTCAAGTCATTTGGATCCTATTTTAGGGTGACGAGATAACATAGTTGCAATAAAAAAGAATGAGTGTCTGGGTTTTTTATTTAATTACACAACGTTTGATTAACAAAGCGTACCATAATCCAAGCACTCAGGTATTCAGTGTTAACGCATTACTGTGGAACACATACAAATTGCTGGTTCACTATATTCTCATCCGAAAACAACACGCAAGTTAATCAGAAAGCTAATTGAATGGAGTACAATACAGTTTACATTGAAGCAGCACCTTTCGCATCAGGAGGACATTTCAAACTACTCAAAAGTACTGGCTAGATACCCGATCTGGAGTGGGGAGGGGAAAAGATGACCACAAGCACGATAAAAGAGGTAGTAGGCCTTGAGACACACAACGATGATGGTGAATGGACTAATACTAGTTTGAAAATTTCTACAACTTCATAATATTGCAAAAATCATTACGATGGTAATGTGACACAGTTAAGTAGTTGTATAGTAAGACAAGACAAAAAGACCATCCATAAAAGGATATTTTTTCTTGAATGTTTGTGTGCATGGGATCACAGTTCCCTAAGAAATGAACACATTGGAGTGACATCAGCATTTGACTGTGTCTGTTCCAAACAGCATCAGTGGGATCAAACTCCTTTCATTCAATATGCTTTGCAGCAATATCACATTCCACACATTTTGCAAAGATATGAACTGGAGATATGAATCAACACAAGCAAAAGCTATGGGACAACAATCAGAGACAAGACAGATTTTAAGATAAATATAGAATTCCAAATGTATCACGACATTCACTCATTTAACCTTATTCAGCTCAATAAATATAGGAATGGCTGCTATTTACAATCGTTTCATTCACTTAATTTCAAATGTTTGGTGATTTTATTTTTGAAACCCCTTTGAAACTTGGGTGTGCAAGTTACAATGTACCATAAATGGAAACATCAATGATTAGTTCTAACTGCAATGATGATTTTGTTTGAAGTTTGTATTAGAAACACAAAACATTAAGAAAGCCAAATAAATTGTTTTGTTAAACGATAGGTAAAAACGAATGTTTCACTGTTCACACTTTCACTTTACTGAGCAAACTGGTGTCTTACACACAGAAAAATGATTATATCATTACACAGCACTGACATCTGTCATTTTGATGAAATCAACAATTCGTGTTTTAAAAACGCTAAATTTAATAAAAGATTTTTTTTAATTTAAAAAAGCAAAAATACCAAAGGTACAAATAGTCACAAGGGATGCAGAAAAGTTGTAACCAAGCAAATGGCATTAAAATTCATTACAACTCTCGAGTAAATTTTTTTGCGGTTATTCACTTTCAGGCAACTTTTAGGTTAGCTCTGTTGTCCTGAATTAAATGTTATAGAATTTCTAGCTTTGGTTATTTGCGTATTTCAAAGTTCTGGAAGACAACATATTAAGTATAAAACTACAACCTATCAATAACGGTGTACCATTTCACCTTTCAATGTGTGTTCCAACTTAAATTTCACTATTACAGATTTGAAGAACACACTAGTCTGTTGAGACCAATTGCATCATCCCAAAATCACAAGGAAACATGACTCATTCTGGCCCCAGCAGATCAATCATTCCTCAAAAAGCACAATAGTTCAAAGAAATATGAGGGCAAATAAAGTTATTCCACACAGTCATCAGCACCACATTCAAAACTTTTCACTTTCTTTCTAACAGTTACGGCTTAAAAGCCAACTTGAGTGTGATACGAACAGTATAATACAGCAACTGTCACACGTGACTTCAAAGGTTACTGAACGCAGTTTCTTCACTGAAAACCGATTGCTAATGCTCTTCAGGATGAGGATTTGCAGGACTTTGCTACTCTGGGCAAACTAAAATAGAGCACATCATTATAATAATAATAATCGCTGCAATTGATATTTCTCTTCTAAGCATTTCATGTAATTGACTATCACATAATGTAAGCTGAAATACCCCAAGTTCTAGATGGAGTTTATTATTTTCTTGTATTGGGTATAATTCCAAGGTTACATTCTGAAGCAATTATCCAAAATGCAGTCAAATGAGGCTTACAAATTGTTAGAAAGTCTCAACTTTATGACCTTAGATTTGGGATAACAATTCAAGTTACAGCCCCAGCTAGTTGCAGACTATTATTATTATACTTCAAAATTACTCTGAATTCCTTCTCTATTCCAAATTACTGCGACAGGGTCGTACAGTTCCACTGAATACCATAGAAAGGAAAATACCATATTACAACATTGTTCTTCCTTTCCCCCGCCCCAAAAATGTTTCCACTTCCTCATTATCTCTGCTTATACAAAAAAAACTTGAGGTATGAGATTTTTTTTCTTTCTTAGGTTCTTTTCTCCTCTGTTAGAAAGTATGAGTTCTTCCTAACCTAAGAAATTTTTAATTTTCCTGGCAAGAGGAAGAGGTTGTTACTCCAGTCAATCTCTGAATGTATAAAATGTCAATGTTAAAAATAAGTGTTATAAAGTACATTCAAAACCTTGAACATTTGCAGGTCTGAAGATGGTTGAAAGTGACAGCTCAGAAACAAATGAAACTGCTCAAAATTAAGTTCCGCACATCACTACATCAACAGCATGCATTTATATAGCTCCCTTCTCGTGAGGTAGCATCCTGAGCGCTTCAATGATTACTATTAAAAGAACAAGAGGCTCAATCACTGCATAAATACATTAAATGGTATTTATTCAGGTTTGATTGGCACTGACCATGAAAATTATAGCAATTTTTACTCTATGTCAGGATTGCATTTGCTCTATAACATGAAATTCTTCCAACAAAAGAACATTATCTTCTTGAAAATAAAGTAAATAATGCTTTTCTCCCCTCTCTCACAATATTTTTTCCTCAAGTAAATAATATCAGTAAACAAGGATAGGGAAGAATGGAAAATGTACTCTATGCAAAGAGCATTTATTATTTGAATTAAGATGATGAACAATGAAATGCAATATATGAATGGCATGACTGATTAATAGCGATTACTGCAAACAAATTACATTTGCAAAACTTCTACCAAAATGTATTCATTCATGATACTGCTGGGCAAACGTTCAAGGCAGCCCTGGAGATGAGTCAACAATAATAATCTCCGTGATTAGGCTTTAAATGTGACTGATAGGAAAGATACTGGGAATGGATGTCAGTCCAGTTATAAGTCAATCTGAAAAGCATAAAACAGCCCATTGACTTCAAGGTTTTATTTTTCACCTAAGATACACCAAATAAACTTTTGTGTGAACTACCTGCACACTATCAGAGTCTACATACCATGCTCTATTTTGGTTGGTCTGGAATATTGCCAAGCTCATCAGTATCACTGCAATCAGTTAATATTACTTTGTTCTAGAGCTGCTATGAATGGATTAGATGCAATTAACCAATTGGTCTCCTCTCATACTATAAACTTTCAAGGATTCCATTGTATATAATCTTCACCGTCAGATTGCCTGAACTGGACTCTGGGATCAGAATAGTATCAACAACAACAATTTATATTTATATTCAGTACTGCTACTTTCCCATTAGGCAATCGTATCATGGCACTTCACCTGCTGACTGGGAGCCTGAGCTTGGGGTGGGGTGGAGTGGGGGGGGGGGGGGAGCAGTTGAGAGAGCTGAGGAAGGTAGGAAGATGATGCAGAGGGGTGGGGGCGGTGACTGAAAGCCAGGTCGAAACAAATCAAATTTCCTCTATAGTTTAACAGTTTTACATATGAATTCCATAAATTTGTTCAACTTTGGTATCACTAAACCTACAAGGCTTTTAAATTTATATCCCAGTGGATCAGTACCAGAGCTCTTCCAAAAATAACTAATTTTCTAGCAAAACTTCTATATAAGGGGTCAACGAACTAATATAATTTAATCCTGAAAAAAATAATAATCCTTCCAAGGAAGCAATATGAAATGTGACAATAGTTAAGACCGCAATAAGAACGGAAAAATACATAGACAAGAAAAGATCATTTGAGACGTCTACAAGATGTGAAAAGCGCTATATCAAATGTAAGGATTATTATTATTCAGTCAACTGGTTCATCAAACTCAGTTGCGACATAAAATTCACCTCAAACTATCCAGTTCATCGCCTGCAGCAATGTTCTCAAAAATGTAATCAAGCCAAAATTGAGAATATTCATCTATTGCCCATATTGTTATTATTCAAACCTGGCAAGCTGCCCTTCATTGTTAACTATCCTTCAAATTTTAACAGAAATCACTGCCAGCACCAACAGTGGCCACCTACCATTGTGAAGCCCCAATAATATTTTGTGCAAGATATTAATGCAGAAGGCATCTTGATTGAAGAATTAAGAGCATGAAGCACTGACTAAGCAATGTTTGTCTTGAGTAGGAAGTACAAAGGAACACAGATATCAACTAACAGGGGAGTTGAATGACTAACAAGAGAGAAAAGACATCAGAGCACACCCCCTTTGAATGGTGTCCTCTTATATGGTGTAGAAAGTGAGAATCAGATGAGCGTTTTTCAGAATTACGTACATCTTACAGTGGCTTCTCTTTGTTGGCTCCTCCTGCAGAACGTGAAACAATAATGTGTGAAAGGCAATTCAGCTCAAACCCTACTGTGCCAATTAAGGTTTCCCACACCAGCTATCCTTGTTGCCTCCCTCAACAGAAATGAAGTTTCTACCAATTAAACTCAAATTATGGATTCTGTGCAATTCACATTGCTAAGAATTCATTTGAGGTTACCAAATTAATTTCAGTTAGCACCTTTACAAGCATAAAGGATATACATACACTTCCTACCAGAATAGTTGAATCCAAATCTTTTTATCAGAGACTCATAGTTGGTTTTGAGACTCACTGCTTTTGTTCTTTGAACATCCTTAGATTTATTCCAGTACAGATTAGCACCTTCACATTTGCCTGAGTTGAGACTCCCTTTGTGGGTAGCCTTCGATTGGTCAATCCCTGAGCGCAATTGGCTGCCGCGTTTCACCCACAAATATATGGTCAATTCACATTACAGTCTATTCTGTGAAGCGCTTTGAGACGTCGAGAAGACGTGAAAAGCTCTATATCAAATGCAAGGATTATTATTATATTTTGCCCATTTCACCAATGCATACCTATGATAAAAAAAACTTCCTCTATAGAAGACTCACAAAAAAGAAAAGCTGACACTAAGTACAAATAGATTTCTTATGAATTGCATAAATTTATAATTTGAAATTACCATTCATATTTTCCACAGTAGCTCTCAAAATACTCTCATTAGCTCTACTTTTAAAATTATGTTGCCATATTTTAGATCCTTTCATTATTTTAAACATCTCAATCGGATCATCTCTTAACTTTCTCAGCTCTATGAAATACAACTGAAAAACGTAACCCTTCAGCCAAGGTATTAAACTGGTAAGCAATCACTGGACCACTCCTAACAAAACCAGTATCAAGCATCACTAAGTCTCCTAATAAGTGCAATAACATACATCTTCTAAGCTCAATTTTCTGTAATTCTTCTTATTAATAATAACAATATTATCATCCTTGTATATGATATCGTGCCTTATCACATTGTTGAGATGTCTCAGAGCACTTCACAATTCTTTCACTAAAAAAAGTTTAAAAAATGTTTTTAAAAAGAAATTCAAAATTCTTGAACTAAATGTTCAGGATATAAAGATACAGACGTGGTACAAATGGAAATGGTTCCCATCCTAATTGAGTATTTTAACTTAAGATCCCTTAAACCATTAAGGTAGTAATACCTCTATATAATATCCCTTGTTGTGTAATCCATGCTTAATTAGGAAACGTTTCGGGGGGAGGGAGGGGAAGAAATGCAGGAAGGCATCCTCTTCAAAACCATGTTAAGAAATTCCATTTATATTAATTAGACCTTACAGTTATTGTTATAACAATACTGAAAATATTTTAAGAAGGTTGATATTGTGAGTTTAATTTCCTTAAGAAATACAAGTAGCCACCCGTTTGGTTACTGTGGTGTTCCTTTGTTTTAACAGGGAAAGTACCTGATCTCAAAACATTCTTTTACTGCTTTAGTCACCTGAAACCACAATTCTGCAACAAACAGAGTAACAGGCAATTTCTCAAAGTATTCCAACGGGAAAATCACATACAAAATATTTCAAGAATTCTTATCTATGAAGAAAAACTGTTTGAAATAGCAATCTGTGCTATCAAACTACTTGTTCGGTCACTGTGCATTGTACTTGTGCATATAGCAGAAATTACCATTACTGCAAATACAGCCAATTTTTTTAAATTTGTAATGTAACAAAACAAGAAAGACAGATCATTGGCGCTGAAACCATCGGGTATAAACACAAAAGGATCAGTAAAAAGCATGAACAAACCCATTTTGTTTGTTTTGGTGAAGGTGTTTGCATTTGTGAGAAGAAAGTATGTTCCACTTCCCATCTTATATTGAATTTAACAAACAAATCAACTTGCAAAGGTTATTTATATAAGGCAACTATGAGTGTGTTACCTAGAAAATAGGAAATGATTACAAGGCTAACAATGACTATATAAAGCACTTGAAGTTTTATTCTTGTGGTTTCCAATATAATCAGAACCCCAACCTATGCTAAAGCTGTGATACAAACAGAAAATGTAATTTTATGTAATTTACAAGCTTTAACCAAAGCCAGAGACATTCTGGTACAACTTTCAAGTTAAAATCACATGTGGGAACATAGGAATTGCTAGACAAAAAAAAACTCACTGTCCATCTAGCTTATATCTGACAAGATGTACTTTAAGGGCAAAGTCACCACGGGTCAGCACACTGAAGTTCTGATTATAGGAAGCAGTTCTCACTTAAGATTCCTTATTTAGGTACGTGGGAACATAGGAATTGCTAGACGAAAAAAGACCCAAGGTCCATTTGGTCACCTTCGACCATCCTGGTACTTAAATGCTACAATTATGGAGATGTTGATAGCAATTAATTCTGTATGGATTAATATAATAATAATCCTTGCATTTGATATAGCGCTTTTCACGTCTTCGACATCTCAAAGCATTTCACAGAATAGACTGTAAAGTGAATTGACCGTATATTTGTGGGCGAAATGTGGCAGCCAATTGCGCACAGCAGTGTCCCACAAACAGTCGTGGAGTGAAAATGACCAATTAATTGTTGTTTTTGGAGGGATTATTATTAGGCGTGTGGAGTAAAGAAACTTGCCCAACAGAGTAGAAAGCTTTGGGAACCTCAGATCCAAAGTTGCCTGGTTCTTCCAAGCTATACTTGGAATATATATATTCCAAGCGTTCGCCCACAAATATACAGTCAATTCACTTTACAGTGTGTTCTGTGAAGCGCTTTGGGACGTCCTCCCGACGTGAAAAGCGCTATATCAAATGCAAGGATTATTATTATTATACTACACTTACTATATGTCACCATATCACTCATCGTAAAACATCATTGTCTAAAAGAAATCCACCTAATTGTATCTATCAGACCCTTCCAAGTTTTGGTCAATGAATTGTTCTGCATTTGAACCTTCAATGGTATAGAGCTCTTCCAATGTGCTATATAAATTAAGCAATTTGATTCCATTACTATCTTGACGTGTCAATCATCTGAATTTAGTGCTAAAGGGGACAGCTGGTGGACACCAAGGCCAGTATTGGTTTGCTGAATTAAAACGATTTACCCTCAAATATAAAACTAAGATGTGGGGGAGAAGAAAATGAAACAAAAGCACAAATTTGCAAGCATATACTCATCCCAACATTGGTTTCGAACATTATCTATATTACTTTGCATCTAATTTAGAATACTGGTTTACATTTTCTTTAAGACACACAGTACTTACCGTTGAGTTATCGGTGAATTACTGTGATAAGCTTATTCTACAACTCATTGACATCTGTACAGTATGAACCCAACACTGATATTCAGCAAAACAGATACATTATTTCTTATAATAGTTTCAATATGTCCAATACTCTGCCATTGTTATGTTTTACTTGAACATCTGAAAGATTTAGAAACATTAACTAGTTGCATCCTGTTGATTCTATTCGCAACATATTACAGTAGTATCTTCCACACATTCTCCTCAAAGCCAGCTCTGGGGTCCATACAATAAATTATTTTATACTGAAATTTACATCTTTTTAAAGTTGCCCCCACCTGGCATATAAACTTCATCCCACATTGTTATCCATAAAATTAGCTAATGTCTACAAACCCAAAGACTTACTGGCATTTTGAAACATCTATGGTATGCTGCTCAATACAGTAAGTTCAATAACTTTGACGGAGCGAACATAACAGGAAAACTATCAACGAGCAGACAACAACATACTAAACGTAATGCCATACAAAACATCAGCATCTTTTACCCTGAACAACCAGCACAGGTTTGTATTTGTACATACGTATTTTAACAAAGTATGCCTAGAAACATGCACTCAATTAAATTTTCCAATGTTGGAAAATAATAAGACTCCAATAGCGTAGCAAAAAAAATCATTATATGGCAGAAGTTTGCTTTTGGATTTTTCTGCTGCCAAGACATTTCGCTTCATTTTTGGAGATCACCAGCTCTGGATTCAGGTACAGTATTGAATTCTTTAAGCAGAACACTTGAATGGGGACTTAAAGCGGACAGTCTCAAGAATACCATAATCACGACTTACAATACTCATTAAGAGAAACATAGCGTAAAAACAAAAACAGGCTGCAATCAGTGCAGCACAGTTGTGAAATTTAATTTTATATTAACTCGCAGAAATAGATTTTTTCCCCCAGTAGTTCTTAATCCTCAAGACATAATTTAGAAATGAGTTTTCATATTTTAGTCTGCATCAATTGGACACAATCACAAGATGAAGCAGGCTGTACAAACATATTGAACAGCAGCAGTTATACACAGTTGGTGTGTGCTTCAAAATTGCTATCATGGTCAAGGATATACTTAGTTTACAGTCGAACCAACAAACCTCAACTGTGCTAGTCGTGCAGCTGCCAACCAGCATAATTTGAGTTGGCAAATTGGAATAAGTGGTCAGCACCTGCCAGAGTTGGCTGTCAAATTCAAGACCTGAAGTGCGACAACAAGAGAAGACAGTATTATTCAAAAGAATGGAGCAAATTCAGGTATAACAAAAATGTTTCCCTACATTTCTGGTGCCATTTGATATGTCAAAATAGCTCTTTTAAACTGTTAACAGTAATTGCACTAAGCGACAATAACACCACAAACAACTTGCATTTATAGAGCACCCTTCACAAAAGATAACCTTGCAGAGTGCTTCACGCGGACTCAGAGCAAGGGAAGAGGGGGCAGTGACTGTAGGTGCAATCCAAGAGGTACGTTTTTAGGAGTGATGTAAAGTCCGAAGAGGTCGGCCTTTAAGAGAGATTTAAAGTCAGGCAGAGGAAAAGACGATTTTGGCATCAGGACTGGAGTAACAGTAAGTTGTGCCTGATTAGAAAAAAGAGCCATAAAAAAAGCACACATACAGATATTCAAATGCTATGTGAAACAAGATGGTTGGTACTATGGTAATATGCCAACTGAGAATGAATAATGCAATATATCAAGTTTGATAAAACAATTAACAGAACGTTTCCTCCAGAGATTAAACACATTGGTTAAAAACTCTGATGAAGTATATTGTACGAGATCGAAGCAGCAACCTTGATGGGCTGAATGGCTTTCTCTCATAAATTTGGCAGGTCTATGTCAGGAACTGCATGCCAGGAAGACCAAGATTTAATACCTACATGTGCAATTTATTGATTTCATTCTGGGAACTGAATTACCCAAATCCATTGTCGGTCCCATTTCTTAGAATGCATAATAACTTCAAAACACGCCTCACACACCTTGCATATATGCATAAGCTTCTAAACTACAGATAGATCACAAATGTATTCAGTATCTCAGCTACCATATAATTCAACAGCAAGTTAAGAGGTTATTTGGAGTGAATATGACAATGGTTCTAAAAGTGCACCAATAATTTTGTGCCTTGTGCCTGTCCATCAACAAACTCACAGGTACTTGTTAACAAGATCACTGCATTCTTTTAACCCCCTTGGAAAAGTAGATTATACTTCTACCAGATGATAATCCTTGCATTTGATATTGAACCTATTGCATTGAAACAGTTCTAATGACTGTTTTTATTGACAAACAGGGCAGTCAGTTTGCACAAAGCAAAATCCCAGAATTAGGGACAAGATGCATGAGCAATTAATCCTGAGGATCACAAGCTAGGACACACAGTGTTATGGGATTTTTAACAAACAACAGAAAATGCATACAGGACTTCAGTTCAGCATTACAGCACTGCACTCGAGTCGCAGACTGTAAGATCAAGATGCATGTATAGTAACATAATCCCAGTGATGGCTGACATATTTAAATACAATACGTGATGTGAATGGTTGATAAAGAATCCAGATTTCTAGAATAATCGAGAGGTACTAAACTTGGTGATATTCTAAAAGTTGTGTCTAATCTTTTGTTTAACCTTCAATTCATGCAACAGGTCTCGGGGTTCACAGGTATTTTTTAAATTTACTCCACAAATGTTCAAAATTCTGCTGAATTCCCAAAGTCTAAACTCGTCAAGTCCCAAATTGGATCTTGATCTAAGACCTATACATTGAGATAAGTCATTACCATTACAGACAGGAATTCCACTCCTGTATCCAGCCCCCACTCCCAAAAAAATTGCCAGTAAATCCTCCAAATATTCCTTCCATCTCATGATCCAAGTTGTAGCCTTTCTCTCCTATTTACATTACTGCACATGGACAAGCTGAAGAGCTCTGCATTGTAACTGAGAGGGGAGGGTAAGATTCAGAGAAAGGCCATTCATGCACTATATAAGGTACATTTTAAACTGTTTTGCGGCAGTTCAGCTAATCCCCAAACAAGAGCAAAGGTAAGGAAAAATGGGGGATCCAGCTGGGGGGAACTGGAGAAGCAGCAAGGAGATGGAGATCATACTTTGCCTACAACTTATGCATGGGAGGAGTAGGAATGTTTTCCAAACTGATGGAACAGGTTTAGATTTATATTCTGCCCAATCCATCATGCTTTTTTATAGACTAAGGTTGCTGCTGACTCAATGAGTTTATCCAGTTGGTAGCTGAGGCATACAGACTGGGAAGGTTCCAGGTTCAATCTCTAGTCTGTGCTGAATTAACTGATATCAGTTAGCACAGCATTAAGGGCGCTATAAATTGGCCTCAACTCACCAGGGTAAGACATTTGCCTACAAATACACAGCCGTAACACTTGACCAAAAATTCTGTGGAATATTTTTAGACGTTTCAATATTAAAGGCATTGCATCAAATGCAAGGAGTATTGTTTGAAAGCAAAAATCAGCCAAGACCATCTAGCACTCCTGCTGGGAGTGGATAGGTGTACACATTGAATGAGTACAGGATTGAGTACAGGATTCAATGTCTCCACTAATTGATCAGCCAACCAACACTGGCTGGATAGGCTCACATATAAATAACAGCCATTTGGATGAAGAATAAAATGGTACCTGGGGCCCATAGAACCATGTTCCAGAAGGAAAACATTCAGAAAGGAAAAGTAACGAGAAAAATAAGCACAAATTACTGAAAGCAATAGAAGCTGAACGGTACTTTAAATTTCACAAGTTGTCAGCACCAGCATCCGCATAAAAGACCAACAAGCACAGGCAACAATTCCAATTCAACTCACTCAGGTGAAGGTATCAGGAAATTCACAACAATCTTTTAAGCAACCACAGCGTAGAAACCAATCTGCCCAGAATTAAACCCAGGATAACATGCATAGGTAAAAATTCATATCTACACCACATGAATTCTGGTCCAAACCTTTCCGCAGCAGAAGGCGAAGTCGCTTAATTCAGATTCTAGTGACCCCCAAGTCAACCGCTTGCAATGAAAATACGCCTTATGGAGTCATGAAAGACTGGTATGCCTGTGAGTTGGTCTATATTTGAGCAAGAATAAGGATGAAGATGCCATTCTTCACTTTAAAAAAAAGAAAAAGCGTCAGTGAAAAAACATATTACTGATTAGTCTGCCTGTCATTTCCATCAAAAGAAATATTACTAGCCTTGTGTGTAAAAAAGCAATTTGGGGATAACAAAATCTTTTCATAAATGATTAAGAAATATGAAAACATTAAATCAGTATTGGTTCACTATCTGCCAGCTTCATTTTTTCAATGTAAGACGCTCTAATAACTATTGGAATGTATTCATTCTTGATCATCTATTCAACAAATGTGTAAACTTCTAGTCTTGTCCCCTTTCTCCCCGAGAGCCCCTAAAAACTCCAATTGATAGTACTCAGAAAGCTTTAACTGCACTGAATTCTTTTGTTCCTCTTTAAATAAGATATTTAAAGTCTCACAGTTCACCAGTTTGAAAAAAACAGAATATTCTGTGTCAATTGTTTTGTGACTAATATCTTAATGTCAAGCTGAATACATTCCAATGCAGTTTAAATGACCTTTCTCACTAATGTAATGGATTTTATTCAACAGTACATTACTTTTAAGCATATTTATATTTTTGAAACTCAAAGAGAATACATAAATTAAAAATATTATGGAACTAAACAAAAAAAATACACAGCAATTGAAACCTTTCAATTGTGAAATTGCAATTCATTTAATTTATATAATGCCTCTAAGATCGCCAATTGTATATTACCTCCAGAAAAATCCCTGACTGCTGAGCACTCCCCAAATTTCCTCACACACAATGAAACTGAAAAACATCAGGTGAGCAACCCTAAAGTGAGCTGAAAACAGATGTTCAAAAGTGAGAAAACGCCATTATAGAGACTTGTAACAGTATTTATTTTCACAAAGAAATAAAGCTGCGCACATCTGAAATACATTAAATAAAAAGAATCACCCCTTTTGTCTGATCTGAGCACCACTGATGCAACTGTGCATGACATAAGGCTGAACATTCCATTAGTGTATGAAACCAACACAAGTATCGAGGTTTGAAAAACCTAATTGGTTTGCAAATAGTTGCAGTGTTACTGACAAATCAAATGCAGATGCAGTAGCTTGTCCATACCAGCTGTCACAATCCACTGATTTCCAATCAATTAAAATTCATAACTCCCCAGAATACCTAAAGCTCCACCAAGTAATGAGAATACATCTGAACATAGAATTGCTGTTAGTTTACCAAAACTGTTAACATAAGTACTTGCTTAATCTAAGTAGATGTATGCCTTATATGGGAACTAAATTTCAAATTAAAATTTACACAAATAAATATAATCACAAACCCTCAAAAAAATTATTTTACATTTCTGAAAGTCAACTTCTAAAAGTTTTGCCTGAAGATTCAAAAATATCCATGCACACATATGAAAGGTTTTTTTTTTACACAATGAAATGATGTTTGTTTGCAAGCAGAAGTCTAAGTATGATCATTTCACATTCACGATCAGTATTTTTATGCCTAAAACTGCCATGCAAAGATTGATCATAGCAAGTTATTTGCAAAACAAAACTGATATTTGCTAAAAACGTTGCACAAGTGTTCAGCTCTTTCCACCATAAATGCTGCATAACCAATGATTTAGTGTATATTTGGATTAGATGAGATACTTAGTAGTACACAAATCACTAAAAAGAAATATGAAGCTACATATTTATCGAATGCACCGTTCAACCTTGGCCATGTGACACGACTCTGAGATCATCAATATATCTCACGTTGTGAATGAACCGAGGAACTTTCCACAAAGGCAAGATAGAGAAGAGAGTATGCAACAAAACAAAACTTCTGCTCGAAACAAGAGAAAAAAAACCAAACCAACTTCCAAAGAAGAAAAACACTGCACAGCTTCAACGCAGTCGCATCCGAAAAGAAACAAGACTTAAAAAACAAAATCAACCTACCCATTTGGGGGGGGGGGGGGGAATAAGCATATACACACACACACACAAACATACACACACACACAACATACAC
Source organism: Callorhinchus milii (assembly GCF_018977255.1). Taxonomy (NCBI): domain Eukaryota; kingdom Metazoa; phylum Chordata; class Chondrichthyes; order Chimaeriformes; family Callorhinchidae; genus Callorhinchus; species Callorhinchus milii. The sequence goes on along the minus strand of NW_024704746.1, from coordinate 36,433,319 downwards.
ACACACACACAAACATACACACACACACACACAAAAGACAATGAATGCAATGAAACCCAAGATATTCACCAGAGGGAAGGAATTTGGAAAATTACAGCACATAAACGGATGGAGAGGGGGAGAGGGGGGAGAAAAAAATAGTACGACTGCGGAAACGTCAGGGGTTCACACTTACACACACACACACATATATATACACACACACACACAGACACGGGGACTCGGTGTGTAAAGAAAAAAAATTATGTACCCGAGACGGTTATAAAGCGTAAGGAGAAAGGCAAAGTCGGTGCTGGATGGAGCCTGTTTGTTTGCGAGGGGCTATATTGGCGGGCTCTGAACTCCAGCTTCAGGCCCTGTCGGCCCTGTTGCTGCTGTTGCTGCTGCTTTTCTTGTTGGGGGGGAAAAAACGTTAGTCGAGCAGAAGCGGAAAGGGAGAAGGGGGGGGGAGAGAGAGAGAGAGAGGGAGGGAGGGAGGGAGAGGTGGTGGTGGGGGGGGGGGGGGACAAAAAAAAAACAGACACACACACATACACAGACGGACACAGCAACAGCAGCAATAGCAGCATCAGCAGCCGCCCAACATCCGCACGGTCACGGCGCCCTCCTCTTCCTCTATCTCTCTCTCTCTCTCTCTCACTCACTCACTCCTTCCTTCCTTCCTCCCTTCTCCCCGCCACCGAGAGGCTCCTGAAACCTTCTTCCTCTCCCTCTCCTCTCCCGCCCCCCCCCCACCACCATCACCACCACCACCACCACCTCCTCCCCCTCATCCCATCCGAAGAGGAAAAAGTCTCGGCCCGGAGAAAGAGAGGGAGGGAAGGAGGAAAGGAGGGAGAGAGAGAGAAGGAAAGAAAGAAAGAAAGAGAGGAGGAGGAGGGGGGGGGGAGGCACAGAGAGAGAGAGAGAGAGAGAGAAAGAGAGAGAAATGCGCGGTGGCGGCGATAGCCGAGCGAGAAAATGAAGGCGAGAGAGTCTTTTTTTTTTTTTTTTGGGAGGTGGGGGGAGAAAAAAAAGGAGGGAACGAGAGAAAGAAAGAGGGAGAGAGCGGGAGGGGAGAAAGGTTAAAACTTACCGCATGAATTCTCTCTCCCCTGAAATAACTCCAAGATGGCTGTGTGTTGGACGGGGGGGATGCTGGGCGCTGCTCTCTACCCCCTGACCTTTGCCCCCCCTCCTCCCCTCCTTCCTCTCTCTCTCTCTCACTCACTCACTCTCTCTCTCTCTCTCCTCCCCCCCACACCCCCCTCCTTCCCCCCTCCCTCTCAGTCTCGGAGCTGCCACCAGGCGCCGCCAACACCAGTCTCCCGTCCCTCTCTCCAACACACTCACACACACACACACCCCCACACCCCCACCCCCAGGCCCTGGGCTGCTCTTCCCGGCAAAGCCCACAGTGGGGGCCCTGGGGCTGCCCACCTCCCCCCTTTCCTTCCTTCCTTCCTCCTCCTCCTCTTCTTCTCCACCCCGGAGAAGCTCAGCGCCCTCCCCCTGTCTGCGGCCTATCCGCCTGCTCCCCCCCCCACAAAATCCTCAACCACACCTCAAGCGGTTAATTAATGTATTATTATTATTATTATTATTATTTGGGGGGGGAAGAAGGAGAGAGAGAATGCGCAGACCAAAAAAAAACACTCCCCCCCCCCCTCCCTCCCCCCACCCACCCAACACTTTTTATTTCTTATATTTATTCCTTCCTCCTTTCCAGGCGGTGCAGTCCATGGCTGAGCTCTGATGACAGACAGACACAGACAGACAGACAGAGGAGGATGTGAGCGGCCTCTCTATTGCCGCCCAAACCCCCACCTGCACATACATACATATACACACATACATATACACACACACACACACAGGGCCCCATATTCTCGGTGCAAACGATACGTAAATACCACTCCCCTCTCTCTCTCTCTCTCTCACATCACAGAAGGTCCACAGATATATCTCAACAAGTCCCCTTCCTGCCCACTTACGTCCTGTTTGCGAGATGGGATGGATTGGATAAGCTTTAGTTGCTTTGAGTGCTTTTACTTGAGAGAGAGAGAGAGATGTGTCTTGTGTTTGGGGGGCAATCCAGTGACTTCATTCAAAGCCGTTTACTGGCCACCAGAGAGAGAGAGACAGGGGAGGGTTATTCTGCTGGTTTGTAAGGTTTTGTTGATGCTTCACTGGGAGTTTAGTCGCCTCGAGTTCTCCCCGGCTGTATGTCTGTTGGTGGTTGAATGTGGGAGCTCAAGTGTTGTGCGGTGGCGCAGAAATCTTCATTTCAACGGAGGGGTTTCTGTTCACGCCTGGTGCGCTTCACCATCATCAGAACCACGAGATACAATTTTTCTGCCTTACCTCACTGACAGCCATGTTTCATTCTTTTAAGTTGCACACCGGGCTGTTTATTACTCAAGGGCATTTAACTTGGCTGTCATTTGGTTGGTCGTGATGCTTGCAAATAACACAGGTTTTCATTTAGTTCATGTACAGTCAATTCACTGCACAGTATATTCTGTGAAGCACTTTGAGACATCTAGAAGACGTGAAAGGCGCTATATCAAATGCAAGGTTTATTATTGATTTATTATAAAGCCAACTCAGATCACTATTTCATCTCCCTTAACTCCTTCATACCCCTCTCAGACGTTCACCCCACTGCTATCTCCAATCGCCTCAGGAAAAAAATTCCCTCCATGTTCTCCCCTGCCCTAGAATCATCTGAACTCTTGCCCCTCTGGGCTTCCTCCTGAAACGACATACCCTCTTCAGTCACTCTCCGCCACAATTCCCTCTTTGTCATCCTTGCTCCTGTCTCCTCATCCCCCAGCCATCTCCTTTAAGTCACAGGTGCACGTCACTGAATATAGTTGGCACAAATCCAAACTAACAGTCCCTCGCCAGATCTGACAGGACTGCCGCTCTACCCACACCTCAGCTAAATCATCCTACTCCAAAGTCATCCTGGAGGCCAAGGATCAACCCCAAGCTTCTCTTTTCCACCACAAAGCAGATCCTTCCTACCATTCTCCTTACCTTCCAGCTCCACCTCCTTGCCTCCCAGCTCCACCTCCTTGCCCCCTTCTGATGGACATCACCAACCTCTTTCTGTCCACAAGCACCATACCCACTTCCACCCTCAAGAAACCTTCCCTTGACCCATCGTTCTCCAACTACCATACCTCTCCAAAGTTCCTTTTCTCTAAAAGATCCTGGAACAAATTGTGCTTTGCTCATTCCTCTCCAGGCACTCCCTCTATGAACCCCTCAAATCTGCCCCACAACACAGAGACAGCCCTGGTCAAAGTTATAGATGACTTTCTGTCCATCAATGACCAGGACTCTCTTGTCTCCTTGTCCTCGATCTCTCTGCCGTCTTCAATATTGTCATTCTATTCTTCTCCACCATCTCTCCTCTCAACCTTCATGGCATGTCCTTTCCTGGTTTCAATCTTACCTTTCCCATCAACTGCACTATGTATCAACCAATGACTTCTCTTTATGCCCTCGTACCATCATGTGCATTGTTCCACAGGACATGGTCCCAGTCTCTTTGATATCTACATGCTCCCACTTGGTGATGTCATCCGCAGGCATGGGGTTAATTTCCACATGTATGCTGATAGCACCCAACTCAGGACAGTGCCCAGGGATGGGTGCCTGAGCTGTGGACAGGAAGATGGCAGCAATGCTCTTACGCATTTCATGCTGAGCTGTGTTGGTACCTACCATTCCCCTAGTGAGGGCTCAAACCCACACTTGTCGGATGTCAAATGACCAACAAGTGACTTTCCTCCTGGGGGGAAGATAAGCGGGGTCTTCCAGCTGAACTGGTTCCAAGGTGATATGTTTGGTAACAGAATGTCAGTATTAAGCCAGCCCTCTGGCAGTCTCAGAAGTCCAGTTGGTTCTTCAGCCAGGTAGGTTCACAGTACACCACGGCACTGCTGATGACAGCACAGCCAGCCTGGCTCATCGGCAGGACTTGGAAGGACAGACTAGCCACTGGGAGCAGGAAATCCTCCCCATTCAGCTCTTGTTAAACCTGCAAGCCAAAGACCTAATGGGTGTCGTGGTCCTACCTGGACAAGCAGCGAGAACGATTGCCAGACAAACACTATCAATGGCAAGCTATGTGGATTTAGCTGGTTAGATTCCAGCAATATCTCAACACACACTTTGAGGTCCCCAAGCCTTGACTCTTGCCAACCTGCACCTTATACTCTCTGGAATTAAGTAAGTAGGATGTGTCCCTCAAGCGAGAGAGTGCACATTCCATTTCAATAAATATCTTTGGAATTTCCGTGTAAGTGGGATGCATGGAACTCGTTTGGTTTGGATACTCTTAAGCATGGAAAAGGGTTTCTGCATGTGTCAGACATGTGGCCGACCAAAACAAATAGAATGGCCACAGAGGTAAGGCCTTGGATGTTCCACCTGCCCCTATGGACTCGTGCTCCAGCAAAAGTCAGTGCTTTCAGAGAGCGTGTGGGGAATTGATGAAAGCATTTTGAAAAGAGTATCAGTATACTTTATGAGTTGTCTTGCATCAGGTTTGATGTCTTCCAACTTTTTTCAATAAAAAAGCATTGTTTTCCTGCCAATAATGCAAATACTGCATTTATCTGCAGTTTGTAGCAATGATCAACCAACTGAGGAACATCTCTAGGATAATTGTGTTTGTTGTATTTAAGTGTGTGCTACAAGCGAACAACAAACAACATGTTCAGATGATACATATGTAAGAACCAAGACAAGCAGTTTTATCAACATTTACGGTTCATGTTTGAAACATCAATATTTATATGTGTAATTAATGCCTCTATATTGCAAACTATAAAAACACCATAGATTTGTGTTATTGTATAACATGTGCATTAAATTTATTTCACTGGTTTACACTACAGTTTGCAAACAGAATCATGGTTGGACAAAGTTAAAACCAATGTTGGCTTCACTTTGCACCAAATGGCATTCACTGTTTGACTTCTGAAATAGTTTCTCACTGGTGGCCCACATGTTTGCAACAATAATTACTTATTAATTTGATTGTATCTTGACACTACAAGTGATTGGTTAAGGTAGACAATTCCACACAAAAGTAATGGCTTATTTCCAGCAATTGATTTATGCACTGGGAACCTGCCAAGTGCTCACCTATTATAGTGCAGGCAATCTTTCATCTCCATTTACCTGTTCTCTCATGTCTAGCCTTCTCTGACTTCCAAATTTTACCCATCTCCATCACCTTTTCCTTGCATTGTTCTCTGCCAGTGAGGTGGAACACACTGGGTAGGGATTTATAGTGAAGACCCAGTGTATTCCACCTCTCTGAACGCACATTACTTTTGTTTTAAATCTACACAAAGGGTAAAGGGTAGTGAAATAAACAAATAAAATGTACTTTAATTGAGAAAACTATAAGTCTAGTTATAACTATAACTATAAGGTGTTGAGGGAAGATATATTTAGGCAGTTGTATTCCTAGATTTATAACGGTGTTTGTCCTTTCATTCTCACAATGTGGAATGTTTAACTGGATGATAATGATGCCCTCATATGAAAGGACTTGCTCTAGAAACCAGTATGCTATATCACAGCGATTTGCTCCTAATTCAGATTCATTTCTCCTCATTATCACCATCATTGCTGCATTCTTCTCTCCAATTCCTGTCTCCAGTCATTGCCCTGCTCAGTCTGAAGTTAAAAGAATGCCTCCTTAAAGTACAGTTGTTTTTGAGTAGTTCTTTGAGTTTGGATGAAAGTGTTCTTAGGCATTCTTGTTATCAAGACAATCTTCCACTTTTGTAGGTCATGGAAGGTTAGCACAAATGGGAACTGAGATTATAGATCACAAGGAAGGATCTGTGACATTGGTCACAAATCGTGACTACAACAACAACTTGCACTTATATAGTGCCATCCATGCAGGGTAGCGTCTCGCCTTAACAGTGGCGGAGCCTGACTCCGAGTCAGAGAGAAGTGAGGAAGGTGACCTTAAGGGTGGTCGAAAAGGAAGGTTTTCAGGGGGACTTGAAAAAGGCAAGAGAGGGATTGAGGGAGAATGTTCCACAGTTTTGGGGTTTAGTGGCTGAAAGCACGACACAAGTTCACATCACAAGTGTTGATGTGAACCAGAAGAGCAGAATCTAATCAGTTTAATCTTGAACCTACATAAACTGCTAGACAAAAGGAACGGCTAAAGAAAGATGTGTACATCTTGCCAAACATTTCACAAGCTAAAAGGAAAAAAACCTTCAAAAGACACACCTGATTTCAGAGAGCTTTAAACAAGTGTTGATGGTGCTCCAAAAATTAATCTCACTGCTTTCACTCTTAATCACTACCCATTGACCCCTGGTGAATGCACTTGTTAGCACAGGCATACCAGTAAGGTTAATAATTTGGTGGAGTCCTGTAGCTCAGTAGTTAGAGCACTCGCTTTGCAAGTGAGAGACCTGAGTTCAATTCCAGGCAGGGCGAAACCTTGGGCAAGTTTCCTTACTCCACACGCCTAATAATAATCCCTCCAAAACCCTCCAAAATAATAAATTGGTCATTTTCAATCTACGACTGTTTGTGGGACATTGCTGTACGCAATTGGCTGCCACGTTCGCCCACAAATATACAGTCAATTCACTTTACAGTGTGTTCTGTGAAGCGCTTTGGGACGTCCTCCCGACGTGAAAAGCGCTATATCAAAAGCAAGGATTATTATTATTATTATTCAGCCTAGGCAGTTTCAGCCAATTGGTCCATAATACAGTAAAATGATCTAAAGATTTTCAAGATACAAAACTATTTAATTTTATGGTAAATTCAATAGTTTTTTAAAAAAATATATCATTGAGACATCAATCTAGTAAATAGAAGTTGACCTTAGGAATGTGAAGTTTGTCTCTTGAATACTAATTGTAGCCTATAATTAATCAAAAATAATAATCTCTATTTGATATAGAAGCTTATCACAGTACTGAACTGTATCAAAGCACTTCATGTACTTTACGTTAATGTACTGTGGCTGTATAATTGGAAGCAAACAATTAATTACTGTAAGTAGAAGAAGCTCTCTGAATGATTTGTGCAGTATCTAAATGGAAAAATAGTTGAAACGCCAAGTTTTCAGAGCAGATTCTTCCAGCTTAGCTACAATATTGGCAATAGTGCTCCTATTTAATTATTTTTATTAAAAAAATTACAAAGAGTCTTACACTTTCTGCACTCTCTTTTGCTTGGTAATTTTAAAATCATTAATGTGCAAATGCTTTAATTTCATCAAATATTCACAATCAAATTTTCTTCACATCGCAGACATCTTGAATGAAGGAACTTGTCATCTAAACCCTGATGGGAGCTGTACTTTGTAGCAGCTCATAGCTTTCTGGGACTTGTAGTTTGTTCCTATGAGATAGATTACTCTTGGGAGTAAGAAGGAAAAGACATGTTGATCAGCATTGGTATAAATGTTTCCCTTATTCAGACACAAGACACATATCAGCTCCTGGAAGAATTTACTCTGCAAACTTAGTTTAGCTTCAAAGACTGCCATGTTGCATATTTTTCGTCAACAAAATCCACAGTGAATGTAATTTACAGTATACAGTACCCTGTGAAACACTTTGAGACATCTTTACAATGTGACAAAATGCTATATCAAATTCAAGGATTATTAGTGAACTGCACTGGACACTGCTTATATTGTAGTGCAAACATTTACAGTAACATTTTAGGAATTTAGTCCAAACTGTATACCTGTATCTGGAACTGGTCACATATAACATTAAATGCATGGATTATTATTTTTATGATTGTCTAGAAGAACAAGAATAGCATTATTATGTGAGCATCATCACCTCCAAGCTCCTCTTCAGCCACACACACCATTTTGTTATCAGCATATATCACTACTCCTTCATCATTGTTGTGTCAATATCCTTTCCAGAAGCACATGCTTTGCATTCAGGTGCCTCATTGTTTCCACAACTTCCTATTTCCAGGATCACACATATCTTTAAATCATTCACCGAGGAACATTTTGTGATGTGATAGACAAAGTTTAGCACACACTCAAAATTCATTACCTCCTTAAATGTATCAAATGTGTGATATTCCTACACTTCAAAGATTTACTATTGATAGTCATCTTGACATTTTGACATCTTGACACTCCTTGACATTTGATGTAATTCAGAGAATGTCTGTTTCCTGATGTGTTCAGACAAAAAGACCCTGAACTTTCAGAAATCCTGCTATTCCATAGAATTTCTGCTACTTTAAATGGTCATTGATTGTTTTTTTAAAACAGATAAATGAAGCATGAAGAGTTCACCATAAAAGCTCCAGGCATCAAGCAAAAATGGGCTTTGCGAATGCTTTAATCAATTCTAAAAGTTTGTTTGAACCATACCAGAGAAAAAAAAGTCAAAAACTACCATGATTCTCGCTCTCGCCTACAAATAAAGTCATTTCAACAATTCTCAGAGGTGATTTGAAATGTTTCGATGACCCGATAAAGGATCACAGGTACTTCTGTCACAGATAGTCCTTGTCCCAATTATCACAACAATGGGATTCATAGGAGCAGAACCCAGTTGTGGAGTAAGCAATTCTGATCTCAATAACAACTTCCCTGCATTATCTGAAAACGTTCTCACACTGTTCCTTCAGAAAGACCAGGATAAATCATGTTGTTCTGTCAATCTTTCTAACTGTATATGTAGCTCTTCTAAATTGAATCATCCTCTGTGCTTAACCATCAGCATTTCCTGCCAGTGTTGCGTTCCTTTATTTTCAGATGTTGCCAACTGGGAATTCACGGTTTACAAGTCACAAACTGGAATTCTGCAAACCAGATGTTGTGGTGAATCCAGTTTGTGAAGATCAAAAATTGGACCCTATTAACATCCATTTTGAAATTTTACTCCAAAGCATGCAAAATCCCTTTTTTTTCCAAAACAGAAATACTGTACATACCTTAAGCAAATCTAGGCTTCTACAATGCACTCAATTCAGTCTTTCAACAACCTACAAACATTTTTCAGCAACAGACAACAACAAACTCCAGGCTTCTGTCTGCAAACCAAACCTAAATATCTCAAAACAAAACAAATGTTCTTTGAACACAGCTGGAGGTGCAAGTTAAATGTTTACATCTATTAACTCAATGTTTTGGTTTGTGATATAATAACATTCCTTGCATTTGATTATCATCAAAACATTATTAAAACATCTCAAAGTGCTTCACAGGTTTTAATATAGATGAATGCAGCAACCAAATTTGCACACAATGATGTATATGAAGCCATGAATTAAATGACCAATTTTATTTTGAGTGATTGTTAGGCAGGAACTGGAAAAAACTCCCTTCTCTTTCCAAAAGTGCTATGGGATCTTTAACATCCACCTAGACAGACAGACAGACAGGGCGGAACCAAAGGACTGCATCTCTGACAATACAGTGCACCCTAGCACTACATTGAAGTGTCAAGACTGTGAGTGTAGAGTGCAGACATGGGGCTTGAATTCACAGTCTCCTGACTCAGAGGTGAGAGTGGTACTTACCCAATCAGACTGGAACCTCAAATCAGGAGAGATCCACTTTTAGCAATAGATATTCACTGCACCAAACCCTGACTGACACATCTGCATTCAAATACACTCTGACATCTCTTTGCTGGCTGTAATCATCCCAAGTTAAATAAGCCTGGAGCTATCTCAACTCAGTTATCAATAGATGTCCTTCCTCGCCATAAATTAGCCATCATTCAGGACTAAATTGGCAATCTTCATCAGAAACACCAGGATGGCTGATGTGGAATATATTTGAGAACAGATTATATCTGCAAGAACCATCAATTATGCTTATCCTGGGTGTGATTGTTACTGACGCTTCTGTTTGCAGGATTAGCTTCCAACACCTTGAAAATGTATCCCCCAAAGTATTAAAAACAATCAGTTAACTAATGCTCGGATGAACAAGTGAAAGGTGAATGAATTTAAGATACAGTTCTCAGAAGACACTAGTACCTTGTCAGCAGCCATCAATAGATTTAAACTAACAATCTCGTAAACCAGAGATACATTCACACAGTAATTAAGCAAGTGGAATTAGGTAAATTAGGTCCAGTTAGTAAAATTGATTGATCCTGTCTCTATTACCACAACAACTATATGTCCCAGGTTTTAGAAATACACCATTTACAGTATTGCTTAAAATATGCAGGAAAGATTTGTTTTTCCTTCTATATTCTAAAACGTTGCTGTGTAACGCATGCAAGGTAAATATTGAATCAATCAATTACACTGTAGCAAAACCAAATATTTTATATATTTTTTGTAACGTTCACATGGTTAGCTGAACAGATTGGAAACTGCTCTTTTACTTATCCCTAGTCCAGCATCAGACAACCACTGTCCCATAACATTAGATTTTAACTACCTGGCACTGCAGTGGTTTAAACTTCCTAGCTCATTGACTCCTTACTCTATTATTGTTGTAAAATTAAAGATGGTAATGGTTCATATCTTACTGAGATATCACTTGGCGTTCTAGCTCTGAATTTTGCCTCAGCAAAAATACATTATGTACATGTGCGAAATGTCCTTCTTTGGGCATTTGAGATGTGTGACTGGAGTGTTGAGTGGTGCTGATAAGATGGCAATTCCACAATCTTCAGCTTCACTTGGGTCGATTAGTTCGGCTGGATTTGTAGTGCAGAAGCCACTTTAGGATGCAGTTCTGCTGTGCTGCCTGCAGAGATCATTTCAATTTACATTGCAGAATGGTTCCTAAAGCACTGGACACACATTTAAATAACTGTGTTTAAACAAGCTTTTAGCTAATTACTTGATTTACCATTTGTAATTTTTTTTGTCAGGGCTTGCTATTATGTCCCCAAATGGCAAAATCAATGGCACGTGGGGGGAGGGGTGATGAAAAAATAATGCTTTGCTGCGCTATACTGGGTCTGGCATGAATGAATGCTTCAGTTTCTCAACCCAACATGGCTAAGAAACAAGATCCCCTCTGCTGGCAAGTGTTTAACTAGGAGGAGCTCACCCACCTCTTTATGTGCAGGCCTCTGGCAGAGTTACAATCACCTTAGTTGCTCACCACTTTGCTGCCAACCTCAAAGCTGTTTTCAGCAGCAAAGTAAATGGGCCATTAAATTAGCATTTTGGGTAGCGTTAACTATGGTTTGTGATACTCGGAACCTTCAATTTAATTCCTACATCTGTGATTCCAAGTTTACTGTACAGTGCTTACAGCAAATGTAATTTGGGCCAAGACCAGAGAATGTCTAACTACATTAAAATACTTCAAACTGACTTCTTAAAGTTAATGATACTTTGCGAAACTTATCCACATTTTAACCCAGAGATTTGCTCGTCACTCATAGACTATGATGAAATAAACCGATGAATACACACTTGATTTGGGAATAAAATATGTGCTCATGCACTGAAGAGTAACATGTTTTTTCTAGACAATATCTACAGTAATTAGACGTAATATTGAATAAATACTTCAGTATTTATATCAAAGAAATTGTTTGATTTATTAAGTGAAACTGTTTTTCAAGGTATCTGATATTCACTTTGATGCATTCACTGTTCATTCGGGTACTTTACTACATAGGAATATAAATTGGCCATTCAGCCCCTTGAGCTTGTTTCACCATTCAATTGGATCATGGCTAATCTGTACCTCAACTTATTCCAATTTCCTGCTTTTTCACCATATCACTGACCTACCAAAAATCTATCAACAACAACAACAACAACAACAAGATTCCATTTATAAAGCGCCTTTCACGTCAGGAGGACGTCCCAAGGCGCTGCACAGTTGGGTCATGACCCGAGCAGGGGGGAAATGGTCAGGATGAGGGGAGGGAAGGGAGGGAGCGAGGAAGGGGGAAATGGTCAGGGTGAGGGGAGGGAAGGGAGGGAGCGAGGAAATGGTCAGGGTGAGGGGAGGGAAGGGAGGGAGCGAGGAGGGGGAAGAGAGTCGAGAGGGGAGCTGAAGGCACGGTCAAAGAGAAAGGTCTTGAGACCGGCCTTGAAGGAGGAAAGGGAGGAGGCGGCGAACGCACTGGGGGATGGAGTTCCAGAGCCTGGGGGCTGAGAGGCTGAAGGTGGTAGGGCGGTTGGGGCGGGGGACGTGGAGCAGACCGGAGCCAGAGGAACGGAGGGTACGGGCAGGTAGGTAGGGGGATAGTAGGTTGGAGAGGTAGGAGGGAGCAAGGCCGTGAATGGCCTTGTAGGTGAGGATGAGGATCTTGAAATCAATCCTCTGGGGGATGGGGAGCCAGTGGAGGCGAGCGAGGGTGGGAGTGATGTGGTCCTGAAGCCTGGTGCGGGACAGTACACGAGCTGCAGAGTTCTGAATGACCTGCAGCTTGTGGAGGGAGGTGGCGGGAAGGCCGGCGAGGAGAGAGTTCCCGTAGTCCAGCCTTGAGGTGACAAAGGCGTGAACCAGGGTTTCAGCAGCGTGAGGGGTGAGGTAATGGTGTAGTCTGGCGATATTCCGGAGGTGATGGAAGGCGGTGCCAGTTGTGGTGCGGATGTGAGGGAGAAAGGACAGCTCAGGGTCGAACAAAACGCCGAGGTTCCTGACTGGCTTTGAGAGGTGGAGAGTGCAGCCTTGGATGCTGGTGGTGTCAGCGCCTGAGGTGCGGAGGCGCTGACGTGAGCCAATCAGGAGGGCCTCGGTTTTTCGCACGTTGAGCTGAAGAAAGTTGTCTCTCGTCCAGGACTCGATGTCGGACAGGCAGGCTGTCAGGACATTGGTGGTCGTGGAGTTGAGGGTAGAGGAGGAAAGGTAGAGTTGGGTGTCATCCGTATACATGTGGAAGTTAACTCCATGTCTGCGGATGATGTCACCACAGGGGGAGCATATAGAGGGTGAAGAGGAGGGGACCGAGGACAGAGCCCTGAGGGACACCACATGAGACAGTACGGGGGGTGGAGGAGAAGCCATTCGTCGAGACAAAGTGAAGACGGTGAGAAAGGTACGACCTAAACCATTCAAGGACAGTGCCTTGAAGGTTGAGGTGGGAGGACAAGCGGTGGAGTAGGATAGCGTGGTCGACCGTATCGAATGCTGCCGATAGGTCGAGGAGGACGAGGAGACAGAGGGAGCCCTGGTCACAGATGGTCAGGATATCATTGGTGACCTTGACCAGGGCAGTTTCTGTGCTATGGGCAGCACGGAAACCTGACTGAAGGGGTTCGAAAAGTGAATGGGTGGAAAGGAAAGAGCCTTTCAACCTCACTCTTTAAGGTGTGGATGGATCAACAGCCTTTTTTTTGGGGGGGAGAGTTCAACATTAGATGAGAAGTAAGATTCAGATAAAGAAGGCCCTTTAGTCCATCTGATCTCACCTTCCCAGAACACCTCCCTCCCATCCTCACATTGCAGCATCAAGTTATTTTTATGAAATGATTCCAGTGTCCTGGCCTCACCCACCTTTCCTAGTAATCTGTTCCAGTTATTAAATATCCTCTAGGTGAAGAATTACTTCCTGATGTCTTCTTTGAAATTACACTTTGCAACCCAAAGCCTGTGTCCTTTTATTCAGCTGTCTTGGTGAATTTTAAAGTATTGCTCTGGATTTACTTTCTCAATTCCATTCAAATGCCTTCTTTATTTGGTGCCGATTCTAAGTAAATACACTTAGTCAAATTGTATTTTTCCAATAATTGTTTTAGGCAGCGTAATGACTCAGAGGTAAGAGTGCTACAAATTGAACTAGACTGACACCTACAAATTAGACACATATGGGGATAACATTTTACCTCAATTTACTCTATAATCAGAGTTTTAGAATGCCCAAAATGTGGCAAATGCTACTGACATGTATCCTTTCAAGATTGAAAAGCCTAGCTTGCCTAATTGTTGCTTATTCCTCTACTCATCCTCACTGCTCTCCTCCTCATTGCCTGTAGGGCATGGGCAGCCCTATATGTTATGGTGGCCAGAGCTATATGCAGTACTGTATATGTAGCTGACCAGTGCACTCTGCAGCCTGAGTATGATTTGGGGGGATCTGAACTGAAATCATTGACAATATAGTTTAGCAGACTGTTTGCCTTGCTTATTGTTGCTTCACATTGTTTTAACTTTGTGAGTCAACGAGCACCCTTAGATCTTTTCAGCTTCTCTTTCGACAATTTCTATCCTATTTATGAAGTACATGTGCCTCCTATTCTTACTTGCTCTATGCAATAAGTTGCATTTATCTATATTGAACTTAATTTGCCAGCCAACAACCTATGTGTTAACACCAAATGAAAAGGTTTTATCCCCACACACGTGGGAATAAAATTCTATCTACATTTATTCTATAATTGTGCAATGTTGAAAGCAGTGGCCACAATTTGCATTTAGCACTCTGATTAACCATTCACATGATTGTAAAATCTGATGCATGAAGCATTCCCTTATTTTCCAGCTCTCACCATAATTAAAATTCTAAAAAGAACTGCATCTATTCAGGAGAGCATAAATATACACGTGTAAACAAAATGTATACACAAAATATGAAAGTAGTTTGAATAGTATGGATTTAAGGAGTCTTGTTGATAATCTAAGAATTATTGCAAAGGCTATCACTAAAATGGTCCAGCATGAAGTCATTAAAGTTATTTGGCCACATGATTTATTATTTTCTTTATTTGGTGCTCATAGTAAGTAAATACATTCAGTCAATTATATTTTTCCAATAATTGTTTTAGGCAGTGTAATGACTCAGAGGTGAGAATGCTTCCAATTGAGCTAGATTGACACTGACAAATTAAGACACACATGGGGATAAAATATCTACATTTATTCTATAATTGTAGAGTTTTAGAATGCTTAGAATTTTAGAAAATTGTTTTATTCAGTTTTAACTTTGAAGATGGTTTCTGTACATCTTAAGAGATCTCTACATAAAAACGCCTTCAAAATTCAGGCTGTTTGAGGGAAATGGCTAAATTCTGTATGTTCATAAAATGCTGCATCAATAGAGTAAATCTAGACGCAGGCGGAATTTCTACCACCTCATCTGTGAGAATTAGCACTGATGTGAGTGCTTGTGTAACTTATGCACAAAATGGAGAAGCAGGAAGCCACACTTAACAACAACTGAGGTTTGCAGCTAATTGTAGAAGGGGTGAGATGAGGAAGTCTGTCAGCATTGGAAAACACAGCAAGCCACCAGACCCCAGAGGAATAACTTGCATTGGAGACACATTGAAGTCATTAAATGCAATGTCTCACAACCCATATATGTGGAATATACATTTAAATAATGGACTGGGGTGGGGGAGGGGGAAATCAACGCCTCCAACCCACAAGAGCACTTCCTAGAAGAAATGGTACACCCAGTAGAGATGAAACATGCTATTCCACTTTAGGGCTCACAAACTGACAAAGGTCTCCACTTGAGATAAATGATTCAATGAAACAGTAACATGTTTATTTCAGCTGTAGGGTTAATATTACAGTGACTGGAATGTTGTTCTACTCTGATGATTAATTTAGCACATATTGAAAGAATTGTTACATTAAGTGATGAGAACAGAATCATCTCATTTATTGTTGAAATACAGTGCAGTCCAATTATAATCCAGTGGTTGCAATCCATACAATGTAATTGCATTAAAAGGGGTAGAATTTAGAAGAAAATAGGCCCGAAAAATGTGAAGGAGTTAAGATGGGAGCAGGGGGAGTTTGCCTCAATCTTACCATCATTTGACCATAATAGCAGAAGCCCTGAATGCTTTAGCCAAACTGAGAGCAAATTGCATTGCAGTGAGACTATTTAATAATAAAACCTAAAAATAATAATAATTTGGTCACTTCAATCCGTGACAGTTTGTGGGACATAGATGTGGGCAATTGGTTGCCGCGTTTTGCCCACAAAATATTCTGTGAAGTGCTTTGAGACATCTCAATGACATGATAAGGCACTATATCAAATGCAAGGATTATTATTATTATGAATGGAGCACATTATATCACAGCCACTCAGACGCACTTTCAGGGTTGCCGGGGTCATCAATGGTGTTGATGGTTTCTCTTCAACCGTGCTTTCACCCCTCCTCTCGACTCTCTACCCCCTCCTCGCTCCCTCCCCTCACCCTGACCATTTCCCACCTGCTCGGGTCCTGACCCAACTTTCCAGCGCCTTCGGACGTCCTCCCGATGTGTAAGGTGCTCTATAAATGCAAACTTGTTGTTGTTGTTGTTGAAGAGCCTTGTTGTGCTCCGAGCAGGAAGCTCATTCCCAGTTTGAAGTCTTACTGTGATATATCCAAACTCACAGTATACTGAAGTGCATTATAACAGGGACAGGGACATAATAAGTGAGCTGATCATTTTAAAAAATGGGACGTCTAAAAGGTTAAGACAGGATGCATGACAAAATCAACAGGGATGGAAGAAAAGAAAGAAAAGAAATTGACTTTTAAAAATAAGGCTAACCACTTAAATGATTTCCCACTCAAAAGCAACGCAAGTAGTGGAAGCTCCATTAATAGAAACAACATCATCTTAAGTTACATGTACATTGTAAAACGATGAGAAAAATAGCTTTTTGAGTATTGCTTGACTCAACACTATTGGATGCTACAACAACATGCATTCACATCGCGTCCTTCATATAGGATAACTTCTCAATCGTTTTGCAAGGTCAAGTGCTGGATGAGAAGGGGAGAAGGTGGGGGAAGGTGACTGTTCACGTGGAGTTGTTTCCTGAACAACTGCTTTGAGAAAGCTGCTTTTTCTAACATTTCAATTAACATCCATCATGTCAACTATTTTGAAAGTCTGCATTAACAGAGTAAATACAGCTGCCATTGTTTTGTAAAAGTCAAAACAGTTGAGATGATGGATATTAATTGAAATGTTAGAAACAGCGACAGCAACGGAATTATTTTGGTTGGAATCTTATATGGGATCTATTTCTTTTCCGCACTCCTTTGTCCTCTGGCTCTTCAGGTATTGTCTGGGAATAAGTGATCATTGGCATGAGTCTGAAATAGCTGGATACCCACGGTCTGGAAAAGAAGACAACAGATCATGGTCGTGTAACATCCAGTTTACACAAGCTGTTTTTCACAATTCTTTATTAAACTAAACTGTTACATTAGCGTTTTGTACTGAAAGTCTTGAGAAATATAGTTTCACTAACAGCACCAAGTAAACCAGACCATATTGTTCCTTCTGAAGGGGATAAGACCAACGACCCAGTTTAACCACATCATTGAAATCATTCAGTTACATAAATTAAAACTACATTGCCTTAAATTTCAGTTGAAATAATCTCCTAATACCACAACACTAATTCAGTACTCTTATTAGCAGTAATACCCAGGCATGTTACAACAAGAAAATAGAAGTAAACTTCCAAGACAATTCAATCTCAGGTGATTCATAATTTGTAAACCATGTTAGTAGTTTATCATACCAGCTAAACCTTCAATTAAAACTTTACACTTGTAGCTAACCCCGACATATATTTGTGTATACAGAAATCTTCACCATCTTTAATTAGGTATTCCAAATCAAACAGTCTAAATTAATTAGGTATACCAAATCAAACAGTCTAAACTAATTTCTATTATACTGTATTATTATCTTGGGATATGATGAATGATCCTCATCTTTGTTAAATGTTCTGGTGTTTCCTGTTCCCTGGACATTGTGTGTTGCGGCCTTGCTGAATCCTGAACACAATGGAGGAAAGTTGCTATTGTGTGAAAGAAGGTAAAGGATTATTAAATCCTGTGTGAGATGGCATGAGAAGAAACTTCAATATAATGTAGCTAAAGCATTTCATCCTACAGGAATGCAGCACTAATCAGTGTTCCTTAACAGGGCACAATAACATTAACAGGATTCCATGAGGAAAGAGTGGGTTGATACAGATGTTTTTGCACATGTGTCGGTAGAAGTACTGGCAACATGCTTTATTTCTGGACTGTGAAGAGCTCCAGGACGCTAACCCGTGTGAAGGGTGCTATATAAATGCAAGTTGTTGTTGTTGGGTGGACCAAGGGAAGAACAGAAAATCAGCCAAATGTACAATTTAATATTACAAAGTTTAACATTACAAAGTTCAATATTATAAAGGGAAGAATAAGTGCACAATAACGATCAGCTCAGAATGAAAGGTTTCACAGTAAATACAAAATACTGTAAGATCTTTTAAAAATATAAACGTGTTTTCTAGAATAAAGTCAAGTTGTGCAAAATAGCTGGATTCAAACAGCTCTACAAAAATATAATTAGAAATGAAGTTAATGTCGTTATGCTGGCAAATAAGGCAGCTGATTTATACCAACAATGTCTTAAAAAAAAAGTTAAATATTCCTTGCATTTGATATAGTATCTTTAATGTCAGCATATGTTTCAAAGCTTCTCACAGGAATTACTGTAAAGTGGAGTCGGCTGGAATGAAGAAAACCCTTCAGTTGTGGATTATGTATTTTGTCACAGGTAGTTTAACATGGGTATAATTTGTGGCAATTTCCAAAGGGATTGTTTAATACATCATATTGTCTTATATGAATCCAGCTACAAGGCAATCTTCCCATAAGTCAACAACAACAACAACAACAAGATTCCATTTATAGAGCGCCTTTCACGTCGGGAGGACGTCCCAAGGCGCTGGACAGTTGGGTCAACCTTATGTACATAAGATGTTTTCATTTACCAGAAGGAGTCTCAGCTTGATTTCCTCATAAAGGAATCCCATTAGAAATCGATACACGTGAGACCCAATAATAATTTATANTTTTTTTAACAGTATACTTCTTTAGAAACAATGTTTCACCACAGATGTAGCCTCAATAAAATACAGCCTGGATTTTATCATTTTCGCAGATTACTAAAAGCAAGTAATTCAAGACCACTTTTTATATAGAGAAGTAAAATCTTACTCTTGAAAAAATTATTAAGAAATAAGTCTGTATGCCAACTGGGTTCTAGCAGTTGATACAAATATTACATCAAAATTTAGGTACTTAACTTTAGAAAGGGTTTGCCATTAAACACTTAAGAAAAAGTAGGTCATGGATTTTGATAGTTTTAGATCAAGGCGTGAAAACGTTTTACTCTAAGAAACAATGTGATAGATTAAGTTCAATAATGAAAACAGAAGTTCAGGGGTTGTCTTATCAACTGGGCAGAATCTTACTTGCTAATGAGCTGGTTCAGTGTGATGTAATGCAGGTTTCTCCACCTGTCCTGGTTTTCTTCCATGCGTTTCCTAATTTTAGCTTCCTGACGTAGCCACTCTCTCCTCATCCGTTCTCGGATCTCCTCCTCGAACCGAGTGAACTGGAGGAAGATGGATGATTAATCTTTACAGGTAGCTGAGATATGGAGGAATTATATTCAATCTATCAGCACTGGGATGAATAAATTGCTTCTGTGACAGTGATTTATTGGGTATGGTCTGAACCAAGTTTCGGTGTAGTTCTGCTTTAAAGAGGATGTTATTGTACACCAAATATGCATTATCTGGAAACACAAGTCACATGTATCTGTATCTTCTTAATTTCCCAAATAGTTCTTTGCACAAAAATTTGAACGTAGTTTCTTGAATTCAGCTGAATTACATATATAAAGGTCATGGATGGGTGATGTGAAACAGTGTAAATCATTTTTAGACGGTCTTTTGGAAGATATGGCTCCTTTCTTGTGGATAACCTATAGACATCCTCTTGCAAAATATTTTTTTAAAAGTGACTTGTTTTCTCTGCTGCAATTAAGGTTCGCAAGTTGGATTCTAGTATGGAATTTAAATCACTGCAGAATAAGGTTTGCTAATGCGAGGCGATTTAAACTGAGGTCAGGAAGCATTTTCTCACCAAGAGGGTTGTGATGATGTGGAATCCGTACCTGAGAAAGCTGTAGAGGTGTAATCAATGGGGATATATAAAAAGAGAAATAGACACGTACTTTAGGTAATTTTAAGAGGTAATAACGAAAGGGCAGGTCATTGGGATTAAATGACCTGATAAACTGGTGGAACAGGTTTGATGGTCTGAATGGACTCTTCCTGGTCCTGTTTCCTACGTTCCTATGATTAACATTTATCAGGTCTTATTTGACTTTTCCTAGAAGTGATAAGAAGACAAGTGGAGTTTTGTGTTCAGGCCAAGGACAGACTAAGCTGCCAAATCAAAACTGATTTAACTAGACACAACTGAGAATGATCAGAGTTTGATGAAACTTCAGTTACAAACTTTAACCAACACAGGTTGTGTAAAATCTGACTGATAATAAGAATAATAATCCTTGCATTTGATATACCACCTTATCAAGTTTTTGAAACGCCTCAAAGCGCTTCACAAAATATACCGTAAAGTGAATTGACTGTATATTTTAATATAAAATATACTGATCAGAGAATTGAAAGAATCTTTAAAGTGCCTTTTGTCCTCCTCAAATCCTGGGATCCTTAGACTAACTTTTTATTACATGTTGCCACTCCCTTTTTTGGCTTCCTTTTCCGTTCACTTTTTTTAAAAAAATACTGTATAATTTCATGAAAAGAATCAAAAGACACATGATTAAAAATAAACCTATATATTCTGAAGTGCATCTGAGTGGATTTTTTTGTTGTTGTTCCAGATGTTCAATTTCCTCCCTAATAACAGGCAAGATCCCTGTGATGGAGTAGATAGATAAGGTTCTGAAAAATGCATAAGCATGTTTGTGAGTTTGTGTACTCAAGTCTCGATAATGACGAGCATAGCTGCTGCAGTTGGAGAAAATCTAATTAAGCTGAGGGATGTGTAGATGGATGAGATATCCACAGGACTGGAGGCTGTTATTATGTTTATACAATACAAATTTATATAGTGCCTTTCACATTGAGAGGATATCCCAAAGTGCTCAATCTCACTGGCTGGGAACCCAAGCTGAGGGTGGGAGCCGAGAGGGGTAGGGAGGGGAAAGATAATAACAATAATCCTTGCAATTGTATAGCCCCTTTCACATTGGGAGGATGTCCCAAAGCACTTCACAGTGACTGTGTATTTGTGGGAGAATGCTGCAGCCAATTTGTGCACCACAATGTCCTGCAAACAGCCAGTAAGTGAATGACCACATTTTATTTGGGGGATTATAGGGATTATAGAAACTCCCTTCTCTTTTCGAAAATAGTGCCATGGGATCTCTAATGTCCAGGCAGATGGGACCTTGGTTTAAGGTCTCCTCCGAAGGATGGCACTTCCAACATTGCAGCACAGCCCTAGCATAGCATTGGAGTGTAATCTTATACTATGTAAGTTCAAGTCCCAATGTGAGGCTTGAACCCACAACATTCTGACTCAGGCGAGAGTTCTACCACTGAGCTAGGCTGACACATCCATTCTCGGATGACTGAAAGCGTGGTCAAAGAGATAGGTCTTGAGACGGAGCCTGAATAAGGTGAGGGAGGGAGTCAGAGGGAAACCGGGATGGGAGCATGAGCATAAAGGCCACACCGATGATGGGCAGTGAACTGGAAGCAAGCCGGTGCTCGCTGAGCGAAGGGAATGGTAGGGTTTTATTTTATTTTGATGCCCGTATCATTACAATCAAAATCCATTACAAGACAGAAATATTTGAGATATTTTGTTTCTTGACTCCAAAAATGTACCATATGGAAAATATGTAAAAAGCCAGGGCCTTGCACACTTTTTTTTAAAGTTTGTGTTTTAACTTAGGAACCACACAGCAGAAAGTACCTATTTCACACTTATCCGTTAACAACTACAAGCTGCTTTGGAAAAGTTTCTTAGAAAGCTTTCGCCATTAGATAATGATATCACACTGCTTGCTAGTGGTGGCTGAAACACATAGCAAATTAGGTAGGTAAACGTAAACTGGCTTTTTAATGGAGTTCAGCTATAGCCCAGATTGGCTACAAGCTATCTATTCTTAAATCTTACATCTGTCAGCTTCAGGTATTCTTGTCTTTGTTGCTCTTCATTGTCAGCCTCCTCTTCCTCACCTTCCCTGGTTCATTTGCACAAAGAAATAATGTAGATGATTATCATTTTATATGTCAAAGGACTGTTAGCAAAATAATCGTTAACCCTTACATTTAGTACAAGGCCTTTCACGTTGGAAGCATATCCCAAAGCGCTTATACCGTAAAGTGCAAATGACTGTGCTTTTGTTGTGGGCAAACAAAATAATGCTGAAACATCCAGAACATTTTAAGTAGAATACACTTGAACCAAGGTATTGGGCTTTAAACTGTTGAGTAAATTTGCCCTTCAAGATATAATTTTGGGCAAAAGTTCCATTTTCTTTTGTATTTGACATCAATTTTCACTCTGCAGGTCAAATTGTTCAGAGTCAATGCCAAAATGTGAGAAGTGAGGATGGCAATAAAATAAATCTGGCAGTTCCTAAACCTATTCTTGCTCCTTGTTTTCTATTGTGGTTTCAGCACCACAAGTCTGAATAAGAGCTGTTGCCGTTTTGAGTAATGTTCCACAACAACAACAGAATTATATTTATGGAATGCCTTTCATGTCGGGAGGACGTGCCAAGGCGCTGGAAGGTCAAACTAGCACATCATTGCCTTGAAGCTGCTGCAAGTCACCTTCCATGATACATTATTATGATCAGACAGAAGCACTATTACCACATGACATGTCTGCCCTGGACTAAGCAAGATTGGATGCTCTCTAACAGTGATAAGGATATACACACTGGACTGCCAACCACTTGGTGCTAATGTTAAATATAAAATAAATAAAAACCTCCTTTTGCCTCTATAGTTCTGGCTGAAGGTTGATTGTAAACCTTAGCACAAGATTTACTAAATGCTGGCAGAATACCTTTCCAGACATCCAAGTTTTAACATTCAATTGTTCATTTCAAGCCAATTCTACTTCACCTTGGGACAGTTGCACAGAGGTCAATTGTAGAATTGTAGAATCACCATTCATATTGAAATCAATTAAACATAGCAGTAAGCAGGGATGAAAACCTCTCAACCACGCCCTCTGGTCACCCCCATCCTCTTCCTATTTCCAATTCTACTCCCTTGCTGTTTGATCAAACCTCTCATTTTGATCCCACCAACACCACCCTCAGATAAAGCCATGGAGAGAAGCAGTCATCACCTGGAATCTGGATCTCTACCTCCCCCAGTCACCACCGCATGTCATGAATTGTCTGCTGCACAGTGGAGGGCACTGTTCAAAGCTCATTCATAGCATGGAATCCGATCTTCTCTGGTGTGTGCAATTCTAAAGGAAATTTTCCAGGAAATTTGTGGTTTCACGAGAATCTGTTCACAGGAAGAATACCTAAAAATCCAATGAGCCAGTAGAAATGTGAACAATCAATACCTTAGCTTTTCAAGTTGATACCGGTTCCTGTACACGTATCTTTGGGACACACGCCTGTGTATTTCTGGAAACTGGTGCTGTTTTTTCACTGATCCATACAAGTCATTTTGAATCTGTTGGGAGAGATTGATGCGGTGAAGGGCTTTCATCTGAAGATACAAAGAGCTGTAACATCAGATCTACGCAGATTCCGTGGTGTTACTGACATTGATTAATGAGCTAAAATAGTAAAGTAAGCTATCCATTGTGATAACTGAGCCAGCATATAACATTTCCAAAGTTAAAACAGAACTATCAGCTCTTTCACTACACATCAAACCAGTAACTAGACAGTAACTCGCTTAACATTGCTTGTTGAAGAAAATTAAGTTCTTTTAAAAAAGTTATTCATTAAGCGTTGTCTGAAACTAAATGGGATATGTGCAAATTAAACGCACAAGTCACGTTGGGCACTATTGTCAGCTGTTTTCAAAGCTGCTTCCATTATATAAATACTATCAGTGAGTAACTTGAACTTTTGCTGCTCTCAGTTGGTTTGCAATTACTGTACTTACATTACACGTTCATTTCAATGAGATGGATGCAGGTATCGGCTACAATATGATATCCAGAAGACAACCAGCATTGTAACTTCAGCAAAGAAGTTGTAACACTTCCACACAGCAGGGCATTCAAATGCAGAAAAATCTTTATTAAGAGGCCACATTTCAGGCTGGTTCTGTAAGTCTTATTAAAATCAGAAGTCGATGAATGGAAATATCAAGCGTATGGTATACATATAAACCATACATACATGGGCAAGTAACCTTAATGATAATAATATAATCCTTGCATTTGATATAGCGCCTTATCGCGTCTTCGAGACGACTCAAAGGGCTTCACAGAATATACTGTAAAGTGAAATGACTGTATATTTTGAGGGCAACCTTAAGCCAGCTGTGATTTAATGCACACTTGTGCATACACTTCTAAACATATGGTTTCAGCTGAGTTTACTCAAATGATTAAATTGACCAGTACATTGTTTATCAATACCCTCATTGCTCAAAATTTGCCTTAATGCTATGGAAGTTTACTGTACTGGCTAAAACTGTTCAGTGGTTTAAGTAACCTTTCAACACTGCTGTGCTGTGTTCCTCGGTTTCCTCACACAATAATTGAGTGTTTACAAGATACCATTAACTCTTCTTAGTTCAACTGATCATAATATGCAATCAAAATAGAGAGGAAGAAGTAAAGAATGAATTGGGAGAGATGAATGAGAATGACTATAAGGAATTTACCATTCTAATCTCAATCAATCCTGCTTCGCAATAACTGCTGATTTGATATTGAAATGGTACAAATTAAAGTGATGCATATAACAGTTGAACTTAATTTGTTTTTCATTATTCTACTTAACTAAAAGAGGAGCATAATAATGACTTGATAAGGTGCTATAAAAATAAAAATTCCTATTCTGACTAAAATTGAATGAGCTTTGACTGGATTTGCAGAGAATGATCTGTTGCAGACTAGCTGGAAGCAATTGCACCCTTCTCCAGTGTTGTATTGATCCAAAGGCTGATGTTGTGAATGTAACACAATTCTCCACGTATATAATATGGATGCAATTCTCTTGTGACTGAAATAAGAGGCAAAAATACTCTTAACTAATGTGACACTCAGAAACGACATCAATAAATGGTTGGAGGTTGGACACAGCTGCTGTATCTAGGAAAATAAGTTATATATTGAACATCTATGCATACATGAAATTAAACAATTTTACTAAAGCCATGGCCACCAATAACAAAATCTTCTGCAATTTGTAAAGAAAGATTAATAGTGGGATCACTTGGGTTTAAAAGGAAGAGCCTTAAATTCTTGAAACAATAAACCACAAACCTGGTAATAATGCGAACCAAATAATAAATCAGTTCACATTGACCAGCTGTATAAATTTAGATTCAGCCATTGTCATCCACATAACAAGGTACCTCTTAGTTGCAAAATGAATAGAAGAGGTCATTAGAATGCAAAGCACCTATCATATCCAATGATTTATAGCATACATACATACAACATGCTTATACACGCACACACTTTCATACATATATACCATACATACACACACACACGCACATATACATGCAGGCAGGCAGACATAGCATCTGAAAGATGTTAAAATGACAATGATGGTAGATTCCCAATTCTGCACGTATACAGTACGTCAGTGGTTCTGAGAAGGAAGAATCCCTGTTATTGTAATGAATGGGTTTGCTGATCATGTACAAGCTTTTAGTTTATGACTAGAAGAGTCAACACAAGTCCAATGTTGATAAGTGGCTTCGTAAAACACTGACATTATTAACCTTGAAAAATTATGGTCTGTGATCAGTGATAAACTAGATTTATATTTTAGAATATAAACCACCTTATGGGTGAGTCTGCTGTGACAATGCAACTCATAAATTTTGTTTCCTTTTCACGTAGTTAAGCATACACACATGGGTACGTTATTAAATCATTATCTTCCCACATTTTAATTTATTTATTTTGCTGGTCTTCTTTACAATATTTTATGCCTCTTTTGATTGCAAGATCAAATTCAAGTACCCAGTACATTTTTACTGGAGTAGACCATTTATAAGTATAGCCGCTTGAGGAAACTAGATAGAAAGTTTTCATTATAGTAATACCCCTTGCATTTGATAGAACGCCTTATCACATCTTCGAGATGTCTTAAAACGCTTCACAGAATATACTATAAAGTGTAGTGACTGTACATTTTGTGGGAGAAACACAACAACCAATTGCACACAGCATTTATGTAATATTCTGTAATATTATATAAGATAATCCACACTAAGTAGGATCAATCAAACCTTACATCCCACTGGACTGATGTATATCAATGCTCTTCCAAGCAGTTGTGTGATACAAACATCTGGCAGTAGGAAAGGGGTTCAATGCTTCATCAACAAGCATTTAAGATATTTTCTATTGCCTAATAAAGTGAGAAGGGGAGTGGCCATTCATGGTGTGTGCAGGGAGAGGGGAGAAGTTCAGCAGTCTGCTGCCAACAATCTCCTAAATAACTTTACCATTCATTTAATGGCTGTTTGTGGGACATTGTTGTGTGCTCAACACTGGCGGAGCCTGATACAGAGCCTGAGGGAGGGAGGAGGTGACAGTAAGCACATTCGAAGAGGAAGGTCTTCAGGCATGATCTGAAAAAGGAGAAGGAGGGGACAAGGCAGAAAGGGATTGAAAGAGGGAGTTCCAAAATTTCATGGCATAGTGGCTGAAAGTACAGCCGCCAATGGTGAAGCAGAGGGGACGAGGAACAAGTAGGAGGCCGGAACCAGCCGAGTGGTGGCGGCAGTTGATGGAGTAGGGAGTAAGCAGGATGGAAAGGTGGGAGGTCCCAGGACATGAAAGGATTTGTAGATGAGTGTGAGGATCTTGAAGTCGGATCCGTTCTGTGATCAGGAGCCAGTGAACCTGGCGAGGACTGGTGTGATGGGGGCATTGGGTTTAGAGCGGGTGAATATATGGGCAGTGGAGTTCTGAATTAGTTGGATTTTCTGGATAGTGTAGCTGAGGAGACCAGCGGGGAGGGCATTGGAATATTAAGTGATAAAACTCCAAGGGAAATAGAGTGTCTTTTTCCATAGTCTCTTCTACTCAATGAAATTAATCCCCACTAACCTCAATTTTCTTGCACCATGGAGAGAATTGGGTAATGAGCACTTTTGAATTTTATGAGGTGGACTGTGAAATGTACTATTTAGATAAAGACGATATAAGGTCAGCTTTCCTTCCCTGAACTAATTAAGGCTAATAACAAGTAAGAGTCTGGCCTTCAGCAAAAGTATTTAAGCAGAGAATCTCTACCTGATCCATAAAATGCAATTATAGTAAAATCTATTCAAATGCTGATTGAATGCATATGCAATCTATTCAAATGTAATAGATTTCCTCCCTCCATATGGAATTGCCAGGCAGCAATCTGGTGAGAAACTAAATTGCATCAAGATACATCATTCCAAGTCTGGGTTAAAATAATCAAGTGAAAATAGCAACCTGCAATGTGACAGTTAACACTATTATTAATTCTCATACTGTTGAGTTATTAAACCAATGCAGGCAGCTCATATGAAAAGACATGGGTAGGTCTACAGGTGTGAATTTATACTCTTTGCCCATCCCCACCTCCAGCACAAACGTTGAGACTGATGCTGCCCCATTGAGCATAACAATAATAATTATATAATTATCTTTCCACTTGATACAGCACTTTGACACCTTGTCAAAACTTCTCAAAGCACTTCACAGGAGGATTGTCGGACACCAGGAGAAATTGCTTTCTCTGTTGAATATGAGATCTTTACATTCATCTGAATAGACAGATGGGACTTCAAATTAACATCTCATCTGAAGGACAGCATCTCTGACAATTCAGCATGCTCCTTGCATTGTAGTGGAGTTCCAGACTGGACCATGATTTCAAAGATCTGATGACTGAAACCCACAAACTTCTGACCCAAAAGGCAAGAGTGCTATCAACTGAGCCAGACTGACGCAATGGATTGCAAATTAGCAGAATGAATCTTAACTCAACAAAAAAAATCAGAGGATAGCTAGTATCCTGCTTAAGAGACTCCAATGCCATGATCCATAAGTTTAAGGACAAGCTAACAAGCGAGTTCTGAACAGAGCACAGAGTGAGAGCTCATACACTTCACTCCTGCCACATTTATACTGCAGCAGAAGCCAATCCAGTGGACATTGTTATACTTTACAACATGTGCAAAGATAAGGTCAACAGATCTTACAGGAAAGGGATATTCACATGCTATTTTGAAAGCTGAAAAGGTCAATTTATACTCAGTGGGTAAGACTTGTTAGTGTTGTGTCCAATCAGAAATCTCAAGGACTTGACAGAAACAAGGGCACGCAGTACTTGTCTCTATTGGTTATTTCCCCAGATTCAACTGCACTAATTAAATATGACTAAACCTGAATCAAGCAATGGTTCTAAATTGTCCAGGTTTGATACACTTTTCATTCCATTCCAATAATCACTTTCAGAAAAAGTTTCCAAGTCTGTCTATCTGTACTTGATAGGAGCAGCAATACTACACTGCATAATCCAACAAAACTTGCCTATCCAGAAGCTCAGAGCTGGTGATACTAAATTAGAGTGTATGGCAAACTGTGAGAAATAATGCAAGAAACAGCAAGTTTACATAAACGACTAAGTAAGAAGAGACTTGATGGCAGAGGGTTCCCACATAGGGGGAAAGGGCAGAGAATTGAAATTAAGAATTATTAGCTCCAATGGAGTTGCCAGCATTAATGTTGGGCTAATGATTTCCTTCTACATTTTAATGTTATAATTCCTTACGGTTTTAATTGTTAGAAAGTGTACTTCCTTCTCTTTGATACTTCGTAAACATACTTGGACAAATAGTTGCAACTACTAATAACAGTGATGGCTTATGTTCTTTGTAAAACTTGAATAAAACAATAAAACAGTTTTAGATACATTGGTTTCAGCAATTTCCTAAGATAAAATGCATGTTACAGCCTATTCTACATGTGATGGAATGTGTGCATATGTGTGTGTGTGTGTCTGTCTGCCTGTGTGTGTTTGTCTGTGCGTGCGTATGTGTGTATGTATGTTTGTGGCTGTCTGTGTCCGTGGTCTTTTCAACAAAGTTTATTTTTAACATGATTGAACACTCTATCTACATAATTTCAATTTGTCTTTATGCAGCCATACATATTTATCTATTTGCTTTCCCGATTTTGAAAACATTAGTATTTTGAAAGCATACAGGTTGGTGAAATATTACAGAAATCTTGGAAGTTGACACATTTGACAAAGAATTATTAGTAAATAAACGTTTAGCACCTACCTTTGCTTTCATCTCCATGACGAGTACTTTTCTGCCTGTTTCTACTATCATTAGTTGTTGTTTCTTTGCCACATTCTGTTTTTTTCTCTACATCAAACCTCCTCTGTTTGGTATTGCTAACACTCCAACCGGTACATAATTCTTATATACCTCTCATTCCCTAAATAATACATTCGAAAGATAAGGTACAGTTTCTCAGCCACTCTTCATGAGAAGCATCGCCTTTGCAGTGATAAACTTACCATCAATCTTTGTTTCTTTTTAGTCTAATTAGGTTTCCATGACTGAGTCACATAAGCACCATTTCTTGTTAAATAAGTCATGAGCAGTGCTTAAACTGAGAACTTAGTCGGCAAGGTCTGTGTCCTATTGTCTGTCCCTTTCAAACACTGATGTTCTAATAGTGTTGAACTGGCAATAGCACCAGTAATTCAGCGGTGGAATATGTCACATGCCCATCACGTAGAAAGTGCTATTCCAATGACTGCATTTCTGCAAATGCTGGGCAAGTTTCCTTACTCCACACCCCTCTGTTTACCTAGCAGTAAGTCGGAACCGGTTTTTAGTCGATTGGCGGATCGCTTTTCCATGGGTAATAATAATTTCTTAAAAAAACTCAATCCACGACTGTTTGTGGGACACTGCTGTATGCATTTGGTTGCCACGTTTTGCCCACAAAATATAGTCAATTCACTTTAAAGTATATTCCATGAAGCGCTTAGAGATATCTCGAAGACATGATAAGGCCCTATATCAAATGCTAGGATTATTATTAGTAGTATTCACAACAAAAGACATTCACATTTTCCCAGCAATGCCAATAGAGCAAATAAGTTGCACAGAGAACCTCAGAATAACTTTGAAAATGTTTCACAACAACAACCACATGCATCCAAATAGCATCCTTTATATGGGATAACGTGTAAGAAATCTTGACAATGGTCAGGTTGGATGCCAAACAAAGGAGAAAGGGATGGGCGCAGGACAATAAGAGCTGAAGAGATAGGTTTTAAGGTGGGATTTAAAGACAGATAGAGAGTGGTCAAGGTATGGGATAGAAGCAGGAAGTTCCAGGGGTTAGAGGAATGAATAAAGGCTTGGCCACCAATGATGGTACTGTCACTGTA
The DNA here is from genome assembly GCF_018977255.1 of Callorhinchus milii. Classification (NCBI taxonomy): domain Eukaryota; kingdom Metazoa; phylum Chordata; class Chondrichthyes; order Chimaeriformes; family Callorhinchidae; genus Callorhinchus; species Callorhinchus milii. The sequence continues at coordinate 36,402,955 of NW_024704746.1, read as the reverse complement.
TTCTTATCACTGGGTGAGAATTACATGCTCTTTCCAGGTGCGCTCTGAAAGGAGTGATCCTTTTCTTCACTAATTACTAGTTGGGTATGTTCCCAGTTGGAGTGGTCTCATAAATTACACCAGACACTGGGCAATTAAAAATATTCCTCATTTATTCAAACCCATGGGCTTCAATATATATTCCTGCAATCGAAGCACTCGACACAAAAATAAAACACAATTCTTATATAACACATTGATAACATTATATCAATATAACTTTAACAAGGCATAGTATCCCATACTCTGTAAGATATCTAACCACTGAGCCTCAACACTTGGACCACCAGGTGTAAACAAACAGAGTAACCTTACCCCAAACACCTTAAGAAAGATAAACAGATTGATATCTCAATCTAACAAATTTAACAGTCTATCTGGCTCCGAACACCTGTGACCCCTCTCCATGAACCCAAATATTCACCCTATTAACCCTTTAGTACCTCACAGCACGAATGTTGTGGAACAAGCCATGTTCATCGTGCAGAGGAATATGGAGTAAGGAAACTGCCCAACGTTTCATCTGGCCTAGGAATCGAACCCAGGTCCTCTCAGTTGTGAGGCGAATCCTCTAACCACTAACCTACAAGACTCCAATGTTATGATGAGCTATTACAATGAGAAGTATTATAATTAGTTTAGGATGTTCAGGATAAGGGTATCAAGGGATATGGGACAAAAGCAGGTAATGGGAGTCGAGGTACAGTTCAGCTATGATCTAACAGAATGGCGGAACAGGCTCAAGGTGCTGAATGGCCTCCTCTTGGTTCTATGTCCCTGTGGAGTCCTGTAGCTAAAAGCAAGAGGACCTGGGTTCAATTCCCGAGGGCACAAAACATTGGGCAAGTTTCCTTATTCCACACTGCTCTGTTTCCCTGGTTGTTAGTCGATTGGTGGATCGCCTTTCCGGGGGTAATAATGCTTTCAAAAATAAAAAATAAGAAGAATATGATCGCTCAATCCACCACTGCTTGTGGGACGCTGCTGTGGACAATTGGCTGCCGCAGTTCGCCAACAAAATACACAGTCAATTCACAGTATATTCTGTGAAGTGCTTTGAGACGTTTTGAAGGTATGATAAGGCGCTATATAAAATACAAGCATTATTATTATTATTCATACAAAAGGTAGGTAGACAATTGCATAGTAGAAGTATTCAGGGATATGGAAAAATGGCTGGATAAGATGTAATAAATTGGTGGAACAGGCTCAATAGACTGAATGGTGTCCTTCTGTTCCTGTTTTCCTTTGTTCCGATAATCCTAACACAAAACCACTGATAATTCTAATAGGTGGCTTCTTAACAGAATTTTTAAATAATTGTATACTGTAACCATGTAAAATTGCTTATGTGTTTAATTCAAAATTTGTAGAGCAATGTGATAGACAGTCCTGAAATTTGCATGTTGAGTTATGTGCATATTATACTGCAAATGCCTGTGGGCACGTCAGTGAGAGACTGATGGATACCTGGAAGTGGCTGTTTCACAGCAATTTCCCGATAAGGTGCGGAGGCCTTCTTGTACAATAAATCAGTTGGTTATATTATAGGCTGTCAATATATGTTCTATCATCTATCATTTCAGATTTCTTTAAAGTTACCATCTTTGTGAAAGATTTCTTAAACCAGCTATAAATTAATGAAAAGATTGGGGAGGAAAGGAAGAACGCTCAACATCTGCCAGCTGATTGAGCGGAGATTGAAACTGTACCAGACTGCTTCTTACGTGTAATCTCAAATCATCATGGCTCTTCAAAGCTGCTTTGTGACCTTTTGATGTATTCTATAAATATCCAGAGGAACAAAGGGGAGCATTGGAAAGATTACTTTGAAACAATGAGTGTTATTTCCATTGCAAGCTAGCATTATAATAATTTGGGCGGAACTGTGTAAGGATTCCTTGGGCTTCATTCCATTTCCCATTAACGAAACAAACTGTTGGGCGTTTGCCAGCCCATTCATAGAACTCAGTTACCACAATCATTAAATGCATTTCCAACTATTATTTCAGAAAATTCTCACCGTTCTTGATTTGCTGTCTGGTTAGCAGGCTTGCAGCTCAAATCTCTTGCACAGTTCTGACCTCTCGTTCTTAGGCCCAACACACATTGCCCACCTCCATTGACTTTCTTACACCACTATCTCTGGGGGGGCAAATCTCTGCAGAGAAACCTATTCAACATTGAAAGGCCTCTTGGATGAAGAGCTCTGAAGTCCTCACTATATCAAGGTGATTACGAGACTCCACATTTCCGAGGTGTAAAGGGTGTCATCGATTCAAAACCAATTAAAAAGTACAGAACATTTTTTATTGTTAAAAAGTGGTACATGTTAGAATTGTACACATTTTAAAATCAGAATACAATACAAAATTGCATTTGTATAGAGCCTTTCACATCGGGAGGAAGTGCCAAAGTGTCCCAATGAATGACGATCACTCTGACACTGATGAAGTCTAAGAATGAGGACAATTGAAGCAGGTCATGACCTGAAGGTCATCTGGAGCAAGTCCCACTGCTGCTGTATTGACTAAGGAAAGTGTTGTCCACTCTAATAGACTGGGCACTGTGGTGGTGACTAACCAATGGAGGTGGAAAATATTGGGGGAAAAAAACAGGGAAAGTATTGCAAATAACAAGCAGTCAAATAAAGTAGAGAAGTATCAACTGGGACCGAGATCCATGAAGACGTCGCACTTCATTGCTCTGTGTACAATAGTACAACTTGTCCCCTGTGTGCTTGAATTAGAAACAATACTCTCTGAAGTTATATTATATCAGAGGAAAAGGGAAAACTGGGAGGAATATAATGGTGGGTTTAGATGAAGTGAAGATTACAGAATTTCCAACCTCTGTCTCAAATAGATGATTTGGTTACCGCTATATTAGTTGTGTTTTGGAATATAATATTATGTTGTTTTACGAGTTACTTTGATTGGGCTTTGTACAGTGCGACAAGTCAGTTCAACCAGTGCCCTGTATACTTTTATTATGTTTCTTGATGTTGACATTGCAGGATAGCCCTGCTGCAGGCTGATCGAGAAAGAATATCTTGTTGCTGAGAAATTGTGTGTTCCGCATAGAAACTATCACAAAAACAGTAAACATTTTTAATATATTGCAATGGAGAAACTAATCCACTGGATTGCTGAAACTCAATCCATCAGATTCTAGCAGTTCATTACTGTAAGAAATCTAAGAGGATTATAGCGGGGAAAGCTTCATTCTGAACAGATGAACTCCTAGGCCCTGTTTGTACAGATGAAAACAAAGCAATAATACCTCTTCCGGCAGCAAAGCAATTGAGGGAGGTTGGGGGATGTCTAATATATCCTTCCCACTCTGAGTTGCAATGGTCAGGCTGATTTGTGCGCAATGGCTGCCGAGTAGATCTGCAAAGCGTCACTAAACAGTGTTAGTTTTTGTGTTATTAGAATAACTCTCATAAACGTTCATGGGTGGTCGAATGGACCATTTCTGAGCAGAGCGTGAATCAATTTGCACTTCAGCATGCTGATGTTCTGCTGCCAAAATCTCTCACTTAGGTGGCGTCTGCAGCCAATTCCAACACAGCTTGCTTTTCATCACACTATTCACACCAATTTTTGCTTGCATTTTCTACGGGGAAGTTATCCAAAAAAAGGCCAGTATAAACTGACCATTAATACATGGCAGAGATGCTTTATGCAATAAATACCACATGGGAACATAGAAACAAGAGGAAGTCTGTTTTCGCTAGTTTATTAGATAATGACAGATCTTTATATCCCGTTGCCTCAGCTTTTCTCTATACCCCTTAATATCGTTACTTCCTTCATACCTACCTGCTCTAGTTCTCAAGTTGCTAAGGCCCTAAAAGAGGGGACAAAAATGAGCGAAAAGAAGAATTTGAGGAAGACATCAAATAAATAAATGTATTTACTTGGTGCAAGGATTCACACAACTCACAAAAGATTGATACTTTTTGTGTGTCAGAGTGCCGATAACTATGAGAAAGAACCAATATGACTAGAATTTCCTGCTTATATCTGAGCACAAGTATCAGGGTGCCATTATCATGAATAACACTGGTAAAGAGGTGTGTGATAGCCAAATTGTCGCAAAACCTTTTACAGGGATTCGGAAGGACTCATCCATCTGTGTATTGACTTCTAATCCCAGCTATAACAATGATGAAACCGTGACCTCTGCAGACAGATGACCTCGGCAGTTTAACATCTAGTCCACCTTTAATGAATAAACTCAACAACCCTCAGGAATGTTTTGCCAGAATTCTGAGTGCTTAATCTAAAGATTTCACAGTGCAAACTTGACTACTTGCAGTGTACCCATGTATTCCATGGACAGTTTGGTTAGAAGGGTAACTGCGAAATTAAACACAACTCTGAGCAACAACTTTACTGATAACTTAGAATCCTAAAATGCCTTTCAAGTACTTGCTCTTAATTAATTGTTTAATTCCTTTGGATTAACGAGTTTTTTTGAAAGCATGTTTTTGCACAGGTTAATAATGTGTAATTCTTTTGAATATCTTTTTATCAGATTCAGCGCTGAAAGGTCAGGGTCTCTTCTTAATAGATTATTGGTATCCTGTTATTTTATTTAATTCCTGGCTGCAACATTTCAGCTATAGCCTTATCAAACGTACTTTAATTCAGTTATCACTTCACAATCAGATTCCATGGAACAACCCCCACCCCAAGTATATTAGTAGAAATATCACATTGGCTTGAGATATGTTAGATCTATAATTAAAGGTATTTGCCGCTTATTGATTTTTATAAAGCATCTGACTCCGTTGAGGATATTGTGGTTGGTGGTCTGAAATATCGTCAATAGCATTATTGCAACATTACACCAGATTGAGAGTAGTTTTATTTCTTTGATAAAGGAGATGACTCCAAGGTTCTTTATAATTACTGGAGTAAGCAAAAACTATCCAATCTGTCCTTCCTCTTAACTACAGATAATATCCTATTTTTTGGAGTTTTGTTTCGTAAACCCTTGTCTGAAGGGTATTGCTTAGTATAGTAGTCACAATCTTCCAGCCCAATGACCACATCGCTCCTCTTCTAAGAGATGTCATAGAACCTAGCAGGCCTTCTGAGAATTCAATCCATCTTTGAATCCCTGGGATCAGGGCGGGTGGAGGGTGGGTAGGGTAGGGATAGGAGGGTGGCTGAAAGCACAGTCGAAGAGGAGGGTCTTGAGGTGTGCCTTGAAGGAGAAAAGCGAGGCAAAGGAAATGTGGAATGGGGTTTCAGAGGGTGGGGGTAGAGAGGCTGAACTTACTTGGTAATTGGGCAGATCAGTGGCAGATGAAATTCAATGTGGAGAAATGTAAAGTACTTCATATGAGGATAAAACATCCAGGAAGGGATTTGAACAGAAGGAAAATAATATGTTTGGAAAATAAAAAGGACCTGGGGATCCTGATTGACAATGAATTGAAGCTCTCCCAACAATGAGTCCTGCAGCTCTCGCTTTGCAAGTGAGAGACCTGAGTTCAATTCCAGGCAGAGGGCGAAACCTTGGGCAAGTTTCCTTACTCCACACAGAGCCTAATAATAATCCCTCCAAAACCAAAAACAATAATAAATTGGTCATTTTCAATCTACGACTGTTTGTGGGACATTGCTGAGCGCAATTGGCTGCCGCGTTTGCCCACAAATATATAGTCAATTCACTTTACAGTGTGTTCTGTGAAGCGCTTTGGTACGTCCTCCCGACGTGAAAAGCGCTATATCAAATGCAAGGATTATTAATGCTCTGTGGCAGTGAGTAAAGCAAACTAGATGTTGGGATGTATCAAAAGATCAATATCAAGTCAAAATAGTCAGGTAATACTGCCACTGTATAAGTATTGGTGAGACCATACTTAACCAAACATTGGTGTGTACAGTTCTGCTCTCCGGAGTACAAAAAGGATATTAGAGAAATTGAGAAAATACAGAGGAGGGCAACCAAAATGAGTGAGGGAATGTAAATACTGGACTATGAGGAGCGACTAAATAAATTGGGCATGTTCATGCTGGAAAAGAGAAGATTGAGAGGCGACATGATTGCTTCTTTAAGATTCTAAAGGGGCAAGACAGTATAGATCATGACAGACTGTTTCAACTTGTCCAGAATATAAAACCAGAGGACACAGCCTGCGATTGAAGGGGAAGAAATCTACACAAACACTATTTCAGTGAGCGAAGTGTTGATTCTCCAGTGCAGGAAGTGTTGATTCGTTCAAACACAGATTAGTTTTCTTTTAGGAAATAACATTATGGGATATAGTACATAGGTAGTTTGGGATTTATGTGCATGCGACTGCCAGGAAGGTGGAAAGTGAACCAGATGGATCTTGGTCTTTTGTCATCTAGCATTTCTTATGTTCTTATGTTCTTATCAAGGATAAAGATTATTCATTTATATTGAAAGTGGAAATGAGACATTTATAAACTGCTTGAGCTTTGCTCCTGCTTTGTTATTTGCACATCTGTAGCGATCTTTGCTTTTTAATCATCTGAGTTTATATTATGGCAGTAACTTATGCTTCAGTGTCCTTCAGAAATGTTTATCATCCACTGTATGAGCTCCAACATGACTGGGCGCATACAGGTCTTATTTACACGACCATGCCCCTTGCTGATTAAATTTGCAAGCAATGCTGATACAACTAATCTCCATCTGGTGCAAAGAATTGTGGTATAATATGTCTAAGTAATAATCTTGACCTGGCTAAGTGAAAGCTTGATCATCATTCTGCCCCGTGGAAAGCTGAGCATTTACAAACCCATCACTCACATTCCATAATATGCCTTAAACATTTTGGGCCAAATCCAAGAAATTGACTTTGGGAATGTTTTTTACATTATACATTACATATAAAACATCCCCAAATGAACAGGATTGAAGTCTATTTGCATTGAAGGAGCCGCTCTATTACTTTAGATCTCATCTGGTGTGTTTCCCACTGTTTCAAAGAATTTCGGAAATCAGCCTCAATTAGAAGCAATGTTTAAACAGGGCTCACTTTTTCTCCTCTATAAATGAGCTGTTACAATCACCCCAGATCTAGATCTGAACCTTTAGCTTCCTGACAATAAACACAGCGATCAAAGGAAATACACTTGTTTAATGGAATTAGATATGCAATCATTCTTTCCTTGAATAATGTACCACACTTTTAAAACCATAACTGACAAAACAAGATACAAACCAATGGTGACTATTGGACCTGAACTGATTTTAAAGCCAGAGTTGTGCAGAATGAGCCATGTCTGCTCCATGTCCCCTGCCCGGCCCGACCCACCATCAGCAGTCAGGCCTTCGGCCTTTCTGCCCCCTCTAGAACTCCATCCCACACTCTCTTTGCCTTGCTCCATCCCTTGTCTCCTTCAGGGCATGCCTCAAGACCCTCCTCTTTGAACGTGCTTTCGACCACACTCTCTGCCCTCCACCCTCCCTGATCCCACCTTCCCCCCCACCCCCCTGCTTTGGTCCGAATCCCTCATCCCTGACTCTTCAGCGGCTCGGGAGGTCCTCCTGATGTAAAAGATGTCTTTCAAAGCGTAATTGTAATTTTGTGTTGTATTGGATAATAAATTGATTTCTGCTCTCGTTGCCTTCCACATTTGAGGTGAAAATAACATAATTTTTTCTAAAACACAGCTGTGCTACAGTCCTTATGAGAGAAAGGATAATGTAGAATATTATGATTTTATGAAACGTTTCTAGCACATTACAAGCAGCTTGATAATGTTTAACGGAGGGAATGTTAGTAAATTACAAGCCGCTCCATTCTGTGTGAGGGGGAGTGTTAGTACATAACAAGCTGTTCTCCTGTGTATGTTGGGCTATGGACTGATCAGGGTGGTCCAACCTTTTGGTTCGTCTGTCCTGACAGTGAACCACAAAACGCTGCCCTCAATTCTCCGCTCTCCCCAAAGCCCTAGCAGATTTCTTTCATTTAAGCTGGAGCACAGAATAGACAACAGCAAAAGTCACAACTGCATGATAAGCATTTGGGTTATGTACCCAAGTATCTGATCTGAATAAAACGCTTTACAAGTAAAACCATTCAAATGTAAAATGCAATCTTTCAGTTATTTGCTTCTCATTGGAATCCAACAAATTAGCTGATTCTGAGATATGCAACTGGAGAAGCACACTGTGGTCTAATGCCCAGGTTTTGTAAACCACATATAAACCATGTGAAAAGTGGTAATTTCAGGAATCCATAGTTATGAACTTAAATATAATAGTTACGTAATTTTAAAAAAAATGTAAAGGATGCCATAGTCACCTGTAATGCTTTTCAGTGGTTAACTGAACCCACTTATCAGCACCAGACAAGTAGTTTGGACGTTTTCTGTTACTCTCAATATGATGAGTGCAGAATGACAGGTAACTGATCAAAGATAAATTGCAAAAATAAAAATACAACACCCAATTCCCAAGAAAATTGATCCACGCTGCTCTCTCTCTCCAATTCTCTCAATGACATCTTTATTTAAAAAGCTGCTTTTGAACTGCAGATTATCAGATTATTTTCCTTGGCAACCACGTATTAATTTCTGGGCAGGAAGAATTTGAGATCAATGCCTTGACAATCAGATGTCAAATTCAGTTAAAATTCCATCCACGCAATTCAAGTCAGGGGTCACATTTCAACATTATCGTTTCTATAATAAACCTGACTGTGTATATCATGGGGACTGGTTCACATCAACAGGGCAAAATACAGGAGAGGGAATGAAGTGACAGAGATTGCTAACAGAGACGAGTTTTCAAATTTATTGGAAACCTTTGATCTAAGGCCTAGTTTTATGAAACCGGGGGTGCAATAACGATGCCAGTAGGGAACAACTGGGTTGCCCCTCTGCCCTACCCTTTAAAGCTTTGGTTTTCAATAAACAAGGAGGTGAAGACAAAACTGCAGGTAAGGAAAAAAGCATTGGAAAAGTGCCGAATAGGTAACGGAGAGGAAAATAGGAGTCAGTACAGCATTCTTAGGAAAGCGGTTTAAAAAAACGATTAGGAGGGCAAAGAGGAACAATGAGGAGAGTGTAGCAAAAAATATAAAAAGAAACAGCAAAGTGTTCTATAGGTAGGCAAGTAAGTTATCAATAAAATAATGATTAAAGTAGGGATAGGACCATTAAGGGCAGAAGGGGGTAAAGTCACAGTAGATAATAAGACAGGAATACTAAATGAATATTTTGCTTCAGTTTTCACAAAGGAAACTAATAAGGAAAATTTAGTAAGAACAGAAGGGCCAGGTATAAAATCACACAGTTAAGATACGAAGAAGGGAGGTTTTAAATAAATTACACAAGAGGACAAGGCACCTGGCTCAGATTGACTGCACGCAATGATCCTTAGGGAAATTAGTGAGGAGATAGCTGATGCTCTAGTATATATACGTAAAAACTCTGTAGAGAAAGGAATCAGACCAGAGGACTGGACAATGGCCAACGTAATACCCATTTTTAGAGCTGATCCAGGAAACCGCAGCTTATCAACAGCTGTGGGCAAGGTATTAGAATCTATAATAAAAGATGAAGTAACTAGTCACCCGGAAAAGGAGAATATAATTAGGAATAGATTTACGGATTTTTGAAAGGAAGGTCATGCTTGACCTACCTCATCAAATTCTTTGAAGATGTAACCGACAAAGTAGATAAGGGACATACAGTGGATGTATTGTATCTGGATTTCCAGAAGGCCTCTGATAAAGTGCCACATGAGAGGCTCATGACTAAAATATGGGTATGTGGATGTTATGGGAGAGGCAGCAGAATGGATTAAAGAATGGTTAGGAAACTGAAAGCAAAGTATAGGAGTGAAGGGAATCCTGTCTGATTTTTCCCTACCAAACCCTCCCTGAGCCAATTGCAGCACCTCAACTGAGATCAGGTAACTTGCCAGGGAACTGAATTCTAACCAATCTGGATGCTTAATCTACTTACAAGTCACAAATTGGACTCATTTTTAAAAAAAGCAGCTTTATGCCTCTGCAACAGAAGAACGGTATTGTGAAAGAATAAGACCAAATGGGCCAAATGGCTTTCCTCACCCAAATCTCTCAAATTATTTTGTGATTGTATAACCATGTTAAGCCATCTCCATTTAATCACTCCTGATGTCTCTAATTCCTCTGGCTCTCTTGTTTAGGCTGCCTGTAACGGCACAACATATTTTTTTCACTGCAATGAATTATAGAAAATGTTGCAATTGTGAACTTTCTGATTCCACTTAAACAGGATCCCCAATGTACCGTTTTCCTACAGGAGAACTACAGGTTTAAAACCACTAACGCTCTTTGAAGCACCAATTCCCTTCTAGCATTTCGCTTGCTCAATGAAAATTATTTCTGATGTTGATAATTGCCACTGACCTGCAACAGATTTCAACGATTCATTACCAGCCTTTTGTCACGAGACAACGACTCAGTGTGTGCTGCTGGTTGGAAATACACAGCAATCAGTCCTTTACATTTGTGAACAAAAAGCAAAATATTTCAGATGCTGGAAATCTGAAACAAAAGCAGAACACTCCGCAGATCAGGCAGAGTCTATGGAGAAACACTCAACAGATCAGGCGGAGTCTATGTAGAAAGGAAAGTGAGTCAACGTTTCGGGTTCATGACCCTTAGCTTTACATTGGTGAGCTTTCTCTCAGGAGAAAATTCCATGGTCAATAAAACACAGAAAAATATAATTGTGCTCAACCTTGCACCAAAGTCAAAATGGAATAAGTCCATTTTACATCTAACACACATGTTTGTTACACTTCAGTCTTGAGACATTATTGGAAAACATTTTGTTTACCCAACCATGGCATTAGGTCAGAATAACATAAAGCGAGTGAAGCGTTAAATTTCAAACTGAATTAAACCCAGTCCTGAAATGTAACATGGAGACAAATGCCCTCATTTGCCTCACAGTGCTTAGCCCAGGAAGGCAGGGGTGCTGCAGGTTAAATGAAGTCCCATATCCTCGAGTGACATTGAGACCCAGCTGAAGAAGTAGTAGTAATAGTGCTGGAGCATTAAAATATAAATGCTGCCCTGGAGATGCAAGCTACCAAGTTTACTGGAAGGGCAAACTAGCCAGTTTGCTGAGTACTCAGCCTGTCTAAATAATCCAGTAATAATAATCCTTGCATTTGATGTAGTGCCGAATCACGTCTTCGAGATGTCTCAAAGCGCTTCACAGGATATACTGTAAAGTGAATTGATGGAATTTACCGATTGAAAAGGTGCACAAACATTTGCCAGCCTTTGGGTAAGATCTAACAACCAAAACACACAGCACAAAACAATTTCTAAGTCAGCCATTCAGAGTTATATGAAACTTGCTGCTAGTGATGGGGGAATTATCCTATCATGTAAAGAACATGGGTCAGCTGCACAAGGAGCTCAGGCTGTTACAGATCCCCTCCTACTGGAAGCAATTCAGTAATATATACAAAAATAATTGAGATCTGTCACCAAAGACCACCAATGTAGATTCTTGACTGGTTGAGGAGGGAAGAGGAAAGGAGAAACTCTCCTTGTTTCATCTTAAAGAATTAGACTGTATATAATACAAAACTACTAACTCATTTACTCATAATACCTGTGGCCCGGCTTTTGCTTCAATCCACATGAAAGATCTGAATTTGTATACATCAATATAATAAATATGTGGGGTTTGCTTTCATGAACACAATTATATTCTGCCCTCTGCTGGATGTACTTTGTGCTCTCAGTAATACAGCAACTTACAACAATAGGTTATACTTGATTGCACCTTTCACAAGATCACACAAGAGGAAGGCCCTTTAGCCCATTTGACCTCATCCTTGTGAACATATTCCCAACACTTTCTCTGAAATAAGACCAGCATCCTGACCCTGATCACTCTGCCTGATAACCTGTTCTAGTCATTATTTTCCCTCCAGGTAAAGAAAACACTTCACAAGGTCTGTCTTGAAATTGCTCTTTGCAACCCTAAACTTGTGTCTTCTTGTTATGCTGTGTTGGTGTATCTGAAAGCGTTACTCAGATTTGATATAGTGCCTTATCATGTCTTCGAGAATCTCAAAGCACTTCACAGAATACACTTCACAGATGCAAAGTGAATTGACTGTAGTATTTTGTGGGTGAAACTAAATAAATAGAAGTCTATTCTTAAGAGTGAAGAACTGAAGCTTGTATAATTGGTGTTCATTGGTCATTCTTGTGACACTGGGGTTTATCCTTGTTGCTTTTCGTACTATCTCAAGGACCCGGGCAGCCCCATTACTTTACCGTGACAAGAAATGTATAAAGTATTCTAATGTGTTGTCTGACCAGATCTGTATACACATCGAATATGTGTTCTGGGAGTCTGAACTCAACTGATTTGACAATATAGCTCAACATCCTGTTGGCTTTGTTTATTGTTGCTCAATATTGTTTTGACAGGGTGAGCGACAAGTCAACTAATACCCCTAATTCTTTTTCAGTTTCTCCCTTGGCAAGTGCTATCCCATCCAAGGAGTACACGTTTCCTATTCATACTTCCTATACATAGTACTTTGCATTTATGTGTATTGAAATTCATTTGCTAGTATTCAACCTACGTGCATTCCCTATCAAGCTATTTTTGCAGATATTTGCAGCCTCCTCTGACTCCACAGTTCCCTCCACCTTGGTGTAATCTGAAAATGTAAGTATCGTACACTATGTCTGCAAATGCAGGCCATTAATGTATATAAGGAAAAAATTGGGTGCCAATACAAACCTTATTAATATCCTCACTATTTTGACCTCACTCCCTTAACAATGACCCTCTACTTCCTTCCTTCAGCCAATTTGGAATTCATATCCATGTCTTGTTCTTGATACCCAGTGACATGCTTTTGTGAAGGACTGTTTTTCATGTGGTACATTATCAAACACCTTCCACAAGTCTAGATCCACTGTGTCACAACTTCCCAGTGTCAATTTAGAATATCATCATCTTACAAAAGTCTATGAGGTTGATCAGACAAGATCTATTGCTTCTGAATGCATGTTGGCTGTCATTTATTTGATTGTTTCACTTAGGAATGTCGCAAAGCGATTCACAAAGGTTAACAGTAGCAGTTTCAGGGATAAATAAGTTGAACATTTTTCCATCAGTCTATACTTCTCAAAACATATCTTTACTACCTCTAATAACTCTGAATCATTTTAAATTTTAGAAACTATTTGGATGCAATTCAATCCAAAGCAGAGTAGTCTATTGGGATCAATTTTTGTACCAATATTTTAAATACAATACAATTTATATTTGCCTTTCATGTTGAGAGGACATCCCAAAGCACTTATAAATATTCAAGCAATGGAGACTAAAACAACATATTATTTAGCGCAGAGTGCAATAAACCATTCAGAGTCTACAGATTTTTTCAACTTCATATTTACCATTCATTCATCAATTTTACATAAGTAAAAAATATTAAATATTTTATGTTAACTCTTTTAATCTGCAGAGGTTCTCTTTGTAATGTAAATAGTTCTCTTCCATGTGATGTATTGTTTTATACAGTCCAGGCCAGGATGCTGCTGGACTGTTGAAACCTTGGAATTGTTAGACAGAAAAGAAGCATTGACAGATGACACAGGACTCATAAAAAGTGAAACTATTCGAATGATAACATGCATTTTCTTCTCGAATGACTATAAAAAAGTTGCTGGAAAACACAAAAAGGAAAATACAAAGACGCTACACATGGAACACACAAGCCACAAGATGCACAGAACTCAATTCCACCAAAAGGCACGTTGTTAACTGCAAGTCAAGCACGCACACAAGGATTCTCCCCTGAATCAGCCGCATTGCCGATAAAAGTAAAAGTAGTAATCTGTATAGAGTATCCCAGCGAAGTGTTGAGTAGTACTGCAGTCTGCCAGCCCCTGTGGAACATAGAATGCCGAATAGTTAAACAGATAAAGCTTTGACTCAGACTCATAGTTTCATTTCAACAAGAGCTGTAACGTAGTTCATTTTACATTTAGTACTGAAAAGCTGCACCAGAAATAAAATAGGTTTTAAAGTTAATTGCTTATGATCTTACCGGTGCGGCAGCACGGAAGTGGTATTTGCATTCATGGAGATGTGCAACAGACAGAATCCAAAAGTGCCAATATCCCTGCAAGAACATTTGCAAATCCAGCGGAAGGGGTTAAATAAAGTCTATAAAAGCGCAACAATTATTTGATATAAAATCTAACATAAATGGGAAAGTTTTCCCAATTAATGACCCGCTGCCTAATACTCTGTAATCTTGGAGAAGGAAAAGACTAAATACATTCAGGCTCTTTATTTAAATGCCACAGTGGAGCATTTAATATAATGTGTATCCACAAACTGAGAAATCTGAAACCAATAGGTGATGACGTAGACAGCAAATAAAACAACAATTTACATTTATTCAAGTTTAGAGGATACCTCAAAGCACTCACAAAGTGGGTACCCTAGCAGGGGGTGGGTGGGGAGCGGGGTTGCTGAGAAAACCTATGCACTTCCAATGCGGGGCTATTTTCCAGTGCTTATTACTCTGCAACAGATTGTCATTGGCATTATAACGTAACACAATGGTTAAGATTGTGTATTCCTCTGACATTTTTCCAGCTGAGTTTGGGCAGGTCAGCGGCTAACTGTTAAGAAGGTTTTCCAGGAAGAGTTACAGGGAGAGTTCCTGGTTGTGGACAGTCTGAGCAAGGGCTGTCCCCCAGGATAGGAGAGAAAATCAGCTGTCACGTTATTCAAGGCTCTTCTCTTTAAACACTCTGCCCACTTTCAGAGTGACGTTAGTAGCAATTTGAGAATGTATCCTCCCATTAGGCAACAATGCATGGCACAGGGATCCCAGAAAATAGGAGGGGCGAAGTTGGTGAGCGAGCAAAAGAGAGCGGTGGGTGGGGGGCGTGGCGGGGAGAAAGGGAATAAAATGACATAACTTTTGAGAATGCTCCTCTGCTGATATTTTGCACTGAATAATAATTAATCACAACTAGAAACATAGAAACAGGAGTACGGCATTCAGCCCCTCGAGCCTGTTGCGCCATTCTATAAATTCATACCTTAATTGTACCTCAAATCCAATTACCTGCCCTTGCCCCGTATCCCTTAATACCCTGACCTAACAAATATCTATCCACCTCAGTCTTGAAGATGCGAATGGATCCAGCATCCACAGCCTTTTGGGGGAGAGTGTTCCAGATTTATCGCACAGCTTTATGTAGCACTTTCTATACCAAGATGCATAGAACTCAATTCCACAAAAAGGCATGTCATTAAATATAAGCCAAGCACACACAAAAGGATTCTCCTCCAAACCAGCCGCGTCATCTACCGCGTGTTGCACTGAGCATCAGAATGACATTACCTGAGACATTTCCTGTGATGAGTCTCTTATGATGCTTGTACTTAGACATGTCTTCCCAGGGATTGTTGTGCACTTGTAAACAATCAAAGCTGCCTTAGTGCTGCAAAGTATAAAAATTCAATTTTCAGTGTTGCACTGTAATATTTTACTGTCAAACCATCACCAGTTTTGAAAACACTTCTTTGAATGCATTGTTCAAAAAACAATTTTACATTCTCCTAACTTTTATATCAGTTGCAATTATAATAGATCATCTATGAATGGAAATTATTTGGGTGTGGAATAAACCAGTTGCACTTCTTTCTTCAAAACTAATTTTCTTCTCCAGTGAAAGAGTTTAACTCCTTTTCCCTTTTGCTGGAGTACAGTTTCTAATGCATCAGCCATTCTCCAGAAATTCCCAAATCCTGCGATTATTCATGCATGACCCTTAAATGCAAGCTTACAGGATATTTGATTGTCTGCTTCTGATGTCCACACACATACCCAATGCAGGAGTCAGCAGATACGATTCAACAACAACAACTGGCATTTATATAACGGGATAGTATCTCCTAGACTGGAATTCAGGAGAGGAATTCCTGGCTTAGTTTCTCTTATGTAACTCGGGGTATTTAAGCCCAATTGTAGCACCTCCCCACCCAACCCTGCTAAAATAAGGTAGCTCACAGTAAACTTTCCTCTTGTCAATCGGTGAGGGGAATGAGGTGTGGGGACTCGTGTGGAGTGTAAACGCCAGCACGGACAACTTGGGTCAAATGGCCTGGTTTCAAGCCATATCACTCGTTGTAACTCAAGGAAACAACACAAATATTAAACACGGAGAAGTACATTGGTTTCCATGAACGAATTCTCTTAATGTGATGATTTTCTGGATAAGTGCCCGATTCCTGGTGTGGATTCATGCTCCCTTCACTTTGGTTTCAGCTATTCTCAAACCATTTGATTTATGGAGGCCCATATTACATTGTATCAGCATAAACAAGGAATATATCAATGTGTTTAGAATCCATTGTCCCCCCCACCCACCCCTCCAAAAAGCTCAGCAAAATAACACCTTGTTTAGAGAATACAAATGAACCAAATGCAAGATTCAGTTCCTGTTCTTACCTCAAACCATCAGGAATTTAGATCAATTGCATTTTCTTTTTTAAAAAAATCAAATTCAGGTACAGTTTATTTTTTAAGAATTCAAATTTGAATAGGGCAAGGTAAAAATTGACATCACAGTAGATACTGCTAAAACAGCTAAGATATGAGGTTTAAATAGCTGCTGAAAGGCAGAGAATATGGGGTCTGACAGAGGGCAATGTTCTCCATCAGTGCAATCACACCCTGGTATAGGCAGAGTACCTTCATGAATGGCAGTGGCTGCTTCCAAATGCTCAGAATCAGGTTGCAGCTCTTGTAAGTGTATCCATTTGCTGTAATATATTTGGTCTGACTGTTTGTGTGACTGCTTATTTTTCTTTCCCATTCTAAAAACAGGGGCCTTTTATTGCTCATGTTGTTATAAAATGCGACACGCAAACACTACACACAGACATCTTTCCTGTAACTTAATTCAGCATCTCAAGGTTCAAATACATTAGAGGCTTATTCTAAAACAGAATCAAACTCTAAAATTTACTTGCAATTTAACTGGCATTTTCCTGATCCTTTTTGTGCCATTATATATATATATACACTGTAATAATAATCCTTGCATTTGATATAGTGCCTTATCATGTTGTTGAGACATCTCAAAGTGCTTCACAGGATATAAAGCTAATTGACTGTAGGTCATGTGAGCCACTGAGCAGTGGGCAAACAAATTTACACATGAATTCATTTCTGATGTAATTCCAACAGAAGTTTATAGAAGTAGCGTTCACTGCCTTGTAGGTAATGTTCTTCAGCTGTGCTGAAACTGATTCAAATTAATAGAAAACATGTGTTTTTAAAAAAAATCTATGCAAGCCAGATACTTTTGGATTAATTTAATCAAGTAGACTTGATTTGGGTTGCTGAATAGGTAAAAATGTAATATTAAATCTGATTGAGATTAACCTAATCCCCTTTCTTATAGCTGTATGATTTGCAGCATCACTTCAAAAATGGGGGCGGGAAGCCTGAGCATTTATCCACTAAGAAGTCCTCCCACCAGGGGCTGAGGAAAGCTCTGCACTGGCTTGAATAAATGCACACACAGAGCTTCGCTAACTGATGCCACCTGCCAGTCCATTATTTTAACTCCATTTTATCACCTGGGAGAATAACTGACTCTCTCACATTAAAATCTTCCTAGGTAGCCCTCGAACTTTTAAGCTTACTTTAAGTTTAAGTTTGATTGTTTTTCAGAATAGTAGAATTGGTTTTCTTCTGCAGTTGATAGCACCGATTTGATTCCAAAAGCATTATCTGGAGATGGTTCAGGTGTAAACCAATGTCCCAGCAACCAGATTTATACAGTATACAGCTCTTACCCATTGAATGCAAGCCCATTGGTTGAGGCAGGTGTGTAATTTAATTTAATGTGCTGCTTTCTGGTATTAGTGCAGGTCTGTTTATTGGGAGTTTACAACATTAAGAAGTGAATAAGGTAAACGATTTTACTTGTTGTCACAAGATGGTTATCACTTAAAAGTTTTTGCCATACAACTGTACTTACCTGATTTGCAAAGTAATTCTCATATTCAGTGGAGTGTATTTGTTGATTGGAATTATGTAACTATAATTGCCATGCCTGAAGAATAAGGAAACAAATATTTTCAGTAGTAAAATAACAAGAGTTTATTAAAACAATAAAAGTTGAGGATACGAGCACTGGATATTACATTTATTCCGCAATTTTAAAAGCCATTATAAACAAGGGTGAATAAAGTCCGCTAAAAGTTGTGTTTGAACCTCAGTTATCCAGCCCTAATTTACTTGTACCACAGCAGTGATATAACTTTTAACAGGCACAACTAGGGGGTAAAGTTTGCAGCTTTTCATAATGCATTCCTTGTGTTACTAACTACATACTTTACTCCTACAGTGAACATGTAATTACAAAATCCAGTGCGGTATAATGATATTTCATTAAGCAGGGCCGCCTTGTTTAAGGGCTAGATGACTCCATGAGAACACTATGGTACAATATCAAGGCCTAATATAGATCCAAAATTGGCAATCAATTGTATGTAAACTATGGGTCAATTCTACAAATAATTGTGACACATAATCCTGACCCTCCCTATCATCGGTGGCCGGGCTTTCAGCCTCTCTGCTCCCACACTCTGGAACTCTATCCCACAGTCCCTTCGCCTCATTTCCTCCCATGCCTCCTTCAAGGCCGGTCTCAAGACCCTCCTTTTCAGTCGCCCTCCAACCTCTCTGCCTTCCCTCAACCCTCCCCCATGCTCGGGTCTTGACCCCTGACTGTCCAGAGCCTTGGGATGTCCTCCTGAAGTGAAAGGCACTCTACAAATGTAATTTTGTTGTTGTTGTTGTCTAGCATAGAATAACACAACTGATCACTTTCTGAGATTAAACTATAAATTAGAAAATTACTTTTCATATAATATCAATTGCAATTATAACCACTGATTTTCAAATGAACTAGTTTATAAGTATGTTCAAAGTAACTAACCCACTGTCATTGTTTTTCATGCAGTAACGCTGGTCGATAACTTGCTGACTTTCCATAATCTGTATTGATCTAACAGACGTATCAAACCCTATTGACACCAAAAAGAAATTAAAATCAGTGCAACCTCATTTAGATAATATTCTAATAAACCAAACCACTTGATCTCCTAAAACCCAAACAACTTACACAGCATTATGTTTCCATTGCAAGTCTGTGTTTCTAAATTTATACGACTCCCAACAGCTATACTTACGTAATAAAGTTGGATCTGAGAAAATCATTTCAGTTCATATATTGAAAAGTCATAATTAGCAGAGGAATATAACATAGAATTTTTATCATTCTTAAAGCAAGCTCCAAAAATACCCGAATAATAAGTCAATTTGTTATTCAAGGTCACAGTATAATAACTGTACTTACAGTCACTTTGTAATCTCGCCTTCATATTTGATATTTGTTTGTCTTTCTTCTCTGAAAGAGAATTTAATATCTTAATAGTTGCTTCCAAAATGAACGCAGTGAAACCCATGTATTAAATCCAGTTGCAGGTGGTGTTTATACAAGGATGACCTATTTTGTCATCCCAGCTACTTCATTGTCAATAATAAACAATAACAACCCTTGCAATTTGATATAGCCCCTTACACATTTGGGACATGAAAGTCCTTCATAGGTGTAATAACTGTATTTTGTCGGTGAACGATGTAGCCAATTTGCTCACAGCAAGGTTCCACAAACAGCCATGAAGTGAAGGCCAATTTTATCTGGGAGATTGTTGACCAGAACAACGGGAGAAACTATTTTCTCTTTTTGAATGGTGCCACAGGATCTTTTGTGGAGCATTGTAACCTGTCAACATCACACTGTTTATCATATTTGTAACAACCAAAATTGATCTTATCTAATCAGTAAAATTCCACAGTGCAGGCTATCAAATTGATGAAGGTGCTTTCCTTAAGTAAGGATTGCGTAACTAAGTGGGAAGGGCAGGGATAAGTAGTGTCAATGGCTTTTGATAGCCCAGTGACTGAAGAGATCGCTGTAATGCAACAGGAGTAGATGATGTTTTATCATATAGTGCACTTTGAAATGCATCAGCTGGTATTGCTCGTGAGAACCACTGCAATGAAATTGCAATTAAACACCTCCCATGAGTTATCCCCCCCCCCAGCAGAAAAAAGATCACAAATTACATTAGGAGCCAAAATATTTGGCCATGCAAAATCAACTACCACTCCTAAAGGCTTACCTTGCTGCAAAGCCTCTTGCCCTTCAATTGAAGGCTGACCTTCAATTATATTCAACTTCCTGTGGTGACTAGGAAGGGTTTTTCTTTGTGATTGAGGCAGACAACAGTGTATGTTGACACAAGGCAGGATATCACAGAAGCTTATTTCAGGCACTCCAGTACCACCGACTGCTGTTGTATAAAGTGAACTTGCATTCTCTGCTGCAGAATAAAATGGTTTAAGGGAATGTAAGTAAAGCAAAGGACAGCAGATATCAAATACTTACTATACTTGGTTAGCTGAAAGAACTCTTCCTTTACCTGATGTGTGTGGAGAAAAAGTGGTATATTCTGCTGTTGTAAGGGGATTTGGATTAGAGCTGTAACAGAACAGAATTGCTGTGAGAACCACTGATTTGACTTTGCTTTGAAGAAAATAAACAGCAAAATAAACAATTGCATGTTCCCCAAATGATACAATTGGATGAAGGCCTACATGGTGTAACAACAAGTCACACAGACCAGAACAGTGGGTTGAAGGCACAGTTAACAGTTGCCCCTGAGTTAGCTGATCTGACCCAGGGCAACACTTGAATTGCTATGACTTGCCTCAAACTTCCTGGAATAAACGTTGACCAGACTTCCTCCCCCTTGATCACTATTCACTGCACTCCAGCTAGAAAATGCACGTATGTGCATGTCAGGTGAGAAAAGGATCAGGCCAGGCCTCCAGCGTCAAAATCCTATCTGGGCTCGTACATGAAGAATAGCCACTGTTCTTTCTTATTTTAGGTCAGCCGGTTGTCTAACACATGCAGAAAACCCGTCACCATGCTTAAGAGTATCCAAACCAAGCTGAGATTTCCACGTACACATGGAAATCCCAGAGTTCGATTGTTGGAATGCGATGTGGACTCTCACTGGAGGGATGTATCCTGCTTATCTCATTCTGGAAAGTATTAGGTGCATGTTAAGAACAGCCAAGGCTTGGGAACCCCAGATTGTGTGCTGGGGTACTGCTGGAGTCTAACCAGCTAAAGCCGCATAGCTTGCCTTTGATATCGCTGTCTGGCAAGCTATCCTGCTGCTTATCCAGCTTGGACCACCCTACCCATTAGGGCTTTGGCTTGCAGGGTTAAGAGGAGCTATTTGAGATAATTCCCTGCCCCTCGTGACTTGCTCTGGTACTGGAGGGTGCCTGTGAAGAGTTAGTGTCTCCAGGAAAGGAGAAAATTGGTGAAATTATTTTTTGTTGAAAACCCTAGCCATTAAACTATCACAAAAAAAAACATACTCCATGGAATACAGCAGAAATTGGAAGTAGGTCGCAAAACAATTTAATAAGGTTTTACCTGTTAATGTGGTCGTGATTATCATTTATCTCTTCACTCAAGGTTAGTATGTAAAGTGCAGATATCAACATAACACTGCCATTAAAAAGGTAAATGTTAGTTTTCATACAGTAAACAACAACAACAAATTACATTTGTAAAGCGCCTTTCACGTCTGGAAGAAGACCCAAGGGCTGGACATTCAGGGATTTGGATCCGAGCAGGGGTTTAGGATCAGGAGAGGTGGAAGGCGGGTAGGGTAAGAGGGTAACCAAATGCGTGATTGAAAAGGAGGATCTTGAGATGTGCTTTGAAGGAGGCAAAGGTGGGAGTGAGACGAAAGGACTGCGGCACGGAATCTCAAAGGGCGGAGGGGCAGAGAAGCTGAAGGCCTGACTGCTGATGGTGGGGCGGGCTGGGCAGGGGATGTGGAGCAGGCCGGAACCTGCTGAGCGGAGCGAGCAGACAGGTTGATATGGGGTTAGCAAACACTTGATATTTACATGCAGTAAATTCTCCGAGCAGCGAATAGATGCTTTGAAACAATAAACCTGTTCAACCTGCTAGCATCTTAAATTGTTCTGTTGTTAAAATCAGATTAAAACGTGGTTCATGGAACTGCATTCTTAAATCTCCTATTTAAATAGAATAATTTCCAGAAACACAGCAAACCAGATGTACAAGAAGGACCAGGAAGTATCTTGTAGAGAGGATATAGGTCTGGGCTGGGGTGGGTAAAAGGACACAGGAGCATCTTCTCCACGTTCAATAGGCAATTAACATGTTTTTAACATGACGTGTTTTACAAGGAAACTAGTTTTGCCACTGGGAGCTCAAGCAAGAATAAGTGGCTTGTATCTTGTGTACATTCCTGTAATTGTGGGCAGGGCAATACAAATTTGAGCAGGTTTATCAAAACAAGTCCAGTGATAAGAGGGACACAAAAATAGCCCTCATCTCTGCACCACTCACTAAATTTATTTTAAAGAAGGAACATAACCACAGCATGTTCTCAATGGCCCTGTTTATGCAAGAAGATGCCACAGTCTGAGGGAAGGTTATCTCCTTCACATTATATAGGATATTTTCCCATCTGGGCAACCATTAGCTGTGACGCTGCATGTCTACTGGTTCACTAACATTTTTGCTGTGAAAAAGGATGTGGAGTAACATATTAGGACAATGTTTGTATTGACAGAGGAGAATTTGGAAGTTTGCCAATGTTTGAAATGGCAAAACTGCAATTTTAGATGGTAAAAAAATTGATTCATTCAATGAAGAATGTATACATTTATTAGAAATTAACTTACACTAAGCTGTTTTGTCTACTAGCCAGAAAGAAAAAAGGCTACATAATTTACATCTACCAGAATGCTTACCAGAACGCCATGAGAGTGAGTAATGTCATGGTTACAGCATGGAAAATCTTCCGCAGAGAACAGGCTTGTTTCCTCTGGACAACCGAGGCCTGAATTGGACATTAAGAAATCAAACATTTCTGAAATTTGATGTTGTCAGTCACTTTAATCGCAATGGAACATCCTCCTGATGTGATAAGCGCTAGACAAATACAAATCACTACTGGAGTCAACATTCTGATATCATGAGCACTTGAGGAATTATCAACTGAGGAGTTCTGGAAAGACTTAAGGCCATGACACTGCTGAAGGTTTCTATTAGGTTGTGTTGGTGAGCACGACACCATACAAAATCATCACACATATAACGAGGAAGCTACTTAACAGGCTAACTTCCAGCAAAAGTAACATAAAACCTAATATCATTGTAGTTTATACAGGAGGGAAGTTGCTGCAAGGAAGGAAAACCAAGAGTGTGGGGGGCGGGATGTTCATGCAGACATTTTTCTAGACTGTTTTTTGGTGACTCCCAACACCCAACACAGAAAAGGCCATAGTAGTAGACAGCAGACTCTTAGCCCAGGCAACACCAGGTGGAGAGAAAGAACACTTAAAGATTTGGAGTGCCAGAAGAATAAAATATCCAACAATATTTAATGGATTTAATACAGACAGTCACAGGACAGGCAAACAAAATAATCCAGGGCTGAGGAATCTCACCAGTTGGGCCCAAGTTGGGGATGAAAAATGACAATGATGCTGAGGGAAATGCTTAAATATGTAATAAGATTTCAGGTAATGCAGATGGTGTAAAAATTGTTCAGCGACAAACATGGCATCTGTTGTCACCAGCTCATTTCAGATGACATTGACAAAACTGACTTAACCTTACAACTCCCCTTTTGTCATTCACATACCTTTCGCTTGGCAGTACCAGGTTTGTTTGGTGGTGACATGTTACCCTTCATAGGAAATACACTAAAAAAAAGGAAACAAATCTTAATTTAGACCTTCTTCAAACTTGATCAATAGCAAAACATTTTTGTCTCATTTATGGCCCAGTTATACAGCAAACTTCTATTGGTTCAGCCCAAGCTTCAGATTGCACCATTACCATTTGAAAGGTCGATTAGTGCTAAAGTTGTGTGACCAGGTTAAAGATCTCCAACAACAACTTGCATTTATATAGCGCACCTCCCAGAGTGATTGAAAACTAACCTATACAAGATGTGAGCTAACCTCACATTATTTCAACATCACAAATGCAACCAGTGCAGCCAGCTGTCTAAACTTTAAACTGTAGTTTAAAAGTCCATAGTTTTTGATGTTGGAAACAAGTCAACTAACTCTGCCTACTGTTGATCTAGCAAGTCAAATCAGCACTAAGCCCTACAGACTGGACTGGAAGATTGCAAGCTTGATACCTAGTCTGTGCTGAGTTAGCTAATCTCAGTCAGGTACAAATGGCTTCAGAACCACTGGGTGATAAAGGAAAAGGAACAATCAACTCCTGTTTCCCTATTCCTGTCCAGTGACTCCTCAAGGAAAATGGATGTGGGTGCCCATTGGATGAGGGCAGGACACAATACACTTTCTTGTTCGCCCACAAAATACAGTCACTCCACTTTACAGTAAATCCTGTGGAGCGCTTTGGGGCACCTCCTGACGTGAAAGGCGTTTTACCAAATGTAAGGATTTTTTTTTATCATTCACACACCTTCCGCTTGGTTGTACCAGATCTCACCTATGATGTCCACGGATTCTGAATAATGCTAATAGGCAGTATTCATATAATGTATAATAATAATCCTTATATTTAATGTAGCACTTTATCATATCATCTCAAAGGATTCACTGTAGAGTGTAGTGACTGTGTGTTTTGTGAGTGAAATGCGGCAGCCAATTGCGCACATCAGTATCCCACAAACAGTTACATCTCACCATCAGAGAATAATATTTGGGCTGATACATGACAGTTATCGTTTGGGGAAGATATAAACAACCATTTGAATCATGCTGGAGTCAGTTCCCATGTAAAGCGGCCCTCCAGTGTCTTATGAAAATGGCTGTTGTTCAATGGTGAGTCTGTACAGTAAGTGTTGTTGGATTTTCAATCATGGGGATCATCACTGATTTTACTCTAACCAAACTCCTTGATGTGCATTTTGTAGTTGGGTCAGTAATTAGCAGTGAGAATTCCTGACTGATCTTTGCTCTCCCCTAGCCGAGGAACACCAAGGAAAAATGTAGTACCCTTACTTATTGAAGTTCTGTTAAGAGATTGGTGGACGTTAAGAGAATGGTCATTCATTTCATCACTGTCTGAGGAACATTGCTGTGTGTAAATTGGCTGCTGCATTCACTGAGAAACACACTGTCACAGTAAATCCTGTGAAGTGTTTTGAGATTTCCTCCCGATGAGAAAGGTGTTGTGTCAAGTGCAAGAATATTATTATTATTATTATTAACATCAGCTAACTCAACACACACTACTGATCTAACCTTTCTGCTTTGTTCTGGCTCAGGCAATGCCTTTACACACTGAGTCATGCAAACCACAGAACAAGATCTCGACAACAGTCTCAGAGCACTGTGCAGAACACAGAGTGAAAATACACAGACCTTATGCTACTTTTCTCACTTATTGTGGATTTCAGACTGCCAATTCGCTTCAACCTGGCAAGTCGCTTGTTCCAGGCTTCCAACTCTTGGATTCTGTTTTCCAAATTATCTGTCAATTTACACAGTTCTTTCACTGCCCCCACATTTTCCATAAAAATTTGTTCCTGCACAAAACAAAAAAGAAAAAAATATTTTTTTTACATCTGACAAAGATACAGACTGCAGAAATGCAAGGTACAATTGCAAACCAGAAATGAAGGAACAACAACATCTTGCATTTATATAGTAACTTTCACCCAGGGTAGTGTCCTGGAGCGCTTTGAGTGGACGGAATCATTTTCTCACAGTTGTCATGTTAAACATTGTGTAGGAGCATGAAGATCTGCAGTGACTTGACCACGTTAACCTTGGACTACACACCTTAAGGACAAGTGTTTCACTCCTGGAGTCTTAAATGAATGGCATAAGTATCTGGGACCTCATGCAAATGAAACATTCAAAAACAATTTGTATTTCATGTAGCACCCTTCATGTAGAATAATGTCTCTGAGCACTTTACAGAAAAATAGTTAGAAAGAGGCAACGAGAGAGTGAATAAGGAAGAAGATAAAATAGAGGGAAAGAGTGCTGAGAAGGCAAGCACCGGTAACATTTAAAACGCCTGCACGTCCTTGTCCCAAATACTTTGTGATACATGCACATAACCTCCACTCTGCTAACTCAGGCCTGCTGCACTGAGTCCCCCTTCCCAGCGTTGGCAGGTGAATTTTCAGCCACGTTACCCTACCTTCTGGAACTCTCTTTCAAAATCCCTCTGTCTCACACCCTCTCGTTTTGTTCAATACTGCTTTCTAAAAGCTTCTCTCTCCGACAGGGGCTTTTGGTCAACTCCTTCCTATGCCCAATATCTCTCAATGAACTTAGGCCTGACTGCATCTCTATAAATTGCTTTGGGGGAGTATATACAGTAACATATATTGTTGAATACTTCACATTATAAACAACTCACAAATATCTGAAAGAAAAAATCCTATTACTTTGTCAACCATGAGGAAGTTTTCAATCTTTTCGCCATTGGTGTAAGTCACATCTCCAACTTCCCTTACAGCTGAGGGCAAGATGCTCTTCACTTCTTGTGCTATAATACCTGTTTAAAGCAAAGAATCATTTAAAAAAAACTTCCCTGACTGGTAAAAACAGTAATATTTAATATCTTATTATCAATGATATTAAGTAAGTTAAGATAATAAGTTAAAATAAGTTTGTGATATTTCAAAGATTTGATTGCAAGTTTCTATTTCAGATAAATCCTATTACTTTTCTAACCATCTGCTATTTTACATTTTAAAGAACATCATGCTTAGAAATGTCTGTGACTTCCACTGGACTATCAATGCAAAGGTAACTGTTGCACATCATCGTCAATTGCTGATTTTATTCTCTATTAAAGATCAAAATAAATACTTAAGTTGTTTTAATAAGAGAGTGTTGGGGAGGAATAAAAACAACAATTTTTATTTATACAGTCCCTTTGTGCGAGGTAGCATCTCGGAGAGCTTAAAACAAAACAGACCAGCATCACACAAAACACAGAGACATTTTAATAAAGGTAATCCTGCATTAATTTGATATAAAAGCTTCAGCAGAAACAATGAGAGTCATCAAAAAGAGTGTTTGAGTGCTCAGTGCACCACCAGCATTCCAATATGACGTGACAATTGTCCAACTGGTGATCCTGCCCAAACACAACACACAAGTAATAAATCTCCCAAATGCTTTATGGGATCACGGTCCATCAGTTTCTCAACTTTGATTGAGGGAAAGAAAGTGCCCAGCACTGGAGGAACAGGCACAGCCTAAAGCCTCTTTGGAGTGACCTCACTGTTCAGCTCGTCCTTGATTAGCCGTCCTCTACATTGCCAGTCCTCAAGTCTGTTCCAATTTTTTTATTGAAGTGCCAAGAACACGAACACTGCGTACCTGTTTCATGGGGATTATCTACTCCCATTTGGGATGCGAATTCGGGCTTGTAGTCATACTCCACTAGCCTCATTTGTGTTATCCGTTTGAGCTGCTCAGTAGTATCGACCTGCCGGGTAAACAGAATAAATGTACAGAATAAAAGAAATGTTACACTGTGTATTTTGACTGAGCAGCGAAGGCTCTCACAAATATTTAATAATTGGACAGAAACCCAGGAGTGAAATATTGCGACGTTGTGAATGGATTAACACATGCATAGATTTTGTCAAACTTATTAACACATTGACTGGTCCCTTGGTGTGCTGCAGGTAGACACCCATCACCTTCTCAACAGCATCACCAAGAAGCCAATCACACTGACCATTAGTGGCTGACCATTCTGGCTCAAGACATCAGAGTAAAGCCAGTACCTTACAAACCAAATGTCACCTGCCTGGCCAGCTTCCCAGTGTGTCAATTGAGAAGGCTATCAGGAGAAGGGGTTAGGATTATTTAGGCAGGATGTTTCTCTGTCAAGGTGATTTTCATGCTTTGGCAGCTTTCTGAAATTGCAATCAATCGTTTTGCAAATATGGCAAATTAGACCCCAATATGTTACAATACTAAACCATGCATCGTGACTGAACATTAGGCTCTGCTCACCTCTTGAATGTTCTGTTTAGCCCGCCTGTCCGAAGGATGCATGACTGTCCCCATGACCTTCACATTGCCACACACAACCAGGGCTTCGTCCGGAGAATCAGTGTTGATTCCCACGCAACCATGGCAGACTACTGTGTTGGGAACAACCCCTCGTTGCCACTCCACCTCGCTGTCATTCTCAAACTGACTCGGGTTTGAAGCCTGAAAGAAGTCACATGCGACAGCCTTTACTCAGTGTTAGAAAAACAATTATTTCCGAGTTTTTTCTACAAAATGAAACTTTCTTTTTCATTTGCTGAAGCAAAAAGAAGATGGTTTTAACCAATTCCAATGACTGCCAAGCAGAATTAGAAGGAATACAGTTCACCGACAGTTTGATCTGTTAAATCTAAGGATTCCACATTGCCAACAATTTCCATCACTTGAGCTGTGCCTTTCTTAGCTCCAGCGGAAACCATACTTTCAAAATGGATTTTCTCTGTCCCTGTCAAACATCCACTGTTTCATTCATTTTATTACAGCGGTGCAGCTTCAGTAGGTTATGAAGAGATCAAAAAGTAAATCTTAGCTAGATTGTGCAGTTCACAACAGCTCAAACCCTTAATGTGTTGTAGCATGATTCATATGCTATTATTCTACGTTAAGGTGACACAACAGTGTGGTAGAAAACAATGAAGTTGAACTTCACCCACCCGTACAATTATTCTTTCAGACACATGAGCAACTAATAAATAATTCTGATTCTGGTTGACTGTGTACAGGGCGACCACAAGCATGAAATACCTAGGGACAGAAGAGACAAGAGATGTTAGAGCAATCTCAATTAGCTTTTAACAACGATCCTCTTTTATCAGGTTTTCAGAGATGGAAGTAAACTTATTAACAATTAATGCAGTATTTCACATATAATATCCCCGAAAAAGCCCACTGTTATATGGAGTGTTATTCGTATTACTTTGTATAATGGTACACATCTTTTTAATACACAAATTATGGTACTATACCTCTGATCGGGGTTAGGTTTTCCTTTCTTCCTCATGTTATTTGCTGTTGTTTCACTAAAGTGTAATCTTCCTAAAGTGACTTTAGTGGTTTGATCTCCTGGGAGGTCAACCCTTTTTAAAAGAAAAAATGTTGAAAACCTGCATTGACCATACGAAACAAACCGTTTACAAAATGTGGTGGGATCGATATTTTGTCTAAAATTTCCCTCGTTTGTAATACACAGAAAACTACCTTGTATATGTTTTTTCATGTCTTCAACTTTACTGATATGTCTGTTATCCTCGCTGCAAAAGCTCAACCCTCAGACCACCGGCAATTTACTCGAATGTTTTCAGTAAGTTAGTTAATAATAATAATCCTTGCATTTGATATAGCGCCTTATCACTTCTTCAAGACATCTCAAAGTGCTTGACAGAATATACTGTTAAAGTGAATTAACTGTATATTTTGTGAGCGAATCAAGGCAGCCAATTGCGCATAGTAGTGTTCCACAAACATTTATGGAATGAGTGACCAAATATTTTTTTAAGGATTGCTACCCCCAGAAAGCAATCTGCCAATCGACTAACAACCAGGTCTTACTTACTGGTAGGTAAACATAGCCTTGTGGAGGAAGGAAACTTGCCTAAGGTTTTGCCATGCCCAGGAATCAAACACGGGTCCTCTTGCTTGTGAGGCGAGTGCTCTAACCATTGCGCTACAGGACTCCTGTAGTAATTATGTTGTGAAATACTCAAGACACAAGTCTTCTATCAGCATCAGCATTCCAATTGACTGTCCTGCCCACTGGTACCACTTCCAGGCAGGGCGAAACCTTGGGCAAGTTTCCTTACTCCACATGCCTAATAATAATCCCTCCAAAACCAAAAACAA
Organism: Callorhinchus milii; assembly: GCF_018977255.1. Lineage (NCBI taxonomy): Eukaryota > Metazoa > Chordata > Chondrichthyes > Chimaeriformes > Callorhinchidae > Callorhinchus > Callorhinchus milii. Next base: position 36,372,868 of record NW_024704746.1, on the reverse strand, counting down.
TAATAAATTGGTCATTTTCAATCTACAACTGTTTGTGGGCCATTGCTGTGTGCAATTGGCTGCCGCGTTCGCCCACAAATATACAGTCAATTCACTTTACAGTGTGTTCTGTGAAGCGCTTTGGGACGTCCTCCTGACGTGAAAAGCGCTCTATCAAATGCAAGGATTATTATTATTATTATTATTACCATTAACTGCACTATTGAGTCTGGGTCAACAGGAATTGACTCTTTGGTGAAAAGGAGGAAAGAACAGTACAGTGCTGTTTTACAGCACATCTAACATTGAATCAATGTAGTTTTTGTGTTGAGTCAATGTTAAAATTGCAGCTCAACACCAGTATCACATAGAATAACTACTTCCTGTGCTTCTCCTCCATTAGATTGTAAATTCTCCAGGCAGGAGGTGGTGTCTGGTTGTATGTTACATGGGCCTGGAACTTCAGTAGTGCTGTGCTGGCTCCAATATAAAAGCAGAAACAGTACATTTCCTCTTGCGTAAGCAGGATCAAGTGCATGTATCCCAGGATTGTATACAGATACACTGCTATTCTGTGTCTTGGAGGAAACTCCAGAGGGTCAGCATGACCCTGTCAGAGTGTCTGAGGCACTTTATGTTCAATATACCCCATTGTTTAAGGCGCCTCAATCACACAGACTCATTGAGTACAACAGGAACATAAACGTCTCGAGGCTATAGCTCCGGTGCCTGGAAAGGATAGGTTTACTAAGCATTTATTACACTGTGTGCACACAACGTACCAGACTTGACGCTGGTCTGTTCCCAGCAGTTAAGCGACGTAGCACAGGAAGTCTGATTTATACTCCCCGCTCCAGATTGCACCAAATCAGGAAAATAGAAAACATATTTGCCGTGCTAAGTATGCTTACCTTGGTGCAAAGAGAAAGTGGCAGAACCTGCCATTTTAATGGCATTTTAAAATGGTCGCTTCCAGGTTTTTGGTACCGCACAAGACAGCTCAGAAACAATGAAGTGAGCCTAACGCGATTCCCACACACTCTCTTTATCACACTCTTTCCCAAACTACCCCCCCCACCCATGGCAACCTATGTTGCCTTAGCTCCCATTTATATGATGTTTGTTGGCAAATCACCTTCAAGCGATTAAATTCTTTCCAATGATCTGCTGACAACTTACCTGACAGGATTGAAAGGTCTTTTGCTGCGGTCTGACTGAGACTGTTCTATGGTGATTACCTGATTTGTAGTTTCAGCCTTGGGTAGAAAGAAAATACAGTCAATACAGACAGTGCCTGAGGGGATTTGTTTGCAAGAGCCAAGTGGGATAGCCTTGGATTGTCGATGTTGAGTTGGAGAAAGTTAAGGCTACCGTAGTGATCTTTGAGTGTAAATAAACACAGAGGTCCAATTTTCAACATTTCTTAATAAGAAATCCCCACTGAGCTGCAGGAACTCCACTCCAGAAATACATCACATCAGAGCATAGCACAGTGTGATCTACTTCTAGTTATTGTTAGGAGCCTTTGTTTACTCAAATCAGATTCCTTATTAAGGATTCCCATTACCAAATCAATTCCCCAGTTTAGAAACCACATGCTGGCCATAAAATGTGAGGTATAAAGTGACACTGGCTTGCAAACAGAATCTTGGTGGCATTTTCAGACCAAATCTAGTTCAAAATCAGTTTATCCAAAACTGATTTCAGCTTTCCCAGTCCATTCATTTCGCTTCACACACACACACACACACACACACACACACAGCCTGGACACATACTGAACATCAAAAACAATCGTTTGAGCAGCTGATGACCTGGAAGCTTACAATCAAAAATTAAATACAGAAGGAAGGGACCTGTACATATTTCAATTACTACCAAAAACAAAAGCATAATTCATAAGACAATCAGTCAGGAACAGCTACATTACAAAGGTGAGTACTTCCTTCCTCTAGCAGTCATCTGCATCCTTTTTGTTCCCTGATGATATGGTATGGTTTTGTATTAAACAATTAGCCGGATTTAGGAGCAAACTGTAATGGAATTTAAGGAATGATCTTGGGTTCTATGTAATATTGGCAGTTTTAAGCCAATTGACAACAAGGCGATTTAAGTGACCGTGATGAGTTAAGCCAGGGTTAAGGTATCCGGAGTTCACTTAATTCTAAACATAACTATTTTAGTCTTTAATAATTTCATCCTCACAAACTTTTAAACCAAAGAGAATTGCTGACTGATGAACTAGTTTTTTTTAAAAAGTGCACCTAAAAATCCTTCCCCGCTATTTATTTGTGCTGTGATTGCTGATGGTCACTCCATGTGAAAGGAAGTGTCACCATTTCAGTTTAAGGCGCCTCAATCACACAGACTCATTGTCTGTGTGATTGAGGCATTTCAGTGAGACTTAAACATTAGATGATGAGACCCTAAAGTGAAGCTGAAGGAAGGAAACATAAATCTGATACTTACTTTTACACCAAATACTTTCAAGAAAATCATTTCAATTGGTTTAAGGCCTAGAGGTGTTTTGACATATTTTGGGTGTCCAATCATCCCGATGTGAACTGTGACCTGAAAGTGATTCTTCTTTTGGCAAACAAATGAATCGTCTGTTGTTGAAAAATGAAATCCTTTGTCTGCATTTACTTGGAAGCCAGGAGTATGTCTAAAACAAATCACAGACAAACATTATCCACAACCAGACAATTTCATCATCACAATTTATATCCTATTTACCAAAAAATAACTTTGAAATGGTTTCACAAAAGTAAAACCATGAAGAATATTTGAAGCATTCTGTCAGAAAATATCTAAATATCTAATATCTAGTTATATCTAAAAATGAGTAAACTACAGGGGGTATTCAGTCTCCTTGAAGTGATCACAATAAATGGGATAAAGTATCCCACCAAATATCATGACTTTTGGATTAAAAGCACAATGCCAGAGTATTATTTAAGCTTGTTGGAAAAAAAACACAATCTTTTTAATGGACACTTACAATTCAACATAGCTGCTGTTATGCATAGCTTGCCATTGACTGTGCTGGAAAGGTTGCCATTTTAAACATTGACAGCCCTGGTCTACCGAAGCTCCATTTTGGCTCTCAGTCTCATAACCATACATTTCTCTGTTGTAGTTTCCCGAATTTACTGCAAGGAGAAAACAATTATTAGATGCTAGGATTCCATGATTACAGCGCTAGATTCACACTCCTCTGCATAAATATTGGCATTGAACAAGCAGGAGGTTTGTGTAAAGCATTACTTTGCTGCCAGCCTATTACGAATGGATATCATGTTGCATTGGGTCTGTGTAGATCATGTGCAGCACAAGGGGCAAATATCTATTCGTTAAATCTTAAGCTTTTAAATAAAATAATTCTCATTCAATTTTTATCAGGCTTGATTATACTCAGTTTGTTTTTCCACTTCTCTGCTATATGTAAAAGTCAATCTGTATTGCTTTGACAAGAGCAAGTGCCTATCAAAATATCAATAATAACTGCTATTAAATTTAAAGGCATTTGTCCAGGAAAGACCATCTTGCCTAATGTTGGTTTTAAGCTGTCAAGTTTGAGGGCATTCTATGCTTCTAAGTCAAATTAATGAGCCAGAGTTGTAGAGAGATGGCCAAGTCCATTTTGGAATCCTGTTGTGATCACAGAATTGTTTTTTGTATAAATCAGCAGATCCAAGTTGAGGATTAGTACTTGTTCGATTAGTGCTGTGGAGACTTTTGCACAATTACCCTTTGGATTTCAACATGGTGAGGTCCTGCAAGCAGTACATTTAGCAAGTAAAGCAGCCGTTACAGAAGTGGCACTCTGTCGTTCTGCTAATGACTCTTAAGGACGTAGATTATTACAAGAGGAACATTTTAAAATTATATGTGCTGCAACAAGATTCAATTTGCTGTTCTTTCCATAGTTTATGGAAATCCTATTCCAACAATATTTCCATTTGGCACTGATCGGGATTTAAACGTAATTAGATCTTTGATTTACCTGGACAAACAGTTTAAAAAGATGAACCAGGACGAACCTACCATAACTTCCTTGGTCTTGAAGATTATTCCAAATACAATCAGGGGTGCTCTCACAAGTGTCTGAATACTTGCACTTTTTTGGCTGCTGAATCAAAATCCTTTAACACAGAAGATGACTTTCTATCAAAAATGCTGCATTATCATGAATATTATGTGTGTTTGGGGTTAGGGGGGGGAGAATATCTGTTTACCATGAATTTCAACTTATATGATTTTGTGTTGAAAGATACTTTATTTAATATTTTAGTAGATAAGCTTAATATTTTAGTGCGTGAATTCAATTGACATATCCCTGGAACATTTTGAGGTCCATGTGTTTTCACCAATTGAACCTCTGCAAATTAATTTTTTTAAGGAATTTTAATGTTACTCATAGTGAGATGTGTGTAGCAAGAGACTGCAAGTTAATTATAAATTTACAAAGTTAAACTGAAATTGATCACTCAATCATCAGAGAACGATTATTCTAAATCATAACACTTAAACTTGTGGGTTCTCTCTGGAATAGAAGGAGCAGTAAACTAAACCAAATTTTCAAGTTGATGACAATGAGTGGATTCAGATTTGTTTGCAAGAATTCAGGGAAGGAATGCACGTCCATATTTCATCTTTCATAGACGGTACATGCGTAGGACTGCATCGAAGTGGAAATAGATGTTTGTGATCTATCTGATCAATTCCAAAATTTGTTGTGGTCTTCAGAGAGAGGAATTACAAAATGCACATTCAGTACCATCTTAATGTTCTTTCAAAAGTGAACTGGAAAGTGAACCACACAGCAAATTAACAAATCAATGCTTTTTACCCATGATTATTTTGGTATTACTGTGTATATTTCTCAAGTCTTCCAACCTTAGCTTTATTGCAGGACATAAATGTCTCCTCCTCCCACCAGCGTGTTTGGTGCTGGAATGAGGAAGGACACCAATGAAGCTTGTTTTAGTTTGAGTTGAAGGTGAGTCACCACAGTGTAATTCATCCTAAGATCCAACAAAGGGCAGTAAAATAGTAGGTGTGACTCACTCAGGTTGGTGATTGGATCTATGCTGAACAGGAAGGTTTGGTGCAGCCAAGCAGCTGGAAGATACTGTACTGTTGCTGGAAACAACAGACACATCAGGTTTCATACAATTGTCCAGAAGTCCACTGTGTCTGTATTGTTCTGGTAGACTAGAGTGAGCAGGCAGCACAAGTTCATTGAGTCTAAGTGGAGCTTTATGATGGCCCATTGAAGAAATTTGAGCAATGTGGGAATTAATTCCAGTTGTCCACTTGCCACCGTTCTGCACATCTATATAAAATATTGAAGTATTTCAGTAACAACAATAAGATTACATTTGTATAGCGCCTTTCACGTCGGGAGGACGTCCCAAGGCGCTGGACAGCGTACAGCATGTCAGACCCGAGCTGGGGTTGGGGGATAAGGGAGGGGAGGGGAAAGGGGGTGGCCCACGGCATGGTCGAAGAGGAGGGTTTTGAGGCGGGACTTGAAGGAGGCTAAGGAGGGGGTGAGGCGGAGTGATTGGGAGATGGAATTCCAGAGGTTGGGGGCAGAGTGGCTGAAGGCTCTCCCGCCAATGGTGGGGCGGGTGGGTCGGGGGACGTGGAGCAGGCCGGAGCCGGCTGAGCGGAAGGAGTGGGCGGGTTGGTAGGGGGTTAGGAGGTCATAGAGGTAGGGGGGGGCGAGGCCATGGAGGGCTTTGTATGTGAGGACCAGGATCTTGAACTGGATCCTGTGAAGGATAAGGAGTGGGGGAGATGGGGTCACGGAGTTTGGTGCGGGAGAGGACACGGGCTGCAGAGTTCTGGATTATCTGCAGCCTGTGGAGGGAGGAGTTGGGAAGGCTAACAAGCAGGGTGTTTGCATAGTCGAGCCTGAAAGTGATGAAGGCATGAACAAGTGTTTCAGTGGCCTAAGGGGTGAGATAGTGGCGGAGTTGGGCGATGTTCCGGAGGTGAGGGAAGGCAGAGCGGGTCATCGCTTGAATGTGGGGGAGAAAAGACAGATGAGGGTCGAACAAGACATCTAGGTTCCTGACTGGCTTGGTGAGTTGTAGTGTGCAGCCATGGAGGTGCTGAGGCGCTGGCGCGAGCCAATCAGGAAGGCCTCAGTCTTGTTCACATTCAACTGTAGGAAATTTACCCTCATCCAGGACTTGATGTCTGACAGGCAGTCTGTCAGGACAGCAGTGCTCCTGGAGTTGAGGGTGGAGGCAGAAAGATAGAGTTGGGTGTCATCCGCCTACATGTGGAAGTTGACCCCATGTTTGCGGATGATGTCACCAAGTGGGAGCATGTAGATATTAAAGAGGAGAGGGCCAAGGACAAAGCCCTGGGGGACGCCAGATATGACCGTGGAGGAGAATGAACGGCTGGAGGAAAAGCCATTAGAGGCAACGAAGTGGAGACGGTGAGAGAGATAGGAACCGAACCAGGAAAGGGCAGATCCGTGAAGATTGACTAAAGCAGAGAGGCGGTGTAAGAGGATGGCGTGGTCAACAGTGTCAAAGGTGGCAGAGAGGTTGAGGAGGACAAGGAGGCAAAGGGAGCCCTGATCACAGATGTTCAGAATGTCATTAGTGACTTTGACCCGGGCTGTTTCCGTGCTGTAGGCAGCGTGGAAGCCGGATTGGAGGGGTTCAAAGAGGGAATGGCGAGAGAGAAAGGAGCGGAGCTGGGATGTGAGAACTCATTCCAGGAGCTTGGAGAGGAATGGGAGGTTAGCGCACCACATTAATACAATGCTTTTCTACCATGTTGGTTCAAATGCTTCTAGAAGCTGTGATACAAGGGAAGATCAAGAGAAGATTTAAGATGGTCAAAAGTGGTATCATTATACTGCATACCTTCTGTCACTGCGAAACAAGCTTTGTGTTAGAGAGAAGCCAGCTGACCAGTGCAACTCCAGACAGAGAAAGATAAGAAAGAAAAATAGGAGAGTTAAAAGGAATTGAATTGTGAAGGTGGATTGGAGTGTGGGAGTGCAGTTCCCAAAAAGTATGCAACAGGTAGATTCTGTGTCAAGAGCTATGAAACACAGTTCTCGGAGTTCTTTATTTCCAGAATGAACTTGGTAAGGTACAGGTAAAAGAGCAGTGAAAAGAAAACTACAGAAAGCCAGTGAGAAGCAAAGAACAACGCACCAGATTGAGAGGCTTAGAACCAGTAAACATTATACTTTATTTAGAGGTTGAGACTGGAGGGAAGAATCAGTTGAGATGGATTAGTTGCACAAGAAGGCAAAAGAGCACAAGGCATTTTTATTAGCTAAAATTCAAAGCAATATTTACAATTATTTAAACAGCAGAGTCTTCAAATTGGATTGTCTTCAAATGAATAAAGAATCCAGAATTATGTGAGGCCAAATCGTTCTGACAAGATGTATTTTAAGGGCAAAGTTGCTACGAGTCAGCACAATGTAGTTCTGGTTCTAGGAAGGAGTTTCCACTTAGATTCCTTATTTAGGAAGGTGGGAACATAGGAATTGCTGGATGAAAAAAAGTCCATCTGGTTTGCCTTCTACCATCCTGGTAGTCGCATGCTACAATAATGGATATGTTGATAGCAATTCATTCTATATGAATTCTGTATTAGTCTTTATATTATATTATATCCAAAAACCAAAAACAATAATAAATTGGTCATTTTCAATCTACGACTGTTTGTGGGACATTGCTGTGCGCAATTGGCTGCCGCGTTCGCCCACAAAAAGTCAATTCACTTTACAGTGTGTTCTGTGAAGCGCTTTGGGATGTCCTCCCGACGTGAAAAGCGCTATATCAAATGCAAGAATTATTATTATTATTATTGTTTCGCCCACAAAATATGCAGTCAATTCACTTTACAGTATATTCTGTGAAGCACTTTGAGACGTCTCAAAGTCATAAATTGCCCTTCCATAATAATAATAATGATAATAAAGGTAATGGCGAATTCATCCGCAGTCTCCAAGCGGTCACTGTTTAGGCAGTTTTTACAGAATTTTTTTGCCAATTTTACAGAATTATTAATTGAAAATTAAAGACATTGTATGATTATTACTTAATAGATTCCTACTTCCATACTATTTCAATCATCCAAAGATTTGAAACAAATAGCATTGCTTCATCTGTAGAAATCTGTTTTTAACATTTCTGGAAGTGGGACAAAAGTACCCGCTTTGAGTTCAGTCCCTACCAGTGACAATTCCTTAAAAAATGCCACAGAGTATCAAGATCATACCAGCTTTATTTTTCACATTCTTGCCATTTCAAAGGCTTTGTTCTGAGCGCGTACATAATACTCCGACACTAATACAATGGGTTGAATGGCTTCCTGCTGTTACTGCAGATTTCTACCATTCCACGGTTCAACTCCACACTAGTTATTATATGGCAACATTTAGAAATGAAGTGAGGGTTCACATACTTGCCACCTGGGAGGGAGACCATCGCTCAGATCCAGAATCTGGGGGTGAATCTGGTAAAGCTCTGTGTTACATAAAAAGACATTATTGTTACTTCCAATGCAATGAATTCATTACAATGAATGCACTACAAAAACGCAAGTTTTATACTTCAATATATTCATTTTAATGAACTAAATTCAAAACAAATTGCAGAGCAGAATTGAGAAATAAAGACAAAGACGATCCCAGGTTTAAATCCTAATCTGTATTGATTACCGGCCTCTACCAGAGGTTCCTGCTCTACTGTTGTGCAGTAACTTCGGACTGAGGTAAGGGAATGATGGTTTTCATGGTTGAATAATCTACTGAAAATAATAATAATAATCCTTGCATTTGATATAGCGCCTTATCACGTCTTTGAGATGCTTTGAATGGAATCAAATTGTAATATTGCAAACTAAATTCAAGTTGCTGATTAAATTCACTGCTTTACTACAAAATACACAGTTACTACACTTTACAGTAGAATCCATTGAAGCACTTTGAAACTTCCTCCCAACCTGGAAAGCGTTATATAAATTGCAAGGATGATTATTATTATTGTTGAGAGATTCATGGCTTGATTATCAAATGGGAATTTACAAATTCTAAGCTTACCAGTTAGCAAAAATATTGGGTGGAAATGGCAAACAGTTAGTGAATCATATTATCAACCCAATTGTTTCAGCTCAAGCATGAAGGGGACACTTGAACAGATGCTAAAGTGTTCACACCCATGGATCCAGCATTTGGCTTCGAGCAAGGAGACAAAACAAGAAATTTAGACAGACAACTAGAGAATAAAATGATCCTGATAAGAAAACACATTTAAAAACTATTTTCTTTAAGCATGTAGCAGCATCAGTGGAAATCTAAACTCAAATCATAATTAAAACTAGAGGTAAGTTGACATTTTTTTTAAAAAAGTTAGTAATTTCACTACAAATGCCATTTTAATAAGTCATCTAGGAAATGATAATACTTACACAGCTCCTGGTTCTAAATCAATGCCAATATAGGCTTCCAGCATACTAGTGTCCACCAAAGGATTCTCGAGACAGATGTCTTGACCTAATAAGAAGTACAATAACCAAGCTTTGCTTTGAACAACTCAAAATCACTTATAATATATTGTGATTCAAAACAGCTGGAAAAGGTTGCTTTAGTTTATTAAAAAAGCACATAAAATCTGTTCCTGTATATCCCAAATATAACACACACACACACACACACTTGTACACATTTTCCTGTAAAGCATTAGGGGTTTTATAATTCTTTTCCAGTTGCTGGGAATAATGATAGTGGCAAACAGTAGTCAGGTAAATATTCAGTGGTGGTGAGACAATATAAAGGCTCATAAATGAACTCAAATGGAAAAGGTTAGAAAACAGAAACATCAGAACACTCGGCTTCATGGAAATCAAAGGATGATTGTGAATTTTTCGCAATGATCCATGTTTCCTCAGATTATCGTATCAATCAGGGGACATTCCATGGAATGCAATAATGCACATGGTATACACTGGGGGGAAATCTTCCATGGCTTATTCATATTCCATATTTAACATGGTTTATTTGTTTATTTCCCTCAAATGATTTAACTCCCATGAAAAATTACTTGACCTTTAACTTGGTGTTGAGCAAAGATAAAACATTTCTGTGGATTCCACTTGCTGCTTTCTGCTACAAATCATCCTTTGCCTCTCTCTCTCTGTTCAGTGCCTTGGGATGTCCTCCCGATGTGAAAGACACAATACAAATGTAATTTGTTGTTGTTGTTCCTATAATACTCTTTTTAGTTAAACTCAGCTGCCTTTTATGTGAGTTCACACTTTTTTTATTTCCTTCTGTCTTTTCAAACATTTGTTTGACTTTTGGTTCGTTTCCATTTCCTTATTTCAGCCATTTTGGCTGCAGGTTTTGCGATGTTTCACTTTCATTTTGGAACACTCTATTTTCCTTCCACCTCCCTCAAGTACAACCTAGAAACAATTCTTTATTATTTTGTACTTCTGCTTTCTGCTTCATCAGCAGCAGTCACAAGTCATACCCCGTTTTTCACTGGCCTGTAGGTTTATTTCTGATGTACTTTACAACAGAATAAAAACATTTTGAGTTAATCTTTCACCAACATATTTCCCTTTTCCCTAAGTTTAATCTCCCATCTCTTCTCTCAGTGCTTTGGGATGTCCTCCCGACGTGAAAGGCACGCTATAAATTTCATTTTGTTGTTGTTGTTGATTATCTATAGGCCTCAGCTCCTTCTCATCGACCAATGCACTGGCATTGAAATCTAGTTTAATGGAAATCTGTAAAATTATTCCCCAAATCAGGACTGACAGTTAATGATTATGTAAAACATAACTTTTTGCATGGTGAAAACAAGAAGAAAAATTTTCCAAAATATAGTACAACTTCCTCTGAATTGTGGAAGACTTACCTTCAAAAAACTGCTGCAAGGCCTCATTTTCATCTAAAACATCCATCTGGGCAGTCTTTAAAGCACGTAGGCCCTGATCAGCCGAAACCCTTTCCAATAACACTTCAGCAAGCTCTCAAGCTTTTCGATTGTTCAGAAGAAACATACCACTAGCTTACACAAGCTGGACAAAAGACGAAGAACGTAGACTGAACGGCCTTCCTTTATTTGCACAACTGAAATATAATTAGCTGTGACTCTCCCTGTGAAGTTTACCTTTGCCCAGTTGACGTGCTATTGACAGCACTGTGTTAGATACACAATACTCACTCGCATGGGTCTTCATGGTCATTGGGCATAACTCAAACCCATAATTTCAATGAAAAATGAAACTTATTAATATTAAAAATACTTAAAAAGTAAAGCCTTGCTTCATCTCACTTTCCAAACGAGTGGCTATTCTTTTCAGCTTCTCCTCAACCTTCAGTAATTATCCTCTGCGTAGGCTGAATACAGCAATCCAATTTTACAGCACAGGGCAGTGGAATCATTACGTAAGAAACAATCGGTGCATAGTGATAAATTGCTCGTTTCGTAGCTACCAAGGTCACACTATTGCCAGCAGCAATAAAATGTGGAGGATGGGAAAGAACAATTAAAAAATTATTGATTTTCCTTCACCTGCTGCACCCCACCCCCTTCCTCAACTGCTGATGGCTGATGGCTCAACTGTATGGCTCAACCTCCGTCTCTAGTACCTATTCTATTCTTCATTCTTAGTCTAGAGGATAAATATGGTTGAGAACATTGCTTGAACAAAGGAGGATTAAACTAATGTGAATGATCTGCTACATGTTCTCCAAACACAATGGGTATTTCCCCCCCTAAGTACTGAAGTATGTGCACCTCAAGCAACCGTTCTTCACAGGCTAGTTGTGTTTTGGTTATTAAACTGTGAGAGTCATCAGTCAAGCATAATTCTGCTTTTACCTGGTATACTCACGCAGCACTTAGCACTGGATAGCAAACCAAAGCCAGAAACTGGACTGTTTCTTCTCTCCTCAGCCCAAAGACACAGAGTCCAATTGTGGTGACTTAAAAGATTCTCCAGCTGAGAGCAGATAATTTGGTACAGATTGATAATTAAGCCTTCCGAGTCTGTAAGGTTCAATCCTACATTAGACAGCAGCTTCACCAACAGAGCATTGGGGAACGTGTTGAACTTGTGTTTTTTTTAAGATTGGATCACAATTCGTTTTTTGCTAAATAAGCTTTGAGGCCTAATACCCTTTCTCCCCCATATAAAGCCATGCAACTTCAGATCCTGATTTTATAAATGCTGTCCTGTAATGGCAGCTTTCATGAACATGTGAACTAGAAAAATCAACTGCCAAATCAAATGCAAATATTTGACAATAAATAAGAGCACGATAATGTATTTAAAAACAAGTACAAGTGACTCATATATCAATTGGTAGATAGTATTTATGGAGAATAATAGAAATTATAGCCTCATCATGCTGCAGAGAAAATTCATCCCTCTCACCTGGCTCATTGAAGTCCATTCACTTGAACCAATGGATTGGATAAGGATGTCCTATGCTGTGCGAGGGTAAATCCTCACCAACATCGGAGGCACAATTTAGTAGTCAGTACTCCCATTGCAAAACAGATCCTATCACTTAAGACAGACTTCCATATTTATGCTCAGCTGTATGTTGATACTTTGCCTCAATCCAAAACATCTGTATAGAATCCAAACAGAAAACCTTAACAGAACTATTTTTGCCCGAGGAACCCCTTCAACAGGAATTGCACCTTGAACTCTCTATACATTAATCTAATCAGCCTTCATAGTTTGTGGAGTGTCCTTTAGGCTATGGGAAATTTGCCTAGGATACATCAGCATAAGTTTTTCAGTACTTCCAGCAACCAGTTGGTTAAATTAAGACATTTGTCTCCAGTTACACTTCTTTGTTATGTCACCTAAGGTACAATGTCTGCAGAGTTTTATTGTAAATGAGCTTTTGCATTCCTCGCCTATCCAGTTACAATTTCTTCCGACCCGTTCTCAGGTCAGTTACAGTAATCTTACAAGTTTCTGCTAGTAACAATCCAACCAGTTTCAACCTATCTACATTTAAAACGTTGGATAATATTACCATTGGAGACTTCAACTTTTTTGGCAGAACATTGGCAAATTTTTTCAGTGAATTTTATAGACAACAGTTTGGATGGTTTTGTAAGAAATTCAATTTATCCTGAGGGTGAGTGGAAGCAGTGAATCATAAACATCTTTTGCACTAGTAAAAGAATGCTAGTAACTAATGATCACTGGCCATGAAGCTTTTATTTGATAAGAAGGTGGTTTATGGCAGGTTTTATATTAATCATTCCCTTCCTCCCACAAGTTTTAACATTTCATTTCTTTCTATTCAGCCCTACACAAACCATGCACCATACACAGTCACCTTACATTACTGAATGTCACGTGTTCGTCTGCAGTACCAAGTATTCATTTTCATTTCATACATGACTCACTTTTAGATGTGCAAAAAAATTGGGAAAAATTGCTCCCTTAATCCACAGCTATGAAATGAATGACTTATTTTACCTGGTGGATTGTTGGCCAGGGCACTGGAAGAAACTCACTTTTCTTTTTGAATACTGCTATAGGATCTACCTGAACAGGCAATCAGGACCTCAATTGACCCACCAACCTGAGGCCTGGCATATGAGCTCATTTTATGTGGAAAATGAACACACAACATTCTGTCTCAAAAGTGTTACAAACTGAGTCAATTAATACTCAATTCCCTTGTTTGATGTTAATTTAGTTTTGCTGCCAAGGCTTCAAGTTGAAGAGTTCTTTGAGATAGATTATCTTAAATTTCAAGATTCTCGTTCTTGATTTTTTTTTCCCTTTTGAGAAATGCACTTCAGTAATTGGAACCCCCACCACATTTCTAATGTGCCCCAAATGTGGTTGAGTTTAGTTTGCGGACTGACATTCTAATACAGCGCTGTATTGTCAAAGATTCAGCCTTCGAATGAGATGGTCAACCAAGGTCCCATCAGACTAGGTCTAGGACAGAGTTCCATAATGATACATTCAGAATTGTGGTCATCACACTGACACTGAAGACCACCCTCTTCAATAGCTTGTAGGGTGAGATTGTCACAATGTCGTGCAACATGCTGATGCTATCAAATAATAGGATTTTAGAAAAGTCTGTGTAAAAGGCGAGTGATGTTATGCAGGATGAATATCTCTCAACGAAGAATTATCCAATTCAATCCAACCTTTTTTTTTGAATACATATCATCAAGGAGACACTTTCAATGAAAAGTACTGCTTCTTTTTACAAATGAATATTTTAAAATGTTTTTGTGAGATGGAAAACTGCTGCTAGCCGACACCTTCAAGGTCTTAGTCAACCAAAGAATTGTTCGTTCCTGGATACCAACCCAAAAGCCGCTGTTCATTCTCTTACCCAACAGCAGTCTGCACTCTGAGTTGCTACCCAGCAAGAAGGACACTATATAAATGCATCTTGTTGTTGTTGTCAAGAATGTGGAGAGAAGAAAAAGCATGAAACCAACTGATGCTAAATATGTGAGTAAAGAAGCATATCATAGGAAGGAGAGGTATAGCATATTTGAGAAATAGTATGTTCACCCAGGAGGTTATATAGTGCACGCTCAACAAATATCTCGGTCAACAACTATAATATTATTTTTTCGAGATCAATTGAATGATTTCAGTGTTTCTTTACACTGCAACATTTATATATGGATTACTTTCATATCCAGAAACTAGAATTTACCAGAACAATTATTTCATTAACACCTCCAATAATGCAGAATCAACGCAATCATATTAGTTTATTTTATTGATGTAAATTTACTGTAGATTTGAGTTACTGCTTAACCTGTTCTTAAAAAGTGTGCTGAGTTTATTTAAAATGCACATTTGTAATTAAACTAAACCATTGCTGACTAGAGTTCAATGATGGAAAGTTTGATTTAATAATCTGAGAAGAAAAGTAAACACGTGGTCAAATAAGTTCAGAGAAACTGCCCTTATGAAATTAAACAGAAAATAAATACACAAAAAGTATTCAATCTTTCACAAAACTGAGGTCAAAATTTATTTCAGCAGCTCTCATTACACCCACAAACTCATTTTCTATGCAACGCCACTGATACAGTTGTAAATGCTCAAACAGTTCTTAAATGCCAAAAGTAAATGCTTACACCAAAAAAGGAGTGCTTTTAGTTCCTTCTCACTTTATAGCTATTACAGCACTTATTAAGTGCAGCTGTTGGAAAAAGCTAAGGGATTGTTGACCAGCGACAAGGAAAATAAATATTAGGTACAATGCAGTTTTTAAACCACGTTAGTATTGATCACTCTTTAAAGCTCATGCATTTTTGTGACTTGTATCTCAGAGTTCCTCCTTGTAAAATCCCAGTTTGGCTAGTGACATTTCTTTTCTCAGATGCATCACTTCCCAGAACATCTGTTCAACTGTAAAAATAAAAAAAACAGAAAAGAACTTCACAATTAGCATCCATCACCAAATTGTTTTAAATAAGAAACACCGGCAAACCAAATATTTGTCATAATTGCTACATAATCATGCAAATATACAGTAACAATTGGACACATTTAAACAATCTAAAATGGTGTGCAATTTTAAATTATGTTTACAATGTTCATTCAAAATTCCTGAAGTATGTTCTTATTAAACTTGCTCTGCAAAATAAATAAATGGAGCTTAGCATTTATATTTTTAAAACAATTTAATCACATACTGGCCATAAAATATTCAATACCAAAATTATGTAGTAATATAAAAACTATTATTCAGTAACAAGTTCACATATCTTTGGAGGGATTGCACAAGAACATTAAATGTTATGGATGAGAAAAGGCATTTGGCTCATTGAAACCGATTCCTCCAATGGTACTAATTACAACCATAAAGGGATTAAGAAGGTTGTTGTTGTTGTTGTTTGTTTTAGCATACTGTTCTAATAACTATTTTCCAGCCAAAATATCTGGTACAAATTTTGTTTGGTAGAAATTGCCTTTCGAAAGGGCAATTCTAAATTACTTATAAAATTAATTTTACAAAGATATACTGCACTTCCTATGAACAATATATAACTCAGTTTAGTGAATGTGCTTTAAGTAAACAACCTTCAAGACAAATATTTTTGTTAAGGCTCAAAACTCAAAATATCTGTTAGTTGCATAGATTTGGCACCAAATCAAGTAGGATCTATTACTAGTATGCCAAAGACTTTAAAACACAGTAGAAAGAAGAACACATAATGAAGCATTTATCCAAGACTTTGATGTCAGGATTAAAATAAAGCATTTTGAAAGAATTAAGACAACTTGGCTTAGTTTTTCAATGGAGCACAACACAAATTTCCTCTTCACGGTAGTGATAAATCAATCATTTGGGGGATATGCAAGTGCAAAAAGAATTATATAAATCCTATGTTCATGAAGTTAGTCGAATAAGATTATACAATTTCATTTTGAGACAGCTAATTTCTACTGTACTTTCAGGGAAACAATGGGTGAACCCCTTCAGCTCTTTAGCCTGTTATACAACACATTCTTACCTACAGTTTGGAGAATTCATCAGTAGCAGATACCCAAATGTGGTTTTAGATTTAAAACGCAATTATGGTTCTCGAGAATGATTACTTACCATCCTGTTGTTTAACTAATCCCTGCTGAATATACCGAATATAAGTGAAGAAGTTGCATACAGACATAATCTAGAAAATCAAAAGTAACGTTCTTAGTTTACAGACAAGATGTTGTAATAGATTAGCTATCAGTATTTTCTCAAGAATAAAATAACATCGGATAAATCACTGAAGGATTTATCATCACTTACCCTATATCTACAAAATGGTGACACATAGTAGTAGCTACTGGAATCCCCTAATTTAATTCGGTGTTTACAGGTTTTAGTTTGACCACTCAGAGCACACTTTCTGTAAAAGATAATTGCAGAACATTAAAGGTTGATCAGAATCAAAGTTATACTTAATTACACAATTCTGATTAAACACAAAATGATTAATTTGTAAATTGTAAAGCTATTGCTTTTTTGTCTGACACACAACACCGGTCAAACTAAGGCAATAGATGCATGAAGTTGTTCAATATCAGATTTAACTGCCACACTGAACTAAATCTAACAAGAGATTATGATGCGTGATTATTTCCGCTAAATATATCCCAGATGGAATGAAGATTTAATACATTTATTGAGTATAGTTATTAAACATCAAGATTTGATGTCATGTCATAGAATTTGCAGTGTCTTTCTTTCCCCTCTTGGCAGATAGTCTTTTTTGGTTTACTGGCATGTTTTCCATGACATTTTTGATAAACAATTAAACAACAGTTATATTTGATAGTGCCTTTTATGTCAGGAAGGTGTCTCAAAGCACTTCACTGGATATATGGTAAAATGCAGTCACTGTGCATTTCGTAGACAAATGCAGCAGTCAACTTGCACGCAGCAATGTCCCACAAACAACCATGAAGCGAATGACCAATTTTATTTTGGGCATTGTTGGCTCCAATTCTCTTTTCGAATAGTGCCATGGAATCATTAACATCCACCAGCACATGCAGATGGGATCGCGAGTTAATATCTTATCCAAAAGACGGCACCTCCGACAACACAGAACACCTTCCAAATCGCATTGCAGTGTCAGGCTAGACAAACCTTTTTGGTTGGCCAACAAAATAAATGTTTTTGATTGAATATGTCTTGACTTATGCCATAAATCAAAAAATATTCAATCAGGAAAAAAATGGAAATGTAACATGAGTTGAACACGGACTCACCAAGACGAGGCCAAATGTTTTTTGCAGGGAGGGACATATGATCACAATACAAGTTCACAATCTTCTGAATCAGAGGCTAGAGTTCTACCAACTGCACCAGACAGACATTAATAATATTTTTTGCATTTGCTATAGCTTCTTTCATCTCAGGAGGAAGTCTTGTAGCTCTTCACAGGATATAATATAAAGTGTAGTGACTGTGCATCTTGTAGGCAAAACCAGCAGCTAATTTGCACACTGCAATGTCCCACAAACAGTTAAAGTGACTGTCCATTTTTATTAAGGGCATTTTAGGCCAGGACATCAAGAGAAACTTCCTTCTCTTTTCAAATAGTGCCATGTGTTCTTTAATGTCCCCCTGAACAGTAGACACAACCTCAGTTTAGCTTCTCATTCAAAGTGCTACCAACTGAGCAAGGTTGACATGCAAATCTAAGTACCATTTGGCACCTTTAAAATACTTAGCATTTAGGTGACAGTAGTAGAATGGACTGGCTGATATTGGATAGGTTTGCGCACCCAGATTGTTAGTATAATACATTTTATCTTTGGGGAGTGGAAGAAGAAGTGGAAGCAGGATGGAGGGTTTATGTAGAAATGAAGGTAAACAAACTGGTTGAAAATTTACAGAAATAAATGAAGAGGAAAGATAGCCTAATGTTTTGTGTGTGACCTTTCTTCAAAGCTGTTAGGATCGAGTTGGAAAAAAAGGTTTTATAGGTCTGCCTTAGACAAGTCTGGACATGCCCAAAAAAACAGGAGGGAGGAGAACATTTAGAAATCATAGGCACAAAAAGATTAACGCAAAGCAACAAGTATTTTGAACTGACTGACAGAGATAGGAAATACTGTATACAATGCAACAGTTATCTCAGACAGAGGAATATGTTTGGGAAGTCACAGAATTTGTGTACTTTTCTGTGCCGTAAAATACTCTGTTGCCTTGCAATATTTTAATTTTTAAGATGCAATAGTAAGTGTCACAGCAAGTATTTTAATTACATCAAAAATCCTCCTGTATAACTATACTTGTGTAACTATACTAATCATTTATATTTCTCACATCTCCCCACCCTTTCATAGCTGCTTATTATTCATCCAGTATATAATTGGGCAGCATATAACTACATGTCTCTAGACCACATGGCTCTGCAGATCTGTCAACAGGAGTTGAAAAATTTGAAGGCCATAAGAGAACACATAGCTCATAATGCTGCATGTTGCTGCTTGTCTGCAAATGGAAACACTTGTATCACAGAGGTGTTGAGTAAATTATTAATTTAGACTTTAATAGGTCGCAGGCAAAAATATTTTAGTATAACATTCAATATAATTTACGCTTATATAGCACCTTTCATGTCAGGGTGTATGCCTCACAGCACTCAACACTGCTGGCTGGGCACCCAGAGGGAGAAGCCAAAGACAACTGAAAGTGCAGTCAAAGAGGTACATCTTTGAAATAACATTTTTATCAACAATAGGTTTACAACATTGAGCAATCAAGCAGAAAGCAACATTAGAATGTTTCTTATTGTGTGGAATAGTTAACTTAAAACAGCCTGATGGGGGAAAAGAGTGGGAGAAGAGAAAAAAAACAGAATAGTGGATCCTCTCAAGATCAACTCCGGTAAGACCAAAAGAATAGCAAACAAAATTATCTTTATTCCCTGCGACAAGTCATTGGCAAATTCAATGTCATTTAAAATACCCATTTATTCAATGATTTATATAAAGACTAAATTCTATGCAGTCATATCTCAATAAATGAATGTAATGATTTACAGGAATGTTACTGATTACATATCATGGATACAATCTTCTCATGTTCTTAATCAACCTGATCTCTGTATATGGAAAGAATTTGCTGTCTTCCACAGGGAGAATGGGAAACGCTTTGAAGCTTTGTCCTCCAAAAAAACCTTTTTTTGGGTCAGTGCTGAACGTGCTTGTTATCCTGAGTTCCAAGATCAAGACAACAATGTTTCGGGGAAAACATGCACTTTGTTCCAGGTAGATAATCCTGCAGATATCACTTGGGAAATCCTCCCAAGTTCATTTGAAGGGATTAAGTAGCTCCACTTTGAATCTTCCTTTCATGATTCTGCACCAAATATAGCTACCATGAACTCTCAACAGGAATTGCAGGTGTGTCAAGGCTGCTGGGATATAAACCACCAGTAAACTATGTACTTTAAGGACTATGTGGGTCACTGTACTGTATTCAGTCCTCCATCTGTATTATCATATTGATTTAATGATCAGGTAAGGTTAATCAAGTTAACCAGAATCACTGTGATTTCCTGACTGAATCTTGCAAATATCCACCCCTCTGCCTGAGAATCACGCTTGACAGCCATTTCTCTGGGTCCACAAACATCTGCCACTGACCCCCCAAAGCCTCCAATCTTGCTCTGGATACAAGGGGTATTTTTAGATATCTTTATCATCTTGTTGGGAATACATTCCTTAGGCTCCGTGTTGCAACGTTCTGAAGCTCAGTGTAGTCAA
Organism: Callorhinchus milii; assembly: GCF_018977255.1. Taxonomy (NCBI): domain Eukaryota; kingdom Metazoa; phylum Chordata; class Chondrichthyes; order Chimaeriformes; family Callorhinchidae; genus Callorhinchus; species Callorhinchus milii. The sequence continues at coordinate 36,352,603 of NW_024704746.1, read as the reverse complement.
GCAGAAAGTTTCCATAAGGTTCCAATGGTACTTGTGGCAGATCAGCACGGCATTAAATCAAGAAAGAAAACAAACCAAATACGTCATGTATGTGTCTCACAACTGTGATCATGGTCAACAGGTGTGTAAGTATTTGCTGTGAATAGGCTCTTTGAAGAACATGGCAGCTATGGCTTACACCTCATGGATCAATAGCTACATGGCTACACTCGTACTCCTGGGTCAATAGCAATCCCTATAATGGAAGCACTAATCGCTTTTTTGGTCAGGCAGATGTCTGACACATGCAGAAACCCATCACCATGCTTGAGTATCCAAACCAGAAAGAGTTTCATGCATGCCACTTATAGATGGAAATTCCCATGTTTGGACTGGAATGTGCACTCTCTCTCTAAAACCAACAATTAACCAAAGATTCTGAAACATCCACTCACCTAATTGCATGATTTCCTCCACAGAAATTACCACCCTCAAGTACAGAAATTAACAAGGCTATTTTTATTGGCTATTTGTTTGCTAATGGTTATATTCAGGCATCAAGCTGACAATCACACTTTTTTAAAATGCTGCAGTAGTACAGGGCTCTAAAATTAACACTGGTTTCTCATTCTTCACTACAAATTTGAGACTTCTCAGATTCTGGCTCTGTTTAACTAAACATCCTACAACCTCAATGCTGAGCCCTGTAACATCATTAGGAAGTAATCTAGCACAAAGAGGTTTTCTACAGAAATGTTCTATTTTAATAACTCACCTTGGAGGTGTATTAAGATCAATTCTGGTTGGTTACAGAAACAATGGTCTTAACGAGGATTTGATTTTAAGAGTATACCAATTGTATATGAAAAGTGCAGAAAATGGCTCACTTACGTTACAATTTCAGCTCTCCATCCACTACATAAAGTGAGAGAAAAAGCATCAGAATGCATTGCAACAGAAAAAGAAAAGCAGCTTCAGCAACAAAACTTAATAAAAGATGAAAAGGAAAAGTAAAACACAAAGATTTGCAACTGAAATTTTCAGTGTTAAACTACAAGGAATTTAAGTACTTAGCTAAATAAAAATTAAAACTATTCAGAGAACATTACATGCTACAGCAATGGCTTTCTTTATTCTTTAAAAGATATTAAACCTCCATACAAATTGGAATAATTTTGTCCCATCCAGATAGGTGGATTCACCTCAGATATAATAATAATCCTGGCATTTGATATAATGCCGTATCACATCACTGAAACATCTCAAAGCGCTTCACAATAAACTGTAAAGTGAATTGACTGTATATTTTGTGGGTGAAACATGTTCGCTTTTTGAAAAAAAATGTGCTTTGGGATACAATGCTGCACTCTGCTGTGTATAAGAATCCTGTCCTGGGAATACCACTGTTTAGTTTACTTGGAATTAGCAGGAATAAGATCCAAGCATTTGCAAGAGTACAAAAACTTTTCCAAACTACACTCAAGATTAAAAAAACCTAAGGTTAGCCAGGAAGGTCCTTTGCAAAGAATGAGTGCAATCATACTTATGACACATAATCTAACAATTCTACCTATTCATTCAACCTTCAATCATAATCAGGAAGTAATTCTTCAATATGCAAAATGTTATGTGAAGTTCCAAGACAAGTGCTCGTCTTGAACTGACCTGTTGAGACAATACTTAGTGAAAGATGCATACTTCACCAGGTCACTGACTTGCAGGTGGCCTCTGTAAATACCTTCCACACTCTGGCCCTAAATGTGACTGACTACTAATAAATGTGCTAACTTCGGTTTAAATAAGTCTACCTGAATTTTGTTTACACATAGTGGCAAAGATGATGATGTAGTCACAAGATCGCTGGTCGAGTGTTAAACATGAGTCACCCTAGGACACAGAACTACTTTATACTGGATGCCATAGGAACTCCACTCCCTTGTTTGGCAATCTACTGCAAACTGTGGTTTAACCAGTGACCTTTAGCTAACTGGTTTTATACTTAATGACATTCCTCTTTCTATTTTCTTTTCAATTTAGGAGATTAATAATGCTTTTGTACCAAAATGCATCAAGATGTCTCTGCACAGAGACAAACCGAATTTCCTCATTCTGGTAGCCAGGAACACATTTCAACTCATAAATCAATGGTTGTTATGACTACAGGAGGCTTCCTCTTCTAAAAAAAACAATACAACATGGAAAGCAAATGAAGACAAATAGTGCATGGGCTAGTGACTGAAAACTGATGCAAAATTGTAATCCTCCCCCTGGGAGCTGTCAGACTGTAGGAACTTCTGACAAGTATAAGTTTGCAGGGCAACATTTCCCTGTTTGAATCCATATCAATCCACTTAGTTGTTTGTATCTGGGATCCAACCACGTCATTCATCAAGATCCAGACTTTCAATTGGATGGAAAGTGGCATATGAAGATATTTTTAAGACATTGAAAACTTAAAACATTTACAGTAGGAAAAGCTAAAAGAAAAGCATTTAAAATGTACTTATTAAAATAAGATTGTGAAATAGCATTAAGCTGCAAGTAAAAATGATTTTTTGTAAAGAAAGAGTAGAATTCCGAAAGGGATTATGAATAACAGGGCAAACAAAACCATTCCAAGTCAAATTAAGTCTTACTTTGATTTTAAGACCTTGTATAATTGTATAATCAGTACAGGTTATGAATTTTCCCTATTTCTGTGTTGATAAGGTAAGAATTTGAATTGATACCCTCAATCATTTGTTTCAAATACTCAAAAGCTCCTCAGTTGTTTTTTGTTGGTATTGTGCTGTTGTAGTCCCCTCGATTGGTACAGGGCACTGATCAAGATATTCTTTGACATCCTGGGCTTCACCAACAATATAAAGATTAGACAGTTTATTCAGACATCCTTATTTATCCAGTCTTTTTAAACCAGTCAAATAGATGATATGGAAAAAGCAATTTATCATCTACAAACATCTTCACTAAAAATTATGCAGCACAACTCTAGATTTTTTGCGGTGGCTTGCATTTAAATTCACCCATAAGCAAGGGTGAATTTAAACACAAGGTTCAGATGTACAACCATCGACAAAGAACTAGCAGATTTAAAAACATGTTCAAAGAGATAAGTATTAATATAGGCACACGATTCAAATATTTCCCACAAAGTATTGATGCATAAGATTGTGGGATCGTTCAAACTCCACGATGCTACATGGGAAATACACGCAACACTGTAACAGGTCATTTCAAATATTTAGCTATTTAACTGTGTTTCAGCATCCTGTGTTCAAAATATTTTCTATTTTAACATTTGCAATTTACTGCTAAATGTAACAAATTCCTGTGTGCTCAATGTTTGGGTATTTTTAGAACGATGCAAACGTTGTACATTCCAAAACTGACTCTGTTAAACTTACTTGGGTCCACCACACTCCATTGCAGAAGCTTTCACAACGGGAAGAGACTGAAAACCAACCGGCTCAATGCTTAGGGTATTACTTTCCACAGCTTCTAGAATGGTTGAAGCCAGCTACAGAAAAATTCAAAACAATTCTCAGAATGTCTCTGGATAATAAGTGTATCTATGGAACATTATAAACGAATCAATTATTTTTTCATCATTCATAAAAATCCCAATATGCATCCAAATTGTGAAGCTGTGAAAATAATTTCTAGATTCTTCTAGAAAATTCTCATAATACTACAACTGTTAGTTATGCTAATAATTCCTCTTCTGCTCCCCACAAATTGTAAATCTCCACAGGAAAGCCGACAATGCTGACTATTGCGTTGCATCCAACTTTCTTAGTTGCAGAAAATATCATATCTACCCATGACAGGAAGCAGTAATGTTAATTTTGCAACAACCCTTCTCTTTCCAGTCAATAACTGACTAAATTCAATTGAATATTCAAAATTGGACCATGATTGCTATATTCTATCCAGCTATGCTGAAATACATAATTGATTAGCATTCATTCTTACCTCACTTTTTGAAAATGTTAAGCAAGGATAGATGTCTTCTTTATAGATTCTATCTAAAAAACAGCAGGCTCTATCCATTGCAGGCTCTTCTTTCCACACTTTAAATTCACCAAACAGAAGCAAATCAACCTGTACAAATGTTTACAATAGGTTATGTATTTGAAAAGGTTGGGCTTTACATTTTCCAATTTTGAATAAATGTTAGAAACAAATAATAAATAAACATTGTTTAAAAAAATTCTCAATACCCATTTGAAAAAAATCAATATCTATATGATACAAAATGTTTTATATTATTTTAAATAATGGACAAGCATTTAACTGAACTTTGAATGAACCTCTTCTTCTCAGATCTGGCTTCAGGGGAAAGAGTGTTCATCTTATTTCATAAAAAGGTATAAAGTAAATATAAAGGAAGACATTCTATGCCATTATAATCATTGCTTTATGCTTTATAACTCCAGGTCAGAGGCAGACAGAAAACAGATGCTATATCTTTAAATTTCATCCAATTCATATTGCTACATGAATTTCATGTGAGTAAGAGAAAATGAATTGTACAGAAATCTATTCCCATTCTACCTCAGACCAGTATTTAGTGTATACACAAAGAAATAAGGAATCCATAGCATTTCAAGCAAATAACATTTCCATCTAATATAATCTCAGCATTGTTAAAAGCTTAAACAATTGCTATGCAATCAGAGTTTTTACTGCCTGAGTCCTTGCCTTATGGTAATGGTTTTAACAAAATCTTGTATATCTTGATGTGTTGTAACGCAACAGGAATCTTTTCAAAAGCCAAGGGCCCACCTATCTCTTCCCTGTCATCCCTATCGCAGAAAATAATGTATAATATTCCAACTTTAAACAAGTTTGGTAACCAGCAGACTACAGCTCGGTCATTGGCTTATTTTACTCAACATTAATACTCACCTCCTTGCAATCCCTTACAATAGGTTGCATCACATTCAGTTCTTGACTATTGCTGAGCATAGCACTTGTACTTTTATTTCGGCCATGTCCTTTTTTAAAAGGAATTTTTACACTGGGCTGGAGATCCTTGGAAGGTGAAGTTGGTGATGATTGGACCAGAGTTTTCAAAGCTGCCACTTCAGCTTGCAGTACATCAATCTTTTAAGGAAATCCAGAATAATTTGGTCACAACATTACCACTGAAGTCCAATAATAAGAATTGAACATATGTAATAAATAAAAATATTTGCTATAAAGCCTTATTAAGTCAAAACACTGCTTTATGGTACTTATTGTTAAATATAGTGACTATTTGTATATGAATGCAGCAAACAATTTGCTAGGATGTGAATGACCAATTTTAACTAGAGAATTGTTGGCATTGGACTTTAGGAAAAACTCTTTTTCCAAAGAGTGCATGGATCAAGGTCCACCTGAACAGACAGACAAAACCTCTGTTTAAGGTCTTAACAGAACTCCAGGGTCAGTTCAATCTCAATGACCCTGATATGGGATTGGAACTCTCAACTTTTTGTCCCAGAGAATGCTACCAGCTGAGCCAAGCTGACAATAAATGTACGCAATAAATTAATTAAACTGTGAATAAATAGAGCAACACAATTGTCTCTTATATAATTAAAACAAGATCAAGTAAAACAGTTTTCATCCAAATAGAATTACAGCATCTCCGATCCAGGTTAAGTTCAGAGCCACAGAGGTCACCTCTGCACAATGAAAATGCCTTGCATCTAGACAAGAAATATCAACACTTGACATTCCTTTCGCACCATGAATGCCAGATTCTGATGAGCCTTTTGTTAATATTTGCATTCAACAAAAGCTCTCAAAATTGAAGTTGCCAAACTCTCCTTAAACCATAATAAGGAGAACATTGAAAAGTTATAAAACCATAATTATTATACTCAGAATTTACAATTCACTCAATAGAATTTTAAAATAAAATTATTTAGATCATGGATTCTACAAACTATTGAAAGTATTCCGTTACACTTCTCATACTTCGATTCATAGCTGTGCAGCTGAAGATATTATACATTAGTAGTTAGTTATTCAATTTAACAAACTGAAGTGTATCAGATATGCTTCACTTTTAATAAAATCTTTTTTTTAAAAAACAAAAGTAATTACCTTGCCTTGTGCTTCTTTTAACTGTTTCTCTGCTGCAGCTTGTTTGACATTTGCTTCTCGTACCATTCTATGAGCTTCCTTAAAAGTAAGGGCACAATCTGAGGAGTTCTTAAATCAACATTATTGTCATATTTAAAGTTTTGCATTTTGGAGAATTTACGAATTGTATGTTTAAAATGGGGTAAAGTTACTCCACAAAAGTAAAATTAAAGTGTATTATTTCACTTTAGATCTCATCCTTTATGATGTACAGCAAAACATTTTCTGTATAGTTCCAAAAATGTCAGGATTCAAGATATACATATTATATATAATATATATATGTATATATAGATGGTCCTTGAAGGAGGCAAGGGAGGGGGCCAGGTGGAGTGACTGCGGGATGGAGTTCCAGAGGATGGGGCCAAAGTGGCAGAAGGCCTGCCCGCCAATGGTGAAGCAGGTGAGAGCCAGCGGAGGGAATGGGCAAGATGGTAAGGGGGTTAGGAGGCCGTGGAGGTAGCGGGGAGGAAGGCCATGGAGGGCTTTGAAGGTGAGGACCAGGATCTTCAATTGTGTCCTTTGTGTGATGGGAAGCCAGTGGAGTTGGGCGAGGATGGGGGTGATAAGAGTCACGGAACCTGGTGAGAGAGAGGTCACGGGCTGCAGAGTTCTGGATGATCTTCAGCCTATGAAGGGAGGGAGGAGTTGGGGAGGCCGACAAGTTTGCAGAGTCAATCCTCGATATTATAAATGTGTATATGAGGGTTTCTGTGGCCTGCGTTGTAAGACAGTGGCGCGGCTGGACAATGTTGTGGAGGTGAGGGAAGGCAATAAACAAACAGTAACAAGATAATATGGTAACCAATACTATGGTAAAATATGATGTGGCAAAAATACACTTTCAAACAAAATTCCCACCAGTAAAACAGAACTAGGACGGTCCCAGGGTTGGCAGCAAGTTCAACAACAGAAATGGAAAGTGATGATTTTTATGTGCTGCACTTACCATTTTCTTCCTTTTGATATTTCATCACTATCTCTAAAAGGAACTGGTGTCATAAGATCAATGCCATTTATAAACAGTGACAATGAAGAGAATGAAATAATACTTATTCAGTCAATTAAAAATGTGAAACTCTGGAAGACAGTTTTTCAACCAATCTTTATCTTCCAGTTCCAAGCATTTAAATGTGAAATATTGCAAATCGAAAAATTGTATCACTACTTTAAAATAAATCTTTGAATTTGTTCCAGCACCTTGGGACGTCCTCCCAACGTGAAAAGTGCTGTACAAATGTAATTTGCTTTTGTTGTTGTTCAACAGCAATTATATTCAATATGGCCAAGACTACCATATGATTACTAGTTGCAAAATACAAACCTCAAATAAACTAGCTGTAAGTTCTTCCAGTTCTTGGCCCAATTGGTCTCTTACTTTGGATAATCGCTCACATTCTTCATCTTTTAATTTCAGTTCCTGCAGTGAATGATAACTGGATTATACCAAAAATATGTTGCAACTTTTACTGATCTGGTACTCACAAATTTGAGCAATCAGGTATTTTGCAGTTTTATTCAAAAGTTTGAACATTTGTTTTTAATATTAAAAAAACTTCAAAATGACAACGTTTGCATTCAATTACCTTCTGTACACATCGCTCATAGCAACACAAGACTGGACAAGATTATTATGGTCAATCTGACTGGTCCCAAAGGAAAACATTTAAAAGATAATCTTACACTAATCAATCTCTCATACACTTCAACTGAATTCATCACCAAATTGATATACAATTCCCTTTTGTATTTGTTGACATTATCTTCCTTCCTGGGTAGTACATTCCACTTTCTGCATAAAATAGTTTTTGTATTAAGACTGGCAGTCATGACAGTCAAATACAAAATGTGTTTGAAAACCACCCCAGCCTCCTGATAATACAGTAAAATTGAGTTTTCAAAAGATTTTTTTTACATGAATACGTTTACCATAACTGCTTGAAATACGCCACAGTCCTCAGGGAGGAAAGGCTATTCGGAACAAACTTCCTAAATTAAAATTAATCTCAAAGAATAAGATGCTATTTCAAACATTAAAAATAATTCAATAATAATTGATAACTTGTAAGTGTGTCAACAACAGTTACAGTAGGAATCATGAAGTAAATGGCCCATTTCTGTGTTATATCATTCTGTGCAACAACAATCATCCTTCCATTTGATATAACCCATTATCACATTGGAAATATAAATTAGATTCAATATAAGCAGTGACAAAAGAAGCACAGATTTATTTTTGACCGCCAACCTTGAGCCTTGTTGTAACTAAGCACTGCTGTAAAATAATATTTCCATTTCATAATATTGAACCGAAAAATACATTCTTACACCTCGTAAGAATATGTATGCAATACCACATTGGTGACTATAATTGGTCTGAAATTACAACTGAAAGGAAGATGAATGACTCATGAGTTGTCAGGAGTGTCTCACCAGTTGTTCTCATCAGTTAATGAAATTAGCCATGCGTGCTATACCTTTCAATTCTATGGTTGGTTCTCTCATCCATTTTTCACAGTTGGTTTGCTATTTAATTTTTTCATAGTTTTTGAAGTATGAACAGGTGTTTTTCTAAGAGCAGTTTGCACAATGGTGGATATATAAAACAATGAACCATAGTAGACAATTTGTGGCTGCAGGAGTTAAACCAGATTATCAAATTTCTTTGACAATAAAATGTATTTATGGACTTCTGTCACAGTAAGGAAGGGTTCTTTACACATACTGAATGTGAAAAAAAAGATATTTTGCCTTCCTGCTCGTGCCTTAAGAGTGCAAGTCATCAGTTTTGGCTATAATAGCTTTTCCTCTTAAGGAGCAATAGAGCATGGGGGAAAAAGATCAGAGGGAGACAAAGCCACTCATGTACAAAATCGCAATACAATCTACATTGTGCCAATACAATAAGTATTACAATACTACAAGTAGCAATAGTTTTGGGAGACAGAGGGAAGGAGAAAAGAGGAGGGAAGGGAAAAACAAGTAATGAACTTCTTATTTGCTTTACAAATTATTTACATACTAAAACCAACTTATTGGGTCTTTATCAGCACTTTATTCACAAAAAAAGTTTTTAAACTTTTGCCAATACCATCTGCTTTTCCAAGTACCTTTTTTTATTAAATCTACTTTCCATCTCTTTATCCATATCTGTTAAAATGTTTACTCCTTATGTGCTTATATAGTTCCCTTTAGAATGATTTTATATGAACCTTACATAGAGTATAATGTACGTATAATGTATAATGGAGTATAATAGAGTATAATGATAATACTTGACTATCATGACAACTAAGCAAAGATTACTTACCCTCTGAGCCTTAGCAAGTTCTTCCTTTAACCTTTCATAGCCCTTCTCCCTTACTTCCTGTACAAATGGGCTCCTCAAATGAGATAGACTGTCTGTACTTCGCCCAAGGACATCTTCTGATCCTTCCTGAACTTCATTTGCTACACCTTGTAAAAATTCCACCTCTGCCCGATGGCTAATGTTCTCACTTGATCTGTCCTCTTTTGCTGGGTCATGCTGAGATCCAGATCTTGCATATGATATCGACATTTGATTGTCAGAGTCATTTGCACTGTTATGAAGAAAAAGAGAAACTATTTCAAGAAATCAGATTAACTTTTGACATCAGTATGTTGAACTTATATTTAGTGTCTTTTGAGTAAAAGTCACAAATTTAGTGAAAACGAATCATGCATCAACACTTGGAGTACATAGGACAATGTCGTTGGATTCAAATGAAATACTAAGGTTACAAATTAATATAAGAACTGATTGTAACATTATCAGATTACAACATGTGATATAAAGTTGGTTGATAGAGGCATTGCCTTGATAATTATTGGAGAAAAGGGACAATATTTTCTTTGAAATTATGCAATCTGCATCAGCAACCTAGAGAACTACTTTGCATAATAAAATCATCTAGGCACCTCCTTAGAAGGCTCAATAAGACAAATAATGTACTATGGTATAATTTCTGTTTCTATGCAGATGCAAGAGTTTTTTTTAAGATTGTATTATTTCATTACGTCATAGTAACATCTAAGTTATAATACTCTAGACTAAAAGTAATTCAATAGCAAAGTAATAGACAATCATAGTGATAGACAATCATAGTAATGCCCAAATATCAGTTAATAATCAAACTTGCAACACAATCATACCTGACATCTCTAAATTCTCCACTGGCAATATGTTTAGGGGATGAATAAATTGGTTGTGTTGGAAGATCTTCAGCATTCAGTGCATTGGGTTGGGCTGGAGTTGAGCTCACCAGCGAGAAAGGTTGGTAAGGTAGCCCTTCGGTTTCTGTGGCCTCCAACTGCGACAGAACAATGAAATCCGGAGAGGAAGGTGAAGCTAAGTTCACTTCATGAAAGCCTTCGAGGGAGTCACTTTCCATAGCAAAAGGTTCATTATATGGAACTCTGTAGTAAAGAACAAGTTAAATGTACATAAAATATAATAAAGAGTGCAGTTAAAATAGATCATCAATTGCACTAATCAGAACCCAAAACACTATCAGTAACTATTGTTTCAGTACAAAACAGCTGTATTTGAAGCTAGTCTTCCAAAGTGGCGTGTATCATTGTAATGCTTTTTAATCTTATTCTTTTTTTGAATTGCTTATTTATAAGTTAATGACATTAAAGTAGCTAGTTGAGGGGAGAGGAGCTTATCTATATGGAGTCCTGTAGCATATTGGGTAGAGCACTCGCCTCACAAGCGAGAGAACCCAGTTTCAATTCTCGGGCGGGGCGAAACCTTAGGCAAGTTTCCGTACTCCACACACATGCCTGTTTAGCTAGCAGTAAGTCGCTTTCCAGCAGTAACAATCCCATAAAAAACAAAATAATAATTTGGTCACTCAATCCACAATTGTTTATGGGACACTGCTGTGCACAATTGGCTGCCGCGTTTTGCCCACAGTCACTACACTTTACAGTATATTCTGTGAAGCCCTTTGAGGTCTCGAAGATGCGATAAGGCACTATATCAACTGCAAGTATTAGTTTTTTTTAAATAATAAAATAAAAACCCGCCTATTTTTCAGAGTCTTTTATCAATCAAACAATGGGAAGAGGGAGAGAATCAACAATGAACTCAATCCCACAGCCCCTCCACCTTGCCCACTCCCTTGCCTTCTTCAAGACCTGTCTCAAGATCCTCCTCTTCGACTGAGCCTTCGATCACCCTCCTTTCCTCTCTGCTCTCCACCCTCCCAAATTCCAACCACCAGCTCGGGTCCGAAACACTGATTGCCAGCACCTGGGACATTTCCTCATTGCGAAAGGCGCTATACAAATGTAATTTTGTTATTATTGTTGTTGAAAATCAGGATTTATTTTGGAACGTCTGCTTAATGCACAAACAATAAAGCACATAGTCCTGAAACTGGCTTGCCTGAGATTTAGCACATTGTGCGCAGAATACCATGATTGACATTGCAGCAATATGGATCTCATAACGGATAAGCATTCCATTTAAGCATTTTGAGACAACTTCCCGATGTGAAAGGTGTCATATAAATTGTATTGTGTTCTGGGAACTGGTTTAACCACGCATTGTATGGAGCACCCATTCCTGGGACTGGTATTGCAATCAAGTGGGGTTTGGGATAGATGTGTATTGCCAGAATTGTCTTACTCAAGGACCTATAACATTATGCATTGATTCCGAAACTTGCATTGCAGCGAGGTGTGATTTAAGATATTGGCATATAACCAAACCATAGTAGGTGAATAGTTTTTTTTCTTAAAAAACACCAATCTACTTCCACCATTAAAACACAATTATCAGTAAATGCCAGTTTTAAAAAAAACTTTAGTGGCCATTATATAGGATAAGTGAACAGTGTCCGCCAAAATAGATTAAATACATAAATGTCATTGAATAATTGCCAGCATAGTCAACTGGCTTCAAATCACTAGATATGGAGGACAGCAAGAATTTTGGCTGCTGACTTCCTAGTGTTCACGTTGGTTTGCATGGAATTCACAAGTCACTTTATATGAAGTCTAAAACCACTCCCACCAAGAAACCCGAAGTTAGAGAAACTTCTTTCCAGGGATGGAAAGAAGGTTCCCAGTTCTGAACTCAGACTACTTTGTTCCCAGGAGAAAAGAACTTGTAAATAGGCTTCATTCTTTTCCTGTAATTTGAACATAAACCTCTTCTTTATTTTAAATTGCTACAAATTCGTAATTTTGCTTCAAAAGTCTCAAATGCCATTTTTTATTAAAATTACTATATATATGTATGCATAGCAGAAACACAACTTACCATAAAAAATTGATAAGTTTCACTATCCACTGTAGGTCAGCATCTATCTTCGGGTGATGTGCAATCTTACAAATTTTGGTCCATTTTCATAACTATAAAATAATTAAATTTTGTATAAGAGTAATAATAAATGTTACTATCAAACATTAGCCCAAGTAATTATATTCAAACATTCTTCCTGATGCTGCTAATCAGTTACAGCATAATCAAAGCAAACACACAGCATCACTACTTGATTCAGTTCACTTGCATTGTTTAAGTTCAGCCATTACTAAATTAAACAGAAATTTGCCCCCTCTGGTTTTCAACAATGGATGCAGTGTGAACCGCTGAATAACACTAAAACATTCAAAGCATTTTCTCCTCTAGCTCAGTTGGAATTTCATTTTCGTGAGCCTGAACTGCATTTTGCAGTTACAGGTTCCTATGCCTTTTAGGGAAATCTATAAAAAAGGATTCTACTTCTAGAAATCTGAAATATAATTAGTTGCATACGAGTCATTAAAACCAGTTACATTTTTAAGTTATAAAAACAGTTTACTGTCCTCATAGGTTGGTTCACAAATTGCTGTGGTTTTCTTTGTATGGTCTGAATTGAGGTATGACCCTTTTAATAGCGTTTCAGTACACATTATTCCAAATTACACTATTTGATTCAGTACACATTATTCCAAATTCAAAATCTATGTCATTACCCTGTATAACAGTTCATCAAACTCTGTGGCTGCATTGATGAACTCAACTAAAAACAAGTTTAAATTTCAACCTTAAAGGGTTTCATTCTTCAGTTTCTCCTTGAAGAAACAGCATGAGTTTTCACCAATCAAGAAAACAGATGCGTGACCTAGACTACTTTTTTCTATTTAAGTAAAAGACACAAGTCAACTAAAGTCTTTTTTATCTATGAGAAATGATTTGCATCAAATTTTGAATCATAAAACAAACTTAAGAATATTGATGCTTAAACTTATTGAAAGCCTACCTCAGGAGCAACACTGAAAAGAACACAACCATGAACAACAACAACTAACAAAATTACATTCGTATAGCGTCTTTCATGTCGGGAGCACGTCCCAATGAAGATGTTAAATGTAATACCTTCTTAAATGCAAATAACTGAATGAAGGTTAAAAAAGGGTGGGAAAATAAATAAAACCACTCTTTCCCAATCACAATATTCCATTTATCTATATTATTATTGTACTAATAAAACTACAATGTCTGTCTATCTGCATGCGCTTCAAGAAGGATCTCAATAACCGATTGACATAGAGACATGATTTATACCTCAACAAAATGCTTATGCATTTGGGAGTGACATGGGCATATTTATTTTCCGGCATCTCCTATCGTTCATGAGTTATGACCTAAAATGTATTTCAGTTTTGCATTTTTTGTTGCAGTTACACCTGGTGGCCGCCAAGCCAAGGCGCTGTGGCATCGTGCGTCACAGAGCACCTACGCGTGTACTCACACACTGCAGTTACACCTGGTGACCAAACCGGCTGACCGTGGCGCTGTGGCATCTTGCATCACAGAGCACGCACACAGCCAAGCGGCGGCGGGAACACAATAAAGAACACAGACGAAGCTAAGCCACAGCAACAACAACAAAATTACATTTTTAAAGTGCATTTCATGTCGGGGGGACGTCCCAGAGATTACAAATTATACATTTATGTTTTTTGTTATAAAGATGCCTAAGTGAAAATCAAACATTTCAAGGATAAGTAAAAATGCAAGACAAAAGAGAGAAGGCCCATTTAACAAAACTGAAGAACAAAGAACATTGCGGCTGCACTTCAACGCTAAAAGAACTGCAACGGCACAACAAAATGAGTTACCCACTCAAAGAACCGCACAGCCAAAATGAGTCCTCCCACAGGAGTCCTCCCAGATGAGTATAGATAAAGATGAAATGTCTGACTGTGTGTCAATCTACACTCCATACTGGATCTGTTGGTTGCAAGCGTAGCTGCAATGGGTACAGCCTGTATATCAATAAGCGTACCTGCAAAATGTTGTAATTTTTGACAACATGGGATTAAGATATGCCAAAGACACCAATGCAACTAAAGGTTTACTGCTGAAATCTGACAACATAGCAGATAGTACAATCAGCTGTCCTTTGCTGACAGCTGAAATTGTACTCTAATGATTCTATTTATGTGGAATTTGAAACTTGACTGAGAACTAATGCATAAGGGATGAGCAATAGGCTCCTAGGTCATTCCACCAACCGACAAAGCCATCCAGTATTTACAATGCACATGCAAAAATATGCTACAGGGAAAATCTATCAGCACTATAATGCAGCAGCACTGGATTCATAGAATTGACCATAGAGCACCGAAGCTAACTGCCAATAGTGTTGAAGTTTACGGATTCTGCTTGAATTTCCAGCCATCCTCGATACTTTGTTTGCGCCCATACAGGTCAAATGCAATTAACAAATAAAGGTGCACGTGTGGTATCACAGAATATGGTTTGCAGTAATTACTGAGTGAAATAAATCATTATCAAATCCAGGGCAGTGCAACTAAGGAGCAATGCTGATGGCATTCAGGAAGTGTCACTGTCTAAATTTGTCTACAATGCCACCTGTCGTCATTCAATTCCTGCACGTCTAGTATGCCCTGCATAGTGAGATTTATTTACATTCCGTAACATAAATGGCAATTTGAAATCAGCTGGAGTAAAACCAAATTGAAGTAATGCCTCCATTCGTCCTATCATGGCTCTCTGACTCTCACAGTGGAGCTTAAAATTTGTCCAATGCAAAGAAAGTGAAATATTCATATTTCAGAAGTTCAATGAAAACTTCCATAACAGTGACAAATTTTGCACATCAGGTTGCGGTTTAATACATTTTTGACATTATTGAATAATAATTTGTGACGCACATAATGGAGGTTTGTAATAAATGTTTCTCAGCAATGTACAATTTAGAACTCAATATTTTCACAAAACATGCACTAGATTTGATTGGTGCTTTCTAATTTTACACATCGCACTTATTCAGGAAATATTTTAAATTCAATAAAGGTTACATTCACTTGCCACTGAAATGGCACAATGAAATCTCTGTTTGAAAATCCAGCAGCCAATGGGCTTTACAGTTAAATTTGCCAGGGGAAAACAGACATTGCTTGGTTGTAATAGCTGGTAGCTGGCACTAACTTAATCTGTCACATTTAGAACTGGATATTCCAGCGAATTCTCCACCCTCTTTCCCACAGAAAAAGGTAACGTTCCATTTTTGCTCTTTAGCCGTTAATGTGATTCAACTGTACTGCTTTGCATTTTTGGAATTGTCAAATGAACAACTGCACAATCACATTTAATGAATAGAATGGCATAAGATTACTGTATAATGTTTCACTAATGTTCATCATGGCAATGAAATCCACTTTAGAAACTACAGCTTACACTATTATGAGATACAATATTTTGAAAATTACAAAGAATACTCCTATTTGGAGAGTTATGGTTATTACTTTAAAGTGGATACCATAAACTACAAACATTAAACAGACACAATTTCCAAATGTTAGCAACACTGATGATTGTTTTGCTTATAAAGGAATCTAAGAATCTAACAAAGAATCTTGTATAGTTTATGATATTTTGTCTTTTTAAACTACCAGACATTGTGCATCTTCTACTAAATAATGTAATTGAAAGGATAATGAGAATGGTAGAGCTATATGAAGGTATATCTGCTTGGCTAAACTCAATACAGTTTTTCTTTATATCAGAAAGCTGATTTGGACATCGGACGAGAACATGATTGTGATACTCTGAACTGTTAAATAGTTTGATGCCGTCCACCATCTGAACTCAGGTATGAAGAATACAATCAGAATCTGTCAATTTTTTGTCAATCAGAATCTGCCAACTGCTGAGGAATAGTATTCCAGCAAGAAACAGTGCTTTCAAGGGAAGTAGAACTGAGAAATAAGAGAAGAAATTGACAAGCAAATTGTAATTGAAAAGGAATGCTGACAGTGCCGATAATCTCTATCCATTGTTAAAAATCTAAGTTTCCACTTATTCAGCTTTTAAAAAATGTTACTTCCCAATACCTATTCCCAAACACCCCAATTAATTCGTTGTCTTATCACTGACTTTCAGAATTCAAAGAGAAGGAATGATACAGATTAGTTTAAAAAATAAAATGGATTCTGAAAGTGGTTTTCAGTTTATCAGGAGGCACATTGGTGAAGTCTGCTTTTTTATCATATAATTCTGAATGACATTTTAAAGCTTTTGCTGCTTTTGCCAGCTGACCCTGAAGTGAAAAGCTAAGATGCATTTTCTCAAAATGAGTTCTCTCATTAGTGGAGCTGAAAAGGTTAATGGACAATGGGGAAAAAGTATTTTTTAAAAAAGTGAAAGTGATCATTTTGTTATGAAAGTACTATTACTAAAAAACACTCTACACAAAAGAAAAAAATTGGTAATTAAGAATACTAATAAAATAATGTGATTGTGTCTGAAGTCATAATTTCAAAAAATTCTCACCAGTTACAGCTACCTATTAACTAATTTGATCAAGTCATTATCATAGCTTCCAACACATTAAAAACGACAGCTGCCACATAAACTTGCGTGCTCTCTTTATTTATTCAAAAGCACAAAGTAAAACGTAAATTATTTACGCTTCAATGAGGAGCACAGGCATAAACATGCCTCCATCAAATAATACAAAGGGGTAGGTTATAAAACAACTACATTATTTCACAATAAATGTTATTTCAAGGTGCAATACATCTGAACAATACAAAAGCGATGAGTGTTTTATCAACGCATTAATATTCCTTCAAATTCATATCTGTACTTCTAGCAATTCTTAATAAATGAAAAGGCAAGTGTTTTAAAAAAAAGATATTTTACTGAACATCAGTGCTGGGGAAATTAATGGAATTTTTTTTTGCAGCATTAACATCAAGCACTCCGAGGTCAGGTGAGAGGAAAGCTCCTTTTACATTGTTCCAACAATGAATAGTAACCCAAACCTCAGAAGACTGCTGCTGCCTAAGGCATCACTATGTCACTTCCATTCCCACAACAGTCGTTTGTACAGTTTCTAAGTAAGAGACTGGCAATTCCAAACAAACGTCAAAAATAAGGGTGAAAAATTGTAAGGAAAATGCTCCCAAACCGGTATACAATTTCAGTGATTTGAAAGTGAAAGTGAATTGCTTTTTTCTTTAAAACTCAACAAGTCATACTCCCCCCAAACCTATGGCTCAATTGGTATAGCCAATAGCCATTGTGAATTGAGTCATACAGACTGGAAAGTTCTGAGGTTTAATCTCTCTAAACTCGTCTATGAAGAATGGATAGAATAGCAAGCTTAGTGAAGTACCAAGATGCAACTAACACGCATGGAACAATACACCGACATGACTCTACCCCTTGAGGAAACTGCGCGGTGGGGGAAATTGAACGACAAATAAAAGACGGCCTCATCTAAGATGAACAGTTCAGGGAACAATCTATACAACATTCGCTTATCTTGGGCATTTTGTAGTCTCTCCCCCAACCCCACCAGAATTTCAGCAAAGGTGTTTCAGTTCCTAGTTGCAGAAGCTCTGCAAAGATTATCACTTAGAAGTCAGCCAACTAAATGATGTATAAATCATCAACATGAAGTGACCCTTTGCCACAAAGAAAACCTTTAGATACCATCTCTTTCACAAATACGGATAATAATTTTCCAGGGATAATAATCCTTAGAAAAAAACAATAATAATTTGGTTACTCAATCCACGACTGTTTGTGGGACACTGCTGTGCGCAAGTGATATGACTAATACTATGGAGCATAAACATCTATCATTAAAGCAAAGGGAATCGGTACATGCAGCTCTTTTATATAAATTATCAGGTTATTTACTGCAATGCCCACATTAAGGACAGCATAAACTCTAGCATGAAAGGTGATTTCTGATACTATATTTGCATTAAAGTTAAAAAAAGCTATTTAGTGCGCAATTGGCTGCGAGTTTTGCCCACAAATATACAGTCAATTCACTTTACAGTATATTCTGTGAAGCGCTTTGAGATCTAAAGGACGTGAAAAGCGCTATATCAAATGCAAGGATTATTATTTTATTATTATTATTTCATACTTGCAATTTCCATTCCAATGTTACATTCAGTTCCAGCAACTAAATCAGGTCTAACTCCAAACAGTAGTATATTTTAAAAAATCCAACAAATGTGGAAGCCTAACGAGTACATTATAAAATATAATTAATCACAAATTATTATATCTTTCTCACAAATGGGTTTATTTCTAGTGTATTACTAATGATCAGATGGTGATTTGCTTTTCAAATACCAGATGCTTATTTTCCAGATGAATTAATGCAAAATCTACATCATACAATGGATTATTTCAAGAGAAAGCTGAAGTCATTTTGATAAATAATGACTGCCCAGGAACCCTTATAGAATGATGAACCTTCCAACAACAAGAGCAGCGAATGTGCACAGAAACAGAGTACTCAACATTACCAGAAAAGTATAACAAATAATAAATCCATGATGATGAATAAAGGCTTCAAGAAATCATGATTCGAATATATTTACCAGGCTCTTAAATTCTTTGTAATGATCCCCAGCTGATTTCTTTTTAACCAGTTTATCACTCATTATGCAATTAGACTACACAGAAAGCAAGTGTCCATCAGTATTTGTCACTATAACCACTGACATGAAAGGTTCCCAAACTGAATGAAACTAGTTTCAAAGTCTATACTGAAACTATAAAAGCTATGTCCCAGTAACCAACTGTTGATTATCATTCAAACTTGCAATGAATATGTGCCATTCTTTAATCTGTCAGCGTGCATCATCAAGCATCAACTTAAAAAGACTATTCTTGGTTCATGTCGACCAACGCTCGTCCACTGGATGAAGGAAGAGTAAGCGATGGAAACGAAAATAAAATTGTTTCTAAAAGAACCTTCAAAGATGCACATATGAAAATAATCATAAAAGATTACAGGGCAATAATGTCAGCTGTGTGAATTTCCTCTGAATCACATAGCAATATTATTCTGTAAGGTTCACATCACAATAATATCAATAACTTCAGTCCTAGTTTCATTGATGAAAAGCAGTTTTTGTTTACTGAGACTATATTTAAAAAATATATAAACAGTAAATGGTAGAGCATGCATGTTTCAGGGTTTAAACTACTTAAGGTTTCATCTAATAAAATTAAAAATAAAATAAAAATAAACAAACAAAAGTTTATTGGACACTCCTTGTCCCAGGCAATAATATCTCAATATAAGTAGTAACTCCAACAATATCAACTGATAGTAGAAAGAGAAATGTACTTGGAATTATTGCATTAATATATGCAGAGTGGTGGGGGGGGGGGGGGAGATGTTTATGCTGACATGGATTGAGAAGATTCAGGAAGACAGGCAGATGGTCAGTCAGCACCTTTGTGGATCTCGGGGAGCAAAGCTTCACCAGCATACAACTGGGCAGAGGATTAAAGCTGCACTTTCACAGGGATCGCTAATACTCACGATGCTGCTGTCAAATCCGGTCATTTAAAACAAACTCGGGATGGCTGATGCCCAGAAAAGCGGCATCAAGGGTGGTATGAAATAACGTTTTCGTTAAAACTATTCAGCATAAATGTACGGTACGGGTATGGCGCAGCGCTGGTGGAGTTGGTACCTTCGCAGGTTTACTGCTACAGCGCTGGGTCTAAAGTGAGGTTGTCGGGCGCCGAAAAAAAGAGAGAGACATTTGCCTAAGTTGCGAGTTCCCCTCCATCTCACCTTAGATTGCAATCCCAACCTTTCGCAAAGGAAACCGTCGGTTGCGCACCAACTCTTTCAGCAACACAAAGCACAGTGAGATTTGCGAAATCCTATCATTCTTATTGGATTAAATCCAAAATCCCTCGCTCGCCCCTCTGACCCACTCGGGATTACCGAACCCCCCGATTCTATCCATTTTCTAGACGATGCCCGAAATCGGGGTGGGGGGGGAGGGGGGGGAGTTATTGTGAAACGTGCATCTTTTTAAAAAATAAGTCAAAAAAAATATTATTATTTTTTTTTGGGGGGGAGGGGGGAGAAGGGGGAAAAAAATAGCTGCTCACAAACATCTCAGGAGCCAAACGCTGGCAGCTCGCGAGTTGCTTCGCTTTAACGCGTACGGTTACTTCGCCAGTGGGGCCGGATGCCGCCTAATTCCGGCCTACAGGAGCCGAACCGGGAGCCGTCTGCACAAGGCCGGGGGGGGGGGGGGGATTCGGAACGACAACGAACGGGGAGGCGGACTCGTCTCGTCAGGGCCGACCGGGGGGAGCTGGTGACCTCGGCACGGCAGCGGTCGCAGTTTTAGCCCTGGAGAGAAATGGTCCACGGCTGAGAGAAGCCGCTGCCCCTTTAACACCCCCCCCCCCCCACTCACTTCCCCTTTAAACGGGGGGGGGGGGGGGGGGCGCGAGCGCTGCGCCCGCGATTTGAACGCCGGCGGTTTGGAACCAGCGGCGGTTAAGTCGGTTGGTTGGTTGGTTGGGAGCCGCGCGCGCTCCAGGTAACACGGACATCACATCACTCACCTGACGGCCCGTCCCCACCGCAAACACACACTCACTCACTCACTCCTCCCTCCGCTTCAAACCAAACTAACAGCGGAACTGAAACAACGACTTTACATAGATGTATGTTTTAGTTTCACCTGTACTGTATATACACACACACACACAGTCCGGGAGCTTTTAACTTTACTCCATTTCTCCACCTGCCCCTCGCTCCCTCGCTCGCGCTCACTCACTCACTCACTCACTCCCCACAACTTCCAGCAGCAGCACCTGCACCGCGGCCACTGCGCGTGCGCCGCTCTTTCTCCCCCCCCCCTCTCCCCCGGCCTGTCCGCAACTGCGCGTGCGCGCAGGCATGTGCCGCCGAGACCCATCACACGCATTTCCTCACATACCCATAACGACAACAATAACAACAACGATAATAATCCTTGCATTTGATGTCGGGCTTTCTCACCTCTATCGAGAGCCGTCGCAAAGCGCTTCGCAGATTGTACTGCGAAATGAATTGACTTGTTATTTGTGGGCGAAAACGCGGCGGCCCAATTGCGCACAGCAGAGTGCCACAAACAGCCGTGGGTTGAGTGACCCAAGTTATTTTTGAGGGGTTATTATCCCCGGAAAAGTGATCCACCAATTGACTAACAAGCAGGTTCCTCCTTACTGCTGCGTAAAACAGAGGAGTGTGGAGTAAGGAAACTTGCGTAAGGTCTCGCCCTGACAGGGAATCGAACGCAGGTCCTCTGGCTTATACACTGTATAAAGTATACACTGTGCATCCAGATCATGACATAAACACACTACAAATGCTATATCAAATGCAAGGATTATTATTATTTATCTATATTTCACATGGGCATCCCAAATCATTACATACTACAGATATATATACTCTACACATATATGCAAGGTGACCAAAAAGTCTTTTTTTTCAGCTACCCGATTATCGAAATGAAAATCATCATTTATTAGACTTATTAGACATTGTAATGGTATCACGACTTTTTGGTCACCCTCTACAAATGGATGTAGACACATTACATGCATATACACACTATATACATGTGAATGTACTCATTACATGTACACACAATGTACATAAATTTACCTATATATACACACGTGCATTCAAACTCAGGCTGAATTAGCCTTTTATTTGCTGAGATTTAATAGTAATAATTCTTGCATTTGATATGGTGCCTTATCACATCTTCGAGATGTGTTAAAGCGCTTCTCAGAATATATTGTAAAGCAAGAATAAACATAAAAGATGAGAGAAAAGTAAATGAAAGGTCAGTACAGTACTGTGTGGTGTTTTTCCTTCCCAACCAGATAACCCCAGGTCAAACAGAATTTATACAGAAAGATCAAATCACCTTTGCATGTATTGATCAAAACTGAATTCAATCTCCTCAATATTTGTACTATGTATATGCTTCAAAGCATGCCATATGTCAAACGTTGTCAAGTTACCAGCTGATGTATGCACTTTGCTTCATCAGAAGAGCTAAAGAATGCTGGACAAAAAAATTAGATTTAGCATTAGGCTGATTTAAATCCCGTTAGACTAGACCCAGTTTTAAAGCACATACTGAGGTAAGAAAATGAATTACAATTTGTTTGATTTACAGGATCCCAGTGCTACTCCAAACATACCTCCTGTCTGCAAGTTAAGCACAGTATTGACTGTATTCAGGGAGAAGTCCGCAGCCCTTCCAGATGAAGAATCCTCATATTTGCATTCAATGAAGAATTAAGGGAGAAGAGAGTATTGGATTGAAAACTGAAAAAATAGACATTTTTGTAACTGACCTGTAAAGTAAAAACAAAGATTTAGGTTTTAAATGTTGTCCAATGTTATCACAGTCCAAATAGGGTTAAAATAAATGGATATCTATATTATGTAAGAACATCCATAGCTGTGTTGAGTAACTTTATGTATGATGTAAATTTGTTCTTAAGTAAGAAAACGTAGTTCCACAATTGGTGGTAATTCTTGTGGGAAAGATGTACACTTCTGTGCTTCAGTTTGGTAGCAGAATTCAATTAATCATTTTCCAAATTTCACTGTCTCATCTCAAAAAATGATGCATTCTTTTAAATGTTTTTTTATTTATAAATTGTCTGTGAATATTCCTTTGAATGTAGTTTTACTTTGTAAAAATAAACCATAATTTAGTACTACAACAACAACTTGCATTTATATAGCGCCCCTCACGCAGGCTCGCGTACCAGAGCTCTTTACAGTGACAGAGCCGGACACCGAGCTGGGAAAAGGTGACCGTAGGCACGATCGAAGAGGAAGGTCTTCGGGCACGACCTGAAGATGAGGAAGGAAGGGGCAAGACGAAGGGATAGAGGAAGAGTGTTCCAGGGTTTCAGGGCATAGTGGCTGAAAGCAAGGATGGTGGAACAGAGGGCACGAGAACATGTAGATGGCCGGAGCCAGTTGAGCGGACGTAGCTGGTTGTGGGTTGGGAGGTAAGCAGGTCAGAGAGGTAGGGAGGTGCCAGGGCACGAAGGGATTTGAAAACGAGTGTGCGGATCTTGAAAACGATCCATTCAGCGATAGAGAGCCAGTGGAGGCTGGCTAGAACTGGTGTGATGGTGGTACGGAGTTTAGTGCGGATAAGTATCTGGGCGGCGCAGTTTTGGAGTAGCTGGATCTTTTGCATGATGGGACTGGGGAGACCAGTGAAGAGGGCATTTCAAAAGTCGAGTCAGGAGGTAACAAACGCATGGATGAGGGTTTCGGCTGCATCTAGGGAAAGGTATAGTCGGCGGTGGGCAATGTGGCAGAGGTGGAGGAAGGTGGTCCTGGTCAGATGTGGGGAAGGAAGGACAGCTGTGGGTCGAACTTGATGCCTATAAACTAATGCTAATCTTTAATATTCTCTGCTTTCATACTTGAAACTGGTCAAATAAATCTGAAAGTACACGAGTAATGCCAATTGTTTTAAATATGATAATATTTTTTCATATTCTTAATAAATATGGCTATTATTTTCAGGATCTGATTATTGCTCATGCAGTCATTTATTTTGACCCAATATGATATACCTCTATCTAAAGGATTTCACTTCCAGACACAAATTGTGATATACTCTAGTTGCATTGTAGATACAACCA
Organism: Callorhinchus milii; assembly: GCF_018977255.1. Classification (NCBI taxonomy): domain Eukaryota; kingdom Metazoa; phylum Chordata; class Chondrichthyes; order Chimaeriformes; family Callorhinchidae; genus Callorhinchus; species Callorhinchus milii. Next base: position 36,328,485 of record NW_024704746.1, on the reverse strand, counting down.
AGAAACAAACCCACAGACAATTAATATTGTTTCAAATTAAAATAAGTAATCCATCATCATTGGCTAGAGAAAACATGACAGTGCCCAACTAAAGGGAAACACAGAGTCTCCTTTGAGCAGGATCCAACTTTAAACATTTCCTAGAGAAACAATTGATGCTAATTGATTTACTCAATTTATGATTTAATTTACTCAAACAGTAGCTGGAGGCAATGAAAAGGTTAATAATTTCCTGGAAGAATGTTTACATACAATAACTGTATTACTGAATGCATGGATAAAATGCATAAATAATTATTTATGACAACAGAAATTCAGTGATATGCCAGACGGTCGGTGCCTCAAATGCTTAAAATTAACAGAACTGTACAACATAAAATATCTTGATTAATATAAATACTGTATTTATTTTGGAAGCTGTTTTCTTTTTAAGTCTGAGTTGCACACAGTTGAAAAGTATATTTAAATGAAATAAAATTCAAATTGTTTTTCTTGCTCCAGTCTTAACCAACAACAATATTATTTTGTTTAACCCCTCTTCCAATGCCTTGTGTTCAAGGTCACAAGGTAGAAATGCTCGACTGAATGATTGATAACAATGTTGTGTAATATACTGCGAACCATAATCTTGTTGCAGAATTTTTCAGGACTGTATTCTGAATTGATTCTTAATTTATTTAAGCATCTAAAATGACTTTTTTTTTAAAACCACAAAGTCTCATTAAGGACAGATTGTGAATTGATAAGATATGTTTTATTTTGCTCAGCTTTCATTGGCAGTGTTTGAAAAGGAAGTCGGCCGTTATCACTTATTTCCCCTTTCCTTTTGGGACTTTGTTTCTGTTGCTCGCTGCAACCACAGGTTAAGAAACCTGTTGAGACTTCAGTTACTTAACTCAACTGGTTAAGCCTCTGACAATCAAACTCTAATCAAAATCAAATTCTAATGCAAAGAAATATGTGATCTTATAAGTGTTATTACACAACATGTCATATGAATAAGCACTAAAATTTTACTTTTCAACACTTTTCAATTTGTGATAGAAATCATTGACTGATGTGTTTCGATTGTAGGCTGTTATGAAAATCCAATGAATCCAACATATAGAAAGAACTATGTTTAAATCGCATTACAAATCTTTTAATTGTCAAATCTGATAAAATGTTCACTTGTTCTCCCTCACTCCAGAATGATACTTACTTTGGGCCTGGATGTAGAACTGGTGCCGGGAATAAAATGGATTAAAAAAATGCGAAACAGATCACTAACAGCAACCATTACATTACTGTACTATCATTCCTCTTCTATGACACATAATTTTGCTCCCACCTGTCTTTGAGCATGGGAATGTTTACTTTGTGGAAGCATCTGTTACAAATTCCTTCCTTGTCTATAAATCAGAATGGAGGGTGTTGCTGAAGACTAAAGTTCACATCTACTCTACTGAAACATGAACCAAAGGTACACACTCTTAAGGGGAAAGGACTTTGAGCTCATTGTCTGGGCCAACACTGCAAATGTAGCTCTGAAACAGTACTGCATTGTCAGAGGTGCCAACCTTCAGATGAGATGCTATATCAAGGTTATGTCGGCCTATTTTAAAGGTCCTTTGACACTGCTCATAAAGAGAATGAAGTTTCTCCTGGTGTGCTGGCCAGCAATCTGAATAGAATTGGTCATTCACTTCCTGGCTGTTTGTGAGGCATTCGTGTGTGCAAATTGGCTGCTTCTTTTGCCTTAAAAAAAACAGTTACTACACTTTAAGAAACTTCCTATCAAGCGCTTTGAAATGTTCTGACGTAAAATACGCTATAGCGTGCAATAAGTATTATTAATCTTTACATCTAAAAGAAAACATCCTATCCATGGTTCGATATATGACATATCATTGAAAGTCTGTAAGAGATGCTTGACTCTTCTATTCCTGGTTTACTATAAGTAACTTGGCATTTGGCACCACTCTGTAATAATACTTGCTTCACCCTACTCTATAAGAATTGCTAACTAGTATTTAAATGCTGGTAACATTTTTAGTATAAAGACCAGTTTAGATTGCTGGATTCAATTTGTTATGGCAGTAAAACATGAGAAATTTAATTTATATTTCCTGTTTCAAAATTGCCTGCGTCTGAAAGAGAGTTCTGCAAGTGCACAACTAGCTGTTTAATAATATCCTGGCAACTTCATGAGCTGTCTGTTCATCAATCGCCGAACTTTAATAAACCTTTTTTTGAGCAGTGAGGCACAGCCTAAACTCACCCAACATTGATTTGTAAAGAGCAAGACGGTCAACACTTGAATAATATTCTGTAAAGATAATTCTTAAGGGCAGTCAGTCCATTGGACCTCTTGGAAACTTTGAAAATATTATATTTAAAATCCAGGAAGTTCACTTTGCTTCATCTCCATTTGCATTTTATTACAGTTGTTGTAAAGTTGTATTGGTGTGAAACTGTCCCTCTCGAGGTGCCACATTAATTCAGTTCAATTCCATATCGATCCTCTAGAATCTAGATGCACTGTGGTTTTCAAATACATCTTGATTTGACAAGATCTTCAGGTACAATTGACACAAAAACCTATAGTACATCTAACTGCCTTGTTAATATTCTCAACACCTACTGCTATCTGAGCCTTTGCGCAATGAGACCAGGATTGCAATCACTAGCTAATGGCAAATTGTTTGTTCACATATCATAAGGAGCGGTAAATGCTCATGGATGCTAGGAAAGTGAGCTAAGAACTCTCAAAATATCCTTTAGGATCTATTGGACTGCATTAAATTTCTCTCAGTAGACTGAGAATAGAGAGGGGTGTGCAGTCGATTGGCAACACTTTCCATGAATTTGTAACCGGTCTGATGAGTGTCCTTTCAATCTGTAAACCTGTGATGAAACATATCTGCATATAAACCAATAGCTAACACATATAATGGATGAAATCAACGATTTACTGGCTTTGACTTCAGGACTGACCCCTTCTTTCACCAGAGTATCTGTCTGGCCAGCACAAGCCCTGTCCAAATCTAAAATTAGAAGATTATTCAAATGTTGGCTGAAGGACAGTGAATCCAGGCATTCAATTTAAATTAAAAGCAAATCTTATCAGATTATCTGAGGTAAGGAGTGTCTTTACTATTTTACTGTTTATTGGTTGTTTATTCTAGATTTTCTTCTCCCCAAAACTGTAGTTTGAACCACTAATGTGCTAAGAAGGGTACACTGTCTTGAAGGATACAGAATACTGCAGTTTAATTCAATTTCTTGTTCTGAAACGTTATTTCAAGCCTGAAGTAAATGCAGTATTGGTCAAATTCTAATTAATATCCACGCAGTTGAACTGTTTCTATATGTTAATAGACAATGTTTGATTTTAAATGTATGTGTAATTAACCTGTGTAACAAACAGTAACAAACAGAGGTAGGTGTTTGGAGAGTGGGTCATTTTCCCACATTCAGTGCCCATCAAGAGATAGCACCTCAATGTGCTAGTTATATTCCAAGTAGCATATTGAATCAGTGCCTGTACTAGAGTGCCTCAAATTGACAGCCAGGAGCTATACAGGTGCTCAAATTCACTTTTGCCGGGCAACAATTAAGTGAAGTGTAATGCTGCTCCTGTGTTGCTGAACTGACATCTGATTGCCATTTCATTTTAATACAACTAAAGAACCAGTGAGACTACAGAGGCTCAAAATTCCTCAAGAAATTTATAAACTGCGGAAAAACTAATTCCAAATGACGAATGAATTTAAGTAATTCCCAAAAAATTTCCCCCACTTCAATTTCTAAGGCGATTGCTTTAATATTATACTAAGACTGTATTAAGACAGGCTTCTGGTTCCTCACTGACATCAAAAAATCTTGAGGGCGTATAGTTTGGGACACGACATGTCAAGCGACTGCCAGGATGGTGGAAGGCGAAATCCATCCCACTTCCCCGCTCTCTCTCCATAGCTCTGCAAACTTGTCCTCCCCAAATAATCTTCTAATGGACTGTTCGAGTGCCTTTTAAATTTACTTCTCAATGAATGACAGGCAACATAAAATGTGTTAGATTTCCCCACTTAAGGTGATTACAACCACACTCTCTGACCTGAATTACACTTCTTAACCAGCAGCTTCATTGCAAAGTTTTCACCCACAGAAAATCACCCAGTTGAATCAAAGGAAGCTCTACGGGGTGAAAAATGAGGTGCATGATGCAGTAATTATCACCACTGATAAGTAGCACATCAACTACCACATTTTTCACCCCAGTATGACACCTGATCTGATAATGCAATGTGTTACCCCCAACTCTGCATTTACAAATTGGAGTTGTAACATGTGGTAAACGATTATACTAGTGAATCTTAAACACTATTTGAATTGTTTTATCAATCACCAGGGAATGTGCTGTACCTGAAATGGTCGTAGGCAAGTTGTGTGGCGAAGAGGGAAAACATACCAAGCTGAGAACCATTAAAGGCTATAAATGACAGTGCAGTATTTCACAGGTAAGCATATAATAAATGTATACCAAATTATGTGGAAGAGATCTAGGATTTTGAGACAATGTGTCAAATTCCAGAATTATTATTATTATTTAATTAGCTTATTATATTACTTTTTCACTTCAACATAAAATTGAGAAATAATATTGCATAAGCTTCTTTAATAATAATAATAATAATCCTTGCATTTGATATAGCGCTTTTCACGGCGGGAGGACGTCCCAAAGCGCTTCACAGAACACACTGTAAAGTGAATTGACTGTATATTTGTGGGCGAACGCGGCAGCCAATTGTGCACAGCAATGTCCCACAAACAGTCGTAGATTGAAAATGATCAATTTATTATTGTTTTTGGTTTTTGGAGGGATTATTATTAGGCTCTGTGTGGAGTAAGGAAACTTGCCTAAGGTTTCGCCCTGCCTGGAATTGAACTCAGGTCTCTCACTTGCAAAGCGAGTGCTCTAACCACTGAGTTACAGGACTCCTAATTTAAAGTTACATTAAGTAATTATTGTGCTTATAAAGACTAACAACAGTTAAGCAATAGTTTTTTAACAGTAATTGTTTATAGAATGAATAATCTATTTGAGACTTTGAAAAGGAAAATCTTGTTGGCTTTGAGAGAGCGCATCACTCAAAAGATCTTACACAGCGTCAAAGTCTGGATAAAATTGCACATCAACCATAGTGAAACTGGATGCTGCCCTAATAATTTGCTGTGGAATAGCCTTTTGAGGATTCAGTAAAGCATTCATAAGGCTGCAAAAAGATTTGCTGGTTTCCGACTGGTGTGATGAACAGATTAACTACTGAGCCAACCTCATCTCACTGTGAATCCAGACTTCACAGTTTCAAAGCTGTTTTGAATAGCCTGATATATTAACCTATTTTTGCATGCTCTATGTGTCTCGTACAGATGACAAAAGGCCAACACTTATCAGAATATAACAGGTTCTCAGTTTAGTGGTAAATGAATAGGGTCCCCGTTCCCCCACCCGCCCCGAGTAATTACCCAAAGTGACTTTACAATCCGCAATTGTAAAAATAGTTTCCTTAGAGATTAAAATTAATTTTTTAAACTTTGCCAGATTCATGTTCTTTTAAATGATGCTACATTTTACAATTAAGTGCATAAATACACATTGTAACAGTGTGTGTGAAATATTGGATTTGATGTGTGTAATATTAGATCTAATCTGGGTTTTGATCATGTATCTTACTTTGGTAGGTACAGCTACTGGACGACCATGACTGTGACATATTCCAGCGAAGTAGCCAACGCCACTTTCTTTGGATTTCACAGGCTCCTCTTGCGGTGGAGAGGAAGCATCTACAAATTGCTATACAGGGAATTTGTTGCATTCGTGAGTCTTTATGCAGCTTTAAGTATTGTGTACAGGTAGGTAGATCATGCATTCAAGGCGATACAAAGCTGTTCAACAGTAATCCTTATTTTGTGTTCAGATTTATTGTGATGTACCATGTACAGGAGGTGAAATACATTTCTAAACTAGGAATTATACTGTAACCACAACTTGTAGTGATTTGTGCAGGACTGAAGCACACAAACAGAAAAACACAGGTTCAAAGCCTGGTCTTTGGGAGAAGCTGATCTCAGCCTGGGAAGCAGTTGGGGTAATATATTCCAATTTAGTGAGGTAAAGGGAAAAACAACCCCCACCCCCCACAAGGTTTGGGCATGTGAAGGACAAGTGCAGTAACCTATGCAGTCACTGACCTCCCAGGGTCCCATGGACACTGTCAGGTCTCGCGCAGGAATAATGGCAACTTGGGAAAAATATTGAATAATTTCCAGTGCTTGTAAAACTCTGCTCCCAGGTAGAAGGAAAAAGTAAGCAAACGTATTCAAGAAAGGCGAAGAGAGGGGATGGAAGAAAATTGGGAGAAAAAAGTTGGCAAAACATTTTAAAACTCTGAATTTCAAAAAGTAAACAAACGTGCTTTGTGCAGATTCTCACACAGCAGTTGGCCAAATTTTGACAGAAGAGAAAGTTTTGTACTATTAAAAGTACAAGATAAGCTCCTAAGATTTATTGCTGTAGTACATAGACAAGTGATCATTGTTCTGAGCATTCATACAAACTGATGATTTATGCCAGACAATCAAGTTGTCATGCTTAACCTTGGCCTGTATCAATGTTATTCAGGGCAGTGAGTATATGCATTCTCTTCTTTATCCATTTCAGATTAATCCTAGCAGAAAACGAAAAGCGTTACTTTGAAAAAGTATCACTTTACTGTGATAAATATGCTGAACAAATACCAGTAACATTTGTGCTTGGTAAGTAAACAACTGTGGCTGCCAAGGGATGACCCAGCTGACTTGCATGCGAATACTGTAGATCTAATTGCAGAAGACGAAGTAACCTTAGCACCAGTCCACTTAAAGTGAGCTGTGGGCATTCAAGAAGTCATGTCACTCAACTCAAATACAACAACAGCTACTCTTTATATGAAACATCCCGCTTTCTAGTTCAATACAGTCTTATATGTATATGTATATTACATGTACATTGCATAGCAATATTACAAATTATGTCTTTAAACAATGCATTTCTTTTTAAAGAGCCGCTGTCTTTTTGAAAAACTATTGGCAAGTTGTTAATAAACAGACAGGACTCCTGCAGGCTATATAGCGAGGTAACGTTGTGGTATTACTTTTATTAATTCCTTAAATTAGTACCAGCCTTAATTTATAGAGAGTGTTAGGAAATAGTGCAAATTTTATTTCAGAAACAAAATCATCAAATTCAATCTTAAATGATTATTGTTTAGCTATAGCTATAGCATGTTGCTGTTAACAATTCAGCCTTGGATCAGACTTATCCTCAGAAGAAAGAAAATAATGTTTATCTACCAATGCCCCAAGCATAATCAGTCATAGGTTTCACATATAATTCAAGTGACAGTGGTTTCCTGGTCCCCCTATATATTATATATGATATATAATCCTTATTCACCCATACTTTTTTCATTACTAATATCATGTCTGCATCACTTATGATCATTAGTATGTAACGCATTATCAGATTGTTAGTTGGATCTGCTAAGTTGAGTGTTATTTCTGGAATGTTTAAATAGCTCAGTCTTATTACAAAGCTCCTCTCTAAAGATTCACACTGTTCAAACCCTTCAGGAGAATGTTGTAAAAAAAATAATGGGTTTGTACTGAGCCTATTTTTAGTGAAATCAGGATTTCACAGGAGACAACTTAATTTTGTTAATTGCTGGAATTCCAACTGCCTTTGGAAATTGAAACCAATCTCTTTAAATACATCTGTGCTGGGGGAAGCTGTGTTCAGCAAGACAAAAGAATTATGTTCCACACTATCTTTTGCAAAAATGAACTGATAATAATAATCATCATCCTTCCATTTGATTTGTTGATCTGAACTGTTAACTGTTGAATTATTGAAGAAGAATATTCAATTCACAATCTTGTGCCATCTTGGAGATTGCTGAAGTTTTTCGTCCACAAATATAGTCAATTCACTTTACAGTCTATTCTGTGAAGCCCTTTGAGACATCTAGAAGATGTGAAAAGCGCTATATCAAATGCAAGGATTATCATTATTATTGTTTAATCGAACGGGTAATTTTTCTAAGCAGAATAGAGAAAATCTATCTCTATCAAACTATTCAATGATTTACTCTGAATTTGCAGGTTTTTATGTAACCTTGGTTGTGAATCGCTGGTGGAACCAGTTTGGAAATCTCCCATGGCCAGACAGGCTTATGTTTCTGATCTCGAGTGTGGTGCATGGAAAAGACGAGCGTGGGCGCTTACTGCGAAGAACTTTGATGCGTTATGTCAACCTGACTTCCCTGATCATCCTGCGCTCAATCAGTCGTGCAGTCCACAAGAGATTCCCAACAATGGACCATGTAGTGGAAGCAGGTACTTGTCGAGGAGGCAATACATCAATACCAACCAATATTAGCAGCACTGGGAACATTCACTGTGAGATCACAGTTCAGCAATGAATTAATTGGCAGTAACACCAGATGTTAATACCAGATGCTGTCGAAATTAACAACTTGCATTTATAAAGCATTTTTCACAAAAATGCCTCAAAGCGCTTGACAAATGTAGTAGTGCCAAATGATTAGGGAAAAAAAACGAGATTAAAGGAATCTGCAGTATTAAGATATTAATATATTAAGATATTAAGGATATTAAGAAGCTTGATTGAATTTAAAAGAAGTTGAAGAATAATCTCTCGTTTCGTTGCTTAAAACAACAATAACTTGCAGTTCAGTTCATTTCATGTAGGGTGAATAATATCCAATGTGGAGCTAGTAACTTATAATTTAATCATAACTCCATTGCCGCCTTGCATCATCCCATATACTCAGTATTGCACTCCTAATTGAGCACTTTCTTAGTTATTAATAATAATTTTTGCATTTGATATAGTACCTTATCAAATCTTCGAGACATTTCAAAGTGCTTCACAGAATATACTGTAATATATTTATATAACTTTTTTTAATAAAAAGAGCAATTTTCAGACTGATGACTAATATAGTATTATTTTCACACAAGAAAAATTATCATGTGTGAAGCAGCAGTTCTGAAAATCGCTGCTATGAGTGCCCATCCATAACACGTATATTATTCAGAAACAATATCTCAAAATTGTCGGTGGTGGAGCAGGCTAATTTTAATAATTCATACACAGGGTTCATGACATCAGATGAACGAACAATATATGAAAATCTCAAATCGCCACACCTTAAATACTGGGTCCCATTCATCTGGTTTGGGAATTTAGCCGCGAAAACACGGAAGGAGGGTAGGATTCGGGATGGTATAGAACTACAACTGCTTATGAACGTAAGTCTTTGAAATTTTTATTAAAGCTTGTTTATTGTTCATTTATATAGAGCCATGAATGGGAGGGCGCTATATAAATGCAAGTTGTTGTTGTTATGGTCCAGTCCTGAGATAGGCAGCATTATTTTAAAAGCATTTTCTAAATGATCAGTTATTTTCATTTTTTTAAAAAAAAGACAGATATGTCCAAACACATAGGTATTCAGAATTAGTTGGGAATAGAACCTGTGATCCTGAAAGCTTGGATATGTGAACTCCTTTGGTAATCCAAATGTAGTAAAAGATAACGCACTCTAATTTGCCATTCAACATTTTCAACAGAATCTAATATTCCAGAGATTAAAAAGTTATCCTTATAGCACAATGTACTTTAAATTGATGTCAATTTATCTTGTTAAAGAATGCCTTTAGTATGTTCCTCACTTGTAATGCAGAAGCTGATATAGTAAATAGCCGTTAGTTTCAATGGGCGTAAAATGTAAGCCTATTAGTAAATTGATGTTACTCAATTTAAAAGCAATGGAGTAACTCCACTAGTATTTTATAATAAACAAAATAGCAGTCTTAGTTTTGGAGTGTTGCACACCTAAAGCAGAGTTGTCGGTTTGAACCTCAATATTGACTGAATTTGAAACTCATTGCATCAAAAAATATTTCAGGAGCCCAAGTTTTCAGCTAAGCCACCAGAGGGAGCAGTCCACAGTAACTAAGCAATTTCTAATAATCCTTGCATTTGATATAGCGCTTTATCATGTCGTTGAGATGTCTCAAAGCGCTTCACGGAATATTCTGTAAAGTTGATTGACTGTGTATTTTGTGGGCAAAACGCAGCAGCCAATTGCGCACAGCAGTGTCCCACAAACAGTCGTGGATTGAGTGACCAAATTTTTTCTTGAGGGATTATTACCCTCGAATGCAATCTGACAATCGACTACCAACTGACTATATACTGTTAAGTAAACAGAGGTGTGTAGAGTAAGAAAACTTGCCTTAGGTTTTGCACCGCCCTGGAATCAAACCCAGGACATCTCGCTTGTGAGCACTTGGCACGGCAGAAGTTCAGTGAATTCTAATCAACAACAACAACTTGCATTTATATAGCGCCCTTCACGCCAGACGCATCTCACGACTCTCTTAGAACTAAGCCCACATGCAAAGCTCCAAGTAAATATATAAAACTTCTATAAAGTATATCCTGCAAAAGTTGCATAATAATGTAAGAAAATAGTGTCAGGAAATTTACCAGGAACCGAATTAATAACTTTGCAAAAGCTGTAATCCCTTATTACTTCATCCACAGTCGATCCACAGTGGTTGGCTTTGCCTCACTAAAAAAGACTTGCTTCACATTTCGTAATATTGCACCAGGTCAACTGCATTACGGCTGTGCTTTAGTATGTATTGAAAGTAATCTACTCTATAATGCTATGGTTTCTGTTTAAGGAAATGAACAGGTACCGTTCTCGATGTGCCATTTTATTTGGCTATGATTGGGTTGGCATTCCCCTGGTTTACACACAGGTGAGTATAGTTATTGCTCCTTACCTCTTCCCGGGTTTCATCATCTTACTGAAGCCCCAATTTTGCTTTCCTTGCAATATTTGCTTCTCGTTCCATTGACTCTTTGAACTTTATCAGGTTGTCACCCTCGCAGTATACACATTCTTTTTTGCCTGCCTGATTGGGCGGCAGTTTTTGGATCCTACACAGGGGTATCCTGAACACGAACTTGACCTTTACGTCCCAGTCTTCACTCTGCTTCAGTTCTTCTTCTATGCAGGTTGGCTCAAGGTAAGGGATTCCATTTTATAATATAATCCCTCTTTCCTTTAAACTTCAAAGACAAAACACATCACGATGAGGTGTCAGACTTTCAGTGTACCCTAAAAACTTCTGAAGGCCTGTAATTGCAGTACACCTTACAATTATTTTGTTAAGTCTGATAGTAGATATTTATAGAAAATATGATGGAAAACAGACAGAGCCAGTTATAGGATTGGATTTTTGCTGAATCTTACAGGCAAGATTAAATCAGATTCATCCATGGGTTTTGAGGAATTGATATTCAAGAATCATTATAGCTTTTAAGGCAGAATTCACTATATCTTTTAAAACCCACAATTCTGTATTTTCTGATGCAAAGCATTAGCACTGTGAACTTGGAAACAACCCATTTGTTCAAAAACATTTTGTAATAGTGGAACACAATCATTTTAAAACACTACAAGCACCAAATATTGTTAGAGTTGAACTTGTATGATTCTACATTTATTTTAATGAATAATAATAATAATCCTTGCATTTGATATATCACGTTTAAGACATCTCAAAGCACTTCACAGAATATACTGTAAAGTGAATTGACTGTGTATTTTGAATACCGAGATGTGATAATCACTCTACATTTCAAGGTGTTCACTTTTATATAAAGGTTGCGGAACAGCTTATTAACCCATTTGGGGAAGACGATGATGACTTTGAGATCAATTGGTGCATAGACAGAAACTTGCAGGTATGTACGGATGCCTACATCACTACACTATAACATTACCAGCTAAGGTGGTGTTTTCCGTCCATCATTCCAAGACAGCCCAACGAAATAATTGAAGGACTTGTCTTAGCAATGGTATGAAGTATTTGATTAGAAGCAGTAAGCTGGAGCTCCTTTGTGATTATTTGCATTGTTCTGTTTGTTTTATTTCTTAACATTTATGGCAAATATTGGCATTGTTCATTCTCCACCACATCTATTCTGCTAATTTATTTTCAGGTTTCTCTTATGGCTGTTGATGAAATGTACATGAACTTGCCAAAGGTCCAGAAAGACATTTACTGGAATGATTCAGATCTCCGTCCACCCTACACTGCAGCCGCTGCTGATTACTGTATACCATCTTTCCTTGGTTCAGCTGCAGATGTAGGGTAAATATCAGTATTGGTGCATTTGTGGGATAGCGGGAGGAAATCATACAAAGGCAGAAATTGGAAGCTTTGTTCAAAATAATAATAGGCATTTCTGAATGCGTATTATTCCTTAAAACAAAATATTTGCTAACTACAATCATAGTGTGAATGTGGAAGGAATATATCAATGCCAGTGACTGCATCAATTTACATGGATTGTACAGCACAGAAAGAAGTGAGAATTTCCATTCCTGATCAGTACACAATTTAACCCTTGTAGAAAACACCCATGAGTAAGATAAGGATCAGGCTGTACTGTGATTCCCCCTTATCACGACCACCACACTTTGAAGAGCATCCCAGCATTCGTTGTCTGAGCTCACAAATGAAAACTAGCCACTTGGTATTGTAATAATACTTGCATTTGATATAGAGCCTTATCATGTCTTCGAGATGTCTCAAAGTGCTTCAAAGGTATTGTAGGGTTAACAAGAATGATAATACTCTGTTAAGACATCCACTACTGTAAGAAGCATTATATTAGGGAAGAAAACCCTCTCCTTAAAATCAAGTTCAAGAGAAAAATCTGGCTTTTTAAAAATAAGTTCTACATAAAACTGGTTGTCTCCATCATCTTTGTAAAATTTACCTATTCCAAACTACAAAGTGAAATAGCAAAGAAACTAAACTCAGCAATTGAATTATGTGTTATGTGGCCCATTGTGGATTGTACTTTTACAATAGCTGCACTCAATATTCCACTGAATATGAAACTAACCATTAATGGTAATGGCCATCTGGTCTGTCTTCGGCCCTGAGAAATCCAAAGTGAATACTTGGCATGACTGTCTGACAGCAGCTGCTTCAGTCGGTCCTTACTAATGATGTCTCCTATTAGTGCAAGCTGTCAATCCGCCTGGTGCACTGTGCACCTGAATGAAAATCAGAATCTCCAAACAGCTTGGTCAAGAGGGATCCAGCAGAAAGTAGGTCAATTGGATGTTTGTTAAAAGTGCTAGTGACTATTAAATATTCCAAGTATCTGCAGTTTCCTCTCTGTACTTTCTTGGGATGGGGATTGTGTGTGGAGATCTGACATAAACAGCAAGTTGCAAAGGATGATACTGGAACTGCGAGGTTATGCCTATCTGGAGAGGCTGAACAAGCTTGGACATTTGGTGAGGGGTGACCTCATAGAGATCTTTAAAATTATGAAAGGTTTTGATAGGGTAGACATGGAGAAGATGTTTCCACTTGTGGGAGAGACCAAAATCAGGGGCCATAAATATAAAATAGTCATCAATAAATCAAATAGGGAAGTCAGAAGAAACTTCTTATCCCAGAGCGTTGTGGGAATGTGTAACTTGCTACCACAAGGAGTAGTTGAGGCGAACAGCACAGATGCATTTAAGGGGAAGCTAAATAAATACATGAGGGAGAAAGGAATAGAAGTTTATGTTGATAGGCTTAGTTTGAGGAAGGGCAGGAGGAGAATTACCAGGAGCATAAACGTTGGCATAGACAAGTTGGGATGAATGGCCTGTTTCTGTGCTCTATATTCTATGTAATTATAGGCATCCATGTTAACAACATTTGCATCTATTTTGCAGGCTTTCTAATTTGGACATTCAAAGGGCAGATGATGATTTTTACAATGATTACAAGGAGAGGAGGTCAGTGTTCAGGAGAGTCAAGCGCTTCCTGAGTTCGTATGATTATCCTGAGGAATCCCCCACAGGGCATTTCTTCACCAGGCTGAGCAGTGAAATCCCCGGCATCTACCATATACCTGGAGAATTCAGATTTCCCCATCATTTTGAAGAGCATGTTCCTGGAAGGACAAGACTGCATTCAGCAGTTCCTCATCATAATGAGGGCATTGAAGAGCCAACTCACAGTAATATAAAAATGTCAATAAGACCCAGTAATCTAACTTTGGTTACTGAGGTTAGCACCCAAGAATCTACCCCAAGCTTCACATCCTCCTCTGAGGCCAAGGAGCCCAGCAACCATTCCCTCTCCCCCCAAATGCCAAAAGTGGTCATAACTCCAGCAGAGGATTCAGAAACACAGGAACTTTTGGGGTTATCAGAAACCATGGATTCAATCAAGGATAAAAGTACTCCAACAAACAGTGCCCATGATCAGAGGAGCATTTTGCCTCTGATGCAAAAAAACAATGAGAACACAATACATGCTTTTGAAGAATGCGATGACAGTCTCCGATGTTTACCACCAAAGTTAGATCCAGGGCTTTGGGCAGCAGCTAGTGAATCAGAACATGAAGCAGATGCACCTACGAGATTCAAAGCAACTGCAGATGACGGTTTCAAACCAAATAGTACTGGAAGTCATGCAGAATATGTTGAAAGTAGGTATCAGGAATGGGACAATATAAATGCAAGAGAAACAGATATAGTGGAGTTTAGCAAAGAGGAAAGTAAAGAGAAGCCATAGACTGTATAAAATGTCAGTATTGAAAACAGACTCACCATCAGAACTTCAACATCGATTGTTTTCAAGAGTCGTAATCTGGGAATGTTCTTTGTTGTCAATTTTAATACACAGCTTTCTTTATTATTTGTTTCTTAACACTGATGACCTGATATCTTAAAAGGAACTTAACCAAACAGTTGTTCTACAAATTGTATATCCCATTGTTCTCAACTCTTTCTGTAACGAGTCCCCAGGAGAATTTGTCAGGATGAGAGGCTCAAATGTTTCTTTGGTCCCATTGGTTCCACTTGTACATTTATGTCCAACAGTCACTCTAGGATCACACATCACAAGCTCACAAGGTTCTGATGAAAAAGGTCCTTCAGCTCATTCGATATCAAGCATCTGGAATACCCACCCTACCATCTTTCCATTATCATGGATAATGTCCTGTCCTGTAGCACAGTGGTTAGAGCACTCGCTTTGCAAGTGAGAGACCCGACTTCAATTCCAGGCAGGAGGCAAAACCTTGGGCAAGTTTCCTTACTCCACGCGCCTAATAATAATCCCTCCAAAAAAACAATAATAAATTGGTCATTTTCAATCCACGACTGTTTGTGGGACATTGCTGTGCGCAATTGGCTGCCGCGTTCGCCCACAAATGTAGTCAATTCACTTTACAGTGTGTTCTGTGAAGCGCTTTGGGACGTCCTCCCGACGTGAAAAGCGTTATATCAAATTCAAGGATTATTATTATTATCATCTGAAATACTGTACACTGTCCAGTGCCTTGGGACGTACTCCTGACGTGAAAGGTGCTATACAAATGTAATCTTGTTGTTATAGAATCAAGCTGTTTTTTTCAAAATATCCAGTTATCAATTACTCTGCTGTCATCATTTCACATTTGTAAACTTCAATCAATTTTGCAAAGTTGAAGAAGAATCCATATGGTTAATACAGCCAGTGGCCTTTCATCCTCCGAGTTGGATTGAGGACAATTGTACTGTATAAAGCAAATCAAGATGATGTGGATTTTATTGCAGTTGAAATAACATTTGTTTTTCTCAAATAACTCACGTAGCAATCTAGTCTTGTTATAGAATGCAGCCTATGAAGACATGAGGATTCAAATTAGTTATTTTATTTTTTCAGAAAAACATTAATACTGGAGTTCATCAGTAGTTAGTAGATCATAACATGTTGTCCGATTGCATGTTTCTATGTTGGGGGAGGTGTCGGTGCACAAAAATATGAATTGAAAAATGCATTGTAGCACTACACAATACCTTCAAATGATTGTGGACAGTTTTATTAATTACATATTAAAAAAGAAACCATTCACTTTTGGCGTTTTGGTCCTGTATTATCTCAAACAGGATGAGATCTGGCAAATCCCACTCGATCATTTCCCCGGTCAAAAATGGTGTAGAATTTTGTAAGAAAAACATCTCCCAGAATCCATAATGGTCCTGCCCTGGTCACCATATCCATTTCCTGGAAGCCACTTAGGCACAGTGAGTGATCACCTTGAAACTTGTATAAAATAAAGAAAAACAAATGCTGTTTAAAACCCTAGATAATATAGCATAATCCACAGAGGAATTTTGGTTCATTCATCAATAAAAATTGTAAATACAATTACAAATCCTACCTTTTTCACATAATCGTTTGGACTTAATGAAAATTCCACTTCTCCAATAGTAAAAGTCACACTTGCCATGCTAGATATCCTTTTGCAGTCTACAACATACTGGCAAATAGGAAATAAATTATGGATGAAAGGAGTCAGTTTGAAAACACCATCACACTATTTAAATAACTTTCCTAAACATTTAGGTTTTGATTTGTCAAAGTCTTTTTCAAAGTGATGGTGTATCCTTGGATATATAATGGAGTAGAATTTTGTAGGAGAAAGTACTAACACCTATACTGTACTTCAATAAAATGTGTAGCTATTCCTCTTACACAGCTGAACATCAGCAGAGAGAAATGGATGGTTAGGTGTTACAGAGTACCCAATTTCAAAGTTAAGAAGATTAAACCTGCAAATTCTTTAGGAAACAATTGACCAACCTTAACATTGTTACATCAAAGCGCTTTGAAACGTCTCAAAGACATGATAAGGTGCTATACCAAATGCAAGGATTATTATATTATTACATTGAAAATTTTTAATTATGTATGGAAAAAACAAAACTCAATCAGCACATTTTGCATTTTAGAATAATTAAAGTAGAAAAAGGTGAAATTCATCAACATTATATAACTAAAAGAAAAGATTGAACACATTCAGACCACAAAAATGGAGCAATGTCTTGAAATAAAATAAGAATTAACTTTTTAAAATGTTCTCAATTTATCCTTGTCTCAACGCCTGGCTAATTCAGTGAAGAATTAAGCAGTGTAAACACAGCTTCCTGCTTATCTGCTGGAAATCATAAAGCATTACTTCCAGCAATATAAACAGGGTACAAGTAATAATAATAAAATAATAATCTTTGCATTTGATATAGCGCCTTATCACGTCTTCGAGACATCTCAAAGCACTTCTCAGAATATACTGTAAAGTGAAGTGACTGTATATTTTGTGGGCGAAACGCAGCAGACAATTGCGCAGAAATACCAAAGAACCATAATCCCAAAGGAATACAATACTTCATGACTAAAATCACCATAAATTTATTGTTAAATTCCCCCCACCAAATTTTTCAGTGACAGATGTTTCACTAGAATTCAAAAAACACTGCTCTACTATACCAACTGCAGATTTCCACCTGACCCATTTGCAATGGGAACTCAAGATGACATCTCAACAAGGATGTCATCCCACATTAACTGGATGGAATTATTTGGACCTCAATGCTTTGCAGCCCCCATTAAATTCGTAGTACATGTGTATTTTTAAAAAAAATAAGATAATATGGAAGCAATTTCATGGCTGTAATTTGTTTTTGTGGTTCAGACTACAGCTATAAAGCACACAAAGTTTACTATCATTATTTGTCATCATTTGAGATATTTGATAAGATTACTGCCACACAATCATTCACAGATATCTATAGCGATATATGAGCCAGATTGTTTTCGCAACTTATTATGTAATGTATAATGGTCAAATCTCTGAAACCTCTTTATTAAAATACAGTACATCACTTTTTCTCCAGCATTACTTAATGTTCATTCCAGTGTACAAATAGAATTCAATATGACACAAGCTCAAGCTACCTATTTTTAATGGAATACAGTATAGTTATAAACTGAACAACAAGCGGTTTAAATTCATACCTCTCCATCGCCAACTGACATGGCACCGAGTTGTTTGTGCAGCTTTCTTATTTCTTTTTCAGGGCCAGTAATCAAAGAGGTTCCAGTGTCGACAATAGCGGCACATCCATTTATACACAAAGTAAGCATCCCATCAATCTTTACACTGGATAGAAGATATTACACATTGTAAGTTACACCGAGACATAAGCACAATAATAATAATAATAATAATCCTTGCATGTGATATAGCGCTTTTCACGTCGGGAGGACGTCCCAAAGCGCTTCACAGAACACACTGTAAAGTGAACTGACTGTATATTTGTGGGCGAACGCGGCAGCCAATTGCGCACAGCAATGTCCCACAAACAGTCGTAGATTGAAAATGACCAATTTATTTTTTTTTGGTTTTGGAGGGATTATTAGGCGTGTGGAGTAAGGAAACTTGCCCAAGGTTTCGCCCTGCCTGGAATTGAACTCAGGTCTCTCGCTTGTAAAGCGAGTGCTCTAACCACTGAGCTACAGGACTCCACAATACAAAAGCATAAGAAGTGATTCTGCAATCCTTTACATTGGGCTGTTAAATAGATAATTAAGAGCACCCAAAATTGCCTCTGAGTAGGTACATGGTTAACACATGCAAAATTAATAATAACAATAATAGTAATCCTTGCATTTGATGTAGCATCTTATCACATTGTTGAGACATCTCAAAGCGCTTCACAGGATTTACTGTAAAGTGGGTTCACTATGTCCCACAAACAGTCATGGAGTGAGTGACCAATTTTATTTGGGGAATTATTAGCCATTACTCCAGGAGAAACTCCCTTTTTTGAAAAGTACCATCTTTAAAATCCCACTGAACAGGCAGATGGGACCTCGGAAAATGCAACACACCTCCAGCACTGTATTGGAGTGTCATCTTAGACCATGTGATTCCAAGTCCCAATATGGGGCTTGAACCCATAATCTTTGACTCAGAGGTGACTGCCCCACCTCTGACACACAATCATAGATGCACAAATTAGATGCAATACAGACCTATTTTTAAAAGAATTTGAATTTTTTTTCTTCTCGGGTATCTTAAAATATCTGACCATATAATATAGGTGAAATTACCATATAATGAGCTATCTTTATGTAAGAATGTTGGGGTATGCAGAATTAAACTGCAATATCTCTACAGGAATATAATTTCCTTCAACAAAAGTTTATAGTGAAAGGAAATATCTATGGGGCAAAAGTTGCTGATATTTGTTAAGGTTTTCATTGTGTCAGTCAAGGTACACTTTAAATATTTTTGCAATTTTTACTCATATTTTTCATTTTTTTTCTTCCTAGCACAGTAATGGGTATCCTATGTATTTTTGTCTTTTTAATGATACATTTTCCCATTAAAATCTTTGCATAATGTTTATTTCTAAATTATATTGTTGATTAAATTATTTTCAGGCCCTAAAATGTAATCACTTTGAAAATAAAAATGGTAACTAACTGCTGGTACCTGTTGATCTTGTGATGATTTCCAGAACCCATTACAAAAAACAGATTGTTACTGCAAAGACTCAAACAATCTAATTTTGCTTCAGATCATCCCCTCTGTTTGCCTATTTATTTTCTCTAATTTTCACACAAAAATGCATTCAAATACAGATTGTGTGGTAAACTGAAAACGATTTTTAGAACAATTTTAGAGATTTTCTTTAAATAATAATAATCTTGCCGGCTTTTGAATAGATTTTAAATGCATCATGAGTTTGGACATATAATGCAAATTGTCCACTTACTTATCCATTCTGATTTGCCAGTAGCCTCTTTCTGTGACAGGAACCCAATTGATTGAACCTGTATAACATTCATGGTTAATACCTCCCAACAACAATTCACCGCCATAGTCACTGTCCATTTCTCTAGAGATATCAAAGTGCAAGAGATAAATACATGAAAAGATTATTTTGTCTAAAAATAAACATTTTTTTTTAATCACAATTGACACTTTGGCATAATTGGAAAAAATGTGTTCAACTTCAAACATTTTACATGCTCTATTGTAGGATCGTTCAGTCATTAGCAATTTCTTTCAGGCAAGCATTGTTATTTAAAAATATTATTTTGTTTTGATGGTTGCAAATACTGTATTAAAACCAACCTGTTTATTAGAACAGAAAATATTGGTTCCACCACCAGATTTTGGTGCATCATTCTATCAAACACTGGAAGGGCTCCACCTTCAGCTATTGAAGGATACCCTAGCCCCAAAATACCATCAAACTGTGCAACAGCAAAAGTTGAACCTGGCTCAAAGACAGATTCACCAAATTCTTGTGCTCGGATGGTAATGTTGCCGATCTGGAAGAATAAAAAGGAATAACAGTGGAATAACAAATGTGTGTCCTGGAGTTATAAAGCAAGAATCCTGTCTGTCAGTACAGAAGATAACACAAAGCAGCCTCTGAACCTAACGTGGAATTTGCAGCTGGCTGTGCTTAGAGTGCTAATAGACACTTGACCTTCATATGCATCACTATATACATACTACTTTGAAATAAGAAGCATGTGAAGAATTCGTTCCCAAACATGGTTCAGTGTACCTAATGCAAAATGCAGTTTTAATGTTCAAATATTGTAAGCCTCTGAAATGCAAAACTAAGTTTAAATTCTAAATTAAAAAAGCATTGCAGTATAAGAATTACTGTAGTGTGAGGAGTAGCAAGTGTTTTTGCAATGTTATAGGCACATTTAAGCCAGTGAAAACCCATTGAATTCAGACAGAGAAATAAAGAGAGACAGGCACATTCATAAATAAAGGAAAATAAGAGGGTTTAGCTTTCAGTTATTGTTTCAGTCACACTGTTGTTTGTTTGTATGAATGCCTTTCACCATGGAAGTCGGCCTCAATTGTATTAAAATCCAACTTACTCTGACCATGTCTTTACCCAGCACTCCTGCAAGTTGTCCTGTACCATATCGTATGGAAAACTGATTGCCTCTGGGAGCATATGTTGTGGAGTGAAAGGATTTAAATTGTTCATGCATTTCTGTATACAAAAGAGAAAACAATACGTACCAGCAACATTTGGTTTCCTTCCCATAGGGACAAGAATTAGTATCATAGGGTTGCAAAGATTGATCGCAGATTGTGTAGTGCGGACAAAAGGGACTAAAACGTAACAATTTCAAACAGTATTACTCAATGAATGGAGTGGCAAATTGGGACTCCTTTACTGGGATTCCTTGATTTTTTTAAATGACAAATACACACATGAATAAGAACAAGCAAGGAGAGAGAGGGAAGAATATTCAGCTAGAATTCAGCTTTACTTCTCACTGAAGTGGCAAGGAAAGTTAGAAAGCACTCTGATAGTTGGGATTATACCTAGTGCAGTACAGCGCAGAAAAAAAGTCATTTCAAATGATAAAACATGCATACATTTGTATCTGGTTTTACTCACTGCATGCCTCACTGATACAGTAGGCTGAGGGCACCCAGAGATTAGAAGAGCCGGTATCAAACACGACTGTAAATTTCTGAAGAGGAGTTCCAATACCAATCTCTCCATAATATTGGGCCTAATTGTACAAAAGCACAATTGAGTAAAACAGCAACATTTAAAGCATTCGCAGGAAATTTGCAACATTTAAAGCATTCACAGGAAATTTGCACATATCNAAAAAAATCAAAATGCTTCTTCCAATCAAAGTGCCCAGGTCTGAACATGTATCTCACAAAACAAAAGAAAAATGATGTTAGATGCAGTTCAATGTTTGAAATTAGAGCACGCCCAGCCCCAAACAAAAGGACAGCATCAACAAAATTAACATTATGCCTTTCACAGTTATAAAATATAGTATGAATTTTTAATTTTCCGATGCTATACACTATCCTTTGTGCTGTACTTTGTTTTCATCATTTCTTGTGCGATAATAAATAATATTGACAACACTTGCATTTGAAACCACAACTTTGCACATAAAATCATTGCAAAATAAGTTACATTATAACTTACTTGTATTAAGTACAAATGCATCAGTTAATCTGCACCAATAACACTCCACAAGCAGCAAAGAGAAGAGCAACTGATTAATTTGGGGGACTGTTGACCAGAACATTGGAGGAGGCTCCTTTCTCTTGTTATCATTACTAATAATGAAAATGTTACCGTTTGTTGGTGTGCATCCCCGGAATTAGAGTTATATCACATGGTTATTCATTAAACAAGTTTGTATATTAACAATAGCTTACATCCATATAATTTGATAAGTGTTCAAACGCTGTGCCCTCATGAGTCTTGACAAGTTTAGAAGGGTAGCAGCTTTGATATTTCTCGGCAAAAGCTTCAAATTGATGATGTCTTAGAAATTCCTTCAGTTGGTCACGTTCTCTCAGGACTTTTCTAATTGGCTTGAAACGGGTCAGAGGAATCCTTCAATAGAGATTCAGATTTTGGTTGAATGCCACACTCTCGAGCAAGATTACAGATAGATGCAAGTAGCTGTTTCTTTTTTTATTCTGGTTCCCATTTGCCTTTAGCCCTTTCCTATAATCTCCACCCAAAACGTTATTGGTTGACTATTTGTGGAAACAGCCAACCCATTCCTCAACATCTCCATCGACATTTCTACAACCAGAATTGCCCATCCCCCATTCTACCAATATCCCTCCGTCTCCAACTAGTATTAGAAATCACAACATGAGCCAATATCTATGGAAAGTGTCCACTTTCAATTATGATACATGAAAGCTTAAATTCGTACAAAAGATTCAGAAAAACAAGCATAACAATCACTCAAATTACATTTAAAAATGACATAATTAACAATATAAAATTTTAAAATAGTTAGCGTTGTTAAAAAATCATGCCCAGTTAGATAAAACAAAATAAAAATAAAGAGAAAAAATCTATCAGGGTTACATACTTCTTCTTTGTAACCCTGGAATACTGAGATAACAATCACTTTCTGTAAAGCTGGAGTTTAAATGCAGTAGTTTATCAGGTAGGATATTAATATACTCTTCTATGAAGTATGAGTTCTGTTAATCATTGATTTTAGCCTTTAGAATTAAATCATTACAACAAAAAACATTTTAAGGGGGAAGTTGGCCGTAGGCACAGTCGAAGAAGAAGGTCTTAAGACTTGATCTGAAAATGGGGAAGGAAAAATGATCTTGACTGAAGGAGGCGAGGGAAGGGGCAAGTCGAAGGCACTTTGGGATGGAGTTCCAAAGAATGGGGGCAGATACACAGAAAGCCCAATCACCGTTGATACATTTGGGGATGAGGCTGAGGTAATCGGTTTAGAGGTAAAGGAGTGTAGGTTTGAATAGTGGAGAAAGGTGACTGTTGTGAAATTTTTACTTCAATATCTTTGGATTTCAGAGTTAGATTGAATGGGATAAAATCCATGATAGGGGAGGTTACACATGGTTTGTGGAATAATGAGGCTCAGCTTGATGCTTTCTGGGGTTCTGAAATCAGTTCACTATCTCAAAAAAAATGAAATAAGGCCCTAGTGACAAATCTACAGCAGTCTTGTTGCAATGTTATAAAGTCCATGTTCCCTGGTTTCATCCATTCAGATTAAGATAAAATACTTAACAGAAATATTCTTTTTATTCTACAGATTCCAAAGAATATCGTAAACCACGTACCTGATGAGACATTCAGTCAGGTGAATAAAAAACAACACTGTTACGAACACCTTCATTCTTACTTTGACTCAACAGATGTAGGAACAAGTGATCAGCTCAGTGTAAATCCCTAATACTAACGGGATTTGTTGAATTTATAAAACCTGCAGGTCATCAAGACCCTGCACTAAAATCAACAAAGGAGATCAGCGCCACTTGGCATCACAAAGCCTACAGTTTAAATTGTGAAACAGCTGATAATCTGAACTGAAGTTTGTACATCTCCATTGCAAGTTATTCCAGTAGCAAAATAAATTAACAAGTAATGTTATCTTTCTAAAGTACTCTTCTCTAATATAATTTCACATCCAAGATTTTACACCGTCTTTGAGTTTGTTGTACATAGGATTATGAAGATCATTAATGGTTCTATTTCTCAAATGTAATTGTAATATTTTGTTTAAAATACAGAATACATTTACGGGATACCGCTATTTTGCAGACCGCTATTTGATTGAATGAAATGAGCAATCGGAGGAATTTCAGCCCATTAAGAAAATACCACCAGTTTATTAGATCTTGACAGATCTTTTAATCCCAATTAATACCTCTACTATCCCTAATGATTCCACCTTGGCAGCTTCCACAACCTTCTATATAAATAAATGCTTCCTGACCTCAGGTCTGTCTTGGTTCTGATTTTAAGACTATGCCACCTTGTAATGGTTCCTCTACCAAAGGGAAGAGTTGGCCACTATCTGGTTTGTCAATTTTACCATTATTTTGAATATCACAATCAAATCATGACCCTTTGTGGCCAAATCATGGCCCATGAGCCAGAAGTGGCCCAACAAACATTCACACTAGTTTTGGTAAGTCTATGTTCGATCAATAGTGTGTTTCCAACAACAGCATCAACTTACATTTGTATAGCGCCTTTCACGTTGGGAGGATGCCCCAAGGCACTGAGTTTTTTCTTGATTGAATATTTCTTGATCTATGGTGTAAATCAAGAAATATTTAATCAAGAAAATTCACTTTGTTGGCCGACCAAAAAGTTTGGCCACCACTGCTTCAAGGTATATAACCCCAGTTTACCCAGCCTGCTATCAAGACCCTTAGTTCCAGGTATTAATCTAGTGAACCATCTAGCAAGGCTAGTGTATCAGTCCTAACATTGGATGCTCATACCTGATAGTGTCCAACAATCTGTGTTTGATCAGCGCTAAGGATCATCTTGACCTAGGTTTGTTGATGGAACATTTTGACTAAAACAGTTGCCAAAATCCATGGAAAGCTAATACACAATTTGTCAATAATCTACAAGCAAACTTTTAACTCTTTGCATCTCCAGAAAATTCCATATCTCCTGGATCGGTGAATTTATTTTTTTAACATTCACCTCTCGCAATGTGTTGATGAAGAGTTACTTAATATTACAATAATAATGTCACTGAGATATTGGGGGGAATTTACAGGCAATATTACCATATTTAAAAATATATATTGAAAAATCCTAAATGAAGGTTATAAAACCCTTGCTCTCATTCTCACCTTTCCGTATTTTCAATTTCTTATTTTTTCTTTTGTTTCTTGTCTCTGTCAGTATATTTTCTGTTTTAACTGCTATTGTTTCTTGTTTGGTCTGCCATTAATTTGAACATATCATAACTATTTAATTTATCTAAATGAAAAAGTTTCCCACTTTCCAATGCTTGCTTCAAACCATTTGGCTAGAACTGATGAGATGGTGGTATGGAGTTTGGTCCGGGTAAGTATGCGGGTAGCAAAGTTTTGAACAGATCAAACTCCTAACATTTTTTTTGTCTGACTGCCAAATGCAAGAAGTGCAAAGTGATGGGTGAGATAAATACACTGACAGGCCAGGCGAGATGTGCCAAAACAACTTACTTTGTTTGCAGTGCTGGGGAGGGGAAATTTAAAACNAAAAAAACAGCAGCAAAATATATAATTCAAGGTGGGTTTTACTTCACTGCGTCATTTGGCTCCAGCCTTGGAAATATTGCTAAACAGAAGTCATCAGGCAACTAATATATCAGTCAGTTTCTCATGCTGTTTATATTTCTGGGACTGAAGCTGCTAGGCTCCCAGTATTAGGGTGACTTGTACCAGGAAAGTAACAATCAATTCAATGGGAACTGTAAAAATCACAATTTCACAGAAAGATGTGTAACTCCAGAATGGGTTATTATTACTTTAATTATCACAGAGAAGGTATAGCAATCCAATTTTTATTAACCTTAAAAAATCTTCTTTTGAAAGTTCCTCAGTGATGTTAATTGAATGTTCCTCAATGGTTCAAAAGAAGAACACTGCATAAACAGAGGTTTTGGAAGTGTCATGATTTGGATAAGACCTTAACAAGCTCCTTGTTCAGATGCAAGGTCTCCCTGTTCAGGAGGTTATTTAAAGATCAGATCCTGTGCTGCTTTTCAAAAAGAGAAGTGCTTCTCGCAATGTCCTTTTTATTGATCAGCCTGGTGTTTGACACCTGCGGAAACCCATCCCGTGCTTAAGAGTATCAAAACCAAACTGAGAAGTCCATGCATCCCACCTACACATTGCAATTCTAGAGATAGATTGTTGGAATGCGCACTCTCTCCCTGGAGTGATGCATCCTGCTTACCTAATTCTGGAAAGTATTAGGCGCAGGTTGGTAGCCCCAGAGTGTGCATTCTGGTATTGCTGGAGTTGAACCAGGTAAAATTGCATAGCTTGCCATTGATATATCCCAATGTCCTGGACAACAGTCCTCCAGATAAAAAATAAATTGGTCAAGTCACATCATAGCTGTTTTGGGGACACTAATGTGCACAAATTGGTTGCTGCATTTGTATACAAATACAGTCACTACACTTAACTGAAAAAAAAATCTGTGAAGGACTTTGAGACGTCTTAATATGATCAGGCGGGCATGGTATCAAACGCAAGAATTATCATTAGGTACATCAGATCCCTGTATAGGCAACATTTAAGGTCCATGATATTCCAACCTGACTTGTAATAGGACGTAATCAAAAGCCGGTCAGTGTTTATGAATCGTGTTGAATCGTAATCGAATGACTGATGATATCACTGACCCCGTCGCAGGAAGCTGGTCAGCTCCATTACAGCAGATGTAAGATCATGGTGATACACTTCAAATCACATTGTTTTTGTGCTACAAATTCTGTTACTGTGTTTTCAAGCACAGCAACAGGATTTTCAGGGCGATTTGAAGTACGACAGCAGATTTGGTAATGTCAGGAGTTTGGATTTTTATGTAAGAAAATGTCAGGGGCCATAGCCCAATTACGTTAAAAGTAAACATTAGGACAAAAAAACACATTTGTAGCGGAGTTCAACTGTAGTACGTTGCCCCTTTGAAATTCATACACAAGTCAGATTTTTGTATTTTATTGGGAAGCAAAATACTGTATGAACAGCCAGATACGATTTGTTACTCTGACTTAAGATTGGCACAGTAAATTTGATTCCTAGAAAATGCAGTGTAAAAAAATGCTGCGGTNAAAAAAACATTGCAGATTAGATATAGCAAAGGGACAGAGTACAAGCCAGACGAGGTTATATCATTGCTATTTAAGGCATTTGTCAGAGCCCTTGTCTGGAGATCTGGTCATCTAATCAACGGAAGCATATTATTGCCTTTCAGAGGCTGCAGAAGTGAGCAGATGATGATTCCAAGTAATAAAAGTATAAATTGTGATCAAATTTACAGAAACTTGCTTATTCTCTATGTAAAATAATTGTTTACGAAGATGATTCAATTGAACATGTTTAAGAGTGTAAAGGAGAATCCTATATGAACATTTAGCAAACACATTTGCAAGCAGTGAAAATGCAATTCTCCACACAAACAGAACATTTTTTCCCCTCTCCTTACTATGTTGCAAGTTCCCAGCCAATCTGCCCACACTGAAAGGGTCAAGGTCACCTTCGGCCGGACTGATATGACTCTCTGGAGCTTCAGATGGACGCTGAAGGGCAAATCCAATCACCTTGTACCGCGTTGGTGTGTCAGTCTTGCGCTTGGTAGCACTCTCGCCTCTGAGTCAGGAGGTTGTGGATTCAAACCCCACATTGTCTAAACTGACACTCAAATGCAGTGTTGGGGGGTTGTTGCATTGTCGGAGGTGCTGTCCTTCGGATGAAACATTAAACCGAGGTCCCGTTTGGACGTTCAGGTGGACGTTAAAGATCCAACGGCACTATTTGAAAAGAGAAGGGAGTTTCTCCTGGTGTCCTAGCCAACAACCGCCAAAAAAATTTGGTCACTCACTCCATGACTGTTTGTGGGACATTGCTGTCTACAACTGTCTGTTGAGCTATGGCCACAAAATACACAGTCAACCCACTTTACAGTATAACCTGTGATGCGCTTTGAGACGTCTCAATGATGTGAAAGGCACTATATCAAATGCAAGGATTATTATTATTATTATTCAGAGGTGGGTTTTGGCGAAAAGGGATGCCTAACAGAGCTTCACCACCCATCATTCATTTCAGGCTTTTTTGGGGGGACTTTGACAATGTTCTAAAATGTCAAGAACCCCAATATAACCTTTTATAATCCGGGTGGGTTCACCCGTTAGTCAATATCAGAAATTAAACCCCAATTGAATTGTAGAAGCTGAACTTCCCAATGGCAGAAGGGTTTGAATACTAGTGCCCACAAATTTAAGAGTAAGGAAAATAGAGGGCAACATTTTTACGGATTCATGGAATAAGTTAACAAGGAAGCCATTGAAGCCGTTAATATAACCAAACATAGCATTTCTGAAGAAAAGAGGGATTGGGTGGGAGGGTGTGTTAAATTGGGTTTGAGATTTTTTTCAAAAAAAGAGACACTCTATCTGAACCCAATTTTCAGATTTTTCAGGGAAAAGAATACTAATAATTAATGATTCAACATGTATAGAATAACATTAGAAGGTTTGGGCAAAAAAAATGCTTGGAGTATCAGCAAAACCTAATGCTAAGAAAGGCTTTTTGATTTAGTATTCAGACAAGATAATGGGAAATACAAATTCAATTTGCTGACTTGCCGTTCGGAACAAAACTTACACTTACTTACACAATAAAATAATACCACGTTAGAACAGCGACAGAATAAATAATGATAAATAATAATAATCCTTGCATTTGACATAGCGCTTCTCGCGTCTTCTCCACGTCCCAAAGCGCTTCGCAGAATAGACGGTACAGCGAAATTGACCGTGGATTTGTGGGCGAAACCCGGCGGCGGCGGCCGATTGCCCGCGGCCGCGCCCCGCAGACGGCGGTGGATCGAAAGCGACCAACTTCTTCTTGTGGTGTTTGGCTGCGCTGAAGTGCACGGGTCCCCCCCGTGAAAAAAAGAAAACATTCCCGTGGCAATTTCGCGCATTATTGAAGCACTTGACGAGCACGTGACGGATTATTAAGTGTATTTATTTATTTTTTGGGGGTGTGGGGGTGGAATGTGGGGGGTGGAGGGTGGGGTGTGGGGGGTGAGGACTCGGATGGGTACCACACATTTGATTGCAACTCCAAGTGATGACTGGGCAAGTGATAGAAGCTTTGAAATTGCGGAGGGGAGAAAAGGGGAGGGAATGTGAGACCAAAACTAACTTTATATGGTGCTCGGGGCTGAGGGTCACGTTCGGCTCCGCACATCAGTCAGTGATCAGTCAGTAGTCAGTCAGTCAGTGATCAGTCAGTAGTCAGTCAGTGATCAGTCAGTCAGTGATCAGTCAGTAGTCAGTCAGTGATCAGTCAGTAGTCAGTCAGTCAGTAGTCAGTAGTCAGTCAGTGATCAGTCAGTCAGTGATCAGTCAGTAGTCAGTCAGTCAGTAGTCAGTCAGTGATCAGTCAGTAAGTGATCAGTCAGTGATCAGTCAGTAGTCAGTCAGTGATCAGTCAGTGATCAATCAGTAAGTGATCAGTCAGTAGTCAGTCAGTGTATCGGTTCACACCGCCTCTGGGGCTGAGTTCCACACACACGGGGACGGGCGGAATGGGTAACCTGATCGACTCGGCGGTGGCCCTGTTCCCGGCCGAGCCGTGCCAGGAGTACCTGGTGGGCGACGTCCAGGACCCGCCGGCCGACCGCACGCTGGACCTGAGCGGCAGACGGCTCCGGCGGCTGCCGCCGCGGCTCTGCGCCTTCACGGCGCTGCTCCGGCTCTACCTGAGCGACAACCGGCTGAGCCGCCTGCCCGCCGAGCTGAGCCGCCTGAGCCGCCTGCACACCCTGGCCCTGGACTTCAACACCTTCAGCGAGATGCCGCCGGCCGTGTGCCGGCTCCGGGGCCTGTCGGTGCTGTACCTGGGCAACAACCGGCTGAGCGACCTGCCGGCCGAGCTGAGCGCCCTGACCGACCTGAGGGCCCTGTGGATCGAGACCAACCGGTTCGAGGCCCTGCCCCGGGTGGTGTGCCGGCTCCGGCGGCTCAGCGCCCTGCACGCCGGCGACAACCAGCTGTCGGCTCTGCCCGAGCAGCTCGTGCAGCTGCGGCAGCTGCAGCGCCTCTGGATCTCCGGGAACCTCCTCAGCCACTTCCCCGCCGTTCTGCTGCGCATGGACTCGCTGGAGCTCATCGACGTGGACCGGAACGGGATCCGGCTCTTCCCCAGTCTGGTCGGGCTGCCCCGGCTGCAGCTGGTGGTCTACGACCGGAACCCGTGCACCAACGCCCCCCGCGTGGCCCCGGGGGTCAGGAGGGTCGGCAGGTGGGCAGCCGACTCGCCGCCGTCGACGTCGCCGCCGCCGCGCCGGGGGCGAGGGGCCGGGGCCCCGCCTCCCGAGAGCCGAGACGTCGAAGCGGCCGAGAAGGTTTAAATCCCGGGCGTCAAGGCGGCGGTTGGAAAAGTCGACGTGGGGGGGGGGGGGGGTTTGAGAGGGGACGCGAGCGCTCAGCGGGAGGGAGTACGGCGTCGGAAGACCAGTCCCCCCCCTCTCCCCTCTCAACTTATCGACGGCGGTTTTTTTTTGTTCTAACGGCAGTAGTTATGAAGCCCTTTTGCGTTCGACGTAGCGCCTTTCATCGCCTTCGTTCGGGGGGGACACGGCTCTCGACGCCTCTTCGCGTGTATTGTTTGGACGCTCACGGGATAGGATAGGACGTGAAGGCGATTTAACTTTTTGCCGGTTTTCATTTCAATTAGAAATAAAAAAAAAAGGGGGTCGGCGGAGGGGGGGGTGTGGGGGGCAGTGGATTACACACTACCCTCGTGCCTTCTCGGTGGATGTGGGAGAATGGGATGTGATCTCTGTGAATCCCCTTTTGATGCCCTCGTTATAAACCGAGGAACCCGCCCCAACGACTGACTCCCCACATAAAATTGGTTTTATTCACTTCGGCTGTTTGTGGGACATTGCTGCGGGCAATTACGGTTTGTGTGGCGCCCTTCGCGGCGGGAGGACGTCCCCCCCCCCCCCACCCCCACCCCAAGGCGCTGGACAGTCGGGGATCTTGCACCGCAGACGGCGGTTGGGATGAGGAGGAGTGGAGGGCGACCGCAGGCACGGGGGCAAAGGAGGGGCTTGAACGCGGCAATGGGAGGCGCAAGGCGGGGGGACTGCGGGGTGGGAGTTCCAGAAAGCCCACCCGCCCCAGCGGTGGGGCGGGCAAGGCGGCGGGACGTGAAGCGGTTGGGGGGACGTGAAGCGGTTGGGTGGGGACGTGAAGCGGTTGGGGGGGGACGTGAAGCGGTTGGGGGGGACGTGAAGCGGTTGGGGGGACCTGAAGCGGTTGGGGGGACCTGAAGCGGTTGGGGGGACCTGAAGCGGTTGGGGGGACCTGAAGCGGTTGGGGGGGCGTGAAGCGGTTGGGGGGGCGTGAAGCGGTTGGGGGGACGTGAAGCGGTTGGGGGGGGGGCGGGATAGAAGGCACAGAAAAAATGCAATCCTTAGCCACCCCCCAGTGGAGTTGGTAATTGGTGCTAGATTTCCAGTTCAAACAACATTTTTTTTAAACTAAACTAAATAAGGGACTAAATATTATCAGGCGAAGAGGAATTGTTGGAGAATAGGAAACGGAATACGATTTATCTCGACTGAGATCAGCCCTCGACGCAGATCATGGCAGTAGAAACGCCCAATTTTTCGATAGATATCTTAGGAACTCATCTTATCACGTCTTCGAGACATATCAAAGCGCTTCACAGAACACTGTAAAGTAAATTGACTGTATATTTCGTGGGCGAAAGATTACCGTGGGAACAGTTGTGTTTTTTTCATGCTTAAGTTTATTGCAACTTGGAATACATGTCACAAGTACCAAATAAAGTTGAGACCATAACACTAAAAACAGAATTTGATTCATATTTGAATGATAATTTGGCTCAATTAGTCACGCCCTCATCGCTCAGGGTAAAAGTTTGAACTTCATGTAATCGCAATCCAGACTGCTGCTTCAATGTGATGCTGGGTGAGAACATTATTGTTGGCAATGCTACTCATCAGATAAAATGTTAAAATTAGATCCTGTCTGCCTGGGCTGGATAATGTTAAAGATCCCGTGTCGCTAACAGAAAAGAGAAGGGAATTTCTCCCGGTGTCATGGTCACCAATCCTCCAAAATAAATTGGATTCACCTTCTGGCATTTTATGTGGCAAATTGGCTGCTGCTTTCCACCTAGTCACCACATTTTGCTATTTATTTAAAGGCTAAGACCATGAGCGATTCTTGGCTTCAAGTTCAAATACAATGGGTCCACCTCTCCCCTCAAACCACCACCAAATAAGCTACAAATATTCACCCAGATTCTTTCACAAAAAATGGCCCCATTAAGTGAGGCTCCAGGGAATGCCTTTGGGACTGCATTTCAACGTGAATCAGCATCCGCCGAAGAAAAACGAAAATTGAGCTGAGAAAATGAACTGTAGCTGTTGACAGCAATAAAATTAACTGTTAAATGTCCAAAAAACCAGAACTTTCCTGTGTATTCCATTTCACATCATTCAAGACATAGGGCCACTTCATCATCTTTCACTCCGGACTTGGTGCAGATTACTGCTCGATTTTGATCAGACTGCTGGCTTCCTCCCCATCAGTGAGTGCTCCTAAACCAGCAGTTTAAGAATAACCATCTTTGGATTTGATAAAAGCGCTTTAATACGTTAAGGCATTCACAGCACTACACTGGAATTTACTGTGAAGTTCAGCGCTTTGGGACGTCCTCCTGATGTGAAAGGCGCTCTATAAATGTAATTGTGTTGTTGCTGTGATTGTTCATTTGTAAGCAAACAGTTGTTGATGTACTTAATAGGTACTGTCAATCCTACTTAAATAATTAAAAGTTTTTTATACAGTATGTTGAAGGATTGCAGTTATGTAATTCTATTAATTTAAAATATGTATTGTAATGCAGTACTGAATTGTGCTAAATAACTAGAGTCATTTTTATTACAATATTCAGTATGGCTATAAAGCTTGATTTTTTACATTCTGCTCATGCTAAACATGTTTTCCCCCTCAACAGCTCTTAGGCTAAAAAGCCCAAATCCTAGGCTTCAATACTGCTCCTATAACTTGGGAGGCTCTTATAGCATATCTCAGTCTTGCATCACTTCTACAATGAACAGGCTTTAAAAACTCAAGTTTGGCGTCACCAACCCACTCACAAAATCTCAACTTTTCACCCTCCCACATCCCCTCCATTTCACACTGGCAGCTGTGCTTTCAACCACCATAATACCCCAAAACTATTGAATGAGAAAAAGCTAGCCTGCTTTGCAAACCCTTTTCTTCTAATATTCTTCTTTTATAAATAAAAAAAAGCACATTTGTGATAAAAAAAAACTTTAATGTAACATGTCCTGAATACAGCCTGAATCACATCTTGCAATTACGGTCTGAACTATTCTGCACAAAGCTAATGGATCAAGTGAAATTGAGACCCAAAAAACAAGATTCTTAAAAGTACTACAATTTTATAAATACAAAGCATCAGCTATTATTCACTGGGTGCTGCCTCAGTGCTCACTGTAGACATGAAACCCACATGTTCTGGACACCAACATTGTAGGCTTAACAAGGATGATGGTCAGGTACTCGTTTCCTGAAATAAAAACAGCCCATGTTACTGATGTGTACACACATACTCTATAATGCAGTACAAATACATCATTTGTTAAATATAATCCTGCTGGGCAAAATTCCTCATCATTTACAACCGGTAAAAGTATGATCAATACTAAGAGAATGCAGTCAATTTTTACCATTAGATTCTTCAACTACACTTCAGCGAAAAAGGATATTAATGAGCAAATTGTGTGAAACATTTGAAAACCTGCAACGTGTAATGCCAAATTCCAACAAAACTTCAACAGAAAGGTTCAAATCTGTTTATGTAACAGGTTGCTATAAAAATTCGGACTTAGGTTGCTGATACCAAGTGCCAAGCCAGGACTGTCGAGCACCTTGGGATCTCCTCCCGACATGAAAGGCAGTATATAAATGTATTTTTTTTGTATTGTATTGATACACACCTTGGTGCCGCCTTAATAATGTTATCCACTCGAAGGATCATTTCAGATGCTTCTGATGCACTCAACAAAACCTGTCTCTTCACTTGGAAACTCTCTGTAATACCCAACTGCACCATGTCTCCAATTGTGCCATTGCACATATCTGCGAAAAAAGTTTGCAGCTTTCAGTTAGTACAACAAAACACTGCAAAATTACTATTTCAATATCAAATTAATATTCTCTGCAGATTACTCACCTAATCCATATGTTGTTTTTCCTTCACTGTGGGCAGCTCGCAACTGAGCCACTAAATCTGCACTATCGTATCCAGCATTATCAGCTATGATAATAGGCAGCTGGAAAGAAAAAAATTGCATCAAAATGCTTCTTTGATGAATTTACCACCACAATAATTTATGTGTCACAAACTTTAGAAATGCAAATAGATGTTTTCTCCAAATCATCCAAAATGCAGATTCTGGTAATCATAGCCACTAAAAGCTATTTCTATTGAGCTAGAAGTGGGGAAACAAAAGACATAGCACACAGTCCCAAATAAAACCTACCATTGCTAGTGCTTTAGCAAACGACTCCATTGCCAATGCCTCCTTGCCTGGAGTTCTAACAGCCAGTTCAGTCACAGCTTTTGCCATCAACATCTCTGAGCAACCTAGACAAAAATATTTAAATTGAATATTTAAATTGAAAAGGCATTTTTTGTAATGTCCTGCATAAGAGAACACATGCAAACATCATTGTTGTGCATTAAGTTCTCCAACAAGTCAATTTTCACTATACAGTTACTTTTGTAATCCATTCAACTTGCTTTTTTTTAAAAAAGCCAAAAAGTGATTCTTAATATACAACATTAAAAAGTCTTAGTCAGAGGCACTTTTTCTTCTTTCCAAACATGTCACGCATTACGCAAAAAAATTCAAAATTCCACTACTGTATCCCCTTTGTAATCTTTTTCTAGAATTTTATAATGAGATTCTTGGAATTGATTTTACCCAAAAGACAAAAGGAAACAGCCTTAGCCCAAAGATGGAGATTTAAATTCATGGGGATTGACAAACTCCCAGAAATATGCATATGTAAACTTAATTTAGATAGGATCGTACTCCTGCTGAGACCAGTCACCAAATAGGCTACCCCACTCCGGTGGAGTGTGAAACCCTAAGAACCTTGTAGTATGTGGCTTTCCACAAGTACATGCAACATTCTAGTAACTTACCTCCTCCAAACACTGTTCTGGTTTCTTTCACTGTCTGAGCAAGTACACAGAGGGCATCATGCAAAGATCTTTCAGCCTCATCAAGAATCTGTTGAGTTGCTCCACGAAGAACAATGGTGCATGCCTCACCTATAGGAATAGAGAAAGATACAGCAAGTCATTGCCAAGTTAATTTTCTCCACCCGTACTTTCCTGTGGGCAGACCTGTGCCACATTACAGTTCCTAAGATGTCTCACTCGCCTCAGCAGGAATTCTTCATATACGAAGCTAAAGAATAAGAATTTGTCAAGCTTTATGGAGAGCAGGCCCAACCCCAGCCTCTGCCAAGAAATTTCCACCTAGGATTACTGGATGGCAATTAAGAATGGGGGGTTCTCCTTTCTAACTTGGTCGTGCTAAAACCAGTTGAAGCACAACTACTATCAAATAACTCAAACTCAAGAAAACTAGATCCAGGTCTAATCAATGCATTGTGAAAACATTTTACATTAAATTTGAATGTAAAAAGACTTAATAATGATGTTTAAAAATAGAACTAAATTTTATTTATTCCTCACAGAAAGTAATGCCATATTTGGCCTGTTTTTAGTAATCTGCTGATGTGCTCGAGAATTACTTACCAAGTGCTACTCCAGAGAAATGGATCAGTTTGTCCTCACCAATCATGACCTCTTCAATAACTTTACATTCTCCTAGCTTAACCAGCTCAGGGTGGTCAAAAGTAGAAGCAATTTCACCACCTGAAATTAAAATCACAATCAATGAGGTTACGTTCAGCACATTAACCAAATCTAGCTTTTCTGTTTATTTCTTTCATATGACTTGCAAACTTTTCACCACAATTTCAAAATGTAATTTGATACAATTCTGCATTACAAAATGTCCATTCTCCTTGGAGTTCACGGTTTAAATTTAGGACTTAGAATTCTGTAAATGAATTGATAGGTAAATACAGAACTTTAAACACTATACCAATAAGGAAAATGGAAGTCAGATTTGGTATACTCCATTGTAAACATTAATCTGCATACCAGTTTTTTGCAGGTGACCTACTGTATTCTGCTCTCTAAGGCAAATAAATACTCCAGAGCAACTGATTCAAATCCATGTAAATATTAAGTGTGAGAATCCAGATAATTTATTACTGAAACAGAAGTGATATACTCTTAAACAGAGTTTTATCATCAACAATTTAAAACAAATCTAATACATCGGTTGCAATATTTTCAAGTGTCTGATGTTCATCACATCTTTCGCCCACAAATATACAGTCAATTCACTTTAGTCTATTCTGCAAAGCTCTTTGAGACGTCTAGAAGACTTGAAAAGCGCTATATCAAATGCAAGGATTATTTATTTATTTATTTATGAAGTCCATGAGATACCAGTGTAACAATCAATCAGTAGGTCCTAAATGCAGAGTACGAAATAATCAAGACAAACTGCTGTTTTAAAATAATTAGCTGAAGTAGCCTTCCCAAGGAGGATAAGGAAAATGAATTCTAAAGAAAGAAATGATGTAAGACACTTGGACAACAATAAATTAAAGAGAATTAAGGAGTGTAAAAAAACTAAGATATAGATCATATCT
This sequence comes from Callorhinchus milii, assembly GCF_018977255.1. Lineage (NCBI taxonomy): Eukaryota > Metazoa > Chordata > Chondrichthyes > Chimaeriformes > Callorhinchidae > Callorhinchus > Callorhinchus milii. Next base: position 36,291,594 of record NW_024704746.1, on the reverse strand, counting down.
TGTCTTACCTGTTACGAGTGAAAGTCGTTCAATTCCAGCAAAATCAGCATGTTCAATAGCCATAACACCTGCAGCACCAAACAGCTGTTCAGGATAGTTATAAATAAGCTGTCTGGAATAAAGAAAAGGGTATTCAACATGGTCAAAGAGACTTCAATTCACAAGAATGCCTTTTCAAATACTGTAAGCCTAAAATTTAAAAATATAACTACCTATTGATGAAGCAATTAATTCCATGTTTCAGGATACGTTCAACTTTCTCCTTCATCTTTTCCTTTTCAGCTAATTCGATCTCTACAACCTTTGCTGTAGAATCTACTCTCACACGAGAGCCAAATACCTGTCGAAATATGCAAAAGATAAGATTTTTTTAGACATTTTAAGTAGTTACAGATATCTAGTTTAATAAACATTAAGGTGGCAGGGGCTCCATCATAAAATAGAAGCAATCTCCGCACCTTAATCTTGTCTGTGTCCATGCCAGTGTTTGCAATCAGAATCTTTGCATTTTCAATTCTCTTTGGCTGATTAACTCCAATCTTCTTATCCAAAAGAAAACCTAGAAAGAATTACACACATTTTTTTAAAAAAAAATAAAAGCTAGCAGTTCCAGAGTTAGCATTCTTGATACTGACAGTTTTCTGTAGATTCAAAAAAGTAAAATGCCTTCTGCCATACAGACAAACCACATAATAATAATCCTTGCATTTGATATAGCGCTTTTCACGTCTTCTAGACGTCTCAAAGAGCTTCACAGAATATGTTGTAAAGTGAATTGACCGTATATTTGTGGGTGAAACACGGCAGCCAATTGCGCACAGCAGTGTCCCACAAACAGTCGTGGATTGAAAATGATCAATTTATTATTGTTTCTTTTTGGGGGGATTATTATTAGGCGTGTGGAGTAAGGAAACCTGCCCAAGGTTTCGCCCTCCCTGGAATTGAACCCAGGTGCTTCACTCACCCAGGCGAGTGCTCTAACCACTGAGCTACAGGACTTCCACTATTTCTGTAAAGCTCTGGCAAATAATACAGGTTTATTAATTACATTGTCCACAATAAATTTGGTCATTAGGATTTTGCCTGTGTTTGTATTCTTCAATAAAATAGGGATGATGGGCCCTACAACTGATTGTACAAATGTTCCATTCTGTGTAGCATAAATAAACAACATTTTGGTTCCATTGCTTTGTCTCCCTACATTTTATAAACTAGCTATCTCTGTAGATTAAAAGTATCACATTATCCAAAATAACATGCTCGATACTTTTACAAAAAGATGAATTTCTATACTTAAATAATAATAATTCTTGCACTTGATATAACGCCTTATCATGTCTTTGAGACATCTCAAAGCGTTTCACAGAAAATACTGTAAAATTAATTGACTGTATATTTTGTGGGCGAAAGTATGTGCCCAAATCTACTGAATTTATCCAAAGAAATTCAGAGGATCTCAAAGAAAAATGGGAAGATCCAATATTGGATGGGATGGAAAAGATGATTACATACATATTCAATATTTCCACATTCCAAAGACCACATTCATTTTTAGATTAACTACCATTAAGCATTTGAACAGAGGAACACGATCATTCATCTGTCCAGATTTGATTAAAAAAATTCAAATGTACCCAGCAAGTCGACATTGCAACATTCTTCAATAAGACTCTGAAATATCTCACCTTCATCCAGGTAGGAATCAATTAAGCTCCCTCCAAGTTTCTTGATCACATGAATAGCTTCAAGGTTACCAGAACCTTTAAGCCTCATCACAGCTTCCACTGCTAGATTAGCAAAGTGATTTTTGTGATGAGTCAGTAACTTGGATGAAAGTGTAGTCCTGGAAATGTTCATCAGGTCTTCACGGAATTTGGCTTCATCATTCCTGAAAATAGTAAAATGAGGGAAACTACTTCAGAACATTTCAAAAAATGTAAATGTAACGCAACTACACAACCCCAGGCTCCACAATGTAGAATGTAGTCAGAATATATTTAACATGATAAATAATACAAAGAACCTATAAATCAAGCCCCAAAGTCTTCAAAACAAGCATGAAAATAATGACTACTGCCAAAATCAGATTCTTAACAGAAAAGGCAGTTTTCAGTCTACATGATTTCATGCACAAATATGATGTGCAGTGATGAACAATCAATGTCTCTTCTCAGTAAACCTGATGATTTTTATTTTCCCCAGATTTCAGAACATAAACTAAATGTGTAGATTGTTATTGTAGCCTGCCCCCTCCAAGTTAGATAAATAGGTACAGCTTCAAATAATCAGTTTTTTTAAATTCTATTTTTTCCAATTTAAGTTACTGGCAAAACAATGGTTCAATACTACGCAAGATTTAATCTTAACATCCAAAACTGAGATAATGCACACTGTCCATAGCTGGTGAAACTTACCATATCCAGCAATTTTTACTTTTAGTTTATCCAGGTCACTGTATACATTTCTCAATTTTTGACAACTGTAAAGAGGGAGTTAAAAAGTACACAATTCTATAGTACTTTAGTCTTTTGTCAAAACTATCGCTTGTTTAGTTTTACGCTTCTTATTTTTCAAACTGCTTTCATAGAAACAAAAACAACAAAAACAGAATCTAACCCATGATCCACTGCAGCTTTTTCCAAAGCATCTCTCGCCGCTTGTGTTGCCTTTCTCCAGCCTGCAATAATTGTCTGAGGATGAAGTTTTCTAGCAACAAGAGATTCTGCTTCCTGAGAAGTATNAAAAAAAGATAAATAATAATAATTTGGTCACTCAACCCATGACTGTTTGTGGGACACTGCTGTGCGCAATTGGCTGCTGCGTTTGGCTCACAAAACACACAGACACAGTCACTAAACTTTACTGTGTATCCTGTGAAGCGCTTTAAAACATATCGAAAACATGATGAGGCGCTACATCAAATACAAGGATTATTATTATAGGATTATATTATTATTACATACTAGCTGTAGCATTACAGCTTCGCTTGCAACCAAAGGATCCAATATGGAATGTAGATTGACACAAACATTTTGTTTAGACGTTATACTCAGCTGGGAGGACTCCTGTGGGAGGACTCCTTTAATATATTTTCTTCAGTCTTCCTGTCTCTCTCTCTTTCCCTCTCCGTCTCGCTCCCTCTCTCTCTCACACAAAATAGTCACACTTTATATAATATTCTCTCTCAGTCTCTCTCACTATCTGTCTCTCTCTCTCTCCCACATGGGCGGACTCTAGCTCCTATGACAACCACAAAAAAGTGCATTACATTTGTTGCAGAATATAGATGCATCTCTCTGAATGGTGAGTGCTTTCCTCTGTCACTATGTAGTTGCAGAATACGATGCATACCTCATATTTTGGGGCTTAATTTTTTAATATAGCATTTTTTAATATAGTTCATCAATGATAGGAGATCCCCCCCCCAAAGAAATATGCCCATGACACTGCCAGATGCAAGACCTTTCCGATGAGGTATAAATCATGTCTCTACGTCAATCAGTTATTACGTAATTGTCAGATAATTGACACACAGACGGACAGTTATTTTATTAGTACATAATAAAAATACACCAAAAGTGTTTTACATTGTTTTTGGTCATCTGGGCAAGACACATGCAGAAGCACATCAATCACCATGCTTTACATCACTGCATAGCTTGTCATTGAAAGCACCGTCTGGTAAGCTTCCTGCTGCTTGACCTGCTAGGACCACTCTACACATTAGGGTTTTGACTTACAAAGATGCTGATTTACACAAAAAAGCACTTTGTTTAGCACTGGGAATCCCTCTTATAATGTGTCTAATGCCTCAATGGTGGTATTATGAGAGGCACAGAAAATGGCTGACTTTCCAGTTGTTGCTGATGTCATTTCTAATATGCTGTGCATGCCCGCTATGTGCAGGAAGAATTGTTGACTTCAGCAAACCAAACCAATCTTGGGTGATAATGCAAAGCAATGCTACATTCATGGTTGCTATATTGATGGACATCATTACATTGTTGTTGGCTCCATTATCAGCAATTTAGTTGAGATTATTATACACATCCTCAATGAAACAGGTGATTAAGTGCCACAGTTGGATGATAAAGACTCTACAATGCTTTGTTCCGGTTTAAGTGTAGTGCTGAAATTCTTTTGAACCGGACTATGCAAAATTTACTAGTATTTTTTAAGAATTGAATTCCTAGTATTGTTTTAATAAATTGAAAGATAATGTGAACAGAAACCACTCCACTGAGTGGTGTGGAAATACTCAAATATAAAAATTACTTCTTTTTAAAAAAAATCATTAGAATGTTTTGTCCTCTGTGCACTTTTTAAAAAGCAACAGTTACAAGTATCATAATGTACCACATACCCGCAAGAGCTCAGCTGCCAGCACAGTCACAGATGTAGTTCCATCTCCGACTTCATCATCCTGTACCTTGGACATGTCTGTGAACAGGACAAAACAGCGTACTTTTAAGACAAATACAAGCTACTTAACGTTTCCAGAAATAAGAGACAGTACCCAAAAATCTTATTTATACACAAGTTGGAAAAATCACTCATTCTTTCCACCCATCATCAGAGATAGAAAGAATGAACAAAGTTTTTTCTAACTTGTGTATAAGTAAAAGTTGCAAACATTCCCAAATATTACACGAAATTTAACTTTTACTTGGTGTACTAATCCTATGGAATATTGTATGCAAAAGCCATTTGTCAACATTAAAATTGATAGATGAGGAATTGTTTGAACTCACCAACCAAAACTTTAGCAGCTGGATTATCCACACCAATAGATTTAAGGATTGTAGCTCCATCATTGGTCACTGTTACAGAACTATCTTTCCCTCCACTCATCAGTATTTTGTCCTGGAACAGATAAGCAAAGATAGTTTTAACCTTCAGTGCCAATTCCAGTTTTCACTTCTCTAAATGAATGTAATTTCAACTGTACCATATCCTTAGAAATATTACTATAAATATCCAATGCTGATGTGAGACAGTAATCTTGAAAAACAAGACCATAGAATGTTTAACATGCAGCAAGTTTTTGTTTGAATCGTCAGAAATCATTACCAATATTACAAAATCTCAATCTCATCACTTACCATGCCTTTTGGTCCCAATGTGCTTTTAACCAAATCTCCAACTGCAATAGCACCGACAAAGGAAGACTGAAAGAAATCACATATTACTTTTGAAAACCAACTGATGACAATTACAAAAAAAACTTTACTGTATACCCATCCCACATTTAAACCAAAAAATCCAAATTAAATACCACAACTACATAAGTTAAATTTGAAAATTAGACAAATACACAAGTACTATATACGGGCAGCTAATGCTGGTTTTGAAGATTAACTGTAAGTACAGCACCTTTCTACAGTAACTAGTTAACACCAACCCCAACTTTAAGTCAATGAATTGGAACTGAAGCTGTTGCTAACAGATGCTTCTTGGTTAAAACACATGCAAACTACTAGTTTTAGGTTGTAACTATCATAAGTTGTGCTTCAGAATTTAAACGTGGTGAGAATGTGGAGCTCACTACTAAATGCTATGGTAGAAAAACAGAAAGCATCAACATGTTAAGCAAAAAAAAGGATGCATAAATGGGGAGAAGAGAGGGTATGGAAGATGGGATTAGGAGGAGTGGTAGCTAGTATAATCCATGGGTTACGTTGAACGGCCTGCAGCACTATGTAATTGTATGTAATTTGTTTAGCTCATCATCTTTGGTAAGCAAAAAATACAAAAATAAAAAATTGCCATCAGTCTCTTCAAAAATGCTCCCACTGAGAACAGGAATATTCTACATTCTCTAACAGAGGGAATCGTGTATTGCTGTTTGCAGTAATTATTAAAGCATCTTACCAGACGAGCTGTCTCTGCCTTTTCTTCATCGGCACCAGGTGTGAATATACTCACAGGGGCTAGTGAAAGGGAAGCCTGTTGGAAATAAACATAAAATAATGATCTAAAATGTTTTACACTCACTCAGCATGCCTTTAAATTATTCTCATCACGCAAAATATTGGCTATCAATACCCTGGAGCTGGTAGTGGGTTCGGTGTCATGCAAGTCTGAATAGAGATTTCCCTCTCCCAACATCCCTGGAAATTCTTGGTTAAATTAATAATCATCCTTCATTTGATTATAGCATCTTCACTTTAGGAAGCAATCTCAAAGCACTATACAGGATTAACCATAAGGTATAGTGACTGCGTTTGAAACACAAACATGGCAGGCAATTTACACACAGCAATGTTCCACAAGCAGTCATGATGTGATTGACTTATCTGGAGAAATTTATGGTTAAAAATAAACCAACAAAGCATTTTTACGCCAGACAGATTTGAACTAAACTCTAATTGTAAGAATTACAATCATGCTTTTTAAAGCTATAACAATGAGCGGGTGTTAAAATTTATACAAGTGATCAGTTTCATTGACACGTCCCTGTGGCGTATGGGTGATGGGAGTGAAGAGGGGAAGCATTGGGATGGCAGAATAACCCTAGGGTGGATTCTGCACTTAGCAAACGGCCAACAAAAGCAGTCAGCGTGAATATTAGAGGTGATATTGTTCAGGTGTCAGCCTGGCTCAGTTGGTAGCACTCTCGCCCCGAGCTAAAAGGTAACGGGTTCAAACCCCACATCGGGACTTTTGAGCTCAAGTCCAGGCAGACACTCCCAACGTGGTGCAAAGGGCTCGCTGCACGGTTGGGAGTTGCTGTGCTTTGGACGGACGAGACGTGAAACCGAGGACCCCGTCTCCCCGTTCATGAAATGTTAAAAAGTTTCCCATTGCTGTGCGTACATCGGCTGCCACGATCGCCTACAAAAAAAAAAACTGTGAAACGTAAGGATGATTTGCAGCATTGGCTGCAGGAGTGGGAGAGGCGCTGTCTGGAGGCCCTGAAGGTGCGGCTCATTCATTCCTTGTCCTGCTGCTCCAACTGCACATGCGCAGTCACACCCTTCCCCCCCGAAGTACCAGAAGCTTCGATGAGGGCCCGGTTTCGCCCTCAGGCGCGGGAGGCGCTACCGGGGCCCCGGGAGAGGGCACGCGAGTGGGGCATTGGGGCGGGGGGGGAGAGAGAGAGCGAGGCCTGTAGACCTAAAAAAAAATCCACGGGGTTCCCTCACCAGGGGAGGCCGCGCTTTTAGTTTCCATTGAAGCCAAACCCCCCCTCCTCACGCCCCCACCAGACACCGCCACGGGCTCCTCTCCCTCCTCCCCGCACAAAAAAACGGCTCCCTCGCTTCCCCGGTGCCGGCCGGCCGGCCGGTCGGTCTCCCACCCCACCCAGCGGCTCGTTACAGAACGAGTAACGGGCCCAGGAGCCGGTCCGCTCGGCTCCCGCACAGTCGCCGCTGCTCGCGCTCGAAAGCGGCGGCGCTCGGTCCGCGAACCGCCGGAGGGGAGTGTGAACGTTAATCGTAGAAAACCCGGGGTGGTGGGGGTGAGGGGGAAGGGGGGGGAGAGGGTAACCGTTATCGGCCCCGGGGTCGACTCCTCACCATGATCACTCGCTTCAAATCGCCTCGTGCAGAAAGAAGACCGAGCACCGGAAATAGCCCCCCCCCAACCGTCACTGGCCCGGATGAAGCCGCTTCAACCGGATGTTATCACCATAGAGACTGTTGCGGAGCGCACACACACACACACACACAGTCAAGGCAGCTCCGCGTTGGGGACAGATACTTACAGATGAGCTCCACCATGGGGACGCATGTACAGAGCAGCTCCGCGCTGGACACACACACACACCCGCAGCTCCGCGCTGGGGACACGCACACACCCGCAGCTCCGCGCTGGGGACACACACACACCCGCAGCTCCGCGCTGGGGACACACACACACACACACCCTCAGACGTACTCCAACTCAGCCCAAGGTTACGCACGCGCAGATCTGCTCCACGAAGAAGCAAAGGACATGTTGGCGCGTCAGTAACAGACTCAATGGACAGAGGCACACAGTGCAGTCACTGAATAATATTACACAGTCAATTCGCTTTACAGTGTTATTCTGTGAAGGGTCCCGAGTCGCCTCGAAGACGCGATAAGGCTCCATATCAAATGCAAGGATTATATTTATTTTATTATTTACAGCACAGGAGGAGGCCATTCGGCCCGTCGTGCCTGGGCAGACTCTTTGGAAGAGCTGCCCAATCAGTCCCACTCCCCTGCCCTTTCCCCATAATCCTCGCATATTTTTTTCCCGTCTAATTCGCTTTTAAAAAGTTGGTGTTGGATCTGTTTTCACCGCGCCTTCAGGCAGTGCGTTTCAGACCTGACAACTGTGTGCAAAAAAAAAAATTCTCATCTCCCGTCTGATCCTTTTGCCAATTATCTTGAACCTGTGTCCCCTGATTTCCACCCAAGTCACCTGCGCATAGAATAATTTTCTCATCTACTCCCTTCAAAAACCCTCATGATTTTGAACACCTCTATTAAATCTCCCCTTAACCTCCCAGGTCTAAGTAGAATGATCCCAGGATTGCCAAGGGAGCGAGGTCAAAATGCAGGAAAATTGCATGGCATATAGGCATGATGGTTGACTACAAAATACAGTTGCTACACTTTACAATAAATCCTGTAAAATGCTTTGAGATGTATTCCCAATGTGAAAGGTGCTGTATCAAATGCAACAATTTTTTTTAATGTCAAATGTAAGAATGATTAATTTTTAGTGATTTGGAGCAGGAGACCAGTTATATTCTATTTCCTCCATATCAATTGTTCTGCAAAAAATACCAAATACTGAATTTTCATATTTTGCACATGAGCACCTTGGCATGAATGCAGAACACTCAAATTGGATGTTATTTTTTAGTGTTATTAAAGAGCAGCTCTTGTAATCAGCTCTAATAATCCTTGCATTTGGTATAGCACCTTATCACATGACTTTTTTGTGGGCAAACGTGGCAGTCAATTTGCCACGTCATTGTCCCACGAACAGCTATAGTGAGCGACCAATTTTATTTGGGAAATTGTTTGACAGGACACCAGGGCAAAAAACTCCTTTTTAAAATCATACCATGAGATCTTTAATATCCACATGGTCAGACAGACCGGACCTTGGTTTAACGTTTCATCCGAAGGCTGGCACCCCCAACAATACAGCACACCCGAATATTGCATTGGAGTGTCAGCAATAGACTATATGGGTTACAAATCTGGACATGGGGCTTGAACCCATAACCTTCTGACTTGGAGGTGAGAATGTTAACTGAGCCAAGCTGACACACTAATAACAAAAAGCAGTCTGTTCAAAGTTTCGTGGCTATCCAAGTTTATATTTTACAGTGCCAGTACCACAGCTCCATCTTAATTTATGTTCCCTGCAACCCATTTATATTGCATACATTTGGCAGCAAATCACTATCAAAACCATGGCAACTTGCAGTCAAGTTTGCAATATATACGAAGTATAAATCAAATGGTCAAATTCACGATCCTCAGGTTAAAACTTTGCTAGCTACTAATACTAGGTACGGTATTATTCTCTCTGATAAAGTATACACTTGGTATATTAATGGTAACTACTTTCTCTAGGGATCCTGAAATGATTGAAAGACAAAGTGCCATGACAATCACAACCACCAGATGGTATCTGTGCTTTTTTAGGATGCATAAAGAAAGCATGCCAGAGTCCTGATGATTATGAAAAAGACACATTTCGTGAGGGCGAGCTAAATACTATACTCTCAAGTTAGTTGGCTAAACAGCGAGATGGCCTCCGGCTGTGAAAGGTGCAATATAAATGTACATTGTATTGTATCACTCAATGTTGCATTTTCCACTGCAAATTATCCTATAAAGTATTTGAACTTGATTCTGTACATATGCATTTTCTGTCAGAAAGGTCACTCATTGAATAGAAAATAGGAATCGGAACAATTCTACCTAATATTAACCCAGAAGAGCTGAGGCAATTGTAATATGGCAATTACTACACTAGCTACGATCAGCCAATTCAGGACAAGGTTTGACCCAGAGAGCGATTTTCTAGTCTGTATGGCTCAGCTCCATAATGCACAGTACCAATACTACCTAGGCCAATGGGTTTATCACTTAATCAATATTTGATACATACTGTGGTAAAGGGCATATCAATTCTATCACTACTATAATCAGGTTCAATGAGAGTTCATTAAATGAGGTTAGAGGAAGATTAAGCGCCTTTTTTTAAAGAAGTACTCAATTGTGGCTGCAGCGAATGCCTGCCGTGTGCTAGCACCAGCGGAAGCCTGTAGACTTTTAAAGATAAATTAATCTCTCTTGCGAAAGCTATCAAACTTCTACGGGGATAGAAGGTTGAGGGGCAGCACACTGAAGTTTTGCCTAGGGCAGCAATTTGTCTTGAGCTGCTTCTGCCTGTTCAAGTAAATGTCAGATCCCGTAGCATTATTTGAAAAGAGAAAAGAATTTCTGCTTTCGTCCTGTCCCAACAATTCTCAGTTAAATTGGTCTTTCAATACATAGCTGTTTGTGGGACATTGCACTTTGCAGCAATTGCCTGCATTGCATTCTGAAACCGTTCAAAGTTATAGAAACTATATCAAATGAAAGGATTATGGTACCTATTCCGTTGATATCAGTGTACCCAAATGACTTTCATTCACAACTTAAATCCCAGAATCAAGGAAAATGATTTTTTATATTACTTTAACGTACCAAAACATCTCAAAGTGCTTCACAGTAATTAATGTCAAACATAGTTACTAACTGGCCATTCACGTGACAGTGGGAACACTGACAGTTTGTGGTGTGATCTGAAAGCAGACAGTATGCAGCTCCTTCTGAGAAGAGCTGCAACATATGACATGGAGATCCAATGCATAATGGAGGGAGCTGGGCCAAACAGAGGATAATGGAATAAATAGGGCCATTCAATTCTCACATCAAAGGGAAGGAGTGCAGCTGGGATGGCAAATTTGCATGCCCAATGGAAGATGTTAATCAGCAGGCAATACATGACTGACCTGGTTGAGATGGATTGAAAGTGGGGTGACATTAGATAGATGGCTTGCAGTAAACTTTGCCAAATCTTTATGAAAAAAATTAAGTCATAAAAAAGCAAGAAAAAGGTCAGATTCTAAACCCTAAGTAGATTTGCAAAATGTGAATAGTTTTACAGAGGTTTGTTGAAAATCAAGAATTCATGGTTTGTTAATAGTGAAACGCAAACAACCATAGAAATATGTGATTTCATTACATTTTTGGCGTAGGCTAAACAAATTGCAATCTTACTGTAACATTGGGGCGGAAATATTACACAATAACTTCTATTTATATAATGGCCTTCATGTAGTGACATCTTGGAGCACTTTCCAAGGTGGAGGGGCAAGGAATGCGCAAGAGGTCCAAGTTCGCCAAGTAGAGGGGCGAGCAGGATACTGAAAGTAGAAAAGATCAGCGGTAGGGAGGTGCAAAAGCGTGAAAGGATTTGTAGGTGAGAGTGAGGATCTAAGTCAATCCAGGCGAGGACAGGAATGATGGTCATATTTTTATATCCTTAGCTGCCCAAAAGACACTCTTTGAAAATGATTAGCTCATTTCCAAAAATACGTTTACATATTATATTCAGGAGGCATCTTAATTAAAAAAAATTACCCAGTACCAAATGTTTATCCAGGTTGAGATTCTCCCCATTTTTTTAATTCTTGGCAATGTATTCGATTTAAACTTGAGGAAGGTTGGAAAATCAATATACATATGTATATACCTTTTGAAGACATTCTGACTGGTGTCTGCTTTACATTTGTCCAGTTGTGAATACAAGCCTACTTATAAACCTTATCTTGGAGTGAATGAACACATTTTCAGTACCCAAAGCATTTTAATATCAAAATTTACCTTTTCACTTTATTGAAAAGGTACAGATTTTAAATGCAATCTTTAGAAAGTCTCCATGGCCAAAGAGCTAGTACTGTTGGGACCAAAGGAACATATTGCACATGTGCACAACAGTTTAAATATTTTCTTTGTGCATTAGTGATTATTATTCAAACACTGCTCAAATGGACACTGCTGTGCGCAATTGGCTGCCGTGTTTCGATCACAAAGTAGTCAATTCACTTTACAGTATACTCTGTGAAGCACTTTGAGACGTCTCGAAGACATGATAAAGCACTATATCAAATGCAAGGATTATTATCATTATACAGCCCACCACACCCTCTTCAACTCCCAAACCGAGGCTCGGGTGGCCAGATAGCAGCTTGGAGTGCTTTGATACGTGAAAGACACTCTAAATGCAAATTGTGTTGTGCTACACCATAAAATCATTATGGTGAATTTGTTTTCTGTACCCATGCTGCGGTCAAGACTGAAGCAGAAACAAATTTAACAAGATAAAATTATAGAAAAATAGATGAATATGTATTATGTACACATGTATGCAGTCTGGTGCTGTAATCCTTTGGTGCACTCATAGAATGCTGTGCCTCAATCTCTCTGCACACCCATGTTCAGATCATACCTGAAGATTCTTCGACTGTGCCTATGCTCACCTCGATTCTCTTCTTGGCTCGGCGTTAAGCTCCATCACCACTGTTAAGCGCTCTGAGAATGCAAGTTGTCGTTGTTGAAGTTGAGTATGGTTAATTATTCATTTCTGCTTGACCACGACAATTATTCAACAACTGCATTTATATAGTGCTTCCAACATAAGACGAATGTCTTGTGGGGCTTCTCAGAACAAATTCACAAAATGTGAGGCAACATGTTGGAGAGACGAGGGAAAACCTGGTGGAATAATAGTTCAACATGGACCATTCAGTTTCGGGATCAGGATTTAAATCTACCAGCAGAGTGACAGGATGATAGAAATTGGGTAGTCTCAACCCTCGAGGAAAAACATCAATCCAGTTACTGGAAAGTACAATACAGCACATCATTTTCCACTGAATAAGCCTCACTCTGTGCCTGTAGGAATAGTTAATATGGGAAGTGGAAATCTCAGAAAAGTTCTTAGTAGCACTAAGGAGCAGTGGCAGACTAGCAAAAGGGCTCAGGTTTGTCCGGTAAAATGGGGGCACCACCAATTCATGGTTGTGGGGAAGCATAAAACATCTACATGTTTAAAAAACTTGGAATGTCTGAAGTAGGTCTTATGGGATAATAAGTATCGGGAGCTATTCATAGGGGTACTCGGGAAATTGCCTGATTTGCCATGTACCCAGTCTACCATTGGTGGGGAGTGGTTTCCAGAGGTTGGAGTTGTTGGACATTATTGGGGAATTTAGAGCAAAGTACTTGACAATGTTTGATCCTCATAAAACCAACAAAATAAATTAATTCCTTTCTCCAGCACAAACTTGTTGAGAACAAAAGGTTTGTCAGTCAAACTGATGTACGGAATTGACATGTATCTTCATGGCCTGGTCAAGGTTGAGTTTACAAGCGGGCCTTCTTTGCACTCTGGGGTAACAACAAAATTGCATTTGTATAGCACCTTTCACTTTGGGAGGACGTCCAAAGATGCTGGACAGACAGAGTTTCGAATCCAAGCTGGAGTTCGGGGAGAGTGGAGAGCGCAAGGGTAGGGGAAGCAGGGAGATCGAAAGCATGGTCGAAGAGGAGGGTCTTGAGATGGATCTTGAAGGTGGCAAGCGAGGGGGAGGGACTGCAGGATGGAGTTCCAGAGGGTGGGGGCAGAATGGCAGAAGGCCCGCCCGCCAATAGTGGGGCGAAGGTGAGGACCAGGATCTTTAACTGTATTCTCTGTGTGATGGGAAGCCAGTGGAGTTGGGCAAGGATGGGGGTGATAGGGTTGTGGAGCCTAGTGTGGGAGAGGACACGGGCCGCAGAGTTCTGGATGATCAGCAGCCTGTGGAGGTCGGAGTTGGGGAGGCCGACAAGCAATAAGTTTGCATAGTTGAGCCTCGATGTAATGAAAGTGTGTATGAGGGTTTCGGCGGCCTGTGATGTGAGACAATGGTACAGCTATGTTGGGGAGGTGGGGAAAGGCAGAGCAGGTCATGGTGCAGATGTGGAGTAGAAAGGATAGTTGTGGGTCATACAAGACTCCAAGGATCCGGACTGGCTTATCAAGATAGTTTCCAACCGTGGATGGTGATGCTGTCAGCGCCTGAAGAACTACAAAGAACAAGATTTAAAATAAACACTACACAGAAAACACGTTATTCACTCTATAAGACTGCAGACATAATTTGTTATTAAACAAAAAAAGTTTATTATTAATTATACAATGCTAGGTACATTGCTCATTTCTCATGATGCAGCTTATTCCACAGGGAATGTCGAGAGCTATAAAACGTGTCGCCTTCTCTGGCAGCTGCCAAATGCGCAAACAGTGATTTGTGTAAAAATTTGGTTTTACTTCAAAACTAGAGGACTCTTGTAAACCAGGTACCTATGTAGCATCAATTAAAAATGTATGTAAAAATCTCAACATTTCCATGCTACAAAAAAATGTATTATGATATTGGCACTTTTGACATTTGACAACCTAATACATCCTACAACACACAGGTATACCTTCAAATGACAATTTTGGCAAACTACATCAGTACCTGAAATGCAAGCCAAAAATATGGCAATTTCTACACTAATTTTCTGCAAAGAGTACACTTTGTACCCTGTAACATCAAAGAGCAATGCAAGAAAACATCAAATGCATGGAATGTTTGCAAGTCAAAACATCAAAGGGGGTAAAATATCCAAAAATAATTTTACAACAAAATTAAGTAAGGGTGTGTCCCCTCTCTTTGAGTTTACTACCGTTCTGTGTCCTATGTAAAAAATAATTTTAAACTATTTTACTACTTTTATACAATCACTATATGCAGGAAGAAAAACTATCACTTTATAATGTAAGTTAGAGCATTTTACAGTTTTGTACAATACAAAGAGAAGTCAAGAAACAGTAGATGTGGGTTTTTAAGCTTAGTGTAATTTTTATATTATGGTAGTTGGTGAATGTAATGTTTGTATGGGTTTACTTTGTAATTACTGAGTTGGACCATGACACTTACCATATATTTAAAAGGACCAGTCACTAATGGTATCAAAAGTACACATACGGGTTTAGTTAGAAAACTGCACTTTCATTTTAAGAATGTAAGCAAATAAGCCCTAAATGAAACTGGTAAAACAAAGTCAACTCTCGTCTGGAAAGCATTTAGAAACCTAGTGACCAAATGACACAAGGGTTTAACCTTGGTGCCATGCTAGCATTCAGAATTACTGTGACATTCAGGATAATATGTATAATACCTTCGGTAACTTGATTACCATACTTTGATGAAAACTATCAATACACATTTTACTTGGACCTTGTTTGGTAAATTCTCAGTGTAAGTGCAAAATGGATACCAGTATCAATTAAAGATAATGAAACAAATATACGTACCGCTATAGAAACTATATTTAGTTAGGTAGGTCACTTGCCTGCAAAGTGTATACATACAATAAAGATCCATAAGAAATGCTGGAAAAGTCAGCATAAAATTAAATTCAGCTGATGCGCTTAAGGCCATCAATATCAATGTTCTAGTGAGAGCGGAAGATATCTCCAATTAAACTGAATGGAATTAGCACTGTAAAAGTGACCGACCATGTCCTAAAATCTAAATTTTAACTACAGAATGATAAAATAAAAGGGTGCTCTTATGGAGTTCCTGCTCTATATGAATTCCCTTTGAACGGAAATAAGCACATAAGGCTCAAAATACAATAATCCTATAACGTATCCTTATTTCAGTTTATAACAGCTGTTAGGTTTTTAGAAAAAGAGATCAATCCTTGTCTCTTCATTTATCAATTTAACAAAGGTGCAACTGAAACAAAATAGTGCTTCCTAAGCTCACATTGGCAGGTCAGTACTATTATGTCGTGTTTTTCTTGCTGTTCCATCATCTCTTGGCAGTGCTTTCTGCAAGTTTGACATAGCAGCAGTCTTTTCTATGTCTATCATAGCATATAAATCTGTTCGCCTTGTCGGAGTCTGTGGAAGTGGAGTTGTTGGCGTTTTTGGAGTCTGTGGGTTATCAGAATCACTACCACCTTCCAAGTCAACTTGGATGTAGTTCAGCTGTCTATGTTCTAGACTTGGTCGCCTAACATCAAAATTAAAAACAGTTGGGGAGCAATCCCGTTGCCGTACAAATTCAACTTTGTGTACGTTAGGCTGAACAGTAACATTCTCTGTATTGACATAATTATGCATTTGATCAAGATTTGTATGATAACCATTCTGAGAAGGCGTCTTTGGTCCCAAGCTATCTTCTTCATCTCTGCTTTGTTTGCGGACTTCCCACACTGGAGGCAAAGAAGGCAGGTTTTCATAATTTAAGAGTGCAGTCCTCCTTTGAGCAGAATTGTTGATATTCTGAGGGTCTGAAACGCTATTTGATTTTAATCTACCTCGTCTGCCTCCAATGGTAGGTGGGACCGACAGACCGTTAAAATTTTCATACACAAGTTTATTATTAGGAGGTGCCTCCTTTCGCTCATCACTGTCGTAGCCAGTGTCCCAATCAGTGCAATTGGTGCCGTTGCCAGCACATGGCTGCTCACTTCCATTGGTCTCCTCACTCTCCCTTTCCAATAACTGCCTTTGAACGGGTGTTGGTCCCAAGACAAATTTAATTCCTTCAGGTTCAAAGACAACCTGGGGATTTCGATCTTCCATGGAGCAGCAGTGATTCCCTCGTGCCTTGTTGACATCACCGTTTAAAGGTCTGAGTTCTATCGATGTCTGTGCACTGGATCGATTCTTCAATTCTTCATGCACACCAGAAGTATTGACGTATGTATGGACCTGTAAAGAGATTAAACATTTTGTTAAAGTTGTGAACTAGAACCATAAGCAGAACTAGAAATGCAATAAAAGTTTATCTGAAAAAGTAAATTCAGATTATTTTCTACATAACAGAGTGGAAGAAAACAGTGGAAAACAGTTGGATTCACTGATAGTGGCCCAGAGTCACTGATAAGGAATCCTGTCAGTAACTGGCAACACAGCAGACTTGTGGAAATCCATTTCACACCGTCCGGCATGGAGGGCGCTATATAAATCCAAGTTGATGTTGTTTCCAATGTTTCAGAACCAGGATCCTGTGGCATACTGCCAGTTCATAATGGAGTTATTATTGGCGAATTGTGTTGTGAATCGTTGTTTTTAAATCCCAACATCGTATTGATAAAAGATATGCCCCTTACTCACTCTTTGTGCTTCGGTTATTCAAGTGTATTCTCAACACAATGCAAAGCACACCTTATTTTTAAAAGTTTAAATACTAAAATAAACTTTACACATTAAACATAACTGATATGTCTAAATATTCTTTTTTTAACGCTACAAAAAAACACTATTATATTGCTATTTTAAATGCAGTAATGTTTGATTGTGATAAAATTATGCACTGGAGGCCACAAATTGCAGAACACCACCCAATTTGTTCCAAAAAAATGAAGCACTCTGCTTACTTGTTCCTCTGATACAATTAGAGGATGTGTTGATTCTTCATCCACTGAGGGCAGGCGTGCACTGCCGACAGATGGATGTCTTGTTGAAGGATGAGACGATCCATCTCCAAATGATGGGTATCTAGGATATCCATTTGGTAAAATTGGTTGAACCAAACCTGGAGCTAAATGAAAGAAAACACAATTTGCAGAGACAGTTGTAGCCTTTGCACACAGCTTTGGATGATGTAGTTACGGGAGGAGGAGGAGGAGGAGGAGGAGGGAGAGAGGTGGGGGATCTACAGCTAACTTGGTCCTCAAAATGAGAAGTTTGTTGAAGCATAATACATTTTCTACATAAACACGTCTACATAAATAATACTTACTGGGAGGTGTCTGTGGAGTCCTGGGAACATCCAACTCATTATGATGGTCGTGTCTTTCCACAACTGGCTCCTCTACAACACTTATACTGTTACACTGCATGATATCCTGTAACAGGTTGAATATCTCTTCTGCTCGAGCACACTTGAAAGCAAAGATCCCTAAAGAATGCAATGGATATATGTAATCACCAACATAAGAGGTTCTGAAATGTCCATGTCAAATGTAATTACGTCAATCACCTATAAACGCTTCAGTAACAGATTTCTTCCTTCTAGAAATTGAATACAACTCAAATATCGCTATTCTTCTGCTCTTGCAAGTTACAGACTTTTAAAAGTGGTTCACCATCAACACACAAGAGAAGGGACTATTTGGGCTACAAGCAGTTGACAAGTTTCCAACAGAAAGAAAATAAAAACACTGACTACATGACATATAGGAGGGGAAAACACTGCTGTTCATTCAAACAAACAACTCTGGTCAGCCCCCAAAGGGATTACACACAGTTCAAGAGGACAGCCAGCAACACCAGTTGCTTCCCCAGTATTGTGCCTCTTTTCAATGAACAGCAGAGGGAGCTTGACTTACCATTGCAAGCATAGTCAGATAGACATCAGTAACGTCCACCATTCCCAGTTTTTGGCTTATTCTTCCATTGTAAGCATTAAGTTAGAGTTGACATTCTTGTTAATCGTTTAATAGTTAAATCAATCTTTTAAGAAATGTTATAGAACTGTCATAATATGTTTCACTATAACGTGGGTTCACTTGTGCCCTGGAGACCGGCATCTATCTCATGGTTATATAAACAGATGGCACTACATGTTATGCTTTTACAAGTTAAAAGTCTAAGATTTTGAAATAATAACAGACAGCATCCTTCTTAACCTCCTACACCAATGCATTTCAAAGCAAATTATATGTAGTATCAACATAACTTCAGTTGTGGATATAAATATAAAAATACCTTGGAAGTTATTTAAACCTATTTTTGAAACTAAAGAATTAAATGCAGTATTGCAATAGTGAACAATGCAGTGCATACCCACTTGATATCTTTTGTTGGCCCATAAAACACACCGTCACTACACTTTACCCTACAACCTGTCAAGCGCTTAGAGACGTCCTCCCAAAGTAAAAGGCGCTGTACCAACGTAAGGATCATTTTTACCACAATGTAAAGTGAACCATGATTGTGAATAATAAATTATGAGTGAAAATACACCTTATAATTACTGAAACTAATAGGACGCGTTGTACCAAAGTTTAACAAAGCTACAATATTTCTGAACAGAAAGATCTTATGAATTTGACTACTGAAACATAACTTTGTGCAGCATTTTTCTACCTCTCAAGTTTTTAAAGTCAGATACATACCTTGTCCAGTTTGACATCGCCGACCACTTTCAAAAGAGAAAAGGTTAGAATCATAACCATAGCGACGCAGGCAGAGGTAGGGCCATTTTACCTCATCTCTCTTTCTCGTGTGTAAAATCAGTTCCGTATCTGTAAGTTCCATTATGCCAGAACCCAGCTCATTACCATCATCATCCACATTAATTACCTGCAAAAATAAATGCATTCACTATTAGTATTTAGTTAAGAAAGAGCTTGCCTTTTTGTAGCCACTATAACGTCCAAGCACCTAAAACAGTAGTCAAGCACCATTTGCAAAATTTATGGAACTTCAAAAGCAACACAGTATTTTGATAAATTATAATTTTACTCAACATCCCTCAAAGAGTAATTTAGAAAAGTGTATAACCAGAAGCCATGCAAAGAAACTGATAACGTACCTAAAATATCATTCTACTGTAAACACTAGGAGCAATGATTAAGCGATTGATGCCTGGCTTTGTAGAGGGTCTCCCCCCCCCCACCCCGATCTAACCAGATTTCTGCCCCATCCTTAATCGTAGAAACTGTGTGTACACTATTGAACATAGTTAAACAGACTATTGCTATTACACATCTGCTCTGCAGAAGCCATTTTGGAAAACAGAATTAACAGTGACAAAGGATCCAATAATTGCCAGATTGTAGCAACTGACACTGATATCACCAGTTGCTGCTTGCCCAATTTCAATTGGGTCACAAGTGCAGATAGATTGCTGACTGTTTGGGTCAAAGATTAATCCCCTTTGTAGCTTGGCAACTACATTTTCATATTATTTTAACCCAGACTTCAGATATGATTCCCTCTTTCTATTTACCACTATGCTCATGATATTCCCACACAGATTATAGTAGTTTTACCAACAGCCAGGAGCAAGTTTGCCTGAATTTCAACAGCAAACCTAAAAGTTGTTTCATCAGTCTTTATAAAAACTGACAGGAAGGGAGAAAAATATTTTGAATCTCTATTCTTTCGGGTGCATTCATCAGGTTAGTAAACAGAAAAACATTGTACCTTAAATTTTGTTTGATGGTCATCTGGGATTGTGTCTTTATCTGGACAGCTACAGCAGCTACCCATGACTTCTTCAGAAGACCATTTGATCTCTAAAATGAAACATTTCAAAACATTAATTTTAACAAAAAGCTGTTTGCTAACTTGACCTTCATTTTACTGGAATACTCCAGGGAAGGCTGACAAAAAAAAACTTATTTTTGAGCTATGATCTGGGACCTTACTCAGCGCTAAAATCAGAAAGCATGGATTCAGTCTCCAAGAGTACAGTAACACACCAAACAAGGATGGGGTTTGCCTAATGGCTACATCAATCAAAATACATACACAGTCATTGGTGAATTAAAAAACAAAACTTTGAAACACCGAAGTTCCACGTTTTACTCAAGGGACACTGGATAAGTGAAAATTTAGAAAATAAGGTGGGGTTTTTTTGGGAGGGGAGAGGAGTCTTCATTGGAGTATTCCAAATTGAATGAAAAATATAATGACGACAACAACAACATTTTTATTTAAAACATTCACATCTAAGCCAGATTTTAACGTTCATTGTAAAGTACTCTATGCTGATAAAACTTATAGAAATATAAAAGAGCTACAGGTGCAAAGCAGTTCAATGAACTCTGACGTTAACCGGTTTCCAAATTAGAAGAAATTTACTGAAAGATGACATATCTAGCAGGTCCCTTTCCAGCTGAAGGAGCAATGAGATTAATATCTTTCCTCCTGGCATTGAACAACAGATCAAAGTCTCTGTACCAGCTGGGGCACTCTTCTCAGTAGCCAGGAGCTATTGATATGCTCTTTAAGATCACGACAAGAATCTAATAGCACAGATAGAAAAAAACATCACTTTCTTTCAGGAGATTCAACAAGTTTGTTTTAGGGCTGTAACAAGGTACATGTTCCTTGGGGTGGATATCATTATATTTTATGGCAAATATTTTTAGGAGGGGAAAAGATTTTAAGCTTTTCAGATAAGAGATTTCTATTACAGGACCGCTCTGAAGGTGGGCAAATTTAGTTGGTCAAAAAACCTGAATGAACAACAGGAAATTACTTAAGAGTTTTTCAGCTGAGTACAAATTCACACCCGTCTCTAATTAAAAGTGATATCTGTTTCTGAAAAAAATATAATTAAGGCAGAACTGATGTTCAAAGTTTAATTGACACCAATGTGTTCAAACCAAGATCTTTACATATATTGCCTCAGTGTTTTAATGTGAAAGTGTAAAGCTCAATCAATTTTGTGCAAACATTCGTCGCCTGAATAACTGAAGTTTACACACTACAATTAGATTTTGCTGTTGAAAAGGAACAGTATTAAATAACACTTTCCATAATAATATGTCCACTGTGAACACGAGGAAAGATTGATGTCATAATCACACAGGTGTCAAGGGGAAAAAAGGACCAATTAAGGTGAGCATCTTTGGTGGGTAAAGATACACACATCCAGCATTTTTAATTTCAATTGTATCAAAACACGTTTGTTTTCGTAGAAAAAGTAGGAAACTACCAAACCTATTTCTCTTTTCTCAAAAACCTAAAGAAATAAGGAAGGTATTCCTCCGTCTCCCCAGATTTGCTTAAACTACTTTCAAATTCTGGATAGGATTGAAAGACCGATTGGCCTCCTAAATTGTAACTTCCATTGATTCTGGTTATCGTCTCTAGCTATCTGACTATTCCTGGTTGTGACTGCAATTTCCTTAGGCCTTTATACCTGGAACTCACCATTAGTGGGCACTCCATTGAAAAGAAAGTCTGATGCCAATTAAGTACTGTCCCACATTAGCTTTCTTTTCGACCATTCATGTGTACAGCACTAGATAACAAACTATTGCAACTATAAACGTTTTCTGATCTGTATGGACTTTTCACCCTTCTGTCCTGTAGTTCACTGCATTAATCCATTAATAACCTATAGACCCGCAAATTCACAAAGGCAAGAGACAACCTTTGTAGCTAATATTGTTACAGTCAACCCTAAAATCCTACTGATATGTCAAGGAACGACATACAATGATGGACTCAAATCCTGAGTTTGTATTTTGGGCAAAATTCTCCCAAGAATTTGGATAATAGCTATTACACATCACTCCTGATGGCAAATGGTTCATGCAACCTATAGGAGGCCAGTGAAAACGGCTCTGGTGATCCACGTTGTGAATTTTTGTTGACTTGGCATAAAATTTACTTTACACTTCAATGCTATAGAACCAAAATGTGTGCCCTTTTGGCTAAATCGATGTAGTTGTACTTCACAAACGTCTCAATGGTGAGAGGGATGATCAAGAAGGTGGATACTGCCAGGAGAAGGTACGAAACTGGGCGTTCAAGGGGGAGGTGAAAATGTGCTCTTAAAAAGGAATAGCTGGCTCAGTGGGTAAATGCAATACCTGATGTGGCTTTGAATCAGTCACACGTGCCAGGTACCAGGCTTAATCTCTAGTATCTGCTGTTTGTTGATCTCATTGGGATGGGGGTGATGGTAGTGGGGGAAGAGAAGAGTTCCATAATTGCTCAGAACAAGAATTCTCACTTTGAATATAAATATATGTTCTGCAAATGTTGTAAATATCAGTAAAAAGTTGGCTCTAAAACAAGGCTCTGTACAGCGCAATATACTATAGTGAAGAGCAAAAGTAAAACCAGATTAGACGACCAAGTTTGACACTGAACAGAACAGGTCAAAAGGTTGCAAGATGACCTCAGATCAATAGGATCCACTGCAGCTCAAAAGAAGAAGAAAACATTTATAAGACAAATGGCTGTTCTCAACAGAAATTGAGTGATGTGGGAGTGCAGTAGAAAATAATCTGGAGATGAAGCTCTTGAATAGGAAAACCTGCATTCTATTTCAACAGTGAAGTAGCATTCAATCCAACTGCTGATATTTTAATATTTGGTTCTTCTGACATTGAACATTAAAATGAAAAGTTCAAAATATCATGACTAAGAAATGAAGGCTCAAACACAGAGAGGCATTTCGGCACGTGTCAATCTCCCAAATGAAAACAAAATTGCATTCATGTAGCATCCTTCATGTAGTGTCTCAAAGCAATTTATACAGACAAGGGGTAGGAGAAAGTAGGCATGGTCAAAGACATAGGTTTTTAGGTGACTTTCGAACATAGTTAATGAGGGGCAGGACGAAAGAAGTTTCAGAAAGGTGGAGGAATAGTGGCTGAAAGCGATGGTGGGATGAAGGGAGAGGGGCATGGGACCTGAGTTGCCGAACAAAAGGGCAAAGCAGAAAATGAGGTTGGAAAAGAACAGAGGTAGGGAGGTGTGAAAGCGAGAAGGCATTTGTAGGTGAAGATTATGAAAACAATTCTGTAAAAATAAAATTGCTGGATGTTAAAATTGATATTTTTGAAACCAGATCAACCTGAATGCTAGCCCAAATCATTATCAATTCACTTACCCAGAGCTGGCCATTAGAGTCAATGCCCTCTGTCGCTTTGTTAGTGTCATGAATACGGTCATATTTCAAAACATCTCACGTCATTGCTGCACTGCCACCTGTGTTTGCAACCAAACAGAAACACAAATTATTGAACAGCCAAAGCTGATGTGCAACATTCTACACAACTATTTGCAGCTTTATATAGTTCCAACTGAGATCTACTTTTCTCCACTCCTAAAATAAAATTCTTACAATACTCAAATAAACATGAACATGTCGGTCATTCATTTATAGCTCAATTCCTTCAAATTTATCTTCAGAAATTGATTTAGGAATCAATTGATTAAATTTGTGTTCTTGAAAGATTTCGGGGAAATGCTGCAGAATGAACCATTTCATTCTTATTACAGCATTAAGGACAGTTTACACCAATTTGATATTGCAGCTAATCAGAACCCATAATGTGCTTTCATCTCAAACATACTCATAACTCACCTGCAAGCAGCTTTATAGTAGCTGCCACAACAATCCATTGTCTATTGACAACAGATAGCAGTGTTGTGGTCTACTGAAACTCATTTTGACTTTGGACTATTAACCGTTATCAGAGAGAGCGAGATATTCATCCCATTATTCTCTTTCATTCAAAGATAGAGATCACAAGTTCTTTGTTCCAATCCACTGTAGTATTGCCACCAATAATTACAGTAAAACCTATGCTATGAGCTACCTGGTAACTTGCCAAATAGCACGCTATAACAAAGTGCAAGACACTGGTTTTCTGTACATGTTCTAACCAGTATGTGCTTAACCAGGAATCAAAAGAACTGTTAATAATGCTTATTTTGCATTATTTCAGTGTTATTACGCAAGTCACATTAATAATACTTAAAAGGCACAGAGATTGGGTAGAAGACAGAATGTAATTGATGAACTAGAGAAGAAATTGTGTTGAAACGGTAGAGAAGTAAAACTGTACCAACATTTAGTATTTAGTGTCTGAATCTTTGAAATAACCACTTAAAAATGAAACTGATAGAATTTAGGATGACCAGACAAATTTAAAATGGCATGACAGAAATTTTGTATGACAATCACAGTTCTGACATTGCTGAGTATTACAGAATTTTGTTAATGTCATTTTAATTCTTTGGTATACAATTTCTAGCCAAAGTTGCTTAAAATTAAGGTTAACTTGTGCATACTCCAGTCAAAAATTAGGCATCAAGTTTAGTTTCATTATATTGATTTTAAGCAGCTCAGGATAGTAGAACAGGATAACAAAATGAACGCACACATACCACGCAAAATGCAACCTGGCCCAAACTCACAAGGGCAAAATCTACCAGGATCAATTGAATTATACAATTTTACAGAAGAACATCATTATAATGCACTTTGTTTTAATGGAGGTTTACTTCAACAACAACAAGTTGCATTTATATAGCATCCATTGGAGCGCTTCGAATCCTGAAAAATGACAGATGACTGCATCCAGCAACAACAGCAGCAAATTACATTTGTAGAGCAATTTTCAAGTCAGGAGGACGTCCCTAAGTGCTGGAAGCTCACTAAAAAAAATGCCAACTTCCAGGTCATCAGTGACCATTAACATTACTTCCGTATGAAATGATATTGGCGACTGCCTGATTGACCGACTTCTGGTTTATTGGATGGATCGCTGATTTTACTGCCTGTATGTTGAGCTTGCACAGCATACAGGAAGAAGTCGGTGTCAACCCAATGACCTAGAAAGTATCCATGTTTTAGCAAGGGAAGTGAGCTGCTATGCAGAAGCTATGAATGCATGTGCTGTGAATGCGGAAGCATTATCTGAAAACTATGCCCCGTAATAATGTTGGTTGGGATTTTATGGGCCCCAAACGCCGAGTTACAACGACTCTCTCCTACATTTTCACTTAGGGTTTCACAGATTTCAGAATACCTAAAGTGTCCAAACAATTGTATTACATTAGTCAACTATAATAGATTTGACATCATGTCTCTATATACATTCTTTCATTCAAGGCATTTGTACGCTTGCCGTTCTTGCTATGAAAATAAGTTACTTTTGATCCCACATATGATCAAACATTCAACAATTTTCCTCAACAATTTTTCCTCTTACAAGTTCTCTTGGTGTCTTGACATTTGCTACTCCAGTTTCACAGGCAATAGTTCTCTAGTACCTTGTCTGAATGCCCAAAACTCATCTCACATACACCTCACATACATAAATAGGCTACTGGGGGAGGGGAGAGAGAGAAGTGGGGTGGACACAAGATACATTGGAGTTTGATTCTACCCACAAACCGACTTTTCTACAAGAAAATAAAGTATATTCTGTCAAGGACTTTGAGACGTATCGAAGACGTGATAAGGCACTATCAAATGCAAGCAATATTATAATTATTATTAAGAATTACCGAATTCTAATCTTGATTGGAAACTTTGGCTGGTGTGTACTGTTGAATTATTTAGATTCAATCTGCTCCTCAAATTTGTGATGGAACAGTTTACATGAACCTGGGATTCTGTCGCCTTTAGCCATTGCTAAACATTCAAACTGCTTCTGGATTAAATCCAAGTAAGTTAGATCTTGTAGACTGTATGTGATTTTAGTTTAATTGACGATTATTTTATTAAAAAGGCTGATGAAGCTCTAAAGATAGATATGAATTACCCAATTTCATAAGTTGCTGAAAGCAGGTTGCTCATAAGCTAATAAGGTTACACTATCCAAACAACTTCTACAACAACTTGGATTTATATAGCGCCCTCCACGCCGGACGGCGTCTCAGAGCATTTTACAGTAACGGATCCCGTTCTATGATTCTGATATATTTATCTCACCTAGATTTCTGAACATATTTAAGGATTATATTATATATTACTTTACCTGGAATTCCTTCAGATAGAATCACTCCACCCCCTCCATCCCACACATGCATTTATAGCAATTCCTTTTGATGAGTAAATGCTCATTAAACCACACCTTCCCTCTGGCAAATGTTCTGAGCACAACTCATTTAACATTTTTGGGCAATGGATCAGTCGGAATAGTTGAGGCTAGTAACTATTTGTTTGTACTGGACTAGTCTTCCTGAGACATTTGCAATAAACACACATCAATTTAATTAGGAAGGGAGAGAAAGAAAATTAGAGAACAAGGAAATTCTTTACCTTTATACAGTACCATGCAGAAATAGTTGACAATGGATTTTTCTGTTGCAATACAAAAATGTGTTGAGCACTGCTGCAATTGTGTGCATTTTCTCCAGCAATCTATTGCGCGATATTACACCAGAATCCTTCTCACATATTCATTCTTCAGGGACAGCTGTCAACTGCTTCATCAATCCAACACACTGTCATCGTCTTAAAACCATTAGAAATGTTACTGTTTTGAAGGAAATAACTGAACACAGAATGGCAAAATACACAATGGGAAGATAACAACCCCACCAGAATATACAAGAAATTCCTCAATCAGGAGCACAACATTCTTTTTGTTTGATGCTCTAAACTTTCTTTTTTTTTGTAAATCAACCCTTAAACAAAGTTGCTACGGTTCGAATTTCAACTATAGTTTTGGTATTGTTTTAACATACCAGAAGCCTTAAGACTGTTGCAGTTTGTTCAGCTCAACATAACCTTGTGCATGCAAATTGCACAATTCTGCAGTAATTTTCTCAGTTGAATAGCCAACCTATTCATGATATCCTGACTTCCCCTCTTCTCTTGCCAGTTTTCGTTTCATATTTCCCCCAACACTACATAATAATCCAAGGTTTATAACAATGTAAAGACTCTGGCCCACAAGAAAGGAGGTGAAAAGACAGTTCAGATTTAATTACTTTACACAGAGAGTGGTCAATATTTGGAAAAGACAGCCTGTGGAGGGTATATTAATGGGCAAGTGAATGTTCCCACAGCCTCGTCCACGTTACATCATCCTGTTTCAGAAAATGATGGCAAATTGTTTTCAGGCAACACAAGCAATAACACAAGAGCAGGAGAAACTCCATGTAAAGCTTTACCACTCGTGTACTCTACAGGTGTCTTAGTCTATGCAGAATGCTGAGGTGCAGCCCCTAGTTTCCTTATGAAGACAGGGAAGAAGTCATCTTCAGGACGAGCAATTGTGATGTTGCTCCAGATAGATGTCCGTCCACAAGAACAAGGGAGCAGGCCAACAAATTGAGCTAAAATATTCCATCAATGGGAAGATACAGTCAATTCAGAAGTTTCCCCTACCTCAATTTTTCCAGCCATCCTCTTCATTTGTTTACT
The DNA here is from genome assembly GCF_018977255.1 of Callorhinchus milii. Lineage (NCBI taxonomy): Eukaryota > Metazoa > Chordata > Chondrichthyes > Chimaeriformes > Callorhinchidae > Callorhinchus > Callorhinchus milii. The sequence goes on along the minus strand of NW_024704746.1, from coordinate 36,263,651 downwards.
CCAGGGCAGTCTAGATGGAGCTGAACATTTTTAACTTTCTATCCTCGTGGGATAATCTTGACAATTTTTATTCAGCAAAATTATCATTTTAGCTCTCTCTGCACTTGATAAGAGTTCAGTAAAAGTAGTTTTGAATAAGGGAAGAGTACGAACAAAAAAAAATTGTTAAGCAATCTGGGACGCTGCCCTGAGTGAGCGACGCTATATAATTGCAAGTTGTTGTTTTAAACAGACGACAACAATTTGCATTTATATAGCGCCCCTCAAACATGGTAGCATCCCAGAGTGCTTAAAGTACGCAGACGGGACCTCAAGAGACCAAAGATCAACAATATTATTTCCAGCAGAATGATGCACAGGATAAAGAGCAATAAGTTGTGGAGGAGAAAACATTGTTACTCCTTGCTGACACAAATGAATGCTGCCTAATAAAACAGCCATCATATTCGACAGCGATAACTTATGATGAGCCTTGAGGTGTTTCAACATAAAAGGCTCTAAAAATTTACTTAATTGAAAAACGCAAATGCTTGCCATATCAAGCCACATAATACAACACGATCCATAATTAAATTCAATTGTAGAAGGGACTTATACTTGGACAAATTCAAACTTTAATACAATACTGGGATTCAAATGCCTAGCTCTTAAACTACAGTTGGGTCTAAAACAACATACCTCAGACCATGCTTCCTCCAAGGAAGGAGAGAAACTCATCAACCCCCATGCAGGACTAGTGGTCTCAATAGGTGGTCTGCTTTTGAAGATTAGGCTGAGACAGTTGTTATACAACCTCAGAGAGATTAGTTTCAGCCCACAATTCGCCAGGCCCTGAAGTGTCAGCGGACCATCTTTGAGTGATTGATTAGACGACGACATGACAGTTTATACAATTTTGGTACTCTGAGCAATTACGTCTCTTCCACGTGACACCCAGGCAGTTTGAGTCTCCTTCAAAGCCCGATAGTAAAGTCACTCACTATTGTGAAATTCAGCCGTACACAGATCTGCAAGGTGACAGAATTGATCCCTCTTCTGTGCTAACATAACTGGTCTAGACAAGGCAGCTGTGATGGTGCTGTAATTCACGTTAGTGGCCTTCAGGTAGGGAGGGGAGCAAAGAAAAAGTATCAGACAAGGCCCTCATCGCTAACCAATGACCTCTCCTGGAAAATGTACGTGTGGAAATCACAAGGAGCCGGGGTATGCTTGCTACAATGTGCTTCCATGGTTGACATGCCTACCAACCCGCACAATCTTGTGATTCACAAATGAACAATGACCACATGGATGAGCTACGAGAAGACATATAACTTTGTGGAACTGTACCCCCTGCAAGATCCACATTTCGTGGATGGGGGGGAGGAGATAAACAACACAGACAGTCAATTGCAGAAAGCACTGCACAGAATGATGGAATCCCCTTTACAACTGGGATAAAATGTCCTCCCTGTCTGGAAGGGCAAAGGGCAGAAGATTGATATAACCTAGTGTGGGGAGGGGGGTAAAAAATAACAAAGAGAGTTGTAACCAGCAGCACAATGACTCTCAGATCTTGACACCGATTCTATTGCAGTTACATTTTTTTCCCTTCAAAGCAAGTTTTCCAATTGAATTTTTTTAAAAAAAGTCAGAGACTACGGGAATAGAGTTTCACAAATTTTCCAGTTCTCAATCTATGGGGCATTATGCACAAATCAGTTTAATTTTCTTGAAACAAAATGCACCTCTGCGCAGAGATTTCTGAAAATACTGTACAACCATTATGATTCAATAACAATTTCATGACTGAGAACCGTGATTCGAATTTCACCTTTCATCCAGAAATGGCTGCATCTTTGGGGTTGGTGCCTGCCAATTCTAGAATCCATTACTCAGGACTTCGATTCAGAATTAATAACCCTGTTGCCACTGGCAGATTTTTCATCTAAACAATTATTTAATGATAATTATTTGACCACACCCCCGCTGTATAAACACACTCATATCATCGAAGCCCTGCAGCATTCCAGGTACAGTGAGAGCTTAAAACTGCACCCGGTTTTGGTTTGAAGCAGTCACAGCTCCAGTACTTCACCCGACAAAGCACTTACTGTTTTCCTAATGAAAGCTGGATTCTTTAAAAAACACTGAAAAGGACACCGCTCGGGTCACAAACATGCACCAAATCCTACCAATATCATAACTTTTTTCAGCTGCAATTATTCCGTGATGTTCAAAGGCTTCTCTGCGAGCCACGTTTTCACAGCTGCTTGCTGTCAGAATGCAGCAATCAGACGATTAATTTGATACAGTCTTTGGCAACAGCATGTTCTGAAATCAGCGCAGAGTAAACCAACGCTTTCAGAATACCACCAATAGCTAAAGGAGAGGAAAAAAAATACTTTCGCTGTTTGGCCTGCTGCGTTTCTTCATTAGTTGCAGCAGTAAGGAAGACGTACCATATGCTTATCTCAAAAGATTCACTGGGTGTACCCGTGAGTAAAGATGGCCTGAAAACTCCAAATGGGCCACTGGAAGGTGTGAGGTTACGAACACAGCTATTAAGAATCTGCACTACGTTTGGTTTCATACATTGACCCTTTCACCGCCACTCCTACCCCCACCCCCCCATCACCACTAGAGCAATCCTGAGAGGTTTCTGATCCAAAGCATGGACCTGAAGGTTAAAGGATTAAACACAGTAGCCATTTTATTTATAGGCACTGTATTAGAAAACATGTGAAAACCCCAAAGTAGCTTGGCAACATTTAAATTCCACAAGAAAATGCTGCTAGTAAATCTATTCAAATAGAGCAATGGCTCATTTAACAAATACAACAGAAAGAGCATCTTGAAGTTCCTATTGTTTTTTCCATTGACAGTGTGTAATGAACTCTGACCTGACGACAATGAAGTCTTGGCTTCAATTGTGAAAACATGACTGTTTTAAACCTCTCTCAATAGCACTTTGATACCGACAGAATTTCTGCTATAAGTTTGAAACTGCTACCTCACTACTGGACTTCCATACACAAATACTATACGCTCTTTACAGCAACTACATTTCTCAGCAATGCAGTATTGCATTAGCACTTTGACAGGGGGAAAAAAAATCTGTGCTTGAAGACAGTCACCTGCCCAGACATGATCATTCCACAGGAGTAGACGCTTGGTGCAGAATTTGTCACCTCTCCCTGCCCTGTTCCACCCCATTTACCTGGAGATAAAATGTAGATAATGTACCAGCAGCAGTCAGTTACTTCATGAGACACAGACAATTATTCAACACTTCTGATCATCTCTATGAATAAAGCATTTTACTAATCTGAAAAAGTGTAATTAGGCCAAACAGAGTACAGAGTAGTGCATAGTTCATTGTTTATTTAAATCCAGATATTGCAGAGTGACTCATATTTAAACACACAATCCTGAAGCATAGTCCATTTTATCAGATAGATGTGAAAGGAATGTATTCAAAACCAGTACACTGTACTTTGGTGATTTGATATCCACAACATGCCTGGATAATTAATGTTAAAGAACTATTTTGCTTCTAATTAAAACTGCGAACAACTATTAACTTGTCTTTTGTCTAACCAATTCAATCACAATACGGAGTCTGGAATCTGGAATGCAATATGTTTTTTAAGGTCTACTAAACTAAAATCTACTAAACTAAAAAAATTACAGAATTACAGCATGGAAGGAGACCATTCAGTCCATCAAGCCTACGCTGGCACGACTTGTTCCACTGCTCAGCTATATAAACCCAATTCCTGGCTCTTTCTAAATGCCTTTTAGATTGTCTCTTCAACTATAAAATTCCCTTTTATATAGAGTTATATCACTTTCAAACCCCTCCATGGCCTTTCTCCCCACTAGTTCTGCGACCTCCTCAACCCCTGCCAACCTGCCCGCTCCCTCCTCTCAGCTCGCTCCGGCCTTCTTCACGTCCCCCACCCATTCACCATTGGCGGATGGCCCTTCAACTACTCTGCCCCCATCCTCAGGAAGTCCCTCCGCCTTGGCCCCTCCATTGCCTCCTTCAACACCTGTCTCAAAGCCTTCCTCTTCAACTGTGCCTTCAGCCACCCTCCTTCCCCCCCCCCACACCTTTTCTGTCTCTTTTATAGCAAGGTAGAAAGCAGTTCTTGCCACACCAGTGGAATTGAGACTGAAAACTTAGTAACAAAATGGGAAAACTGAACCCATATTCTATTAATTTTGCAAGGCAGCATATTGGTTCTTCAACATTGTGCAACTGTATCATCTTAGTAATTCATCACTACAAAAGTAAGACTAAGCACATTTATGGCACAGTGCCTTTTATTTCTAGTCCAATTGCTCCTGAAAACTGAAATGATCAAAAAGCACTTGAAAGAGCTCTACACAAACATCAGCAAGCATGAAAGCGTATTGATTGGAAAACTATTTCAGATATTTGATGCTCGGAGGCAACCGTGACCTACAAATTTGCATAGTGCAGCATTTTAGTTCATCCAGACCTCAGTTCACCTATCATTTGGATCCAGTACGAAGGTGACGATGGATTCAACGTGTAGCAAAATATTCTTTTATTTTCATTCCATTTCGATCAGGGTGTGAACTCTCCTCAGAACCAATTCAATATCGCTTTCCCAAGAAGGTTACCCTCCATGAACCTTGGGACAGTTAACTTGACACAAAGATAAAATTACGTACAGTAAAAAGATTAATTCACAGAGGCTCTGCAATGAACAGGATACTTCTATATTTCCAATATCATTTATTCTCCAAGTTTAAGGAGAACAACGAATTTGAAAATAAGCTCCTGGTCATTTTTAAAGATTTCAACAAACAACTGGGAATAAAGACTATGTCCAGGAAACAATTAACAATTACACTAAACACATCTGGTATTTCCAGGTTTCATATCTGGTATAGTACAGGCAGCCTCCACATAATTTTTGATGAAACTGTAAGTAAACGTCTCTGTATACTTCCCAAGCCAGACATCATTAGGCTGTGTTTATACCATTTTAAGCAATTTCTCCCTCGTCTCCCTTCCCATAAAACAACATTTCTGCTCTAAAACCATCCACTAGAAGATTACTGGAAACAGAACAGGGTTACTTGACATCAATTCTTTGCTCCCTTATCCATGGCAAAGAAATGCCTACGTCTGAAATGGCGGATCTGATATTGTCTGATTCCCTCATGGGTTTCACATCGGGCACAAATTCACATACTAAGAATCAGTGGCACAAAACAATTTTGGTAAACCCAAAAAGTCCTGCCCCATTATCCTACTTCATTTTGATTTTTTTTAACAGTAGCACAACTTCTTTTCAAATGAAAAAAACCTGGAAACTTACCCAAATTGGTTTCATCCCTCAAATATTAAAATAAAGTTCTTGTGGGTAATGTTCGAAAGATAAATCCAGGTTAGTACATGTTTAAGTCGCTTCCCCTCCTCCCACTCCCAGTTTATCAATAGATTAAGCAGTAAAATTCTTTGCTATGGCCTCAGTGTTGTGAGATTAGAATGTCTGGTAAAGCACTGTCGTTCAGAGCTGAATGTGATTACAACACCAGCTGTCAAGTTTAGAGATTGTATTGGATTTTAATGGTAGGGAATAGCACACTGAGGGTAGGGGAGTTAGAGAGAGCTAAAACACATGGGATTTCGATTTACTTTTTAAATTCCATTTGCAGTTTAAAAAATATATATAGCTCAGCAAAAGTGTAGACACATGCACGCATTATATATACATACATACATACATACATACACACACGGTAAAAATACATAGCTAAGTTGTAATGGTTAATGTTTTTTTGTACAAATCACAAAGTTCTTTTTACACTCCTCTTGACAGCAGAACTATAACTCACTCAAGCCGGCAGTACTTGGGAGTAATTAGGAGTGACTTCACTTTATACTTTACCTAAAATATTGTGGCAATGCCTAACACAAAGCTTAAACAAGGTATGTGCTAGAAACCCAGTAATGCGGATCAGGCAGAAGCATTCAACTTGCATTTCAAAATGAAGACATTGGAGCACTTGAAGCACTTTCATATGGCCAGGGAAAGCCGGTCAGTCAGTCAGTCAGTCAGTCAACAGGTGAAGACACTTCAAACATCATTTCACAGTCCAGCTACAACAACATCCCCCGCACAGTAACCGCTGAATAAAGCCAGCATTTAAAGAAAGTGTGCCGTCAACCTATCTACCCATCTGTGAGGGGAAAATTGCAAGAACCGTACGCCACACAACCCCACTGCACAGACTTGTAGTTTCTACGTTACGCCCACACAGCCTTTTTTGAGTGTGTGATTAGGAGGGCTGATGCATGATCGCACCAAATTCCTTCCTTCAGCTCACACATCAAGAACTTGCCCTCTTGGCTGCATTCTTTTTCTAACAGCTATGGTAGCCCTGACAACCCAGCACTCCTATTATGACCGGCTGGTCTTTTAAAGCTGCCTATACGAGCATCTGAACTTTTGTATCACTTCAAACGGGGCCAAGAGTTTACTTCAACTCCCACAGCATTTTCTTCCCCCTACGAAGAGGCAGGGGCCCACTCTCAGCTTAGCGTGGGTCACAAACCGACACCAAAAAGAAAAAGACGACTTTCTCCCCCACCGCCCCCCCCCCACCCCACACACCCCCTCCCTGGGTCAGACACAGTGCCCGATCTTACCATGATTCTGCATACAATAATGTTTAACTTGGGTTTGAATTTCCGAGAGAAAACAGGGATGCCAGGATTTGCAATTGTTGGCACAGCATGCCCTCTACCAGCTCTTGTGGTGAAGCAAGCACTCCACCTAACCCCTGCCAATGCTGCTGCCAGGCGAGGGAATCTTCCTCACATTACGAGTGAACTCCCAACCGTTTCAGGGTTAGTGTCATGCGAGTGAGGTTCAGCAGGATGGTTTGGAGTCCCACTGGTTTCAAGGGCACAACTTCAAATTAATTTACAGGGCTCTTGAATGGTACCTGAACATTTCAGAATACAGTAAAGTTAATAATGGCTCACGGATTGATCAATGCTTCTATTACAGTATGCACATAAATATCAGGTCTCACTCAATTTTTGTGCTCAACACCAAGAAAGTCTCCCTCAATGGCTGAGTGAGTTTATTCTGCATATACTAAGCCTCAGACTCAATCCTGCTCCGTGCTGAGTTAGTTAATCACTGCCCAGAGGGCAATGGGGAGGCAACAATCTCCTTCAGAGCCCTAGACTGGAGAGGAGAAACCCAGGGTTTCCACTCATGTTCTCTATCCAGTGCTTCCCACCTGTATAATGAATGGTGAGTGAGGGCAGAATTGGGTTCAGTTACAGATGCCTAACTGCCCTTAAGAGCTCAATGAAACTTGGTGTTCAGGCATACACATGACTAGTGGGATGCGTCTTGAAAGTGGGTTTGGTACTGGAAGATGCCCCATGGAATCATTCCTCAGTGGGATGAAAGAAAGTCACAAAGGAGAAGTGGAAGAAAGTTAGCAAGGAAAAAAATGAGGAAGGCCTGATCTAATTGTATGTTAATAGGGCTAGTATACTTCCATTAGCCATCTTCATTAATTGTAAAAAAAAAGTACTCATTAGTTACTGCATGTCACAAAAGTCAACATGATGCGTGCTAAAGCATGAACACATAAACAACTTACAAGTCACAGGGTATGGACTAAGCAAACACAACACATGCCAGATTTTTAAAAATTCAAAAACAAATTGCATTTTTAGAAAACAGCAGCTCACCCAAAGTTTGGAAAATATCCCCAACGGTGGATATAAAGGGTAAGTGATGATATGCCTTCAGCAAGTGGATACCACTCGGTACTGAATTGAACCATTTGAAGTATAAATAAAAAAAAGCACCTGAAGACTTCAAAACGATCATCAAAAATGAATGGAGTTGCGGACATTAATTTGTTGCAAATGGTTGAATAAAGATACACGCAACCAACCTGACCAGAAATGCCTGACTCATCATTTCAGACACGAACTAAGGGTTTTTCTTCATGCACAATATAAAAACACCATCAACCTTCAATTTCTACTGGAGGCATAAAACTCGGGTTCCATGTGAAACCTTCAAGAATGCTCCTTAGAAGCGGCAAGAGGAAAGTCACGAATATACACCATCAACAGAAAATTCGAAATCAATATACAAGCAAGTAAAGCCATCACCTCCGGTGAAATGTGTTGAGACAAACAATCTGCGTTAGGATCATTAGCCTTTCTGATCTGTTAGGCGAGCAGTAATGAAAGAAGTATACATACAATTTCTACTGTGTTGCGCAACGCATCATCCAGCCAATGCCAGGAGAATCTAGAAGCAAAACACTATAAACTGTGTATCCTCCCACCCCCCACCCCACACACACACACACACATACACACACCCTACAATTACTCAATTCCCAAAAGACCATGGAGTTTTATTAAGCGTCTCGCCGTGCAGTTTGGTCATGCAGATTGAGAATGCTGCAAAGTTGCTACTGTATTATATGAATTGTATTCAGAATACCAACCTCCCTTAGTTAGAGGCACTACACACAGCTAGTGTTGTCAGTGGTCAAGAAAATGCAGACACTGAGCAAAAAGAAACATAAAAGTTACATAAATTTGGAACCAACAGGCCAGCAAACAAATGCAGTATTGTTGACAAAAAGACTTGGGGGATACAGCAGGTGCAATGTGATTAGTGCCAATGGTGGGGAAAAAACTGAGATCTGGTGCCTGGGGAGTGCGGGCCGGGCTAGTGACACACTCACTGCTCCTGCCAGAGATCACTTCGGACCCAGTGATTTTTTGGTTAGTGTGGATAGATTACGTGTAAAGTACAATCATTTACAATTACATTTATGAAAAAAAAGTCACTTGCACATATCCCACATCTTAAAAGGAAACATTTCAAACCTACCTTTTAAGTAGGGTACCTTACATTTTTGTTCTACCACTAGCACCTCCCACAGTGCCACCAACTTGAAACATACTTATGTTGCACACATACTGCAATGCTCAGCGGTTGTTCCGTTTAAAAGACTTTACATTGCTGTTGGTACAATTTCTGTGAATATGGATTTTCTGCCATATAAAACTGTAATTTGATACATTATAGATTATGGATGAGTAGCATTCCTTTTTAGCATACAGTATATGCAATTCAAAAGATATTTTCTTCAGATTGAGTCACAATTTTTAAAAGTAAATTCTCCTTCAAAGTTACAATAGTTCTGTTAATTCATTTTTAATTGATGAACAGTAAAGGGAAGATTGTTCTCAATTTCACTGACTCACTCGTATACACTGTAAATGTATGTTTAAACAAAGTGGAGAAACAAACACAAGTTCTATATTGAACATAATATATTTTACACAGTTTTACTAGAGTTACATATGATTTTTCAACTTTCTTTAAACTAAATACAGCTTCATAAACAAATGTCCTGTGTTATAACTGCAATTACACTGAAATGTCGTTGAAAGAAATGCCGCCACTTTACTTCTCCAGGTAGAATGTCCTCAGCTTTGTGAAGCTGATTGCCCAAGTGTTGGAGAAGCGATGAAGAACTCCTTCATTACAAACAAAAACAAATACATCTCTGTGCAAGGGGCCACTTGGTAACTCTAGCAGGAGAACACTCAAATCAAAACAGCCCAATTGAAACTCTACTCTCAATTTCCATTTGAATGATTCTCCTCAACTGGAGGAATTTGCAAACATTCAGCTGACCCGCTAGATAAAGTCTTTTGCAGGATATTCGGGGGGAGGGGACTACCAAGACCAGTCCTGTCCTACAGAATCACATCTTCTGTCACATGATTACAAAGAAGCACTAATTTCCAGTTAACAGTCCAGCTCAGTGTTTCAATCTCCTGGATGAGAAATATAAAACATACCTCAAGAAATGGGGACCTTATTAAGGTTACCAAGGAGCAGAGAAGGCAAAATAAATATTTGCACCATTACAAAAATACAAAAGCCTGTTACAGCAACATAGAACTACTCCATTTGACAAATATATTGACATCAACAACAAATGACATTTCTTTAACGCCTTTCACATCGGAAGGCACCAGACAGTCAAGAGTTTGCACCCGAGCTGGGGGTTGGAATCAAGAGGGGTCGAGAGTAGGGGGTGGATGGCCAAAAGCATGGTCAATGGGAAAGGTGTTGAGATAAGCATTGAAGGAGGCAAGGAAGGGTTGAGGCAGAGGGATTCTGGGATGGAGTTCCAGAGGTTGGGGCAGAAAAACTGAAGCCCTGACCACCAATGGTAGGGCAGGAAGGCCAAGGTTTATGAAACAGGCCAGTGCCCGCTGAGCGGAGACGTTGGTAATGGTGTTTATAGGTCAAAATGTAGGGAGGAGCACGGGGCCTTAAAAGTGAGGATGAGGATTTTAAACTCAATCCTCTAGGAAATGGGGAGCCAGTGGAGCAGGACAAGGATAGGAGGGGGAAAATTGCTTCACGGAGCTTGGTACGGGAGAGTTCTGAATAATTTTCATTTTATGGAGGGAAAAGTTGGGAAGTCCAGCTAGCAGACAGTTAGTGTAGTCAAACTTTTTCCTTAAATATTGTCATGCCATTTAATTCCTACTAACCTGCATTTGCCACTACACTAACAATAAATTATTTTGGTTACACATTTTATAACGAATTGCCCACTGGCAGGAACAGTTGGAATGTCACCACAACAACATAGGACCTTCTAACTCGCAGCAAGTCAGCCAAAGAGCCATATATTGCGTATTAAGGACGGCAGAGATTAGAACAATGCTTTGTTTCTTGTATAACCTTAGAACTAGAATATAGGAAATGAGCATCTGGTCTTTAGTATTTGTGTTCTTGGAAGTTCGGTGAACCAAACCGTGAACACCTTTACTGACTTTAAGGCAGCTCAGCTATGCCAAAGCAATACTGTATTTTTGACAGGTAGAATTTATTTGGCCAATCAAATTTTCTAAGGCCTTCCCAGGATTGCTGCATTTTCTCCAATTATTTCTGCCCTCCTATTGTGAATTCTTTATCATTATTTTGAGGAATTCAATCTGAAACATGGTAACAGGTACCCTGAATATCACAGCATACATAAATGCACAGACTTCGTGAAAGTAAGTTCTGAACTCAGGAAAACATGCATTTTCCTGAGCTCAGAACTTACTTTCAAAAAGTAGAGCCTGTGTCCATTCCTTACTGAAGACTATATTACAGAAGCCTCCTCATAGCTCATAGTGTAAGGACTACAGTGGCAGCAGTCTCTGCTGAATCTACTGGCTGGACTTGGAAAAATCTATTCAATTACAGAATGGACAACAGTTTAATATTATTCTGCTTCAAGCCTGATGAACAGAAACATTTCAACATCTGAAAAGAATGCTATGAAGGCCCAAGGTTGCTCCTCCTCCCCACTTTTGGACTTGTTTTGATAAAATTACCCAGATTTGTCAAAGAAAGGAACCAGATTTAGATCAGAACATCTGATTAAATGTTACAAAGTTAAAACCTGGTTCTTGCTGGTACTTTGTTTTTCTAACTATAGCTGAAATAATGTTGGGACGTAACACTCTTTTTTGACTTAATAACTCTGACTTCATGATTAGCTTCTGTTCATTGTTAGTTTTTTGTGACTCACTAAACTTCCCCATGGCATCTTCAATGTTCATTGTTGCTGTGCATTTTGAACAGCAATATTTCATATAATCTATTGTCCACATGTATTTATTATTACATGTACACCATCACCCTTACAAGTCATTATATATAGTAAATATGGATTTTCATATCTGCTGAATCAGCCATTTACATACTTTACTTCAGAGTTTTAAAGGAGAGAAGAAAAACAATTCTCCTTTGAAATTATGTCATGGAGATACAAGCTTTTATAATTCACTTTTTTCACAAAGGAATCAAATTCTTGTCAGTCCACTGTTGTTGGTTTAGTTAGTTTCTTAGATAAATGAATGCAATTGGTTGTTATTTTATTAAAATAACTTGGGGTGGGGGAAAAAATAAGACTTTGCGAGTGAATGACTTCAATCTTATTGCTTTGATATATTTGCCATATTTTAGGGTGACCTTTTTAAAAGGTCTCTCGAAATAGCTCAGCTACCACAAGCTGGGAACACATGCTGCTTAATGCTTTAATAACTTATTTCTTCAATAAATTCTTCCAAAAGTTCCACCTTCAAATTCAAGTAACTGGTTGCCCTACGGTCTGTTGTTCCAAATTAATTTAACTCCAACTGAACTACTGCCCTTGACAAGAAAACTCTCACATGTTCCAATATTGAATCTATTCTCACAGTCGACATGGATGTCAGTCTCACCATCTCTTTGCTGTAAACACTCCTACTCAGATTTTTTTGTTTCTCGATTTCTTTCCTAAGCCAGCCCTTCGCTTTTATTCTTGGCTTTAGATTTCTGCCAACGATTTAAATTCCGAAACCTTCAGTTCCTGTTCTGTGGATAACAATTGTACATTGATAACTTAAGTTCACAATTCAAGGTTAGTGCAGAATACTGTTCGTTTAGATGACATAAGGTAGTACCTCTGGGGGGAGAGAGCACACTCCATACTAGACAAACAGAAATTTCCATTCCATACAACTCTCAGTAATCTAGTTTGGATATTCGTAAGCATGGTGATGGATTTTCACATGTCAGTCACCTGGCTAACCAAAAGAAAATTGATGTAATACACTAGGATGAAAGCATATAAACCATTCCCCCAAATTATATATATTTTTAAAAAGCATCACAAAGATACGCTACAGAAAGAATTAGATCCAAACATATTTAAGCATGATATTTAACAAAACTGTCCATTTTTCATTAGTGTAATATCTCGAAAAAGATTTTTTTTAAGTGAACAACAGCAACGTGACAGAGATTAGAGAATCACACTCCAAAGGACAATCAAGTAATAAAATATTCCTTTAATTCCGTGCGATCACTGTGTTTGTTCCGAGTGTCATAGTCTAAAACTAATGTTTTTTTTAAGATTTGCAGAAAAATAGATTCCTCAAAAAGACACTTTTCCCTGGAATAACCACGTTTTAATAACCAACATTAATCCTGATTTTTATTTCTTTAAAACAACAAAGCTATTTTAGTAATGACAGAGCTTTCATAAGCATAAGAGTTCTCCAACTCCCAATTGCCCCAGGCAGTAAGTAGCAAGTTATGACGGCCTTTCACACAAGTGAAAGAATGCCTGGAATTCACTGTAACTGGTAAGATGTGGGCTTTTTTAATGGACTCTCTGGCAGAACCCGAGTGCCTCTTTAAAAATCAATTCATGAACAATTTTTACATTGATGTAAACTGATGTTCAGTTCACAAACGTAAACAATCAATTGGCAGCACAATAAAATTAGCAGTCATGCCCATGTGACATAAAGTTTACTTGTGATTAAACAACTGTAAAGTATTGCAACTGCCTTGGGCAAACACTGGCTTGCTTTGTGCTGTTTTTTTGGTGGGGTGGGGGGGTGGGGGAGTATGTCAAATCTCTATCTTTACTTCTTTGCTTAAAAAAGTTTTTAAAAAAGCATAAATACAATATTTCACTTATCCTCCCCACAAGGAAAGCTAAATATTTTTCAATACATAAAAGCTTACATTCTTCTCTAACTCCTGGGTTACGTCCAGATTTTGACATTTTGGACGAATAGCATTCCAATGAATCAGTGATGGGAGAGCTGAATTGGTTTTAGCCTGAATGCATCTGTAACATCTAGTGGCATGCGTGGCTTTCATTGCTTAACTATTCAAGCACCTCAATTAGTACAGTTCAGCTCTGGACAGGAAGGTTATTAAATGAAGTTACCAAATCGGCCTTCTTTTTGAACTCTTCCCAAATTAACACTTCAGGTGGGGAAAACGACCATGTGAACTTTAACCAGAGGATTTGGTAAAGAAAATACGGAATAACGTTCTTCTTTGGTCTGGGTGGGGAGTGAAAACTACTAGGGGGTAGGGGACAGATTCAGCAAATAACAAAGGATCAGATACAGAAAGATAGAGAGAGACAGACACAGACAGACTGAAAGAGTGAGACAGAAAGAGAGAAAAGGAAAACAAGAAAGAAAAGAAATAAGCACTGATAGCAAAAAGAAATGTATTGAAGTTATCCACAAGCTGGCCAGATACTTTGTCTTTTAGCTCACCAAAAGCTGGAAAATAACTCACTCCAGATTAGTTGGTGAGTGGAATTTTCCAGTCGGGCCTCAGCTGATCTTTTCATGTTTCCATGCTTGTATTAAACAGGGCAATCGTGCACTAAAAATACTTGTGCTCAAATTAAAACATGAACTGTTTTACAAATTCATCTATGCCCAAAATAGAAAGCAAAGTTCAAAACAAAGCGGAGCTCTGACAAATAAAAGATTCCGAACATTGTTGGTTAAAAACTCAAAACTTGTTCCAGAAACCATAATCTATTATGTAAAAATATCAAGTATGCTTAACCAGAATATTTCTCCAACAAACTCTTGCCTGTCAAGCAAATGAAGACTAGCTCTGTTACAATATGTTTGTTTGTATTAATCATAAGAATGTCAGCGTTCTTCCAGAATTGACCCCATGATGTGGAGCACAATGGCTTCAAGGCACAAAATACATATGATTTTTTTTCCCCCCCCAATGCATGAAGTCGTCAATCATTCAACTCTTGTTTTGGAATAAAGACGTTCTACTACTATGCCACACGAGCATATCACAACAAGCAGTACAGTACGACCAACTTCTCTCAAATCTTACGTTATCAATTAATCCGCTTATGTCGAAATATAATTACAGTCCCGGTACCTTCTCTGCATAGGAACACACTGAATTTACCGCATAGGTCGACTTTGACACAAACTTCAGCATGCTTATGTCAACAAATTTTTCAAGTCCCTAAAAGCATTGCTTTAAATCTTTCAAGTCCCTCCATTGTGTCATGACCGCTTATGCCGACAGGCCCTTATAACATGTGAATAAGTGAGTGACTGGGTGAGTGTGGCCCAAGGTGGCAAATCTGAACACAGAGGTCTTCCGTAATCCGAAAGAGGGGGTTTCTGGCCTTGCAGTGCCATCTCCACCTTGCGAGGAGAACCTTGAGATCCTTCCATTTGAGCTCCTTCAGGGATTCGCAGAGCACGATGGAGCTGGATGCTCTAAACGGTGAGTCTGTTTATGTCGACAACCACTTATGTCGACAAAATTCCTACAATTCTGCTGGTGTCGAATGTAAGTGGGTAGGATTGTATTGTTATGTGTTTCACAATTTCCAAACTCTCTTTAAACCACTTGGACACATTTATTGTACTTAGTACATAAATGAATTAGATTCCAATACCTTCATACCGTGTATATATATGTACATGCCCAAAGAATTTGAAAAGGAACAGGGGCTAATTATATTTACAAGTCATGAAGTAGAAAAGAAACTCAAACAAAGAGAAAATAAACCCCTAAAGAATTCACAAAAACTGGAGTTGAGACAATAAAAAAGAAAGTGTAGTTTTGGGATTCTTCAGTACAAATGCAACTAGCCTAGAAACACTTCATAGCACCAGCACGACTTGACATTTGAGAAAAGTCAATGTTATCCTCTGAAATAATAATGATCAACACAAACAGACTTTCATACGAATAATTTGGAAAGGCAACTATTTTTAATTTCTTTTCCTTCTCAAGTCCTGATAAAATTCGAAAACCTCATCTGAGATCTCAAAGACTAATTTATTAGCAATCAACGAATACTCCATGTTCTTTCAGACTGTGTCCTGGGTATATAATAAAGCAAAATTCCCCTTAAATGGAAAAGGGATTCCAACTACTCAGTGGGGTCTAAAGGGAGGTGAAAGAACAGAAACAAACCCACTATTGTGCAACTGAGCCCACTTTGTTCATGATTTCTAAAACATAGGGGAGCTCTGGCTGATGGCTCCATGTACTCTTCGTCAATCGGACTTCAGCAATTACTCTATTTCAACAACTGAAGGATTGTAGATTTACACACAACTTGGAAGAAAGAGAATTGCAGCAAATCAATATGTCACTAGGATGAACTGTGACAACAAAGATCTTTCTACAAATTTTAAAACCAGGTTTGTATAAAAGGATAACTAAATGATTGTACTGTACCCTCCTCGGGTCCATAGATGGAGGATGGAGTGCTATTTGAGAAGCCTCTCACACATGGTAGTGCAAATGACTGAATGAAAGAATTCAAGCAAAACTAATACAAGGAAAAGGATAATGCATCTGGAAGAACAAAATGCCTGCAGATACTCCTCTTCTCAAAAGCCTCATTTATTGATTCTATGATACCGATAGTAAATGAAATAGGAAAAAAAAAGCTAGCTTTTCTACACCTTAAGTATATAAATTAAAAACCGACCCTTCTAGTTTCCATTTTATTCTTCTCCAAAATGTACCACCTTAAGATCCCGGAATCCTTTCAGAGTATTCATTGCGATTTTCACAATTATGTTTCCAATTATGCAGCATTCTTTAAATAAAGTGAGACAAAGCAAGAAATCAGAATGTAAGATCAATATTGCAGGCAAAACAACCATGGTGGCGTAGAAAACTGGCATCTTGCCAGATTTTGTTTGTGTATGTGGTCTAAATAACTGGTGCATGGAAAAAGAAGGGAAAATAGCTTCAGATCAGCAGACATATGTTCCCTCAGCATTGATAAATAAATCTATTTCGGTGACACAACAGTGAATAGCACAAAACTGAAATACATTCCGGCAGCATTCCGACTCAACAAAGCAAGTTTTATGTTTGAATAAGACATAGTATGGAGTCCTGTAGCTCAGTGGTTAGAGCACTCGCTTTGCAAGCGAGAGACCTGAGTTCAATTCCAGGCAGAGGGCGAAACCTTGGGCAAGTTTCCTTACTCCACACAGAGCCTAATAATAATCCCTCCGAAACAAAACAATAATAAATTGGTCATTTTCAATCCACGACTGTTTGTGGGACATTGCTGTGCGCAATTGGCTGCCGCGTTCGCCCACAAATATACAGTCAATTCACTTTACAGTCTATTCTGTGAAGCGCTTTGGGACGTCCTCCCGACGTGAAAAGCGCTATATCAAATGCAAGGATTATTATTATTATTATAGTATGCAATCTGCTACATCTGCTTGAAACAAGTTAACACTGTAGTTTTAAAATTGCTAGCAAAATCCCATCAAATGTTAACCATTCCCAATTATATGCCACAGTACCATCAATCATGGCAAAAATAGCAATTGAAGCTCAGCTTAGTCAAGTTACAGTAGGTACCTTTCAATAAGATGGTTTCTATGCAGCAGACATGATTTAAAACACATACCATTTATACCCAAAAGAGTCTTCAGGTAGCAGTGTACATCAGACAGACTTTACAAAGAAGCAACTATTTTTTGAACGAGGCTTTTTCCTCAATACGTCTGTTAAAGAAACCTCCTGCAATAATGTGCAACCATAATCATTCTAAATATGCATTTTAATTATCCATTTCAATGATTTTATACTGCAA
This sequence comes from Callorhinchus milii, assembly GCF_018977255.1. Lineage (NCBI taxonomy): Eukaryota > Metazoa > Chordata > Chondrichthyes > Chimaeriformes > Callorhinchidae > Callorhinchus > Callorhinchus milii. The sequence goes on along the minus strand of NW_024704746.1, from coordinate 36,246,146 downwards.
TATTTCACTTCAACTAAACTGCGACTGTTTTGCAACATCGAGTCCATTTTAGTTATAATTAGATAAACAGACCAGCCTCTGACCAAATCAAACTCTCCCACTGCAATTAACTTGTATTTATAGAGCTTGTTTTTCTGGATTGTTTGACATTTTAGTTACCAGCTTGAGCTGCGTGGAGTTTTGCAGATGAAATCGGGATAACTATCAAAATAAAAAAGCTTATTCAAGCAACATTTTAGGAATGTAAAGCTGAAGTTACATGAACTAAAATATCTACAAATTCAAAGCCAATTCCNAAAAAAAGTCATTTACATCCTGTCAAATTTAATATTCTGAAACCACAGTTGCAACAATAATCTATCCACTATAAGCCAAAACTGAATGCCTAAACTGGTGCCAACATTTTCTACATGTCACATTTAACAGTCAAAATTTTCATTCATGAATCAGACTATTTAGCTGCACATTTCTACACTGAGGTGAACTGGTTTTCAGATGGATTCAACAAAAAAACAAAATAGTTTCACGAGAGTACTAGATATTGTGTTAATATTAACGCACACTTAAAACCTCACCAGACCTCAGTCATAACATTCTGAAATTTTAATAGTTTAGTAAATTGGAGGAGCAGCAATTTTCTGCTGGTTATGTTACTGAAGTCTGGTATTTCCCTTTTCCAGACTGTAACTGGACTGCTTTTCTTTTTTAACATTATAAGATCACAAAATACATGGTAACTGTGAGACATTTGACTGAAAGTTCTCAAATACACGCATAAAGCAAAAAAAATGCATTTTAACATCTAGATATTCCACATAATTTTTGGAATAGTCTAAGTCACAGAAATGTTTGTAGAATGCATTTTTTAACAAGTACAAATATGGGTATACTGGAGCATCTAACAAACTTCCTGAACATTTCAACAGGGCAAGGTACTGTATGCAGCCTTTCACAAACATCTGATGCTAAGAAATGTAAGCGATGCTTACAAAAATCCCTGACATGAGGTTGTGGAAATCATTCAAGACCAGTCAAAAGCTGCCATGAAGTACTCCACACTCAGTATCATTGTACACTGAAACAGCACAATCTGAAAACATTTGCAAACACAAATATGTCTTTATGCCTTTTGGGGTGAGGGGGAGGGGACGGAAATGAAGAGAAAACAAAATAAGCATCTGAGAGTACACACCAGTGATGATGTCATATCACCCACTTATTACAGGTTATTTAACCCATAATATTACTCCTCTCGCAAGTCTTGTTTTTCGTGGCATGTAACTTTGATAATAGGTCAGTTACAGCACAGATCGGATTCCAGATAAAATTCTCTTGGCACCATTCGCAACAAATTGTGGTAAGCGTAACCTCAGAAGAGCATACGTCTACTGCATTAGTGACACTTTCATTCCCATGGGAATCATTTATGACCTCCACCTTAGATAACTAATTCAGTTTAATATTATGGGAGAAAATGTGTATTGTGCCCAGAAGAAGCTGGATTGTCAAACAAATCTCAGAGCTTAAAAAAAACATATTTAATCTTGGGATGGATTTGAAACCAGATTCCAAAGGTGTAAGGACAGTAAAACCACTGCATTTTTAAAGTGGCCGAGTTCACAAGTTAATACTCAGAAACACCCAAAGATCAAATATGACATCTATAGCCTCCTTCAGGTAGACTGGTTCAGTTGGTAGCACTCTCGCCTCAGAAGTTTGTTGTATTCAAGTCCAACTTTGGTCACTTAGTCAAGGCTGACGCTCCAACACAGTGCTACATTGTGCCCCCAGTGTGCTGCATTGTTGGAGATGCTGTTCTTTGGATGAGATTTTAAACCAATTTAACATTGTTAAAGATTGCATGACACTATTCAAAAAAAAAAGAAGTTTCTCAGCTGACAATCCCACAAATAAAATTGGTCATTCACTTCATACCCAATTGTGGGACATTACTTTGCACAAATTGGCTGCTATGCTCACCTACGAAGAATATTTCACTATGCTTTATAGTATGTCCTGTAAAGAACTTTTGAGACATTCTCCCAAAAAGAAAGGTACTATAGCAAATTCAAGGATTATTATTATTGCATGGTATTTTAGATACTTAAAAAGCTAACATGTAATAATAATCCTTGCATTTGATACAGTGCTTTTCATATCTTCGAGACACATTAAAGCGCTTCACAGAATATACTGTAAAGTGAATTGACTGTATATTTTGTAAATATATGTTATGAAGTGTAGATGAAAAGGTTCAGGATACAGAATTATTCATTCCTCTCACTGCCCTTTCTAGCGAAAGCAAGACACAGTCTGGCAGAACACTCTAAACACTTTACCTTCTAATTTTATAATTGCTCTTGCCTGCCCACACAAAAAAAAAAACTCTTAATGTACCAAGACAGACAATTGCTAAAACGGAATAGTCGGTGAGGAACAGATGAGAAACTGTATCTCATCAAATCTTCCTAATATAACACCAACACTTATCCCAAACTCAAATATGCAGTGCACTAATCAACTATGACATTTGTCTTTTACAGGACATATAATGGATACATCGATATTTTTCTCTAGTTATAATCATGACTATGTTTGCTCAGGTAACAGTCCACATCAGCTATCGCTGCCGAGCAGTTACTGGACTCGGGAGATGTAGTGGAAAATCTATTTTACCAATCTCTGTCGTTCAAGTTGGCAAATCTAGCCACAGCTTCTCTGATAGGCAAGCCTGCAACTCAGATATGGCTCCCTTCAGGGTGGTGAAGTTGCCTCAAGCAAACCATCCCAGCAACAGTGAAAAACACAACCAGCTTTAATGGTAATGTATCGCTGCAATTACATTTTTCTTCAAAATCATAAACTATACAGTCTCCAAGCTGATGAGTCTCTCAAAAATTCCTTCTGGTAGAAACAATGCAAAGAATAGGAAGTGAGATTTATATATCTTAGAAATCAAAGGTTACACGTGGTTGAGTTTCTGCTTATGATTTCATCCTCATTATTAATCCTCTGGTATGAAGCTCACATCATGGAGTATGCAGACAGTCAACAACTTCACTTAGCCATTAACAATACACCAGCAAAAAATACCGTTCATATCAAGCTACAACAGTGTACAATGGCAGTCTAAATGTTAGTCATAAACCATTTACATTCAACTCAAGTTTGCTGTCTGAACTCTTTGCTAAATGTATTTGTTATCACCCTATCTATTACTTACATGTAAAACCGCTGGTATGGGGAAAAACCTGAGCAAAGACAAACTGCTTCCCCACTGGAATATAGTGAAAACAAGACTCACTCACAAGGCCCACACACATCCCAATACAGACTAAGAAAGTATTCAACACCTGCTGATGATGCTGATTCAAAATACTGTGTAAAAGTAGACCACCTTCACAGTGAATGCTATTGAACATATGTAACAGGGCAACTGTTAAAGCTCTTTCATTCACTGGGACCTCTACTCCAAAATATTTTGAAAGAATTAACAAGTCAGCTCGCCCAATGGGTCAGTGCATTTGTTCCATGAGGTAAGATAACTGGGTTGGTGTTCTGGAAAGATGAGATCAAATGCACTAAAGGGTTGTCTTCACCATTGCTTTGGTACAACAATTATCCTCGGTGGCCCAAGTTAGAGAGGGAAAAAAATTAAACAGAGCACCTGTACCAGATCACTATACAGTGACTCAAGTTTGTGTGCACAGCAAGTGAGCTCAGGATTGGGCTCAGCTGTGATACCTGTTTTCATCCCAATCGCGTAGCCTATCACCCGCTCACTGTCAAAGCTTAGACATCAATAACGATCACTTGAGCAAAGTACGAGTTGAGGGCCAGGTAGCTGTAAAACCATACCTCAGTTGAAGGCAGAAAAAAGTCAAAATCAATTTCAGGTGAGGAAGTGAGATAATTACTGAGGAAAATGCTGAACAAAATCTCAACTTTCACGCATCAATTTTTTTTGTCTACAAATATGGTCACTCCATTTCACAGTAAATCACCTAAAGCGCTTTGAGACGTCCAGAGCGCTCTGAGAGGCTACCCTGCTTGGAGGGCGCTATATAACTGCAAGTTGTTGTTGTTGTCCTTCTGAATACCCAATGCAAGGATTATTATTATTTTTAATACAAAAGGATTAATTACTGCTGGCTGCAGGTAACCAGAAAAGGTGATCTATCCAAATGGATAACATGACTTTAAGCATCTTCTGCAAAAATACACATTTAGCACAATTCCCTGACTATGTAAAAGCTGTCAAAGTTACATAATAAATTACAGTGGAATCTCAGAAACATAAAATATTCACAAGCTCAATTTAACCCAGGAAATCCTGCCATTAAACATCTAAAGAAATTACTGGCAGATTGGCCTGCCCTGTATATATTTTATGAAGTGTCTCAAATGAAATTCAAGTCATCGATCAAGTCAAGCAGCAACAGCTCATGAAACCCCAGTGTTCAGAAAGAGCCCTGTACCTGGTAAAACTGCACTACTGTACCTCAGCCACACCTACAGAACACAGTAACAGTATTTATTGTGGTCAGTCTTCTAAAACATTCTCCTGACAAAATGACTGCGCAGCCAATTCAAACATTTGCCGCAAAATATTAGAACCAGCTTTGGAGGTGGTGGGGGGGGGGGGGTGTCTTTAAAAAAAACTCCCCCAAAGATAGCAGTCGAGCAACATTCATCCAGCAAACTGATCACTCTGATGTTACAGATTTCATTTTTCAATGGAGGAGTAAAAATAAACACCAAGAGATCTTAATGATGTTTTCCAACAGAACTGCGAGTAATGCGCCTGCTAACTTTCAGCAGCTCTCGATCTGCTCATGTCCAGATCAGTGTCTGCATACGTCCCATTTGCACCAATTAGTGTACTCACACACCAAACACACAGAGCTCAATGACTGATCTCTAACTTCGTAGATTAATCCATACAGAATTAATTGCTGTCAACATCTCCATTATTGTAGTGTGCATCTACCAGAATGGTACAAGGCGAACGAGATGGACTTTGGTCTTTTTTCATCCAGCAATTCCTATGTTCCTATGACACAGCCTCAGTGACTGCCCCCACACCAGACACACAGCCTCACTGCCCCCACACCAGACACACAGCCTCACTGCCCCCACACCAGACACACAGCCTCACTGCCCCCACACCAGACACACAGCCTCACTGCCCCCACACCAGACACACAGCCTCACTGCCCCCACACCAGACACAGCCTCATTTACAGCCCCTCACCAAACACACAGCCCTCGCACCAGACACACAGCCCCCCCCTCACCGCCCCCCCTCACTGCCCCACAGCCCCTCCTCACTGCCCCCCCTCACCGCCCCACAGCCCCCCTCACTGCCCCCTCTCACTGCCCCACAGCCCCCCTCACCGCCCCCCTCACCGCCCCCCCTCACCGCCCCACAGCCCCCCTCACCGCCCCCCTCACCGCCCCCCCTCACCGCCCCCCCTCACCGCCCCCCTCACTGCCCCACAGCCCCCCCCACAGCCCCCCCCCACTGCCCCCCCACTGCCCCCCTCACTGCCCCCCTCACGGGCTCCCGGTCTCCCCCTCAGACCCCGGGTCTCCTCTCTGTAGCCCGAGCTCGGGATCGGCTGAACTCACTGAAACTGGTTGACATGAAGTGCCGCCGTCCGCTCCGCCCTCGGCCACACGGCGCCGAGTCCTCACAGCATCGCCCGCGACAGAAACACTGAGAGAGACAGAGAGACAGAGAGGGGCTGAGGGCGGCGGGTAACACAGGCCGCCAGGGACTGCTTCCGGGTCACTCACACAGGGGGCGGGACTTACACACAGAGACACACAGACATATACACACAGAGAGACAGACACACACACAGACATATACACACACATACAGACAGACACACACACAGACATATACACACAGAGAGACAGACACACACACAGACATATACACACAGAGAGACAGACACACACACAGACATATACACACAGAGAGACAGACACACACACAGACATATACACACAGAGAGACAGACACACACACAGACATAGAGACACAGACATAGAGACACAGACATAGAGACACATACAGACACAGACATATACACACACAGAGACACACAGACATATACACACACACAGACATATACACAGAGACACACACACACAGACAGAGACACACATACAGACACACACAGACAGAGACATACAGACACACACAGACAGAGACATACAGACACACACAGACAGAGACACACATACAGACATATACACACAGACATATACACACCCACAGACATATACACAGAGACACACACACACAGACATATACACAGAGAGACACAGACACATACATATACACAGAGACACAGACACACACAGAGACATAGAGACACACACAGACATATACACAGAGACTTAGAGACACACACACAGACATATACACAGAGAGACACAGACACACAGAGACATATACACACAGAGACATAGAGACAGAGACACACATACATATACACACAGACACACACAGAGAGACAGACACACACAGACATAGAGACACACACACATACAGACACACACAGACATATACACAGAGAGATACAGACACACACACAGACATATATACACAGAGACACAGACATATACACAGATACAGACACATACAGAAATATACACAGAGACATAGAGACAGACACACACACACAGAGACAGACATACACACACAGACACATAGAGGCACACACAGAGACAGACAGACACACATAGAAATACACACACGGGCTAAACAGGATCAGTGAGACAGAAAGTTGTAAAGGGCCAGAGTGAGAGCTGCACAGGATCACAGAGAATGGATGATCATATTTTTCCCCATCTGCTGATGGTTGGCCGGGGTCACCGCACAAACTCCCTTCTGTTTTGCCAATAGTGACCTGGAATTTTTAAACCTTCACCTGGAACAGGGAGACAGGACCCGTGTTTAACATGTCATCCGAAGGACAGCACTGCATTACTCCCCCAGTACTGCACTGGAGAGTACAAACCTGGACAACGAGTTCAAATCTCCCATGTGGGTCTTGAATCCACATTCTTCGAATTCAGAAGCGAGCGTCCTGCCAACTGAGCCCGGCTCACAGCAAATACAGTGAAATCTGTTTAATTGAATATCAGAGAATTGAACAGTTCAATTAATTTAATAGTATTTAGAAATCCCAAACCATTTGCGCGCCTAATGTAAGACTATCAATCGGTTAATTGAATACTGTTTGAATGAATAGTGCCAATTTATTGAATATTTTCACTGGCAAATTGAGAATTCAATTAACTGAATTTCAATGGATTACTATTCACAACATTGTACATTCTATGTATTAGTTTGCATATCAATTTAAATAATGTAACTTAATACTCTGCTACTCTTTCCAACAATCCAAATATGTGTGCAATTGGCTGCTGTGTTTCACCCATACAGGCAGTTCACTTTACCATATATTGTGTGAAGCACTTCAGATGTCTCAAAGATGAGGATCAAATGCAAGGATTATTATATATTTTAAATTAGAGAGACCACAAATTAAATAGCACTACAACAACAAAATTACAGTTGTACGGCATCTTTCACTTCAAGAGGACATCCCAAGGCGCTGGAATTGTGGTCTCACCCAGGACATACATTTTAAAATCTTGGTTTAGACATTTTGTTTTCTTAATTGCCAATGGGTTTGTGAGCTGCTCACCAAAATACCATCGCTATGTTTAATTAAATTTGGAACAAAATCTTCAAGTGGATATTAAGCCACCGTGTGTGCATCCAGGATGATCCAGTAGTACCTGTATTAAACACTAAAATTTTGACTGCCCTCCAGTGGTTAATCTGTGTATTTTATGTCGACCTTTTTTAACCCATATGTGTTGAGATTTGAGAATAACATTTGCAGACAGTGGGACAGTCGGTGAGGTGGAGTGAAATCCATTTTGAAATAAGCAGTGATTAAATGGACCCATTTCGGAGAAAATCGAGATGATCTCATCGTTGGTATTTTTAGAAATCAACCTGGAATTCCTATTCGTGACGTTTCTCCAATGACGTTCACATGATGTTCAAGTGGATATCAAGGTGAGTTAAGAACCAGGATCATCTGAGACACCCCTCAATGTTAAATAGCAGATGAGACTTGCACATGAAGAATGGACACTTTGGTAACAGGCTGCTGGGGCCCATTGAACTGTATATACCCAGTAAATGTCGCTTTCAAGAGAAAAGGGATACAATACCACTAAGACAATAGAACAAGTGATGTAAATGCATGTACAGCAGAATGATCAGAAGATCAAGGTAGAACTTGCTCTGTGCTTTTAGACTTCGGTATGCTTAGAGGATGGTCACCCTAACCATCAATGTACCGGTAGGTATACTCACCCCTGAACCGGGATATATTAACTACAATTTCTTTTCTCTCTTTCTAAATTTACTGATGTCCCCAGGGCACTTAACAAATTCTTTAACTGGTCATAAATTCTTCCAATAGACAGCTCAGCTCTTTGATTCAAAACCTTTATGTCAGCCAGAGCAAATAAACCCCTAAAGCAGGTCAGTTATTGCCCATGTCACAGCCAAATGTCAGCACAGGGAGCAGCCCACGTGAATAGAGGTGATTGGAGACTGGCTGTCATAAAAGGTGGAATTTATAAAAGATTTTGCAGCTTCCAATGCTGTACAAAACTAGGCTGCTGTGTTCACTTACAAATTGTCACTCTGCAGTAACTCCTGCGTAGAAATAGACATTCCATAAACATTAACCATTCAAAAGAGTCTATGTTATGATTTTTACCATCAGTTAAAGCTTAATTATTTTCTTCATGACGCTGGAGACAAAATACCCTTGGAATTTCATATCTTATTTGTAATGAGGTGCAGTACAGATGCAAACAGCTTTTTTTTTTTTGAAAAAGTGCTGTAACATCCAAAGAAAATGCAAGCCTAATTCTCTCTACCAAATTTGATTCCAAAAAAACTTACAATGGTACAATTTTGAAACTCATTTTATTGAAATGATTTTGCAAATCAACTAACGAAAATCTTAAGTATAAAAATGTAAAAATGCATACGTTGAAAATCCAAATACAAAACTGTAGCAGATCATTGTTTCCCTTTTTCTCTTCAACAACATTGACTAGTCCAGAGAAATCTCACAATAAGCTTGCCAAACATTGTTACGACAACGCATTAGGCTTCGAAATAAAACCCATTAGTTCTCATTTGTCCAAACGTCTATTTTGAGTGAATCAGTTAATCTTTAGTCATTTAGCACATGATATTTTTTTTAAAAAAAGAGGCAAAATATTTTTTGGAAATTTAGTTATGCTTCTTAAGAGTTCCAAGATTTTTAGTTCATTTAAAGCAAATTGTATTCATGTCTCCTTTCCTTGGTCATCTTCTTCAATCTTTTTAATTTCACTCTTTAAATAGTTGATGGCTTCACGACTTGCTTTCAACCTCTCTTTAAACTCTGCAATTTCAAAGCTGGTCTTCTTTTTAGCAGCTTCTAGCTTTTCCCTGGTTTTCACTTCAAGTTCTGCAACTAAAAACATGTACAAAATAAGGCCAATTACTCAATAACTTTGAAAATTTAGTGGGGTAGGACTAATATGACAATGTTATTGTGAAAGCCTTCATTAGTCCTGTTGAGCCATATTATGTCTCAGGCCTCATTTTTAAAGGAAACAACATAACTTTTATTAAATAACTGATACCTACATTCAGTTTCATGTTTATAAGCTCCAAGTGTCAATTGCCGAGATGTTGTCAGTAGTTGCTGCATCATTGCAGTAGGGTCTTGAAATATCTACAGTTCAGACAAAAAACATTAAATGTGAATCAAGGTCAATCATAGCTTCTGCAGTTTTTCAATCTCAATGTCTTTAAAAAAACATTTTTATTAAAGATTTTATTTTGTAAATCTCCAAATCTTGACATAGTCTTCCCATACTTACCATTTCATCATAAAATTCAGAAACCACCGTCTTTTTACCCAGCATTACATTACTATCAGATTGGAAGAGCTTCAGCAAGTGATAGAGTGTTACCTGTTTAACACAAAGAGCAGAGCAAGTTAATAATAATTATTAATTCTTATTTGCCTCACAAATAAGAATGAGATCAATGAAGGACCAAATTTATTCTGTTTTTTGATGAATTTGGAAAAGAGTAAAATTTTCAAGGAAACCAAGGACAGCTTCCTACTTTTTATTGAAATAAGATATCTAGTGCCCATCTAAACAAACAGAAGAGATGATCAAGAGGAGAAACCATTGAAATGTTATATTCAGAACTGTAATTTGATGGATTTTGCAAAGTGCTTCACATGCTGATATTCATGGGGCAGAAGAAATACTATTCTAGATTATCATGATTAAGACATAATGTGAAATAAAACAATCTTAGATTCTTACCGGCCTTTCATTTGGATCTATAAAGAAAATTTTGATTATGATTTCAAATTCACCCCATCCAGTTTCTGTGATTTCATATGGTGGCTTTGTGACAACTGGAAAAGAAAAATGAACTTTGTAAAATATATTGTAGCACACACATCCTGGTCAATTCCAAAAGAATTAGTTGAAGTACCTATTAACTTCAAAATCATTTTGGGAAATACAACAACTTGCATTTATATAGTGCCCTTCACGCGGGGTAGTGTCCCAAAGCGATTCAAATAACAAGAAGAAAGGTGATCAGACGCAGGAAAAGAAGTTATTTCCACAGTGAATAGGTTAACCATTAAAAATCTCCATAGATGCACTTATCAGGTTTGGCATTAATTTATCAAGATATCCTCCTATAATCAAACTCTGAGACACTGGCTCACCAGTTGTATCAAGTGGGAAGAAGTTGAGAGAATCCACCCACAAGGCAGAGTACTGTATCACAAAGCAGAACACTGCTATGTTCTATTCCAATCATGTTGGGAATTGTTTATAATGCCTGCATTTTGAGACCTGTGCACAAAATATCAAACAGAAAACCTTGAAAAATATGGTATAGAATTCACAGAATTGTACATCTTTCACTGGTGATTTAGCATGCAAAAGGTTTGCCAACGTTTTTAAATAAAGTATTGGAATACATTTTTGAATAACTAAGAAACATATACAGGTTTATATTTATGTTGTAGACAATTCATCAAAATTGACAGTAGCAACTATAATAAATAATAACTATATTAACATTTTTCTTTTTGACTCACCTCTCAGAGGATTACCATAACTTTCATGTAGTTTGAATTGAATTTTCTTTACATATGCTGACATGTCCTGTAGTAAACAGAAACAATTTAGTGTTCAGCATACTGATCTCTTCCAGCTAAAAAAATGAACCACTAAAAAGACAGAATGGGAATATATTCTATGAGCTTTCCTTATTTATCAAAACAAGTATAAGGTAACACGTAGATGGATAAGGTTAATGCCATAGCTTTTACAATGACAATCTAATACAAGATGCTTAAGATATCAGTGAAGGGCTTTGGGACATCCTCCCGACGTGAAAAGCGCTATATCAAATGCAAAGATTATTATAGTGGTAAATGCATCTCCTTCTTCATGCTTGGCTATTCCTGCAAAGGTAAATAAATGGTTTCAAAGCAAAATCAAGTACAGCATTGAGTCATGAGTTTAACTTTCAAAAATTGAGTACAATTGTAAAGTAATTTAGAGCGCCATATAATTAGATATGCAAAAAAGGCACGATCAAACCATTCTCTAACAAGGTAATGAAAGCCTATAAATTAATCACTTTTGGATGAGGGAAAACATTGACAAGATCACCAGTTCTGGCTCTACTTGAAAATACTAATCCAGGATCCTTAATATCCACTTGAACCCCCAGAACAGGCAAATACAGCTTCAGATGATACTTCCAACCACGCCTTGCTTACTCACTATTGCAATGGAGTTTCAATTATAAACTTAAAATCCCGGCATGAAGCTTGAACCCTCAATCTTCTTACCTGAAGAGATTATCATCAACTGATCCATTGCGAGACTACTTAACAGCTGAATGTTTATAATTGAAGAGAGATTGGTACTGTATAGGAAGGTGAGCAAGATCACAATGAAAATATTCTTAACCAAGTTAATGATTTGGTTCTCTCTACATTGAAGATAACACAATTTATCTACCCAGATGCATCAGCAGTGATCTGGTCAACATTTGTCCTTCATTTCAGGAGTTTACTTTGTAGAGAGTGATATCATCAGCAAAGCGTCACTTCTGAAGACAAATCAGGTCATGAAGGTGAAATAATGGAGCCAAACATGCTTTGCACATGAACTGCTCATTTGACATGATTGTATGTTTAAGCACTCTGAAGTAATTGAGCACTTAATTCACCAGTTATTCCACAATTAAATCCTTGATTATTAAGGGGTGAACAAAACCGCCCCAGCCATATAAATTGTGGGGAAATGTGGCACAAGAAAACAAAAATACTTTAGTAGTGCCACTGTAGTCAGTGTACTTAATACTCATGTTAAGTTAAATCTGTTGTGAGGTAACATACAAGGTAATAAATAGCTGGTTAAGGCCGATGTGCTGCCTTTATATGGAAAAACATGAGGCTTTTATGTCAAGTGTGATATTTCATAAAAAGGTTTTATTGCTATAATAGTTTCCAAGTTTTCCAAAACATCAAAAAAAGACTTCCTGAACAAATGTATTAAGAAAAACAGTAAAATCTGTTGCGTTCCCCAAGTAATAATCATGCTGTATTCTATTCTCTTGACAGAATTTATTAAACCTGAGGGAAAAATTATGAATACCACAACCATTTACACAACTGAAGCTCAGAGGTTTGAAATAGTTTCCTGTACATTTAAATCAGTATTTTATAGTTCAAGATAATTGTACTAATATATTTATATCCACCTAAAAACTTGTGAAATTAAACAAAATATTAACTGTAATGTTTATACATACATTAAAGTATGAGATTAACCTTCAAATTTAACATTTGAAGAAAAGGAACTTCTGTTTTACAAAATAGCTGTTGTGTGAGCAACAATTCACTATTTTATCACGTCAACAAGAGTCGCAATGGATTTATTCCCAATACATTAAATCGTGAAGCAAAGTCAAAATAAAAACATTTGCACACTTAATAAAACTTGCAGATGTTAAGATTGCATTTATCATGCCAGTTGTTCCACTGAACGGGCTCAAAAGGAAACTTCTAATTGTGACTGACAAAACCGTTCATTCATTTGGTGTAGCATTTGTTCATTTCAGTGCTCCAGATAGTCTTGATCCTTTAGTATATACCATTTAGGTGCAAGCAGCTCTTACCTCATTCCTGTATGGTTTAACATATACTGTCCATTGATGAGTGTGCCCGTCTTCCTCTCTTTTCTTTCCAAAATAACGAGCAACATTCCCATAGACTATTGGTTTAACTATAGTTACACCCTGTAGAAGCAAGAACATTTAGACAAAAATAAATTAGAATCTGAATGATTCCGATATTTTAAGAAAACATTTCACTTTTTAATAACTGCACAACAGGATGGGAGAATCCTTGAAAGTCACTGGTCTACAACCAGAAATAATTTGAATGCACTGGAGCATTCCTCATTTCGTTCGATATCAAGTTGTAACACAATGCCACACAGAATACATCAAACTAAGCAACCTCTCCACCAGCCAAGGAATTTGTCTTCCCTTTAAAAAGTAATAAATTATTGCTGTCATTTAATTGAGAATAATGACGATCAGGAAATTGTGTGAGGCCACAAAAGAGGGTACTTGATTAAACTAAAATTTCACAGTATTCACTTTCATGCATCTGCTATTTGGAGAATAAACTGGAACAGTAATTTACTACCTCAAGATATAGCTAGCTTGTCTATAAAATACATTCACGCATTTCACAGTAAATCCTGCAAAGTGCTTTGAGACGTCCTCGAGACACGAAAATCACTATATCGAATGCAAGAATTGTTATCCAACCAATCTAAAAGCAGATGCGGGTCCTTCAATTTGGATTTTCACAGGATGGGACGGAACGGGAAACCCTACATCAGAATTCAGCTTTTCTACAAAGGGAAACTCGTGTTTATGGTTTTTTAAAAAAAATATATAGCTATAATAATAATCCTTGCATTTGATTGTAGCTAACACACCGCACAGGTTGGGCAAATCCAATCTGTGGAGTCCTGTAGCTCAGTGGTTAGAGCACTCGCTTTGCAAGTGAGAGACCGGAGTTCAATTCCAGGCAGAGGGCGAAACCTTGGGCAAGTTTCCTTACTCCACACAGAGCATAATAATAATCCCTCCAAAACCAAAAACAATAATAAATTGGTCATTTTCAATCTACGACTGTTTGTGGGACATTGCTGTGCGCAATTGGCTGCCGCGTTCGCCCACAAATATACAGTCAATTCACTTTACAGTGTGTTCTGTGAAGCGCTTTGGGACGTCCTCCCGACGTGAAAAGCGCTATATCAAATGCAAGGATTATTATTATTATTATATTACTGTAGGACAACCTTAGCTCTTACGCAGCGGGGATGAGTTATGGTGCATTGCAGTTTTGATAGACATCACCGGCCTCTCCTCAGTGGTTAGTTGTGAATATTTGGTGGAGCATTTTATGAAATCAAACAACTAAGCATTTCATGATCTACATTAAGATATATTACAATCCTTCCATTCCCCCCCAACCCCCCCTCCCCCCACCACACACACACACACACGTTTAGCAATCAGACTAAAGGAGAATGTATTTGAGGTCATTTAGGGGGGGCTTTAGACTTCCAAGTTACTGAGGAAAAGCAACTGAGTATTTGGGGGAGTGGGGGGGGTTTCCCCCTCAAAATCAATTTGCAATCGATGAGACTCGCCCACGCAGAGGTTCAGTGCAGAGGTGCATCCTCGGGTCCATTTACAGGCAGCTCCGTGTCCTCCCCCCCCCACCCCCCCACCCCCACCTGACAACAAGCTGCTGGTTTGTTGGCGGATATAAATTTCGGGCTTGCAAGCCCGCAGTGCCGGGGCGCCTGTCCCTTTAAGAGGGAGGTGTGGGGGTGGGGGGGGGAGAGAGGGCGCCTTTTACCTTCACTCTCCCCCCGGAGTCGGGACCGAACTCGGCCATTCTCTTAAACATCTCGTCACCGCGGCGCCGCCGCCGCTGCTGCTGCTGACACTTCAGCCCCTGGTTACTCGGCAGCTCCGGCCCCGACTCGCTGGGGTTGGGGGTGAGTGAGTGAGTGAGTGAGTGGGTGAGTGCAGCCGCCGCAGTGCCCGACACCAGGCCCCGAGCCCAGCAGCCGCACATTCCCTCACCAACATGGCGGCGCCACGGCGCCGGCTGCTCGACGAGCCGCCGGCGATCGACACTCTCCCTCACCGGGCGTGCTCAATCGACCGCCGAGCATCCTGCTCCCTGCACAAACCACGTGCAGCCTCTCATACAGTCTGTGTGTCTGTCTGTGTCTGTCTGTCCATTGTCGATCTGTGTCTGTCTGTCTGTGTCACTAACTGTCTGTGCAGTTGGCGGATGGACAGGGCCCGTCTGTAAAACTCTGCAGTTCCAAACATTGCAAATGCAATACACGGTCACGACGCTTCGCAGTAAAACTTGAAAGCCGTATCGACCGACGCAATATGGCACTTTACGCAACGCACGGATTATTATTGCTATTTTACTGTTATGTTGAAAAAGACAGCTTTTTTTTTTGTCTTTTTTTTAAAAAAAAATTACTTTTTTTTCCCCCCCATGTATCAGTGCCCATTGTTTCTCATGTAGCGCATTGTATAATAAATAATACAGTAGTAAACAGTAACAGTAGTAGACTGTTTGCGGGACCCTGTGTGCAATTGTCTGCCGCGTTCCACCCACAAATATACAGTCACTTCACTTCTGTGAACTGCTTTGAGACGTCTAGAAGACGTGAAAAGCACTATATCAAATGCAAGGATTATTATACATTATTGTAAACAGGAAAAGAAAACGCGCTTAGATAAACCATTAAAAAAAATTGGATTACTTAAAACAGTGAAAAGATTCATATGAATCCTGCAGGTTCAAGTAAATCCTGTTCAGTATAGTCCGTGTCTGGCAACAATGCATTGTAACAATTGCACCATTTCTAATAAGCTGCTTCGATATTTATAAATGAAATGTTTGAGATGCAAAACAAATAAATCGGACTCACTGTATTCCCTACACATCAGCAGCCGAATGGGAAGAAAGGGTAGTCAATGGTGTTTGGGTGATTTATAAGCATATTTGGAACCATATTACATTGATGTTTGGACGTGAATATTATTTAGTACATAGTTTTGATATTCTATTTGTAATTCATCTGGTACAGTTGTAACATTTGGTCCCAATATAGGCTGCTAGAAGGAATCAATTTAATGTGAAGTATTCATGTTTAAACTCATCTCTCTTACTTAAACACTGAAATCATTTAGAGCAAATGGACTGAAATGCTTAGAAAATAAATGACTCAGGTCTTTTGTTACAAAACCTTAATTCATCAGATTAAAAGGTGCCCATATGGGTGAAAATAATAACTGAATAAACTTGAAGATGAACACTTCAGATGAATGCTGAACTTAAGCAATATTTTAGGCATTCAGTTCTGCCTGTCTAAATACCAAAACAAGTGCTATAATGTTATAACTATTCATTTACTTACACTCTGTGGTGCAATTGGATTGCAATAAATGTGCCAAAAAAGGAACTCCCACTTCGTACTTATTTTGGCCTATAATAAATTTAACTGAAGCACTGTTTCCACATGACAAAATTTAGATGGTTTCAGGTTGATAGAAAACAGATGTTTGTTGGTTAAGAGCATTTAGATGACTAGCAATAACATCTGTTTTTCATTCTACTGTCAGTGAATAAATTCTACCTGAGTGTAAGTCACACCTACAAAACCAAAAAAGATACTTTTATTCCACGAGAATGAAAATTGCACTGAAAATATTTTTCCAAATGTGCCTTATATATTAAGAAGTATGCCCTGAAACATTCATATTTAAACTGTAACTTAATTTTTTAAACCAAAGAAGAGTACAATTGTACTCTTTGTGATCAGATCCATTTCTCACTTTGACTACGAATAAAAACAGTTTGTTTCTCCTTGCGGTTTAGGTAATAAACAGTCTCTTTCTTTTTGGAACAGGTCAGGCATCAGTATACAAATAGATATTCTGGCCTGTATGATAAATTTGCTGAAATATAGAAGAAAGCAAAACAGCACTGTCCCACAAACAGCCTTGGAATAAATGCTCAATTTATCTGAAGGATTATTAACTACTCAGCTTCAGAAGTTTCAACTCAACGTACAAGGTCCCTGTTCTACATCTAATTCCAAGTACAAATAGATTTTGATCATTTCATTCACATAGTAAAAACAAGCTTGCTTCACTTACCCAGCAATAGTTATTAACTTGTTTGGCAGAAGAATTCCAATCATGTAGTCTCTTGACTACAGCACATAAGGAAACTTGCAACGTGTCAATATAGATGTATTGTCTAGATCAGGGAGAGCTCATCAATGATGGTTGGCGCTGGGAGGTAGCACTTTGTTCTTTCAACTCTGGGAGCTGGGTACGGATCCAGGGCAGACTTGTGGGATGAAAGTCTCCTCTCTGCTAGTTGTAAAGGAACCATTGGGAAATTAACTTGGACAGTTTCAACCCAGTTCAAAGTGGGGACAGGTGCACAGCACAACATACCCACAGTTCAACATGAACTGACAAGTGAGGCCAGAAACATAGCTGTTATAACAAGTAGAAAGGCTGTGTGATATGTTGAATGAGGTCTGAGGATGGGCAAACAGAAGACTCCAAAATAAAAGCAGAATCTTTACTCTAGGGATCTTTACTCTGCATCTGAACCCCTCACTTTCATCAGCACAAGAATTCATCCATAAAAACACAGGGATTTTCTGTGTACATTTGTAGCTATTCCTACACTCAGTTTTAATTTCATGTTACTTTTAATTTGAACAATGGTCAATATGTACTTAATAACCATTTGTCTGCAAAATACAGTCACTGAACATTGGATCCCATAAAGCTCTTATATGTCATCCTAATGTGAAAGGTACCTATACCAAATGCCAAAGATTATGATTTGTTTAAAATTACAAATAGAATTATTATCTCATTTTGTTCAAATCAAGACTGATCTCAAATGGAAGTGAATTTACCAATAGATTTCAATGTATCTGGCAGTTAAGCATCATAAATGAGGTGACAAAATGTTCCTTACAGTTTATCTGAAGCAATTATGAGCTATAATTAGTAAGAGGAAAATGCTCACTTTCTATGGATAGAAATGTTATGAATAAAATAGATGACAAGCAGTGTTTTGTATATAAATGTAAAGTTGGTGCCTAGACTGGAGATTCACTTATAAAACCCCCACTGATATAAGGATCAATATATTCCCATTTGCTTTAACTTCCTTCAGTGTTTGATGGAAATTGGAATAAAATGCTATGATTCTAACATCAATAGTAATAGACAATTTCCCTCTGCATTGCTGGATGTTAGAGGGGTAAAGCAATAGACTAACGTATCTTTTCCTGATTACAATGAAAAGATTACCCTTAGTGTTTGCTGAAGTTAAGTGAAAAGTAAATAGAATTTGGCTAAAGTACAGTCCAAATTCATGCACGGACTCACATAACAAATGATCATGTACCAAAGCGCCTCCAGCAATCAAGGAATTGTGCCCTAACATGAGCCTTAAGAGAGGAGGGAGTAAGGAGAGAGACAGAGGCAAACAAAAAAAAGTGAGGTTTCCCACCAATCTTTTTAAATTTTCTACTATTAAATATATTTTGAGTTTTGCTGAGATCACTAAACCTACCACGTGCAGGCTTAAAAGCATAACGTCTGTGAAACTGTAGCCTTTCATAGTCAAAGAAAAGTATAATCTGTATCCCAGTATACTCACAATCCATTAGCACATGTTATTCTGTTTTAAGTACCAAGTTATATCTAATGTATGGATCTAATTATTTTTCTCTACTTTGAAGATCCAAAACCCCTATTAAATAATCTAGAAAAAAATTACATTGAACTAAACAGAAAAGTGTTTCATTGCATTCCCTTCCATAACCAGAGTTTGCTTTAAATGTTTATTACTAAATACATTACACAAAGAAACAGAACGATGCTTGACAATTTAAATATTTTACTGAGTTGTCGAAAATGATTTTTTATTGATACACTGGGACATTCCTTGAGCCCCATAACAGTCGTTATTTTCCTACTTGACTGTTATGAGTCCTTTTTCCTGGGTTCAGTTAGGAACAGATGCTGGCACCAGACGAGGAGCTATAAATTCTGTGCTCCTTTGCAGGGCAAGTAATAAGTCTAGAGAACAGTCACATGGTGTGGACAGCTACCATCTGTCTGGACATTCAGATGTTTGTAACGTGTAACTTAAAAGTTGGAGTTTTTTTTAAAATCATGAATTTAAACACAATCTTTTGGGCTTTAGCACCGAATTAAACTCAGTGGTACATTGGTTGTATTAACTGGTTTCTCCATAAAACAGGAACACATTTAGCAAAGAAGGTCTGAAGTCAAAAATTTCGCTCCAATAAATGTTTTCAGTTCAAGTGAAAAATAATGCAGTTTTCTGTTCTTTTTCCAGAAGTTACCCTATTATGTCTGCTATACGATCGGAGAATGTTTACTTAAACCAAGTTTTTTTTTGAAAAAAGCTAACTTGTGCAAATTTTAAATGTTTTATATGCAACCCATCTGTAGGCTGGCCATGTTTAGGTAGCACATATGTCTATATAGCGCAATAAAGACAATAGCACTCTGTTCATTCTTGGCACCAGTGAAGGACATACAAGAGAAACTATAGAAAGATATTAGCGTAATGTGGGAAAGTGACATTCTTTCAAAACGGCACATGATTTTTTTTGACCAAAAAAGTCACATGGAGAGAAATTAGTTATTTACTTCTCTTTGTATTGAATATTAGAATTGTTTTGCTGTTTCAAATGATGTTCCCTGAAGGTGCTCACTCACACGGAGAGGAACTAATAAAATTACATGAAATATTATAGCCCGAAAACAGGCCATTTGGTGCAACTAGTCCGTGCTGGTGTTTATACTCCACATAAACTCCATCCCTCTTACTCCCCTCTCCCCCATGTATCCATCATTTTTTTTCTTAAATACATTGAAGTTTTTTTTTTGCTTCAACCATATCTTCCGGCAGTGAGTTCAACATTTTCCAGCAATGAATTCCACCACCCTCTGTGCAGTGATGCGGCAACAATTTTTATACACTGGTCTGAAGCTGGGGTAATGATATCATCACACCACCTTCTGACCAGTGACGGAAGTTATTGGGGGGGCCCAAGAGCAACAGCACAGGGAGTGGGAAATATAACAGGGGCAGGGAATGGCGGGCAAGTATGACACGGGAGTATCTAGGGGATGATGTCTGGGGGTGGGTGTCTGGGTGGCATCTAGGGGATGGTGTCTGGGGGTGGGTGAAGATTTGAGGAGAGATGATGAGTTCCGGGGAAGGGCTGCGGTCTCACTGCTCCAAATTTAAGCCACAATCCCGGTCCCTGATCTTACTCTCCCACCCACCCACACTGTGCTTGCCGTCCCCCACCGACCCCTAAATTCTGTAACTATACTTCTGTGTAAAGAATTTCCTCCTAAATTCCCTATTAGATCTACAACGAGCTACCTTATATTTATGGCTTTTTGTTTTAGACTCACCAACAATTGAAAGACTAAAACGTCCACTTTATCAAATCCTTTCATAATCCTGACACCTCAATCAAAGCCCCCCTGAATCATCTCAGCGTTGGGAGCGAAAACCTCCAGCTTGTCTCATCTTATTCGATAGCTGTATCCACTCAACATCCTTTAAATCTTTGCCATACTCTTGTCAGTGCAAATATAACCTCCTGTAATAAGGTAACTTGGAGACTCAACTTCCAAAATGTTCTCTCTACAGGAAGTCACAAGGAGTCCAGCTTTGATGGGGAATTCAGCACAGAATCATCGATTTTACGGCACAGAGGAGGCCATTTAGCTCATTGAGCCCAAGCTATATATATATATATATATGCTATCCAGCCTAATCCCAATTCTTTGCACCTTTTCATATTGGTTCTCTTAAAAGATTTATCCAATTCCCTTTAAATGCTATCATAGTCTCAGTTTCAATAGATACTTGTGCAAAGTATTCAATGTACTAAAAAAACTCTGCATGAAATATAAAACTTCTAATCTCCCTTCAACTCTTCCAGGAACAATCCTGAACTTCAGCCACTATGTTACTGATTCACCAAACGGCAGAAACAATCTTTCAACGGAGGAGCCAAGAGGCTGGGGCAGGTCTGCTGCACAGCCACTGCACAATGATGTTCCATTTTTCTAAGTGGAATTGCCACAAGTCGACACTTGTTCCATCTTGCAGCCATGACATTGCCCCCCCGCCGAACATTACAGCAATGTTAAAAATAGCTCTTCAAGATAAAGGCAAAGATAACACCTCTGTAATTTGCGAACGTCTATCGACACACAGCACCACAATCTATTAAATGACAGGTTTACCACACCGAATAGCAACCTAATCAAAAAGGAATTCAACACTAAATTCAGTAAGAAAACAAACGTCCTTTATTTTTAGTCCTCATTTTCTTTGTCGAGAACATTTGTTATTTTACCCAGGTAAGGGCCTCAGCAAGAATTACACACGTCAAAGTTACTAAGGTAGTAATTTTGTTAGGTTTATAGCAAGGTGATTTGTAGCTTAGCTTGTGTCCACTTCAATAAAATGGATCCCAACTAGATCTCAATCTATGATTGGATAGAACCAATCATTTGGGACTTTCAAACATTAAACATCTGAATTGTGATCTAGCCAGTCTATTCCATTTCAGGGCATGAGACACCTCTTAAAACCACATTGAGAATTATGATACAATATATCTGGAAGACATGATAGGTCACTATATCAAATGCAAGGATTTTAATTATTATATACTAATATACAACCACATCCAGAGGTGACAGGCGTGCATACAACATATTAAAAATGATTCCAAATATCCATGTCCTCCAGTGTTGATTTTCATATTTATAACAATTTCATTTGTATGACACCCTTCATGCAGGATAGTGTCTCGAAGCACTTATAAAAACAATATTTTTTTCTCTAACCCTCTCCTCAACTGAACACATTTAGCGGTTTTCCCTTCTACTTGGGTGTGGTTTTATGGGTGCCACTCACTCTACAGTGTCTCATCCAGGAGGCCATTAATCATACATCTGTGGGCTTTGATAGGGAGACACTCATAACTATTTGACCACTGGAGGGAGCATCACATTCAATCCACATACTGTATCCTCCCAATGTGAAAGGCGCTTTACAAACCTAACTTGTCGTTTGTCACTACTGTATGTGCATCATACATAGAGATCATCGGATAATGCTGAGGAACGCAAACCTTGGTTGATGTTTCCCTCCCCAGCCCAGACCACTGAAGTTAACTGCATCTCCAACCAATTCAGTACAAACAGAATCAAATCTAAAACCTTAACTGGGCACTGGATAAAAGTCAATGAGAGAAACTAGGAACTTCTGGAATGTTTGTTAGTGCTTTAACCCACTCAGTGAATGGGGATGTAACATTCACTTTGTTTCAGACAAATGTACCCAAGATCACATGAAATAGTAAGTGTCATTGCGTTGCATATTTATAAAGCATATAAAACACATACTTTGTGGAGTCCTGTAGCTCAGTGGTTAGAGCACTCGCTTTGCAAGCGAGGGACCTGAGTTCAATTCCAGGCAGAGGGCGAAACCTTGGGTAAGTTTCCTTACTCCACACAGAGCCTAATAATAATCCCTCCAAAACCAAAAATAATAAATTGGTCATTTTCAATCTACAACTGTTTGTGGGACATTGCTGTGCGCAATTGGCTGCCGCGTTCGCCCACAAATATACAGTCAATTCACTTTACAGTGTGTTCTGTGAAGCACTTTGGGACGTCCTCCCAACGTGAAAAGCACTATATCAAATTCAAGGATTATTATTATTATACATATACCTGTTGGGATATATGGATTCCTCTATGATCATTTAGAATCAAACAAGATTTTTATATCCATTCTTTTAAGATATGTTTAATTAATTGTATTAACAGGTCAAAATGGCTGGTCAAAGTAGTGATGACTGCTACCGACTTTCCTGATTCTTCCTCACACATCTGAATATATTTTATCTACTTTATCTATGGCAGTTTTGACATTTCAATTATTCCCCATGATTCCCTCTGTCGTAATGACGCATATTTGATAACTACACTAAACCAGTCTGAACAGAACCTGACTCATGGCAGCTACACTGACCCAGACCCGGCAGCGACTGACTCTCGGCAGCTACCCATTGCTAGTCACGAGCAAACCAGCATGCAAACTGCTCCGACCCAGCCCTGGCAGCGACTGACCCGAGGCAACTGCACTGAGTCAGGCCTGAAAGACTAACCCTCAACAACTGCACTTGACTGGCCTCGACAGACACTCACTGACTCTACACCTGCCCTGAATCAACTTGCACACAAACTGATGTTCCACAACCAGTCCTGACACAAACAGACTCTCAGCCACTAAACCAAACCAACCTCAACAGACACTGGTTCTGGGCAAATAAACCAATCTTTACACACAAATTCACTCTGATCAAACTCTTGTAATAGACATTATCAAATCTAACCTTACACCACCAACTACAGTGTCTGACCGCAATCTCTGTGATTTGTAAAATCTGTACCAATTAATTCTTCCCTCAACCCAACCTGTGAGCTCAACACATTAACCCAGCAACATATCTTCTGTCCTATCCCTCTCAAACCCCAGTTTCTGTTACCAATGACTTCTAATCTCAACCTACAATGTAAACCAGAGTTCAGGCTCATATGTGTTCAGATGTCAGACATGCAGTATGAAGTCCACATGTTGCCAAACCTGTGGAGTGTGGAAAGGTACAAGGGAGAAAGATACCACCTTTGCCATCATCGTAGGGTTCCACTAGTACAGACTTACCTTATCCTCCATGAGTCCCAAGGTGCTAGAGAGAGAGAAACAGGGTGTGAGCTTCAGTCATCACCCTAAGGTTTCCAAGAATCTTCACAAACTGTAGTCCAATGTAGTGTAACATGTTCAAGTCAGACACTGCTGTAAACTATTAGGCTCTTTACCTACATTGAACCAGCCCTGACACAAGCCAACTCTACATTGAACCAATCTCAGGATAAAATGCATCAATAACAGAGGATTCTCTGACATGGACTATCTCTCCACAACTGCCCTGAACCAGCCTTGACAGACACCGACTCCACACCTCGTCAGGGTATCTTATCTCTGGGTGAGAATTACATGCTGTTTAAGTGCACTCTGGAAGGAGTGATCAGTCTCTTCTCAATTTTGCAGGTTGTGAGGTAGTAACCAAAAGAGTAACCTTACACCAAACTCAAATCTCTTACAAGTTCCTGAAATTCAGAGTTTGTATAATTAGTAATTTTAGTGTCAAGTGCCAGTGAAAACTCCAAACCTCAACAACTCTGGTTCATCTCCACCTCCTCCCTTTT
This sequence comes from Callorhinchus milii, assembly GCF_018977255.1. NCBI lineage: Eukaryota > Metazoa > Chordata > Chondrichthyes > Chimaeriformes > Callorhinchidae > Callorhinchus > Callorhinchus milii. Next base: position 36,221,500 of record NW_024704746.1, on the reverse strand, counting down.
ATACCTCAAATGTGACCAAGGCACTTTTTTTAGCAAATCAGTCCTGAGCATCTGGGACCCCTCTCTGTGATCCCAAACATTCACCCTATTTTAATTAGCCTTTTACTACCTCACAACCTGCACCGAACCAACACGGTCACAAACTAATGATCGACAACTGCTCCAAACCATACCTGGCACAAACCGACTCTCAGCCACTAAACTGAACCGACCTAGACACTGGCTCTGGGTAAATAAACTAAACCAACCTTCACACAGCTACTCTATATTACCCAAGACCAAGCAAATTCACTGTAATCAGAAGATTATAACAGATACCCATCAAATCTGATCTTACACCATCTAACAGTGTCTAACCTCAATTTCTGTGTTTCCTACAATCTGTGTCGATGAATTAAACCCTCAACCCAAACTCTAAGCTCAATACATTAATCCAGCAACATCTCCTCCCATCCTGTCCCTTTCAAACCGCAGTCTGTTACTAGACTTCTAATCTCAACCTCCAGGGTGAACCAGAGTTCAGCTCATATGTTTTCGGATGTCAGACATCCTGCATGAAGTCCACATAGTGTTGCTAAACCTCTGGAGTGTGGAAAGGTGCGAGAGAAAGATGCCACCTTTGCCATCATCACAGGGTTCCCACCAGTACAGACTTACCTTATCTTCCACAAGTCCCAAGATACTAGAGACAGAAACAGGGCGCGAGCTTCAGTCATTAGCGTTTGGTTTCCATTAGCACAGACTTGGCTTCGGTTGATACCTGAGATGATGTAGGTTACAGACCGGCATTGGCTCCAGGACAACCTCGGAATAGCTGAAGAAATCCCAGCAAAGCAACAACAGACTTGCAGGAGCCTCGCAAAACCTGGAATAATAACAGTACAGACATAGAGTGTTTCCACTAGTACACTTACCTTACCTTCCACAAATCACAAGTTGCTGGAAAGAAAGGACACAAATATCCTAAGTTTTCCAAAAAACAACACTTACCGTATAGTCCATTATAGTACAACCTGCCCGAGCCAAGCTCCGCTGTAAATAAATTGGTTGTGTGCCTACACTGAACCAGCCCCAACACTGACCAACACATCAAATACACTGAACCAAACTCAGCATGAATTACATCAATAACTACAGAGGATTCTCTGACAAATTAACTCAGCAACACAAAGCCAGCCCCGTCTCACCCTCACACACCTTGGCACCCATTGACTCAAACTAATTTACACCGAACCTGTCCCGACACAAATCAACTCTCGTGATTTCACTGATCAAATCCATAGAAATTCATTCTCAACAATTCTACTAATCCAACCCTGGCCCCACTCACTAAACTGCACTGAACCTGCTCTGACACAAGCCAACTCTCAAACACTCTCTCAACTAAACTCAACTCTCAGCTACATTAAGGAAACATTGACAGAAACCAACTCAACATCTGGACTAAACTCACCCTCACAAACCCAACTCTGAACCCATCTCAGCATAAACTTACTCGATAACTACACTAAAGCAGTCTGGACAGAACCTGACTCATTGCTGCTACACTGACCCAGACCTGGCAGCGACTAACTCTCAGCAGCTACACATTGCCGGTCACTAGCAAATGAGCCGTGCAAACTGCTCCGACCCAGCCCTGGCAGCAACTGACCCAAGGAAACTGCACTGAGCCAGGCCTGAAAGACTCTAACCCTTAACATCGACAGAAAGTCACTGACTCTACAGCTGCCCTGAACCAACTTGCACACAAACTCATGCTCCACAACCAGCCCCGACACAAACTGACTCACGATCTATACTGAACCAGGCCTGATACTAACCAAACTCTACACTGAACCAATCTCAGGATAACAACAACAAGATTCCATTTATAGAGCGCCTTTCACGTCGGGAGGACGTCCCAAGGCGCTGGACAGTTGGGTCAGGACCCGAGCAGGGGGGAAATGGTCAGGGTGAGGAGAGGGAAGGGAGGGAGCGAGGAAGGGTAGAGAGTCGAGAGGGGAGCTGAAGGCACGGTCAAAGAGAAAGGTCTTGAGACCGGCCTTGAAGGAGGAAAGGGAGGAGGCGGCGAAGGCACTGGGGGATAGAGTTCCAGAGCCTAGGGGCTGAGAGGCTGAAGGTCCAGCCACCGATGGTAGGGCAGTTGGGGCGGGTGATGTGGAGCAGACCGGAGCCAGAAGAACGGAGGGTACGGGCAGGTAGGCAGGCGGATAGTACCTACTATCGACAACTGCTCTAAACCATCCCTGGCACAAACTGACTCTCAGCCACAAAACTGAACCAACCTGGACACACACTGGCTCTGGGCAAACCAACTAAACCAACCTCCATACAACTACTCTATGTTGCCTAAGACCAAGCAAATTCACATCAGAAGATAATAGATACCATCAAATCTGATTTTACACCATCCAACTACAGTGTCTGACCTCAATCTCTGCGATTCCTACAATCTGTGTTGATGAATTAAATCCTCGACCCAAACTGTGAGCTCAACACATCAATCCATCAACATCTCCCCATCCCTCTCAAACCCCAGACTGTTACTAACAACTTCTAATCTCAACCTCCAGTGTGAACCAGAGTTTGGCTCATACGTGTTTGGATGTCAGACATTCTGCATGAAGTCCACATAGTGTTGCCAAACCTCTGGAGTGTGGAAAGGTGCGAAAGAGAAAGAGGTACCATCTTTGCTGTCATCGCAGGGTTCCTACTAGTACAGACTTGCCTCATCCTCCACAAGTCCCAAGATGCTAGAGAGAGAAACAGGGCATGAACTTCAGTTGCCACTGTTTGGGTCCCCATTAATACAGACTCACCTTCAGGTGATAACTGAGCTCAGTGCATTAATGATTTACATCGCCCATAGGTTTCAGCTGCACCTTGTCTCCAAATGATTCCCAGTTGGGCGTCTTCGACCAAAATTTGGATGATGGTTCGGGTTAGTTAATTAACACTGAGATTAACTCTAATTAATGCTAAGATGCAACTGCAAAACAAAGATTCCATACAGTTATTCTGTCATCGCTGTCCTAGAGATGGGTTACGCAATAAAAGGAAAAGCCGGACTGGTCAATAGATGGTCAAACTACGTCAAACAGAGATGGACGGGGACAAGGTCTCTCAAGTTCATTGATGTATGAAGATCCAGTAATCATCTGGTATGAACGAGCATTAGCCCAGCGTTCAAGAGCAACACAAACCTGCACTGACTCCAGGCCAACCTCTCACTCAAGTGGAAACAACAGTAAACTGAAGACTGAGAGAAGAGCAAAGGTTAGAAAACAAAAAGTGATAAATAACTGAGTTTCTCCAGAAAGAGAAATGTTTTTTGGAAATAAACACAAAAGAGAAAAACACCATTGTGCATACAGGCAAGTGATGACAGTTAGTCTAATAAGTGTCTGTCCACAAATATACATAACATAAAAGAATAAAACAAGTTAGAAACAAATTCAGCTTAAACTGTCTGATGTAGTAGTCATTGTAGAGACCTGGCTACAAGCTGGGCATTACTGAGAGCTAAATATTCCTGGCTGCAAGATCTTTAGAAAGGACAGGGAAATTGGGAAAGGAGGAAGAGCAATATGGATAACATTTAAGTACAGCAGTAGATAGAAAGGACTTCAGTAAAGGTGATCAGGCCACATAACCACTATGGGTAGAATTAAGGAACAGTAAAGGAAACAAGACTCTGGTGGGAGTTACCTCCAGAAAGGAATGAAATAACAGCAATGTTTTTTGAGACAAGTCACACAATAAAAGGAGAAGCCAAACTGGCCAAGAAATGTTCACAATTTACATCAAGGATAGGTGGATAGTGATTTTGAAGCTCACAGGATAGGCAATACCCAAGGTTTCAGACACTTTCCCTTCACCACTTCACAAAAGAAAATCAACATTACAGACAATTTACAGTCCACCTGAAGGTTCTAACAAATACAGACTTACCTGATATAATCCATAGAGAGACCAGCCCAAGCCCCACCACTAGCAAACTGACCATTTCACTGCTCTGAACCACAAGCCTCCAGCAACTCCCTCCTACTTCCTCTGGGATAATGGGGTGACTCTTTCTTTAGATAATTGGACTGCAACTGAGCTCAGCCTCTGGGTTAAATACCCACAGGTTCAGCTCTGTCATGTGGCCAATGAGGGAATCCCATTCCTCACAAGGTCCAGTTGAAGGTCCTCTCTTCACAGCTGGAACCAGTCAGTATCAGCACATGGGTTGTTTGCTATTGGATGGTTTAGATCATTCAGATGGGTTTATATAGACCATCTGCAGCCTGTGTCCTTTCCTGCATCAGGCTCTGTGACTCTATCACCCTTGCCTGACTCCACTGGCTTCCCATCACACAGAGGTTATTGTTGTCTGTGTGGGAAAGCTGGCTGCAAATGCAAGGATTCTCTTTATACAACTTTTTATATGCAGTTGAACTGGAGAACAACCTGATGGTGACATTTTACTACCAATTTTACAGACCTGTCTGCTAATCATGTTTCCTGTGATTATATTGTTCTTTGTATTACAACATCTCTGTCCCATACCTCACTTGACCTATTCCTCCCTTATCTCACCTGATATTTCATTCCTGATTATTATCTTGTTAACAACCACTTTACCTCAGTATTTTAGTTTGGTCCCATCTTGCTTTGTGTTTTATCTTTCACTAATTTTGGCACATGTCAACTCCAACGTCAGCCTCTGGGAAATCTTACACTAATTATAATAAATAACAAGACTCTGATTAATCTGTCAGAAACGTGCTCTCTACCCAAACTGTCCAAGTTGGAGCTGTTCGAACCTTTTACTGGATTTGATCTCAACCTTTCAACCAATAAAACAGAAAGGTTTTGCTGTCATTTAATTTGTTGTTGATATTTAACCTATCAGCTTAGCCCCCAGCCGGACGCTGAGCCCCCAGCCAGTTTCACATGTTCAGGGACTGTCACCAATGAATACACACAGGAGAGCGACTATATAAATGTTCCCAACGTGGGAAGAGTTTGCGAGGTTCCTGTTGCTGTGTTAAACTTTTCCAGGAGCCGGTGCTGTTCTGTACCTGCTCCATACCTCCAAAGCCCTCGATAGCCTCGCCCCACCCAACCTCTGCGACCCCCGAACCGGCCCCAACAACCCGGAACCGATTACGAATACGATGGAATACTCACCTTCGGATGTGTTCCCAGCACGGAGGATTGAAATGACATTATCTGACTTACCGGTTTACGGTACAGAATGCCATCAGCCTCACCAACTGGTACACGTAGAGTTAGGAAGCCATTTAACTCTCACTTGTACCATCGCCCACCTCTGAAATCAATTAAAAATTATCCTTTCCCAAAAAGGGGAGAACATGGATAATCTTATTAAGGAAACTCTGTTGAGTGTAGATTCCATAATCAGTATCTCCCAAGTTATAGAAGAGATGGACTCTTCGGTTAACTTGTTGGTATTGGCCCATAACCAAGAAGCAAAAGAGGAACCTTTTCAAAAAGGTATCCCTTGCTCAATAGTCGTGTCCAGATTCCTAAGCAAATTACAACATTACCTTGATGATCTGGAAGCCAGCAGGCTCCCATCAATGATCACCAGGGAACAGATCCGACGATGGCTTCCCCCCAAAATTAATTATGACCTCAGGTGTATTAGAGAACTAGCGGCCAGCCACCCAGTGTACAGTCCCAACCTTCGAACTGAACCCTAACCTTCTTTTTACTACTATAATCGACGGTAATATTATGCAGCCAATAAGGGAACATAACGTATCTGACGTTTTTCCTCAAGCAAGGGAGGGTGAAGACGTCCGTGGCCTCATGTTCCCTTACGGGCAATATATTCCTCCTATATCCCAAAGCCTGGCTGCTATCATCAACAGCTCCCATATTTCACAGGTATACCTCATTCAATTAAGACAATCCAATAAAGAAATTGATGAAGCTATTCCGCTCTTGGGAGAAGAGCAACACTGGTGGGAGACGGTTTACAATATTGTTGAACACCCACTGGCCCGATTCGCCTCATATATTTTTATCACTGTTCAAGTAATACTCACCATTTCGGTCATATTGGCAATATTGCGACTACACACAGTAACAAAATTAATTACCCGCCAACAATGGGGCTGCTCATTGAGGAATAGTAGGTTTATGTCCAACATCATGGAATGAGAGATCATAAATTAAAATTTTCTCACTCTCAAGGTGGGGACTGTTGGGATATAGGGATTCCCCTATAATCATTTAGAATAGAACAAGATTTTTATATCCATTCTTTTAAGATATGTTTAATTAATTGGATTAACAGGTCAAAATGTCCACCAAATTAGCTTTCTAACAGAATGTGGCACAGGCTGGAATCACGGTACCCGTTATCTCTCCTCTCTCCAGATGCAGAGTCCTAAGTGTTATTGTAACCTTGGGTACCAGCTAGAAATGGAGAGAAAAAGGTTTGCAAAACATTATGTGCTAGGCCTAGGAAGATAAGGAGTGGACTTCCCACTAGGCCAGTCCCGAATAACATCATTATAGACAAGACAATGGAGACTCACCTTATCAACACCGGTCAGGCTGGCACCAGGCCAATGGTCGATTAGGATGAGTATGTGCAGGACAAGTTGTGAGAGGGGAAGAAGGTATCTGGCAAGAGTCCAGAAAAGGGTACAATTAGTGAAGAAAAAGAGAAGTCAGTTAGTCCCGGCTGGCAGGAGGGGAGTGAGGGAATTACACCAGCAAAAACCAAGGCAAGCGCGTGACGACAGCCAGGAGATTTTTCTTCCACTTTCGTTCTACACGGATTAACCAGTAGTATGCTCTTCTTTACATACTATTAAGCTCACTGTCTTATAATAAAAGAATTAGTGCACCATCTTGGATTGTTGGGTCATATTTTGAACACTCGGGATCGGAAATCCCAACACAACGTAGGTGCCTCTGCATAGTGACCAGCAATGGGAATGCCGTTTGACTATTCTCCACCCTAGTCTCAAACCTTGAGGCCAATTGCAATGTCCCGACTACTCCTCAATCCGAAACATAGACCAGGCATCTGAACTTGGGAATTTCCTGGTCTGTGTGGCTCAGTAAAACATCTCTTGGGCCTCCAGACCAGCTTTAACAGTCTGATATGTGCCAAAAATTATGTATTTGAGATAAGGTGTAAGAGCCAGTTATACATGCAAATGTGATGTTCATTGTTGTCTGCAAACCAAGAATGAGTTTTACTGTAGTAATAATAATAATAATCCTTGCATTTGATATAGCTCTTTATCATGTTGTCGAGACTGTAAAGTGATGAAGCTTTGAGTAATTTGTAGACGAACCAGTTATAATCTCCAGGGATGGGACTAAGTATTTAGTCTTAAATATTAATACACTCAAAACATGTAGACTCATGTTGTGCGTATATTTTAGCTACATCCAGAAAAATGCATCGATGTTACCATTTATACATAAAGAATACAAAATAAACTGTCATAAAATACATTATAACTATTGCAAATAAATTGTAAACTAAACAAAAGAAACTATAACTTTATGCATTCGCAGACGCGTTTCCATGAGGATATGTTGAAAATACTCGGCAATGATACTGTACATAGATGTCCCAAATCCTTTTTACTTTCAGAATCGTTTTTTTTTCATATCTTTCCATTTCTATATACATTGAATTGTCCAAAAAAAACTCGAGAGATCAAAAGTGGCCGACAATCAATAACCGTGACTTTTATTGCAGTTTCTGGGTAAATGTTTGACTTCGAAAACATTGTAAACCATCTTGAAATCTCGCCAAAATGTGAGCAACTTCAGCTCGGGATGGTTTCCAATGGGTACCATATATTTGCCACCTGTTTTTTTTTGGAGGGGTGTGGGGGTGGGGGGGAACTCTGGTGGTGGAGTGACAAGGGCAAAAATTAAACACTACCTGGTGGGGGGGGGGGGGGGGGGGGGAAAGGGAGGGTAAGAAACGCCTGACAATGAGAATACACTGTGAAGAAAGATAGGAGGGAAGGAAGGGGGGAAGAAAGGAGGGAGGGAGGGAAGGGGGGAAGAAAGAAGGGAAGGGGGGAAGGAAGAAAGGAGGGAGGGAAGAGGGGAGGAAGAAAGGAGGGAAGAGGGGAGGAAGAAAGGAGGGAATTACGAGGCGGACGGTCCAGGTCTCGGTGGCGGGACTTCGAGCTCCTGTGCGACGTTCTGGGGATGGAGGGGAGAGAGGGGAGAGGAGAGGGGAGGGAGAGAGGAGGGGGGAGGGAGGGAAGGAGAGAGGAGAGGGGAGGGAAGGAGGGAGAGAGGAGAGGGGAGGGAGGGAAGGAGGGAGGGGGAGAGGAAGGGAAGGAGAGAGGAGAGAGGAGAGGAGAGGGAGAGGATGAACCGTTCCTTTGCTCTCCTTCAAAAAAAAACGCTTCATCTTCTCGTTGTACTCCACTCTCATCTCTGATTGGATGACCGGTCGGGTATGCGGCCCGCGGGCCACACCAGCCGAGGCTCACAGTGTTTTGGCTTCAGTTACCCAAAGTGCTCGTCCCTCAACTGTTTGGTTTGGTTTTGCTCAGTGGGGTATCTGCCTCCCGCGGAGAGGAGTGTCCATCCACCAAAGAGACCCAGAGTTGCACGTGTCGCGACCTCTAACGTGGACATTCCTGTGTCTGGACTGGAATGAGACACTGTCCTTCTCTCCTTGACCTGAGTTAACCTGAGTCGAGTCTATTCCTGGTCGGATCCTCATCCTGACCCCCCCCCCCCCCCACACACACACTTTTGTTTTTACAAAACTAAAGCAGGACAAGTGGACGGGATTGCCCTACTCCGGCTCCCATCTGGTTAAGTGAGTTTGGGGAGAAGATGGGGAGACTGCAGGGTAGACATCTGTCTGCAAACGTATTGCAGGGTAGACATCTGTCTGCAAACGTATTGCAGGGTAGACATCTGTCTGCAAACGTATTGCAGGGTAGACATCTGTCTGCAAACGTATTGCAGGGTAGACATCTGTCTGCAAACGTATTGCAGGGTAGACATCTGTCTGCAAACGTATTGCAGGGTAGACATCTGTCTGCAAACGTATTGCAGGGTAGACATCTGTCTGCAAACGTATTGCAGGGTAGACATCTGTCTGCAAACCTTGCAGGGTAGACTGTCTGCAAACGTATTGCAGGGTAGACATCTGTCTGCAAATGTATTGCAGCTTGTCCTGTCCCAGAGATCAGAAATTCCATACCAGGTTGTCTCTTCCATCCCTTAGATTGCTTTATTCGCCAAAAATCTTAACCAGTTCTCTTTTAAATTTGCCGACAATGTCAGCCTCAATTGCCTCGCTGAGCAGTCTGCTACATGTTCACCAATCACTGTGTAAAGTCGTGAAATCTAAACTGTTGGGTTTATGCTTTAAACTTTTCCTCTTCTTCCCTTCCATCCCTATCCCCTTCCTTGTGTTTGTGTTAAATGCTATTCAGGTTCAGTTTATCTGCACCCATTAAAATCATGAACATTTCAATAGGATTTCCCCAGAAATCACAAATGACCTCAATTATTCATGTGGCAACATCAACTGATAAATGTGGAAATTCTGGTTGTTGAGATTCTCTCTGCTTCTAATAGTTTGCTCCAGCTCAAAGTTTACTCCCAAAGTGATGAATGCCATTGATGTCAATGTCTTTTTGACAGAAAGATACATTTCACATTTGGCTCCACAATTTTGGTAATTCCACTCCAATTCCATGAGAAAGGTCTGGTGAGAAACACTCTGAGACACTACCCCATGTGAAGGGCATTATATAAATGCAAATTGTTGTTGATAGCTTTGCTTGAATTTACGAGTTGTGTGCCAGTCTACAACAACAATTTGCATTGATGTAGCGCCCAGGTAGCCCCTCGGAGCACTTAACTGTGGCAAAGTCCGACCATGAGCCACGGGGAGAGGGAAGGGGGTAGTAAGCACGATCAAAAAAAGGTCTTTAGGTGGGATTTGAAAGTGGGTGGAGGGGGGGCAAGCGTAAGGATTAAGGGAGAGAGTTCCAGATCTTCGGGGCATAGTGACTGAAAGCATAGCCGCCAATGGTGAAGCGGAGGGTCGAGGGATGAACAGGAGGCCGGAGCCGGGCAAGCGGAGGCAACGGGTGGTGCCATGGGTGGTGAGCAAGTCTGAAAGTAGTGAGGTGCGAGGGCATGAAGGGATTTGAAAACGAGAGGATCTTGAAGTCGATCCGTTCGGAAATTGGGAAGCCAGTGCAGCCTGGCAAGGACTGGTGTGATGGGGGTCCGGAGTTTCATGCGGTTAGTAGTCTGGCGGCGGAGTTCTGAATGAATTGTATTTTATGTATGGTGGAACTTGGGAGGCCAGCGAGAAGGGCATTTGAAAGTCCAGCCAGGAAGTGATAAAGGCGTGGACGATGTAAGTTTATTGATGTAAGTTTGCGCAAATATGTATGTTTATATAGTGTACAGTGTTTATTTGAGTTTTGTCGTTAGGTACACTATCTGGGAGTAACTTAATGATTACTTGTGTAATTTGATAAGGTTGCTTTGAAGTTGTTAGCTCTTTGCTGAGACTGTTCTCATAGTACAAATGTGAAGTGTCAGCCAACAACTGTCAGAAGATAAAGTCTTATGAAGAAATCTGTTAAGAATTACTGCAAATCAGACTCTTTTTTCTAAAAAAAACTCCCTTTGTATTCATATATTTTACTTTTTTTTTACTCTGGCACCCTTTTCATGAATTCTCCCAAATTCTTTCATTGTTTTAATTTATGAGCTCGCTTTCTTACTGTTGATGTTCTTGTACTTTTCTCATTTTCTTTTCTTTGGGAGAAGGTTGGAGTAATGAGGACAAGTTTGCAGGGCTATGGGGAGAGAGCGGGGGAATGGGATTGAATTGGATAGCTCTTTTCAAAGAGCCGGCACAGACACGATGGGCTGAATGGCCTCCTTCTGTGCTGTATAATTCCATGATTCTATGAAGGAAACTTTCAGAGTCTGGCTGGGTGATGAGATGCAGCATCCTTCCATCTTCTAGGTTGGTCTGGGACATTTTTCAGGCCAATCTTGAGTGGAATGATTGCAGCACTGGAAATCATTTGATCCGCATCTGAGTCTTAGGAAGTGTGGATGCCTGATAGACCATCTTATGACTAAAGATGACTGGAAACAGATATACCAATCTTAATGTTATGCCAATCTTAATGTAAATGAAAGGTGTGAAAAATGTTATTACAGGAGACAAAAGTGCATATCATTCATTATTCACCCCGTTAGAAACCAGATTTGCTGCTTTGCATGTCTATATAACATTTGCTTCATTTCTTGTCAATTTCATTTTGTAAAGCACCTTGAGATATTTATGTATACTTGAAAGTCCTTATTGAAATAGAAGTTGTTATATTTAAATAAATAAATCCCTCATCATTTTAACCTCAACATTTCAGAAAACATGCAACACAATTTGGAAACCATATTGTTGCTTCAGTACTTTTTCTTGGTGGCAAACTATAAAAGCAATAACAATTGCACAGGGTTTTGAATCATTATTCCTAAGTAATCATTGTAGAACCTAGATCCTTAGAGTGGGAAAATCATTGCATTAATTTCTAACTAGTATCAAGCCTTGATATAACATTAGTACAAACCCTTTACAGCCAAAGAGTTAATAGATGAAACTTTAAAGAACTACTTTGCTGGTCCGGTTAGCTCTGTTAATAGAGGTTTAATTATATTTGGTTTACTGACAGGAGGTAATACGATAGTAGTAGCAGTCAGAGAGCAACTGTAACTAATCTAGGTATTAAATGTTTGACAAGGGGATACTGGAGCTCTGAGCGAGCAAGTTTCTGATGATTTCTATAGTATGTGTTGACATCTACTCCACCCACGACAATAATAGTTACAATTGCTTTTGGATTCTTTGCCATAGCTCAATAATTGTTATGATCCAATAGAGCCTCACCTTTTTCACCTGTATCTTGATTCAAAGCTTTGTATCAAAATTCAGCTTTTATGCAAACATTTTAATATTCTACTATTACAAAGTGACTAAACACATCTGGAATTTGCACATTGAGAAATAAGCTGAGACACTCTGATGTAATGTTTTTGCTTAACAGGATACCAGCTTTGTCTCAACCCTCCCCTTCCTTTGATCTGTTCTGTGATATTCTTGAGATTTTCAATCAGATGAACTGGTGTTGACTAGAAGTCCTACAAAGGGTTAGGACACTCTGTCTGAGGCATCCTGGCTTCGGATTGCCTTCCCAATCCCAAGATTTTTCTTCCTATTCACTTTGTTGCAATTTGGTGTTGGAGTTTCATTGATTGAGGTCACTTTTATTTTATTAAAGTACAGATCACATTTCTGTTCAGTGTTTGGTATTAAATACATGAATTTGTAGAATAACCTACAGCAGGATATAAAAATTAAATGTATTATTTGTTGCAGAAAAGTTTTAATTTTAAAAAGTGAAATAAAGACCTGTTTTATAAATAGTGGAGTCTAACATATTTTAATTTCTAATAGGATTCTTCAATAAGAAAAAGAAGTGAAATACAATATGTCCTGTTGTTTTAACAGGACAAAAACAACAGAACCTATGCCTAGTATTCAGTAGTTACAAAACGTAATTGGTTATCTTGTGCGTGTTCTTGCTTCTTTAGTCTGTGCGATTTGCATCCTGAACTGGGTTGGAAGAAATCGTACAAAAAAAAATGTAAAACAAACATTCATTTGTTGCAAATTTTTTGCCATCAAGTGTTGCTGTTTCCAATTCCCCTGTGCTGGAGGTGTTAAATAACGATATGCCAAAAATGAGCTCCAGCTTTAACGTAGAAACTTTTCAAGAACTGATCACACAAAACAGTGACTGGGTACTGGTGGTGTATTAGATATGATTAACTGGAGTCCTTCTGTTTGTATGTGACAGAACTAACTTTAAGTTTTGTAAATGTTTATAGAATTTCACTTGAAATTTAGATTTAAAACTAAAGCGCAACTTTAGCATCAAGGAATCAACGCTGACAATAATTTGCATTTATATAACACCCTTTGCATAGGATAACATCTTGTGGGGCTGTACAGTGGTGGGGATGAGCGCCAAACAAGTGAGAAGGGGGGAGGTGACCATAGGCACGGTCGAAATGATAGGTTTTCAGGAGGGATTTAAAGATAAAGAGGGGTGAGGCAGAAGGATTGAGGCAGGACTTCCAGAAATTAGGGGTGTCGCGGTAAGCCAATGTTAGCTGAGTGAAGGGGTTGGGCAGAAGAGTGGGCAGGTCAGAGAGGTAGGAAGGTGCTACTGCACAAAGCAGTAAAGCACATTTGTATACAAGAGTGTGGATCTATAAATCGGTTTGTTTGGATTGATGGAGCCAGGCAAGGATTGTGAAGATGGCCATCACCATAATTTCCACTAAATAATGAACCAGAGCATCTTCGCCCCGCCCTCCCCCATATCACAAAAAAATGTTGGTCATTTAATCCATGACTGTTTATGAGACACTGCTGTGCACAATTGGCTGCCATGTTTCGCCCACAAAACAATCAATTCACTTTACAGTATATTCTGTGAAGAGCTTTGAGACGTCTCAAAGACATGGTAAGGCACTATAACAAATGCAAAGATGGCTATTATTATTTTTACATACATCATTTATCAGTTTGTTACAAATTCAAACTTTGTTTTGCATCACCTATAAATAAATAGATTGGATTAATAGATTCATTCAAGACAAAGAATTTAATTTGTATACCAGTTGAAAATTATTAGCAAAACACGCATTTTAAATAGAGAACGAACAATTGGTTCAATTAATAGCTGAAATCATGCATGGAACTTTAAACCTGATCTGGATTAGGTTTAATTGCAAACAACAGTCATAACTCAAGTGGAATTAAATAGTAGGTGTGGTGCTGTGTAATTCTTTTCAATGCTTGGTTTCTTTGGTGAACAAAAAGTTCATTCAGGAGGACATAGTTAAACTGAATGAGAATTTTGGGGCTGTCTTTGGTCAGCATTTTTATATAATCAAAGCCACTTCACAATAGTTACATCTGTTGTGTCCAAACCTTTGCTTGCAACTTTATATCCTTTACTGCAGTGAAAAAACAAAATAAGAGGTAACATGTGTTACTCTGCAGCACCAGTTCTCACAGAGAAAGTACTCACTGCAGCTGGTGAAACAGCTGTCAAGTTTCTCAGTTGCCTGAAGCTAAACAATGTTGATACTCATTTATTTTTTGCAGAATTCCAGCTTGCTTTATGAAAAAAATGGTGTGTAGCAGCATGGTGACAATTTTATAACTTGTAAATAATGGTCAATAAATAATCTTCTACATTGTGCTTTACATTATATTACATTATACAGCACCAGCAATACTCAGATCCGATTTTATTAAAGTTAAGGTTTTGTTTTAAAATTAGATCTGTTCTATTCGTTAAGTTCACAGAGGGGAAATGACAGTAGGAAGGTGAAAGACCTATAACAAAATCATAAGGTCGAAAACCTAAAGTGGTTACCTCACCACTCTCCAGAGCAAAGTTCCCCCACTGGAACAGATGAATCACCGCTTCTACTCAGTGAGTCAACAGATATTAAGAATTATTTGCAAATATGGTTTTCTAAATATCTTTTTGTATGAGAAATATATCTAAAGCAACAATCAATGAGCTGAAAAATCGCCTTACCATTAGTTTTATTGTGATGAGGTAGTGGTTGGAGCCAAAAACTATGCCTAGTTCACTCATGGTACTGAAGAATGTGACTGTGATAAATCAACAGTTCAAGTTTTGTTAAAAGATTAAAAGCCTGTACAAATACTTAACTGTATGCCAAACAGACACGGTAACATTGAAACAAGTAATTTCTTTGTTTAAAGGAGGAACTTACGTTTCTTTATGCCAGAATCCATATGTACCAATAGTACTAACTTTATATGTAGCATTATAACAGGATTAAATAATTGGTAGGGGTGAGGGAAGGCAGAAAGGTGGGAGGGCGACTGAAGGCACGATCCAAGAGGAGGATATTGAGACTGGCCTTGAAGGAGACGAGGGAGGAAGCGAGGTGAGGGGACTGTGGGATGGAGTTCCAGAATGTGGGGGCAGAGAGGCTGAACGCCCGGCCACCGATGGTAGGGTGGGAGACTTGGAGCAGACGGAAGCCCCTGAATGAAGGGAGCATGCAGGTTGGTAGGGAGTCAGCACGTCAGAGAGGTAGGAGGGGGCAAGGCCATGAATGGCCTTGAAAATGAGGAACAGGATCATGAATTTGATCCTCTGGGGCATGGGGAGCCAGGGCAGTTGGGCGAGGGTGGGAGTGATGCAGTCACTGAACCTGGTGCGTGAGAGTACACGAGCTGCAGAGTTTTGGATGATCTGCAGCTTGTGAAGAATTGGGAAGGCCGATGAGGAGAGTTTCCATAATTGAGCCTTGATGGGATGAATGCGTGGTTGATGATGTCGGTGAGTAGTGGGGCAAGGAGGTGGAGCTAGGATTTAAGGAGAGGGGATGGGGAAAGGGAGCAGGTGGTGAGCTTCATGGTGGATATGGTGGTGATGCCAGAGGAGGGGGTGACAAGTTCAAAGGTGTGGAAGGAGAGATGGGTGGTGGTCGGAGTGTTGGGTGGGGGGTGGGGTTAGGGAGGGGGTGGAAGTAGAAGACAGTGGTAGGTTTGGCGGCAGTGGGGAGAGGGATATAGGAGGGAGATGAAATGGTGGTCAGAGATGGCCTTGTCGGTAATGGTGACATCCGAGATGCTGAGGCTCCGGGTGATCACCAGGTCATTCAACGTCTGATTGAGATACAGTAATTATTACTACTAGAACTTCAAAATTGACTAATATTTGGTTTGCTTTGTCTATAGATAAAACATTTTTGTAGAGCAGTACAGGGACAAGCAGCTTCAGATGAAGGGAATGGCACATGGACAAAAGATCACCAATTTCAATCCAGTGAATACAAAAAGCCTTTATTGAAGTTGAACTGTTACAACAAAGGGCAAGTATCGGTTATTACACCAATCCAGAAAGATGTGATGTTTAATGTTGACATTACCGATTTACACTTCCACCTGTTTTGAAATGCAAACCTAACTTTATGCCATGTTTATTAATAATGTCCATCAAAAAGATGGTCACGTGTCAAGTATGACTAATGTGAATTGATCAGTCATTTAAGTTGCAGTTAATGTTAAGTGTTTATCAACAAAGCTAATCCAATTATAGCTTTTTACCTTGATGGCATTTCAAAATAAACCTTAAGATGTTATTCTATTGTATAGGCTATTAACAAGACCATATTTCGAACACTAATTTGGGGTATCTTACCTTCAGAAGATTGATTAATTGTAGAATTCAAAGAGCCGCAATGCTGATTTTGGAACTAAAATCATTACAGATCGAAGTTATGAGGAAAAGTAATGTAATGTAGATGCAAACAGACCATCTTAAGACTATGAACACAGAACACAACATTTAAAATTAAAACATTTCAAGTGAGCTGAGAAATTGATTGGTTGAAATAAAATCGACACCGTATATTGTGTTGAATATACTATACCTTTAAAAATAGAATTAAGTTTAAGGTTGGAAATAGCATAGCTGACACAGATGAATAGTCGCTGCTTCTTGGGTTGTGGGCTGGAGGAAGGGAAAGAGAATGTGCTCGTGGAAGAAACACACCAGCACTGGATAAATATTCTGAAATCTTTGGTGGATCAAATAAATTTCTCTCATTAGAATTGGTAGGTTTTTTCCACCATAATAATAGTTTACGCTTAGTCTATGGAAAGTGTGCGTCCAATCATATTTTCTCATTGCATGCTTTGTATTCTTAATTCAGCTGTTATTAAGATCCTAGGATAAATGTTAACACTTGATTTTATATGGATTAAGGTGAAGAATGATGGTTTCATTACAAACGTGAAAGTATTTAGCATTGTTAAAATGGCCACATTTTATTGGAACAATAGATTTCACCAGATGATGTATTTTACAAGAATATTCCTATCTTCCATGAAATAGCATCTTAAACAGGATTATGGTACACTATCCCTCACATTGCATTTGTTTAACAAGAATATTCTGATGAATATTTGTGTTCTATATTTTGTAGGTACTATGAGGCACCAGCTAAGGAGTGTCTGTCACACACCCATCAACATAATGATCAACCTGAGCCTACAGTTACTACACTGGTGGAAAAGTCAACCAAATTAACAATACAACTAAAAGAGGAAAATATTGAACTCGTTAAACTGGGACAGGTACAATTTTAAGATTACAAAATATTGCAAACAAATGTCTTATGTTGGAATAGTTTTCTAACATTATTGTTAATTGATTGCATCTACTTTAGGCACAACATATTTACTCAGTGAGAAGCAGAGATAGAGACCGGCTTTCAAGTGAGCTAAAACAAAATTGATATGCTGAACAGTATCCCAGAAAACATTATGAAATAAAAAAAAACACCTAATTGTGCCTGTAGGTTCAAGATTGTAGGTTCAATTTTAGAACTGTTAATTTCACTTTGTAATCTGATTTCTCTTTTGCTCAACACGTTCTAGAAATCACCTAAAGTAACTGTACCAGTTACATATCAGCAACAATATGTAACCAAATAATAAAAGCATAGATTGTAATTATTATAATTGATTTCCCAAGAACTTGTCACTTAACCAGTTCTATATATGCAGTACCTCTTCATAGTATATTTTAAAGGATTTATTGTGAAGCGCTTTGAGATGTCTCAACAATGTGATAACAAATGCAAGGATCATAAATGGCATCAGTTGGCATATGCTGCAACAAGTCGTTACACTTGAGGAACAAACGTTAGTGGGGAGACTCCAGCTGTAAGCAGTTCCCCACTTTGCAGAGAAAGCTTCCCTCACTAGATGGCATTCCTAACTTTACAGAGTAGACAACATTGTGTATCTAAATGCCTCCAAAATACTGATTTTATTATTTAAATAAATGTAAATATTGGTGATTGTTGTGGGACACTGCTGTGCGCAAATGGCTACCACGTATCACCCACAAATATACGGTCAATTCACTTTACAGCATTTTCCATGAAACACTTTGAGTCGTCTAGAAGACGTGAAAAGCGCTATATCAAATGTAAGGATTATCATATTATTATTTGATCTGGAGGCTCATACAAGTCATTATGAAGGAGTTGTAAGACATTTGGACAAGTTCCCCGTTTCCAATACTTTTCTAGTCATTAAAGAACACAAAACATTATGCTTGAATTTTTCTTTGTATTCTAAAATAAGAGAAATTAATTTTAACTGCTTACATAGCACCAGAAGTCAAGTTTCAAGTCATGGTAACCAGATAACTCTGGAATATATTTGAGTTTCTTATAACTTAATTTGCAAATGACTCGATTAAAAGGAAATTCATGCCATTTTCTGAAAAATAGTTCCATTCAGACGTCTTCCTTTCTAATTAATTGGGCAGCATAAGACCCCATATCATACAAACTATTGGATATATGGCAACATTATATTCAAATCCAATGAATGAATCTGTGTTGAGGTAGGCTGAAAATCTACATTTAAAAGCAGCAAAAGTATGTATTGCTTATCTGATGATTAATTTGAGAAAAAATGGAAAATCAATTTAATAATTACTATTTTCTTTTATTTGTTGGAACTAATGCAGTTGAATAGCTCCATGGTAAAAGAATCACAGCTCAAGAGTGAGGAAGCTGAATTACTAAGGTTGGAGCTTCAGCTGCTAAACTGAGAGTCAGACTCTCCTTAATTGAAGAAAAGTTAATTGACATCCTACAGAATCTGCAACAATTGCAAATACAGGTGAGCTTTCAGATTTTATTAAAACTAGTGATGTCATGAATTAATTCCATATTTAAAACCGCTCGTCATAAAACTAGTCTCATATTATGCAAATATTGGAAAGGCGTGGAATCAAATACATAGCAAGGCTACACATACCGTTAAAGATGAACAATTCTTGGCAAGTTACTTTGGCAATATAGAATTAATAGAAACAAAATTGTGTTTCTTTTATACAGGTGGGAGTACCTATATTGCTACAGAAGTTTAAATCAAAGTACTAATTTCAATTTGTAGGAATTTTTAAAACCTATTTTGAAAATTATATCAGTCATGTTAAATAGTTTACTAGAAAATCTGGGATGGAAGAAATTGCTACAAGAGGCTGGGTGGACTTGGGTTATATTCTTTACATGTGAGTAAGTTGTTGTGTGATCTGATTGAAGTGCTTAAAACAAATGGAAGTGACAAGCTAGATAATGGACAATTCTTCTCTCCAAAAAAGGGGCATCTAAAATTAGAGCGAGGAGAATTAGGATCGAGATCAGCAATCCTAATTGCTGATCTCAATCCTAATTCAGAGGGTGGTGAACATTCATTGTTCCAGAACATCAGATGTTTAAAATGGAGATAAATATACTTGGGAAATGAGTAGTAAGGAGTATACAGGAAAGACAGGGAAATGGGAATAAAAGAGCTGTCATAACCTAATAAAAAGGTGAAGAATGCTCAACAGGCTGGATAGCCTCATCCTTTTTCCTAAATAATTATTACATTTTATATAGCACCTTTCAGTCAAGAGGTTCTTTCAAAGTGCTTCACAGGATTTATTGTAGTGTATTTTGTAGCACAGGTGATACCATTGCAAAATTATAAGGAAAAGTGCTTCTATAGAAATGGAGAATATTAGTTTTTGAGCTTTACACTTTAGTATACATGTTGTGCAAGAAATATACAACACAAGTAGATATTGATTTTATTTCTTTATTATAAGACCCTGTAATTCAAAAATTAAATAAAAAATCACAGATGCAACACTGAAACGTGAGTGTACATCAATCTCGCAAAGGAAAAAATTCAATGGAAACTTAATAAATTAATAGTCAAAATACTAATTTATGCTTTAAAGTGATCGATCAGCTTTTCAGTCTTTCAATTAAGCAGACTACCTTCCCCAAGTTATAACTTCTGATTTGATCTGCAAATAATTCCAGTATTGTAAATGCCAAAAGTGCAGTTATTGATCATGGAGACCATAAAATGTTAAAATGGAAGTCAAATGATTATGGGAGTAAGTATTCACACACACCTATAATTTTGTCCAATAAGCAAATGGTTTGGATTGGAAGAGTACTTAGAATAGTTTAGTTGCACTTACCATTAGTGGTAGCAGTTAAGGTTCTGAAAGTATGGTTCACTGCAATGCTGCCCAGGATACTTCTGCAACCCTCCCCACCCAAAAAAAATCTATCAGAAATGAAGCATCAGTGATGAACCAAAAATACAAATAATAATTGTAATAAAAATGTTGAGGGTCAAATGCAAAAGATTTTTTTTAGAAAAAATACCATTGCTTTACGAGAATTTTTCTCTACTAAAAGGTATTAAGATGTATTACAATTATTTCCATAATAAATCCACCCGGTTTCATTTTTTTAAAAAAAAGCAGAACATTTCAGAAAATTGTTTGGGACAAATTATTGTGGTAAGTAAATTATTACGGTAAGTAACAACAAAAACAAGTTGCATTTATATAGTGTCCCTCACACAGGGTAGCATCCCAGAGTGGTTGAAGTAGACCATAAATCCAGAATTGCCTCATCTACCCATTTTTTGTGCAGCAATAGTGGCACACAATTATAACCTAACAATATTCCATCAGTCACAAAAATCAATTTGAAAATCAAAAGATGGCAAATACCTTTTTTTTGAAAGTATGAATTCCCTGTGAAGGTCTCATTAGGCCACGTCTCTCCTTCAACTGGGGGCAGGGGGTGGGGAGAAGGAAGAAAGGTGGCTGCCTTATACTAAATCTCCACCAATGACATGCTAAATGCTAGGCTGCATGTAAAACTGACACTATTTAAATTCCTTGATTTTCTACTTTGGGTGTTGGGGAAGAGCTGTCAAAGTCACACATCTTTCCTCGGCGGAGGCAATATTGGGAGCTCAGCCGAGGGAAGAGATCAAACTTACAACCATTTACTCCACACATCCAAGGGCTGCGCCAACCATTTGAAATTTCAAACATTGAAAATATTAGGAAAGGCTTACATTTGCTTCACAGAATACAAAGGTTTAACAAAATAAACTTTTGTACTCAAGACATGCATTTCCTTTTGTATTCACTTTCTTTGTACAAATTATTATACTGAGCAGATAAATATTTTTCCGGTTGCAGATGCAAGTCGTCTAGTGGAAGTTCTAGACATTCTCTGTCAGCAACTGGAATCATCTGAGCTGCTAAATGAATCTTCAACACAGCACGTTCAAACACCCCAGTCAGCAGGGAATCCCCTGATGATCTTGTGCTAAGGTTACTGTGAATTTAGAACTAAGCCACGTTGAAAGCCAGTTTCTAAATTAAACAATCTAGAGCATTAGTACAAATATGAATGTTTCTTAAAAACAATAATTTGCTAGTCTATATATTTGTATGATGCACAATGTGTGGATTATATATAAATATATGGTTTTTCAAAAAAAATAATTTTTGCTCTTCACAAAACCATTTGGTTTTCCTGAAATTCTGTTTTATGAAAATCATACAATGCACTCCTCTTCAAGCTCTGTCTGAATTGATATGGCATACAAATGTTATCTATAGAAAAAAACTGTAAAGAAAGATTAATGGCTATAAAACAGTGAAACAAATACTTATTCAGATATACGTTCTTTTGAAATAAGTTTTATTTGTGCAGGATCATGGAACAATTAACCCAGAATAAACTTTGAGGAAGGAGCCAAGGAAAACCATGTATTCAACGACAACTTGCGTCTATATTGTGCCTTGTACATGGGTTAGCATCTCGGAGCGCTTAACGGTGGCGGATTTGGGGAAAGGTGACCGTAAGCATGGTTGAAGAGCAAGGTGTTCAGGTGTGATCTAAAGACAGCGGAGGAGGAGGGATTAAGGAAGAGAGTTCCATAGTTTTGGAGCGTAATGGCTGAAGGTACAGCTGCTGATGGAGGAGGGAACGAGGGATAATAATAATAATAATAATCCTTGCATTTGATATAGCGCTTTTCACGTCTGGAGGACGTCCCAAAGCGCTTCACAGAACACACTGTAAAGTGAATTGACTGTATATTTGTGGGCGAACGCGGCAGCCAATTGCGCACAGCAATGTCCCACAAACAGTCGTAGATTGAAAATGACCAATTTATTATTGTTTTTGGTTTTGGAGGGATTATTATTAGGCTCTGTGTGGAGTAAGGAAACTTGCCCAAGGTTTCGCCCTCTGCCTGGAATTGAACTCAGGTCTCTCGCTTGCTCAGGATGTGAAGGACGCCGGAGCCAGTTGAGCGGAGATAGCTAGCAGTCGAGTGGGGTGTAAGCAAGTCGGACAGGAAGGGAAGTGCCAGGGCATGACATTATTTATAAACGAGTGTGAGGATTTTTAAATCGATCTGTGATAGGGAGCCAGTGGAGCCTAGAGGTGAGAGTCCTATCAAATGAAACAAATTGAAACCTATATTTAGAGACCTGAAAAGAAAAAGTTTATCCACATAAAGTTGTACTTCATTCTTCATCTATGTCAGTTTCTCATGTTCTAACTTAAAAAATTAAACTGAAAAAAGTCCATACTTACAGAATTTCAGCTTGGGCGTTCCTCAGCAAATCCTTTATGAAATACAATTGCACTTCAACAGTTAGATGAGATCCAATTTATGCTACAAAGTTCTGCAGTACCCCAATCCAACACATTAAAACCAACTTACATTCAATGGTTAGAGTAATACAAATGAACTCTTAGCAAAATTTGTTAATCAAAATAAAATCCGAAAAATGTTCTGCATCTCCAAATTGCTTGTAGTTTGTAGTAATTGGTAAAAACGTGCCCCCATTTTACTGTATTGTTGGAGAAATTAAAACATTAACTATAAATGTAAATATTACTTAAATGTTTCGCTTTTTTAAAAAGACTTTTGGAAAAAATTCAGTATGACCTTGTTTACACATGGGTAAAGATGCATGATACACCTTCACATCGAATAACTTAATGCTAACTTTGAAATGCTTACTGTGACTACTTTGATTCAAGTTTTTAACACATGTAATGAGTCTTAACTACAACCTGCTCAGAACAATATTGAAATACAAGTGTCCTGGACCCCAATTAACATTCCTGCCGAAGACCGATGAGTTAGGGGAGCACTAATATGAATTATGAATGAGCTGGGATAACTTTGATAATTGGTTTACATTAGGATCCAATGTGCAGAAAAATTCCTCTGTGCCTGAGGGTTAGGGAAAGGATTCTGTTCCGGATTGGTATCTATTGACAACTGCTGAAAAGATTGTGTGTATAGTTGATTAAAGATAAGCCCTCTCCATAGTCAATTAGGCATGTGGGTCAAATGTACCCACGTGCAAATGTACCCCATGGAAATGTACTTCTACTGAAGTAAAAAGGGGAATACAATAGGTTAAAAAGGCTTTGTCTCTAGCAACAAAATAAACTTCCTTTCAACAGAAGTAAATGAAAATGGTTAAATTTAACAAGGATTTCCTAAAATTGTTAACAAATAACTGGGTTTGAGAAATGCCCTACACACATGTCAAACTAGATATGTTGGGCCCATTACAAACATTAATGGAAATTTACTGATTTATTTTTGCCAGAAATAGCAGGTTAAGTCAAGTAAACACATCTTACTGCAATGCATAGGTTTGAATTGATTAAAGCAATGAAATGTTGAATTTACATGTACCTTTCATTAAACCGTGAAGCATTATGAAGTGTTGTCTCATTCCAAATGAGTAACAGGCAGAAATAAAAGAGACATGCACCCTAACCCTAACTCAGTATCTATAGTACAAACTGTAGATTAAAATTAATTTTGGTGCCCTGACCTTTCACATCAGAAGTAGTGTTTAAATAATTATATATTAATTTGGGGTACAAATGTGATTTCTTTTGAAAAACGATGTGAACTATTTAGTTTCATTAAAAATCCAATACATATAACGTGGTATTGCATCTACAATGTTAGGTAAAACTTTTAGAATTCAATCTTGATGCATGCATTTATGCTTTACTAAACATTCAAACAGGCAGATACAACAATAAATAACTTAAAAACAAAACTTTAATTTTATATAAAAACCCTTTATTTAAAAAACTGCAGTTTAAAAATCTGTTAACAAAAATGTGCTTAAACCATTAATTTAAATACTAAATAGTACAAGGTGTCCACAATTTAGCTTTGAACTTTTTTTTTACTTACCTGATGGTGATTTTTTTAAAAAAAATGCATGTTTCGAAGGTAAATGAATTGAAAATCTAAAACCTGTAGAATGGAGATTCCTCATTTGTACATCCTGGGCTTTTAGGTAAATATTTACACAGCTATCTTATAAGCATATTTATCATTTTAAAAAAGATACTCCCCAAACTAGAACAGTTTTTTTTTGCTTTTTGTGTTAATCAGCAAAGTTATTTCACACAATAGTCATTTTCTAGGTTTGACCAACAATTAATTTACCTACACCCAGCCAAACATTCACACAGATTGAAGCAACTCAGATTTACAGCTGAGGACAAGTGCAACAAAAATGAAGTTATCACTTTTAGAATTAAAAGAAATTGGAACAGACATGGAAGTGTCCTTTAGGAAGAGATACTAATTTGTACATTTTACAATAACATTCAACCATCTATTCATTGATGAAACATAAGGAATTAAATTGACTTTCCAAAAATACATATCCAGATAAATTGCACATTGGAATTTTTCAAACTGTAAGGGACATACACGATACTGATTGATATTCTATGGCTACAACTAATGCTGATATTTTCTGTGTGGGACAGGTAGGGAAGAGCTAAACAAAAAAAATGAAACTAGGTATTGCTGCGTAACTGAGAATAGATGAGTTTGACTAGTCTAGGATTCAACACATCTAGTTTTACTGACCTTTGGAAAGACTATGAATAGTGATTATAATAAGAAAAACAATTTCCCCTTCTCTTCACACTTCCATTTCCCCACATTTGTATTATTTGTCTAGCAAAAAAGTCAACTCCATGGATGCATTAATAGTGCTCCAACCTACTAAACATATTGTTGTAAAGGAAAGGCCTACTGCTTAATTTTGGCACAATACCACAAGGCACTTGTATCCAATGGCCTGGGTATGACTGACAGAACCTGAGACCAAAGTTCAGTCAAGGTTATTACCCAAACCTGGGGCCTCTAAAAAGGAATCCAATATTACCACTGGAGAAACAAGTTGACCACAGAACTATCATTATTACTCTGTCGATCTGTTAAAACACATACCATTTTCCAACGAACAGACGTGCTTTAGACCAAACCATTCATACCTTTATAAATTAAACATTGTTTGCATTTGGCTGAAAGTGGTCTCAAGTTTCACATATTGATCATTTTAAGACTATGCAGTGCAAATAGTCAGTACTTTTAAACAGAAAGTTAATGCTGTAATATCCTTTGTACCAACTTGTTTTTTGTAGATTAAAACCATCAAAATGTAATCTACACAAACTGCCTTTTTAAACGTACATACAAAAACATTACCTAATTAAAAAAACACAAGGCTACAAAGCACAAAAAATTAACTGTGTCTTCCCTTGAAAACTAAAAGCAGTGTGCAGAGGTTTTGGTGTTTTTTCCAAAAGCAAATTATTTAAGCAAAATAAACAGATACAGAACTTTCATTCTCAAATACTACAAGAACAATTTAAATATGAGCTTCTATTATCTACATTCGAATTGTCTTGTACTGTGTTCAGATTAGTAAAGGCAAAATATTTGCTATCCCAATTAAATATCCTGCATTAATATACAATGCAATGCTTTTAACATTTCAGAAGCATACCATCTGTTCCCCCTTCCAATATTTTGCTGAGTTGGAATTTAAAATAAGTGGTTCTTAATTTTGTTTCCACAGGAATCGGAATTCATCATGTTTAGACATACAAAAAAAACATGTTAAAGAATGTAATGCTCTGATTTGTATGTCTAAGATACTGACTGAAAGATTTTAAATGTGCTCATTTAACCATCACTGATTACTCTTATCGCAAAGATACACCTCTATTAAACTGCAATGGAAGGTAATCAACCAAAAGAAGCACCAAACCAAAATTCTTAAGTATCCAAGAAGAGCAAATTATACAAATGCTGGAGTTTGTCAATGAATACACCACAACATACAACTTTCAAAAGATTCAACATTCTTTAAAGAAACTGAATCCGAGAACTTCCATAATCTACACAACTGCAGGCTCCATTTAACAGTTTATTACAACACTAATAGTACATCTATTTAGGTAAACTGAAACTGAGCTGCTTACAGTCATTATTTGAACATTAACATTTTTTGTAACAATTTTGGTAACAAGATGAAAGAACTATAAAAACATTCAGTGAAGCTAACAACTTTTAATTGTATACACATCATGGACATCTAACGCTTAGAATATGAATAGGGATGCCAAAGCTTTTAGTAACTTTTAAGTCACACAGGTTGTGTCCAAATAAAATGGTTAATCAAGCAACATAAAAAAAAGTAGAGCAATCAGTTACCATTACAGTGGATTTGCTTTATTCATTACTGTTGCTCCATTTAACCACGTAGCCTGAGAATTCCTGTTCAACCATGAAATTCCAACAGAGGGATAAAGGGCAGTCTTTTCTGTGAAGAGCCTTGCTGTTCTTTTGATCTTGCGAGATGTTCCTCTTCAGACAACTGTAATGCGTCAAAATTCATGATGTAGATTTTGCTCTTCCCTGAATTTACATTTGTGCATATTTCACACCAATATTCTAATGAATTGATTTAACTTATGTATACATTAAAGTCATGCATATTAATATCGGTAACGTGAACAGCAATTTTTCATTATTTAAAATACTACATAGAGCAGAGTTTAGTTACCAGGCTTTCAGAATACATATGCATAAATATCTTTTGCAACAATTAATTTCAGACATTCCAAACAATATGCATTTTCAAGACCAATATTAGAGCAAACAACAGTAAATTAACTAGTTAACACAAGTCAAAAGTACTTTGCAGTCAGTTAGATGTAAACCACATTTTTTTAAAAAATAAACTATTTTAACTATGGCAATATTGAACCACCAAGCCTAGTTGTTAGAAAACGTTTCATAAATAAGAATGGGCCAAATTTGTGACCTTTCACCAAAGGGAAAACTGTCAAGACTCCTCGCCCACCACAACAACTTGCATTTATACAGCGCCTCTCACACAGGGTAGTGTCTCAAAAGCACTTGGCAGTGGCGGAGCACGATGCTGAGCCGGGGGGAAGGGGAGGCGACTGCAGGCACGTTCGAAGAGCAAGGGCTTCAAATGCGACCTGAAGATGGGGAAGGAAGGGACAGGCGGAGGGATACGGGAAGAGTGTTCTGGAGCATAGTGGCTGAAAGCCCAGCTGCCAATGGTGGAATGGAGGGCACAAGGGACATGCAGAAGGCTGGAGCAGTCGAGCGGAGGCAGCGAGTTGTGGGTTGGAGGTAAGCAGGTCGGAGAGACAGGGAGGTTCCAGTCACTAGTTCTCAGAGTTTCTAAACCTGTCAGTTTGATACATTAAAAAGCCTACTTACATTTTGTGTTTTCAAAGTATTTACTGCAAAGTGATCAAACAAAATAACTAACAAGCTGTAAACCTTCATGTGTTTACTGTTCTGTAAGAACAGGTACATTATATTGAACTCATACTAAGTAAAAATGTGTTATTTATACAGCAATTACTCTAATGGCTTGCATACAAATATCACAAAATATGAATTCTTGAAATAGAAAGCCGAAAGTACAAAGAAAATTGGGGCCATCTTTGGAACAATGAAGGAGAATGACTTCACATCAAAATGAAAAGTTGATACAGTATTAAAATCTAGAAAGTGTGGTTTCTGACCATAGGTTAAATATCAACTTTGGATCATTCATTTGGAAATGTTGCCCTTTCAATATTTCAACAACACATTTTCAATAAAAACAGGCATTTGTTGGAAAAGATATAGCAACTTACAGAAAATTAACAAGAAATACGTCCTTGTAATCAGACATGCATATGTGTACATTGCTTACTGTCAGTTACATTAGCTTCTCGTAAAATACTGTCATCTAAAGTTATTTAATTATTTTCAATCAAACTAACCTAACTGCATAATAAAATATTCTCGTTACCCATGTCCCTCAACTTATTTGTTCCTGTAAAATATTCCCCACAACTGCTGTCAGTACCGTGAATCAAACGTGCTCTCTATATTGTGAATTCTATTACAAAGCAGTAGTGAAAACAAGACAGATTTAAATACTTTGCCTTTACTCAAGCTGCTGACAGCAACCTACTGTGTGGAAAAAAAATCTGCAAATTATTAATTATCCAGAGGCTGTGTTCATTATCCATGAACCTGGGGTTATTAGCAATAGTAACCTCAAGCAAAGAGCAACTTTTCCATTTTCTTTGCACTTCACTTCAGGTACAGTTTCACTTTATACATCAGGAATGAATACAACTAATTTTCTACTGCTGCAATCCCTTCACGCTCAAAAGTATCACATACTGCAAATTTTGCAAGTGAACCAATCTAATATTGCAAGAAACTGTAAAAGTTGCACTCCCATTAGGTTTGCAAAACATACAAGTTCTGCATTACCTTAATTATTCACCCTGACTTTTTAAAAACTAAATCTCTTAGATAATTAAACCTGTATTCCACTCAACTTTGATGAAGCAGCATTTTAATCCTGCTCCATTTCTCAAGGGACTTCCTTAATTTGCACCAACACAGATACACTTTGAAAACCCTAAAGTTGCATTAATTCAATATTTTAACAGGATCATATGTGACAACAAAATAGAATCTCATTAACTCACATAAAAATGACTTTAAAACCTTGTGCACATTGCACCTTTACAAACGTGTGAACTGCGTCTGAGGGCACAATGCAATGAGCAAATGATCTTTTGCTACTTGGCTACCCTGTTGCAAAGCCAGTTCAAAATGGCATCAACTAGTGTAGAAATCACAAACAGATATTTGCTTCTGAGGCTCAGAGTGAATACTTTCACTATTACTGTTGACAAACATTCTGTAGTTCTCACTGCTGTTAACTAATCCAAAAACATATTCTTTCTGCAGCCCAATTACCCACAACAGAAATTGATGGTTGTTAAACCTTATTGTTTTGAGTTACTGACCCAAATTTAACAAAAACTTCCTTCAAGGTCATTGATATTTAAAAAAATTAAGTTCTAAATAATGGGGTAACTGAGTAACGATTCTGATTTTCTATGAAAATATTTTAAATTTTTCTTTCCAGCTCACACACCATTTCTCAGACATTAGAGCAAGGAGGAAACCTTTATCAGATTTTAACTGATTTAGGATAGACCATTAGATTCACAAGTGGTCCTATAATGGCCAAACCAAACTAGGACTACATTATAAGAGAGAACATGGGCATGAAATCCCCTGCAACTCCTTGAAAAAAATGTTTAGATGGCAAGTGTATGAACTGTTTTCCTTTCTTCTGCACAAACCAAGTAGCTATGTGCATAAGGTCCAGAATGCTCACAGATGGACTGATCTCCAAATATCATTTAGAATGTCTTTTTTTCCAGAATCATAAACCATTAAGAAAGAATGTTGGGTAATATACATCAAGGAAATGATACAGATATTAAAACAGTTGTACAAATTTCCATAGTTAAGTTCATCACAAGATTACAATATAGTCATCTCAAAAATGGAAGGTTCCTAAATAAGTGGACAAATTAACAGTTGAAACCAATGTAAACAAAAACCTTCAATATAAAATTAGCTTTTAAACAAAACCCAAAGCAGTGAATTGCATCAATTTTTTTGGTTCCTAGAATAGTAATGCACAACTTCCCGAAGTGTGCCCAAATTGTGGACTGTTGTCCAGATTCTAATAACATTCTTGCCTATGAAAATACTGTGTTGGTTAAAAGCCCAAATCTAACAACTGAAATCCAAAGTCTGATTGTATTATAGCAGTACAAGTATAAACCCTACAGAAGTCAATCTGATAATTCACATCAATCTGTTTTACAAACAGACCATATTTATACACAAACACCCCCATATTAATTCTTGTACACAAAACAGAGAGACAAGACAAGCAGGAAATAAAAACATGAAATGACTGGGGTGAAAAAAGTTATAAAAACAAAGATAAAAGTAGCAGAGAATCCATAAGAAACCAGAAAAGTGGATAGGAAGATCGTATTATTTTTAAGTGTGTCAAGGCCTAGTAAGTTATAGAAAGAACTGAAACCAGTGGAAAAAAATAGCAAGAAGGATAACATTCAGCCATAGAAATTCAGAAAATACTTGTGCACGAATCATACATAGAAAACATTCTTCTAAACACAGATTTACAGAGTATTTTCATAACTGATAAATCTGTTAAAGTGCCTTGCAAGATAATTTTTATGAAAATAAAAAACTACCTTGCCACAAAATTACATAATTCCAACCATTCTATTTACACTTCAATTGTATACATTTCATGCAACACCTTATTTCCTCAGAAAAAATCAAGAATAGCAGAAGACCGCTTCTCATAGACAAGGTATTGATTTTATTGATGAAGTAAAGCAAGTAATGTTGTTTTGCCACTCAATGCACATCCATTGTCAACATCACCAGTGTGTATCATCCATTGATTTCCACATGTGGAGAAGGGAGAAAGAACTTCGGCCATTCACTGCTAATTTCTCAGGAAATAAAACATTTACACTTGAAAAAAGTATTTAATAAAAAATACTTTTGCCATAAAACTATTCCTCAACAAATACATTAGCCTCACACTTGTCTGCCGATTCTATACAGGGCTTTATATAGCATTTATTGTGATAAAAATGGCTTTTCATAAAACAGTTAAACAAACGCCAGAATAATCTGTTTTCCTATTTAATCACATAAAAAGTAGAATTTTAAAGACTCATCATTTCTTCCAAAGCAGGCAAATGCAAGGTTTAGCTTCAAAATGGTTGCTACATACGCTGCTAAACCTAACAAAATGCAACTTAAAATTACAAAACATTGATGAAGAAATGGCATGAGAACATGCAATACAACAAACCTGTGACATTTGTTCACTATGTGTCCAGTGTTTATGACAACTAACCATACATCTTAGTAAGACCAAAAATTGTATTGAAGCTACATTAGTATAATTACATAGAAAATGATACCTTAAACCCACTTTGAGATATTGTAGAATAATATACAAACATTTGGACATGTGAATAATGGGTCTAAAATGCTTTAAAAACAATTGTAGCACTTAGCAAACAAACTGGACTTGGGGTATTTTTTTTTAAGATTATCAGATACCCAGAGGAATTTAAAATGATCCAGCCAAGGTACAATCAATCTTTTCTAATGCTATACAAACTCAATTTTCAGTATTACAGATGTATTATTGGTGTAACCAAATGTCCTGAAATGTCTTTTTTTAAAATGTAGTCAAATATCATTTACAAACCAAAAATGGATTTATAAAAAAAACTGCTTATTTGTACAAGTAACAAAATCAAATATTATTTCTAGAATTAAACAAATTGTGCAGAAAGTTTCAATACAATTTTGTTTTACTGAAATTCAGCACGTTAGGTCATAATATGAAAATAGGGCAATTTCTACGACCTAACTCACCTCAAATAAAAAGAGCTGCATATTAAAAGATGCCTGAATACACCACCCCTCCTTTTTTTAATATAAGGATAGAACCCCTCCACACACACAACAAATGTTTTCAGAATATTAAAATATTATGGGAACAATAATTTGTTATCCAAATAGCAGACCAATGATGCAACTAAGTATTTATATTTTCTGCCATTAAAATTATCAAATAGTAGTCAATTTATCAATGTTGTCCTACCAATGCAAAGATTGGGCAAGTTAATATTAAAGGCAGTTTGCCATTCTACATTATGCCCTCACATTATAATTGGACAGATTTTAAATTGCTTGCCAAATGTAATACCGAGTTGCCCAAATAACCCAATTAGACTGGAAACATCCATATATCTATTGCCTCAGTCTCCCTGGTATCTAGATTTTAATTGTTGGCTGAGCCTGGCAGTAGATATTTTGTTTAGGATTTAGAGCCCTGGGCAAATGAATTTGAACCAGTAAAGAGGAATTTACACAAAAGCTATTCCAATGCTGACTCTGACCAGAAATACCTGTATATAAGCAAATACTTAGCTGTAGCCCTTCTATAACAGATGAGATTATGGACAGTTCAGCAGAACAAGTTTCGCATTTAAATTACAATGCTATAGAAATATAACCAACACATTGTCAATTCTGTATAGCAAAGTGGCTATATAGCATTGTTTGAAATGTTTTCCCCATATATTCTAGATTTATTTTGGCTAAATGGAATTAATCAATATTGAAATTTTTTGTGTTTAATTTAATTCAATTTATGTTGGAACAATGGGTCTTTGGAAAGTTTTGTTGTGCATTGTGTTAAAGACAAACTTATTAAAATGAACAAACCAACATAATAATCAGTTTCAACAACTTTATTCAATGCACGTATGGCAACTGGACTACTAAAACCCAAATGTCAAAATAGGAAATAATATCTCATGGTGATTAACTATACAGGCATTCCTAGCAATGCAAAATCCATCTTTTTCTAACAATGGAATTATTTTGCTCTCAGGTTTTGAACAATACAAATCCTGCAAACGTGCTCATCTTTAGGAGACATTGAAAATGTAAAATGTGGCAATGTATTGAGATATATTTATTATCCATTCCAGATTTCTATACAGTATTATTTCCTGCCGTAAGTTTGGCATGGGTAAATATGAAATATTGAGGTATTGATCGGTCCTGCATAAAAACAAGTAAATCCTACTAGCCGTACGATCAGTTCAACAAATACAGCACGCAAATTAAATATTTTTACTTGTTCCTTTCAGGTTTTTTGTCTGAAGGACTGCTTGAGGTTGAATACATTGGTATGTTATATTTTGTCATTTGGCTATTTAGAAACAAAATTGATTTGCAATTCAAATGCAGCCAAATATTTTCACCAAATGCTAAGGTCATCAATATTTATGGTCTACAATTTAACCCACAAAATTAGCATAAACAAATTACCGTTTTGAAATTCCAAAGTTGTGAATAATTGATTTATCTTGAAATAAAATTGGCCTGGTAATCTGTCATTACAAAACAATTTTCTATCCTGGCATGACAAATTGCTCATTTTAAATTATACCACAAAGGAAACAAAAGCAGTATTTTTGCATTTGTCATATTTGGTACAAGTTTTCTGCTTTAATCATAACAGAAAAAAAGCCAACATCTTCATTGGGCATGATTTAGTATGTACCAAGATACTAATACAAATTGCAGCATTTTTTTCCATAACAGAATTTTAACAATACTCAGTATATTATTCATCTACACTGTAATCTTAATTTTTGTAGGGCAGAGTATCAGTAAATTCAATTTCCTCTCACTTTATACATTACCCATAATAATTACATTTCAAGTGAAAATAGCACAATCAGATCTTAATACGGGATCTAAAACTGAGCAATTTCAAATGGAAAATCTGAATTAAAAAATCTGAGTGTAGATGCCTTCTGATAAGTGAACATTCACCCGCCTCACTTACAGGAACCATACTCCAAAAACAGATCAGATTGTAAGGAGTTCCAATGAGTAAGCATTGATGTGCTTTCTGATCCCTTAATGAAGTAATCCCATTTGAAATCATCACACCTTGGACCTCTATATAGGTACAACAAAAATACTAAACTTTTTTTTTTAAAAAAGGAAATCAAAACAGAATCAGATACAGAAAATTACCATGTTAAATAAATTTAAAATTTCATTCAGAGGAGAAAACCAAATGTATTGCAAAATCAGTTTCAAACTATAATTTTACATACAATTAACAGGGGAACCAACAAAAATAATTCAGGCTTCTCAACATACCAAAAAGCATAAACAAATCTAGATTTATTTTGAAAGATGGAATCAATGACATTTTTAAAAAATTATGTTTTCGGAGTAACAAGTGGTAGTTAAGAGTTTCATTTCGTGCTAAACTTAGTTCTGTTTTCATTGGAAACAAAAAGAAAAGCATAGAAAGAGAACAGAACCCAATATAAAAAGCAACTATTGCAAACTACATCAACACAATGGTTGCAATTTCACAGATACCATATCTATGCAACACTTTACATAACGGACGCATTGGGCCAAGATAAATGCAAAACCACTATTCTAATTCAGCTGTTTATGCAAGGAAACAAATTGAACCTACATGTGGCAGATAGAATTGCAATATTTGTCTGACGTTCAGATGAATGAGCATGATTGAAATGAAGCCACTGATAGCTATCACAATTTTAAGTGACCAGGTTAGAATTTTACAATAATTTATGAAAGTACATTCATTTCCACCGTTGACAGTTAGCGCAACCTCTAAAATGGTTGTCAAAACTTTAACACTGTTATCAGATTAGGCTGTATCAAATTCAATATAAATTTAAGAAAAAACTACAATACCAACTTTATTCACCCCCAAAAGAAGCAGAACTGTGAGTCTATCAAAAATCAACTTTTTAGATTAAAAATCAATTATAATGCAACAAATTTTAAACAAAAGATAAACCTGGTCACTTAGCACAAAGTGAGGAAACACACTGAAAGCTAAGAAAAGCAATCACATTGGATCTCACAGGGAATCTTGTATAAGTATAGTATAATACTGTTAACATTCACTAACGTACAACCTTATGTTTGCTGTCACATTTTTGAAGGAGACGGCCTTAAATTCCATTTTGAATTGTCAGTTCTGACTGCTGGACTGACAATTGACATTATAAACTATTCAGTCAAACTGTTAATGGAGCAACAATGGATCACCTATTTATGGCACACAAATTTAAGCCTGCTATTCATTTATGGAGCTTTTAACTTGTCTTCAAAGAACATCTACTAATGTAATTTATACAAACTCCATCATGTGGCAATTGTGTGAATAGGGCCTCACATTTATTGTGATGCACGACTGGTGAATATTTCAGACTTCATTTATGAATAGACAAAAAGCCCTGGTGCATGAGACATATCTAAAACTGGTTGCAAGTTAACCTCAAGGGGACTTGTTTGTGGCCGGGGGGGTGGGGTGGGGGGGGTAAATGAAAGGAGAGAACATAATAGCCTAACGTCCTTAAGTACAAGCCAACATATTTTCCTTGAAATAAAACTAAAGATAAAGCAGAAGAAAAACTATTAGCCAACAGCTGTTGGTTTTTTTTCCATTGTCTTATTCCACAAGTCACTGTGTTCTCCTCCAGCCAGGACACAGACTTCCCAATAACTGCAGTTCCATGTTCAAGCCAGTAGGAGAGATGATACAGTTGCAGAGAACTTAAAATGAAATGCTTCTGTGAGGCACTCCAACAAACAGAACAACTCAACTGATTGAAATGATCCAATCAAAGAAGAAAGCCGAGGTCAAATTTACAATCTGGTTGGGAGGCAGTTAATCAAGCACTTCTGGTACTTGACTGGGGAACCAATAACAGTCATTCAAAATAATATTTCCATTTGGGTGCAACTTGCAATTATTTTATCACATTCTGGGAAATGCAGAACATTGTAAATGAACAACAGTTTAAAGCACTGTTATGAAAGGTTTCATACAGATATCCATCTCTGAATTTCTGAATAATTGTACACTGAATAATTGCATACCTCATATGAAAGACCAATTTTGAAACCTTCATTTTTAACTTTTTAAGTGAAAGAACTTATGCAGCAATAATACATGGGAAATTATTAAATTAAATGCATCTATGTTTTGGTGGTTTCACAAAGAAATTGTTTACATGATTCTACAAGGGCAAATGACATATGATTCTATCAATCAAGATATTGTACAACCACATTTATGTGGGTAAATAATTTAGAGAAAATATACTCCATTTTGAAAGTCATTCCTTAGATTTGGAATTTTCTATCATGAAAAACATTTTACAGCTTACAATGAATCAATCCTATGAGCTGTGTTCATCAACTGTTTCAAAAAAACAGAATAAACTGATTTCTCGAACATCTACTAAAAACATTCACAATGTTGAATAGCAGACAAATATTTTTGAACTCATCATAGCAACAAAGACATTATCCACCAAAAATCAATATCCAACTCTAAAATTCAAGAAAAAAATAAGCCTTCTAACACCTGGATGGTTAAAATAGTAAAATGATTCACCTGCCCAAAGGAAACCATTAAGTTGTACATAGCATTCAGATAGTGATCATGACAGATGACATGATCTATACAAGACTGGTTCTGGATGCCAAAGATGAAGCTGAATATTTGGATTCTCCTTGTAACACCTGCAACCAGACTTCCTTTGTTTTCCCTGCATTACTCCAGAAGTATTAAAAATAGTGAAAAAGTAGAAGTCTGCTACAACTGATTTCGAGGCCTAGGAAACCACAATCTCATAAAATAATAGTGCAATTCAGAAAAATTGTAACTGGACAAAGATAAGCCAGTTAGTACTGAACAAAATGCAAATCAAGGCTCCCATTCCTTTTTATATATTAAAAATTAAAAAGCACCATATATCCTGTAAAAAATAAGGCAGATGACTGAAATGTTAAGAGATCCACTATTTCATACAATACATTACATCTTCTGGATGATCCTATTGATTCTTTCCTACTTTTCAGTCATAGATATGACAATACATTAACAATATAATGAAATAAATACTATGATGGTCAACATTTTTCATATCTTAAGATGCAAAATAATGACAATTATTTGTACTTTTGCTCATGTAGGTCTATCAAAATATAATCTGTACAAATTTTATAAATCATGTGCATAAGACAGAACTACATATTTAGGAAGTTTAAGTTAATACTTAATGTTTGTTCTGTAATGATCCCAAGGCAACTGTGCAAGAATACCCATTTAGAAATACTACAAAATATGTACATCAATTGGGTTAAAAACGTTAAACATTTGTCTATCAGCCTATTGCACCTTTACAATTTTACATTCAGAAATAATTCTTGAATTTCTATAAAATGGAAGCAGTAACAGGTACATTATACCTGAAAAAATAAGCCATTACTGAATGTTTCTTAGGGTGTAAAGATTCCCTTTAGCCCCAAATCACTGTATACAAAACCACAAGTTCTAATGGCGAATCGATGAGTCAGCACAGTCCCACTGCCAGGCCTCCGCAAATACTTTGCAACTTGTGGCTGGAGGTTTGTGCCAGCTGCATAGGGCGACACCTCTCAGTTCCCTATGGAGAACCCCGCCCTTTAATTCACAGCTTCTCTAATGTCTTTCCTAATATTACTTTCTTGCATTCACATATTGTACATATTGTTCCTATAAATTAAGTCACTTAATAGAAATAAAAGTTACAAATTTTAAATATTTGTAAAAAACCCACACCCCTGAATAAGAACCATTTATTCTTTTGTAACAAAGCTGCCAAGAGTCAAAAAGCTCACATACAGCAATAAAACGATTCTGTAATCTGCTCCACCACCCACCCACCCGACAATAAAAAAATCTTTATCTGAGGCATGGCATTCTGGCATCCCTTTTAGGACACATCTCCTGTTTAAGTGCAAATAGTTCATGTTGTACTAAAACACACATCAAAACACAGCTCAGCACCGAATGTTGTTACCCAGCTCTGAACTGCAACAAGATGTTACAAGTCAGAAAAACATTTTCAGAAAATGTTAGTCTTTTGTCAGTTATTTCTGAGATTATAAACCACAATACAAGGTAACTCCACTATTAAGTGCCTCTCTAAGAGTGCTAGTTTCCTTTTAATGTGGATCTTCTGTAAACCCGGGTTACTGAAAGTTCATTACACCTCAGATGAGGACCGGCTGGCTTCCTGCGCAGGAGCTCTGCTGATCCACGCCTGAAATGTTGAAATGATGACCTGGAAGCAGGATAGGCGTCCTTTTTTTTTGTAGACCCGTTATATGATGCAGAGTGCAATTCTTTGATATGAAGCAAAGTTACCTTACATTTCCGCCAAATCCCTTGTCAGAAAAGGTAACATAAAGCAAACAAAATTTAAATTTTAGGAAAGGACATAGGGAGGCACCATTCAAAGTTAAAATCTTTCAGAAGAATATTTTAATTCTTCTTTTTTTACAAAATAGCGACGTGTGAAATAGTGTTTAAATTAAATTATAATAAATTCAAATGCAACACAAATTAGACACTGACCTGCATTCTTTATGTTTCACATCAAAGCAATACTTACCGAAGCTCTCATTGTTATTTGACTAACACGCTTAAACAGCATCTGTGCAACCTTACTCGTGGTCCCAGTTGAGTCACTGTACAAAACTGAAGAATTCTCAAAATCTGTTTGCAGAAGTCAGAAAATTAAATATTTTACAAAATCTAAGTGAACTAAACAACCCACCTATTTTAACGATGACGATACTCTCGTTCTCTGTCCCTCTCTCGGTCTCGATCACGATCGCGATGCCTTTCCCGCTCTCTACTTCTTTCTCGGTAATAATCATCATGTCGATCACGACTCCGTGAGCGCTCTTTGTGACGTCTGCTTTTTTCTCGTGACCTGCTGTGGTCTCTCTCTCGTGAGCGTTCACGTTTTCTAAAAGACATAGTTACTGGTTCAGACGATTATTTTTTTTTATTTAGCAATACTAATTGATTTTGTAAGAGACTTCTCCAATTCCTCTAAATAATTTTTTGGGAAATTTGATCGTTACTCAGAGCTTTTGTTGCAGCAAAAAGACTGAACAATAAATCCCTGGAGTATCAGAAATAACCATAGCATTTTATAAGACAGTGCTCAAAAAATCAGTACACTACACTCTAGTTAGAAGTGCAAAGTTTCAGCTGCAATTGCTTACCTATTTGCATATGTACTAACATGAAGAGGGATTCCCTCTGGCATTTTAACAAGTGTACCAATGTAATGACCCAGATGGATTAATTTCAATATAACCAGACCAATATTTGATTTAAACTCAATAAGGTTAAATTTTAATCCATTTCATTCTTCAAGTGGAACATTGAATGGGATATTTCTGGTCATCAACTAATAGTTTCAAACACAAATTTAGGTAGACAGATGTCAAATTTTGCATAAAAATAAATCTTTCAAAATAAAGAAAATACACAATTGTATTTTGATCAATTCCAGCACTTTACCAAAATGACAATAGTTGAAGTTATTGGTTTACCTTGACCCAGAACCATACGATTTTGACTCTATTCCATGAAGACAATCCTGTAGGGAACTTATGAGAACTTTGCAACGATCATCAGCAGATACTTTTGACTGCTTAATCAAAGAAATAGCAGTAACCAGAGTCTCAATAGCACTTCCGTAATCACCTGCAATTCAAACAAAAAGTTATGAGATTCTGTTCATACAATTATAGTTCCAACATCTAGATCTTGTCTGCCAGCAGCATCTCAATGCCCCAGAACACCACTACAGCAGCAATGTGTCCATTTTTGTGACGTAAATTGCCCTAAATATAGTTGAGTCAGAGGACAAATTCTGTAAGGTTCCACTCCTGATTATTATCCAGTGACCACTACAAGAAAGCAGTTAATGGTCCTTGGGCAAGGATAGAGTGAGATTTGCCAGTCAGTCCTCTCCCCAACAAGTAAACACAGCAATTCACATGAAGAATAATTTATTTGATGAGGCACATGTGGAATCATATCTCACACAATTCAACACCTAGAAAACGTGAGGATGGAAAGGAGACAAAAAACGTAACGCTTTTAACTTACCTGCACTAGCATCGGACACGGCCCTTGATATTGCACTGCTAGAAATGGCTCTGTTTCGATTCATTATTTCTTCAAATTCTGCTTCACTCAGTGGAGTTCTTGAGGAATCCATATCTCTGTCACACAAACACAGATTTTCACAAACACACCTGGTATCTGTCAAGATTCATACGAATCATGTTGTTACCAAACTGAAATAATTTGCTGGCATCCAGCACTAATGCATGAAACGTGGGTTATATATAATTCTTATTTTAAAATGTTTGGACCTTGTGCATGTAACCTGAGCAGGCCGTAATTCATTCAATTATGTTGTTACATATTTCACTGTCATGGATATTAAATACTGTAGCTGGATCATTAATCAACAGAGTCAAGTCCTCAAGTGATGGATTTGTACCTGATAAAAGCATTCTAGCCCACTAAAAGGCAGATCCAATTAAACCCAATTAAAGCCTAAAAATAACCTAAAAAATTGGCCTTCAAAAGATATTGCTTCCTTTTCTGCAGGTAAATAAATCTACGTGCTTTAATTGAAATAAAAATCCATGCCAAGTGTGCGTACCTGCCAGCAGGCCCATAGTCCCCTCGGTCATATGGTGGAGGACGTCCATATGGATCTGATGGAGGGGGTCCACGACTGTCAGAGGAAGGAACAACACTATTGGCTGGTGGTGGGAAAAAGGCAGGATTGACATGAGGGGCTGGAGGTGGTGCCCCTGGAGGAGGACCAGGAAGATGTGGAGGAGGGGGGGCCAAGTTAATTGGAGGACCAATTGGACCTGGAGGACGTGGTGGGAAAGGGCCAGGTGGTGGAGGGGGACCTTGCTGAGGAGGAGGGGGGCCAGGAGGAGGACCATATCCTGGGACTGGAGGTGGAGGACCAGGAGGGAGAGGTCCTAAGGTGGTTGCCCAAACGGCTGCCCTGGAAACATAACTGGGGGTGGTGGGCGATCACCACGATTCGGTGGGCCGCCTAGTGGAGGAGGAAGGCCTTGACCGGGTGGAGGCGGCCCTGGAGGGCCTGGTGGGCCAGGAGGACCTAGAGGTGGCCGTGGTGGACCTTGCCCTGTTTAAAAAAAAGATTTTCACATGTTAGAGAAAAAAAAAGATTTTCACATGTTAGAGAAACTATGTCATTCAGCATAATTAAGCATCATTTTGACCAGTCAAATAATCTGTTAAGTTTTCAAGCAACCAGTCCTGTTTTCCATGACATTTGCAAATGTTATTTTGTAAACTTCTGATCCAAGGCATGTAAGAATAAAAAAGAACCCTAGCATATTTATTAACACCAAGTAATAACAATATTTTCTAAAACATTCGTTTCACCAAGAATTAAGGCGAAAGTTTCATTTGTTCCAATTACGTGTTGAATTTGACTATTTCCTGCCATTCTACAAACATGGTCAATTCTCTTAACTGGAATACATTTCTCTGAGGGTAACTGATCCTTCAAGTAAGGATTTATTATTCCACTTAAATCTAGCTTTGCAATTGTATTTCTTGTTCAATTATGTTACTTATAGTTAAGTGATTTAGAATTTTAAGTAAATTTATGCATCATAATTCACTACATTGATTCATAAATTATACTTACCAGAAAAAATGTGGTGAATCAAGCGCTCCGGGACGCTACCCCGCGTGAAGGGTGCTATATAAATGCAAGTTATTGTTGTTGAATCAGAAGTTTACAAAATAACTTTTGCAAATGTCACGGAAAACACGGAAAATAAAGCGCTCCGGGACGCTATCCCGCGTGAAGGGCGCTATATAAATGCAAGTTGTTGCGTTGATAAATTACACTTACCAGGAAAAGGTGGAGGCCCTCCCGGACCAGGAGGCCCTGGAAATCTGTCCCCACCAGGACCATTTGGTGGAAAACGGCCACGTCCCCTTCCACTTTGGGAAAATGCTAAGCGACTACTGGCTCCAGGAGGCCCAGCTTTGCCTTCCCCCGACATCTGCCCAGACTGAGTAGCTGCAAGACATAAAATACCCCAATCACTCCTATTAAACAATTTGCTTTTTAAAGGCAGTGCACACACTAAATTACTAAAACATCACTTTCACTACAAGTTAAAGGCTATACAGGGTAACAGGATCTATATAGTATATTTAGATAGGGAGAATCTTCAAAGTGCCAAGTGTCGGAGGGAGGTGACCAAGGACAGCCGAAGAGACAATTATCTGGACAGTTTTGAAAGCCCGGGTGGGGGGGGGGGGAGAAGAAGAGCTAAGGGGTGTCAGACTAAAGTAGATGAGCGTTCACCTGCCGATGATGAGGCAAAATAGTTACCTTGAAGAAGGCCAGAGTTGGCAGATTGGAGAAGACACGTTAATGAATTTTACCAAATGCTAAGAGGAGTGAGCTATTGTTCTGGGATGTCAACATGAAAGCCAGAGATTTCTTAAAAGAATCCTGCTTCAGTGAACAGTGAATTATGCAGAACAAAGGAAGAAATCTTAGCAATAACACGAGCAGAAGTTCTACAGATAGACAACAGTGAAAACCACTCGTAATATACTGTAGGCTGCTTACATCAAGTGCATGCAAGTATTGCAGTTCAAGGAAGTGATATTTAAGATTTCAAGGTAAATGCATTATGATTAAAACAATTACTATGTTCACATTATATATACACAGACATGCACATCGGTGACCAGGGGTGGCCACATGCCTCGGCTCTGGCCACCGCAACACAAAGGGGGCAGCCCACACCTTAGAGGCAGTATAGGAGAGAGAAATGAGGATGACCCCCCCCCCCAATGTTACAGGAATTAGCTATGAGCAACAGGGCTCTTTACTCTTGAGGGAAGACAAATCAGAGGGGACTTTATAGAGATGTATTACATGTTAATTGGGATTGAAAACTAAACCTAGAACAATACGTTAGAATGCACCAAGATAGTAAAATGAGAGGACATAGGTTTACAGTTGTAAAGGGCAATTTCAGGACAGACGCTAGGAAATGTTTCTTTACCATGAAGGCAACTAACAACTGGAGCAGTATGTCAGGAAGGGTGGCTAAGGCCATGACACTGGACTCATTTAAGAAAAACTGCTTCATGCTGTGATGGGAGGGCAAGTAGGGTGGGTGTGATCAGATTGGCCGAAGAACCTAATTTATCCAAAATAATCCTGTGATCTTGATCTGCCAAATAGCCCCTTTGCATACTGTTCTATGTAATTTTACAAAATAGTTACATTACATTTACAGTTTACATTAAATTTACACCCAGACAGTTCAGTGTTTAAATGTGCTTACATTTTCTAGACTGCATTTCAAACTGACTGAGGGATTGTTTGTTGCATGGCGTGACAATGGGATTCTGTCCATGCATATCTCGCTTGGGAAGCATATCCAGCAGCTTCTTAGAGGATGCTTCAGATCCCACGCAAATGAGTGCAAACCTAGAAAAGGCATCAAGTAGATATACTGGTCAACAAGCATCAAGACCCCATTATCACACTGCTAGCAAACATTTTTAACAGATAATGATATATAGCACAAGAAATTACTTTTGATTGGCAGTTACAATCATTCTTGTACTTAAATTATCAGTTATTTACATTTATAAAAATTAATGATAGTTTCCAGAGCTAGCCCAAAACTTATACAGCTCATACCACTCACCAGCAACCGACATCAATACAAATCCCAAGTTACTGCAAACTGTTAACTATTCCTCTCCCCTACACCAGAAGGTGCTGACCAACGTTGCGCGCAGATCCATAGACATCAAGCATCATTCAGGGCTTTACACATGTGGCGATTAATGTAAGAGTGTTAACAGCAAGTATCAGATGGCCATTTACTTGTGCGATATCGCAGACACCTGATAGCCACACACGTGCACTGTTTTTTTTAAAAACAGACGTAATAAAAAGTACAGAAGAGGGAAAGGAGAGATTTAAGAACTGATGTTCCCCAAAAGCACAAGGGAAACTTTGAGAAGGTTTTGAAGCGAGTTTCAGAAGTGGCATTGTGGCTGTAGACATGATAAAAAAATGACAATAGGAAATTATATTACAAGAACAAAGTAAAAATAGGACAGAGGAAAAAAAGTTAAAGAACGTGATATTTGTGTTTAAAATAGTTTATGTTGTTTGCAATCATTACAGTAACAAGCTGGACTCAACATCTCAGCAGCTTTATTGTAATTTTAGTGCTTTTTTAAAAAAATCTAGCCATTCCAGGGAGATTGATTTGCTTGGAGCTGCCAAGTGAAGTTAATACTACAGGTACAGGATCTTAATTTGTGTAATTGTGTATTTTGTCTAACCAGTAATAACAGAATGTTTGAATGTATTCCATGTGCTTACCCTTTTGACTGTCCATTTGCCCGGTTTTCAAAAAACTTAATCTCTAAAACATCACTTATTCCCATAGAATGAAGAGCTTCTGTCAAATCCTCATCGGTGGTCCACTGTAAGACATGAAAAACAAAATGTTTATTTGTAGACGAACATGGCTGCCAAGGATGTGAATAACTAATTAATTGAGGATTGCTGGTCAGGA
The DNA here is from genome assembly GCF_018977255.1 of Callorhinchus milii. Classification (NCBI taxonomy): domain Eukaryota; kingdom Metazoa; phylum Chordata; class Chondrichthyes; order Chimaeriformes; family Callorhinchidae; genus Callorhinchus; species Callorhinchus milii. The sequence goes on along the minus strand of NW_024704746.1, from coordinate 36,177,120 downwards.
TACTGGGAAAAACTAGTTTTTATTCCCCAAAAAAGTGATTTGCATCCACCTGAAAAGGCAGGACATCGGTTTAACCTATCCTGTTTTATCCTGAAGACAGCACCTTCAATTATCTAGTACCCCCCCACTGAGTTCAATGCCCCGACATTGGACTCGAACACATAATATTCATTCGGACTCGAGCCTGACTTAGAGATGAGAGTCCTATCAACTGAGTCAGGAAAGTTCAAAGCAACTCAAATAAATTGTAATTATGATTTACAGACAAGAGATTTGACAATAATTTGTTCGATCTAGTGCCTTATGATAAAAGGACGGTAGATGCTATCTGAAGATGTCAAAGTGAGTATAACAGCCAGATTTTCACAACACTTTCAAATCTATTGTAAAATTTGTGGGAATTAACAATGTATGACTTCATTAGAATTTAACTTTCAAACAATTTTATTAATGAACTTAAAGAAAATTGATTTTTTAAAATCAAATCACGCAACATACTGTAAAATACATTAGCTCCTGCTAACCTATACTATCCAACTCTCAATCTGTAAGAGAACAATTGCAAGTCCAGCTGCTTACCCATGTCAGATTTCCAATATACAAAGCTATTCTCTTCCCAGTGTAGGTATAGACAATGTTTGGGCCCATAGAATTGGAAGACTTTCCACCATCATCTGTAACAGACTGTGGAAGGCTGTCCATATAATCACGATCTTCTGGTGCATCTCCATTATTGGCAGATGGTGATATAACATCATCATACAAATCTATCTGATCATGTCCACTGTATTCAGACTCCTAAAATAAAAGAAATAAGGCTTTTGATTATGCAAATAAAACAAAATTTTCCATGGCAACTTTTACCAATAGTCTTACAATAAACTTAAAAATGTTTTGAATGCAATGTTTCTAGAGTAAGAGTGAACTATAGAAATTCAAAATAAGCATTTGAAAAATTAAATAGGTTACCAATAAATTTCATTTCAACCTATAGCAGAATGCAAATGTGCAAATGGGAAATATACAGATATCCCCACACAAAATATTCTGATTGAACATTCCTTTGCACATCAATATTCTCCTTTGTATTCCATGTGCAGTGCTTTTATATTCAGTGATCCTCATGGAAGCACATAACATAGAAATCAATACCAGCTTGGCTGTGAATCTGTGTCCAATCCATAGTTCAACGATGCACTGTTAAGGCCCACACAAGGATAATGGCCAACAATCTTGGGAAAGGTACCAGAAGGCAGCTTGGGCCTATAGAACTGTATCTCAGGATAATTGCTATCAAGAGTAGATGTGTAGGCAAACAGCAGCCAATTTGGACACAGCATTGTCCCATATATAGCTATTAAGTCGATGACTAATTTATCTGGAGGATTGCTGGCCGAGAGAAACTTTCTCCTTGAATAGTGTCCACGTACATACAGAGGGCATTTCAGTTTAACATTTCATCCAATGGACCACGCACCTCTGACAATGTAGCCATCTTCCAAACCCATTCCTTAACTGGAGTCAGTGACATATACTGTCTAGATTTACAAAATAAGAAAGGCCTTACATTCCAAAATTAAAAGCAAGACACTTGGAAATGGTATGAAAGGTCTATCAGCACACAACACATACCATGAGTTCCCAGTTTCCCGTAGCTGAAGGGAACAGAGGTCTATATAGTAATTGGGAGAGTATAAGTCCTGACACGTGCTTGAACCCATACCTTCTGACCCAGAGCAAGAATGCTTCAAACTGAGCCAGGATGAAATCTTTAATACATCAGCAGAATCATCTGTCCAATCATCTTCTGTTCAGGTCAGTGCGCCCAGCACTTACATATATGATTAGTGAGCTTAAGTTTGAAGATATGCCAGCAGGAAAGCCATTACTGTAATCCTCAACTTCTATACCAGCAGACATACTCAAATCACGATCATTTGGGTTTTTTCTGCAGGCACTTAACTGAAACAAATGTAATATTATGGGAGTATTTGTGCCAAACACTCCAATCATGCATAGTAAATGTCCACCTAATCAAACCTGGAATTAGAAAATTAACCAGATGCTAAGAGCTGGATTTGTTAGAAGTTGCTGCTTCTGCTGCAATTTCCTTCAAATCCTGTAAGTCTTAAAACTTAGACAAGTCAATCAAGACTTCTACCTTCTATTCCAAAATAAATGTAGATTTTGACATCATTTACACAAATGTCATTTTCAGCAGAAATAAGAACATCTATAAATGAAAAATGCTGAGTCAGTTGAAAAAGTGCTTTTACTCTCGCTTACGATGTACAGCATATGCAATTGATCACAATCACAGGAGAAATAACTACAGGGTGATCGCATAACAGTATTATAAGTAAAATAGGAAACAGCATCACATAACAGTATTATAAGTGGAATAGGAAACAACAAAGCCACAGGACGAGGTAGTTTTAAGCACAGGGACACTTTTTTTCCCCTCATCGAATGGTGTGGCTTTGGTCCTTGGAGAACAAATTAATTCTTGGATAAATATGCAACATAATGTTCTTTGCCATCAGCATTTCTTTCACATTTGCTCTGCATAATAATGCTGGAAGGAATCTTTCATGCTTACAACTTTCATGCTTTTAGTTCTTAGGTTAGGGAAAAGTAGTAGAAATATTAAATGCACATTAGAAGCTGATAGTCCCATCACTTATGTATCTAATTACTACCAGGATATGCTAAATGGGCATCAAACATAAAACTAAATGCATGAAATATTTTATTTGAAACAGCTGTGTTACACATTACAATAAATCATATATGCATTTCACAGCCCAAAGAAATCCTAAGAAATCCTGAAACACTTTAAAGCTCCAATTAAAATCATTGTCATGTTTTAACATGATTTTGCTAAAAATGTACAAGTGGCTAGAATATGTCAGTGAAAGTATATACAAGTGCTAACTTTTTAAAAAAAAAACTTTTATAAGATTAAAAACGCTTTAAATTTCAAACAATGTTATAGATAACATGTGATTAAAGCTTCAATTGAGTTTTGTTTTATATATTTCAGCAGTAAAACAATCTAGGAATGACTTTTAACATAACATGGAGTCCTGTAGCTCAGTGGTTAGAGCACTCGCTTTGCAAGCGAGAGACCTGAGTGCAATTCCAGGCAGGGCGAAACCTTGGACAAGTTTCCTTACTCCACACGCCTAATAATCCCTCCAAAACCAAAAACAATAATACAAATTGGTCATTTTCAATCTACGACTGTTTGTGGGACATTGCTGTGCGCAATTGGCTGCCGCGTTCGCCCACAAATATAGTCAATTCACTTTACAGTGTGTTCTGTGAAGCACTTTGGGACGTCCTCCCGACGTGAAAAGCGCTATATCAAATGCAAGATTATTATTATGTAGGAGCAGGGGTAGGCCATTCGGCCCTTTGAGCCTGCCCCGCCATTCAATCATGGCTGATCTTCTAATCTAACACCAAATAATAAACTAACCCTGCCTTATCCCCATATCCCTTCATCCCCTTTGCAATAAGAAATCTATCTATCTCAGTCTTGAATATGTTCAAGGACATTTTAGACATTCTAGATCTAAGGTATTAAAAGTTTAGTCCAAAAATGTTATACATCATTTTCACACTGGCTTGGAGGGTAAATGCAGTAGAACTTCGAATATATCTGTTCCATCAAGGTCTGTGCTGGGTTATCTGGACTCACAAAACACATATGTAATATCAAACAGGCACCATTGTTAAGGAGAAGATAAATTCATGGAGAAGAAAAAGTCATTTTCTCCATGGCATGTGAAAGGTAGCAATATATAGTATGAAGTAAATAAAAATTAAGAAGCAGGTTTGAAGATATTAAAGTTTGAAATATAGGAGCAGTATTTAACCCTACCTTATCAAATGTGGGCAATGCCTCCACAGTTTAAATTAATCAATTATTTATAAATTATTAAGTTGTTTGACATACTACTTTAATGATAAACAAAAAATAGTGAAGCTTAGGAAGTGAACTATTCGTCCAAAGTTCCTGTCTCTAACTAAACTTCCTTTGAAGAGATAAGATAATAATAATCCTTGTATTTGATATAGCGCTTTTTACGTCGGGAGGACGTCCCAAAGCGCTTCACAGAACACACTGTAAAGTGAATTGACTGTATATTTGTGGGTGAACGCAGCAGCCAACTGCGCACAGCAATGTCCCACAAACAGTCATGGATTGAAAATTACCAATTTATTATTGTTTTTTTTGGTTTTGGAGGGATTATTATTAGGCTCTGTGTGAAGTAAGGAAACTTGCCCAAGGTTTCGCCCTGCCTGGAATTGAACTCAGGTCTCTCGCTTGCAAAGCAAGTGCTCTAACCACTGAGCTACAGGACTCCCCATTTCATAGAACACATATGTGAGGTCCCCATGGAGCTGAGCTGGCTCCAAGGTAATTTAATTGGCAACGGAATACTGAAATTGAGTTAACCATCCATGGAAGTCTCGTTAGTCCAGTTCCTGAGCCAGCAGTATCAAGTGGTTTGAGACGGCCTTTCAAGACAAAAGCCGCTATCTAAATGTAAACTGTATTGTAATACTTTTTGGGATGAGCAAAGCAGGTTGCATCCCTCTAGGAGGACCGTCAGTGCGAGCAGGTCTTCTCAATCTACACTCCATCTGGAGCTAATGTGCAAACGGGTGCATCCCAGAAAACCTCCAGTGACTCAAATAGAAATTAATTCATAAGAGTATTCTCAGAAAGAGTTCCAGCTATATCATCACACAGTACTACACATCATCAACTTTTCCTAGCTCAATAGCATCCAGAGCAGCGACCAGCCATGTCTGATGCTGAGGTTTGTACTGCTCATCACATCGTTTTCAATTACGTTGACATGTTTTCAAATGTCCTAGCAAAACAGGCTATCACTCGAGAAACCGACCCTTACCAGTATCTTAAGCCCTGAAATGGCGCACCCCTTTTCTACAAGTAGACAGCCTCCAGCATAAGATGGATCCAATTTAAAACTGGTGCTGCATTGGAACATTCATCTGGTTCACCACAAAAAAGTATTTAGGTCATACTGTAATTCTGATTTAGTTATACAATTAGTAAGAGATTAAATTAATTGATTGTGTAAAGTTTCAAATTTCCTAACAGGAAATTTTGCCAGTTTGCCATTTAGAAAATGTCCCTCCTCTTTCCAATTTTCATGCTAATTATTTTTAAATAACTGAAAAACCCAGGTAGATTGAAGAAAACAAATCCAATTAAGTTGACAGCAGTTATAATTCCCAACAACATAAAATCAAAACTGACATCACAGAATGAAGCTATTCTGCCCACCACAGTTGTGCACACATGCTCTCTGGAGAATTGTGAAGTCCCACTGGAGATTTTAACTCTAATCCCATTTCCTGCTCTTTCCTCTTACTGTTCAATATTAATCTCTCATGCATTTACCCAATTACCTTGTAGCTAACTACTTTAAGACTTCACGTCCAAAGCCATTTGTGGCAAGATAACAACAACTTGCATTGATAGGGCACTCTTTACACAGGGCAGTCTGAGCACTTAATGATTTGATACCAAGCCAAGGAAAGGGGGGGCAGGTGACCTAAGACACAGTTGAAGAGGAAGGTCTTCAGGTGTGTGATCTGAAGATCAGGAAGGAAGAAGTATTGTGGAAAGTTCCATAGTTTCGGGGTGTAGTGGCTGAAGACACGGCCGCTCATAGCACAATGGAGGGGGACAAGCGAAGTGCAGGAGGTGGATGCAGTTGGTAGTGACATCACATAACCCTCCAAATCTTTCAATCCCCTTTCTTCGTTCAGAAAAATACCCATTGAGGCTCACAGAATAAAAACTGTAAGCAAAGCATCACAACAGTTCGAAAAAGGCCCATATTTATAGAAAATTATATTTACTCCAATTGTCAGAAATCTATAAGTTCGTAAGCAATACACATAAGAAAGAGAAAAAAAAACCATGGGTAGTTATCTGGTAAGCATCGTAGCTAAGTGTACTTTGCGGATCTTTTAACACCGAAAATCAAAGCAGTTGAGAGCCATTCATTCACGTCCACATGTTAACGGGTCCGTTTTAGATACTTTTGTAAACCTAAATGTTTATTGACAAACGGAAACCCCTATAAACCACAACAAAGCAGAGGATTTTTTTTCATTATTTGTTATTTCTGGAACTCGCTAATCGTTCCCCTCCCCAACCCGCCCCTCCAGGATTCAAACTAAAACGAATTTCACACGCGAATCGGGGGCAAAGAACGGGATGGGATTCGGGTCCAAAAGGACTTGCCCCCCGATTAATTGGGAGGGAGAGAGAGAGAGAGAGGGAGGGGGGGAAACAGTGCTGCTGCACTGAGGCTATAAAACCCTTTTTTAAAAAAAATTTAATATTTAATTTTTTTTAAAAAAGGAGCCATTTGTGGTTTTCCCTCCGGACCCCTAAAGCCGTTCTCTCCTTTGCACGGAGTGGAAATGGGTGGAGGAAGGAGCCCGTCGGCGCCGCCATTACCTGGCCGGCCTGGGGGAGGGAGCTGCAGTGGTTGGCGCTGTGGACGCGGCCTCTCCCGCTCCCCGCCGCCGCCGCCATGTTGTGCTGCTCTCTCTCTCTCTCTTTTTTTGTTGTTCTCGCCGCGGGACGGACGCCCGACTCGCGTTGGGGCCGCCGTCGTCCACCGCGAGCGGCCCTGCGCCCGGGACAGCGGCTTCGACGCGAAGCAGCACTGGCGCCGGGCGGCAAGTGAGCAGTCGGGCGGGTGGTTAACGGACGGACGAGCGGATGAGCCGTTTGTAAAATGAACGCGCTTATCCGGGAGGGGAGGGAAGGAGGGAGGAGAGGGCAGAGAGAGAGTGAGGGAGGGAGGGAGGGAGGAGGCGCGCGCTGCCGAGGCCTCAAACCGGCCTTGTGACCGCTCGTCATTCCCTTACACCCGAGGCGGCCCGACCCGACCCCGCCGCCCCGGCCCCGCCGCCCCGGCCCCTCCGTGCAACTTAACAGGTGAAAAACAAACGGCCGCCGCGGCCTGAGTGACTAAGAGGAAAAGGAGGCGGCAGCGAAGCGCAAGGTCCCGACTTTCCGCCCGTTCTCCCCAGAGCTCGATTCCCCCTCTCGCTCGCTCGCTCGCTGCCCGGCCCGGCCCCCGCCGGTGGCCGTTACCTGGTTAAACTCCTCGCCGACATCGGCGTAGATGTCGATGTGATCCACGCCGTCAGCCATGTCGCCGCCCGCACTGCGCTCGAGCGGGCGTTTGAAGCCTCCGCGCTTCACTTCCGGCGAGAGCGCCGCTCACAGGCCGCGGCGGGAACTGCACCACACACTCCATACACAACAACAGGGCCTGACTCTCCCCCACCAACACACACAGAGACCCCCCCCCAACACTCACCAGCTCACAGCGACCCCCCCCCAACATTCACCAGCTCACAGCGACCCCCCCCCAACACTCACCAACTCACAGAGACCCCCCCCCAACACTCACCAGCTCACAGAGACCCCCCCCCAACACTCACCAGCTCACAGAGACCCCCCCCCAACACTCACCAGCTCACAGAGACCCCCCCAACACTCACCAGCTCACAGCGACCACCCCAACACTCACCAGCTCACAGAGACCCCCCCCCAACACTCACCAGCTCACAGCGACCCCCCCAACACTCACCAGCTCACAGAGACCCCCCCCCAACACTCACCAGCTCACAGAGACCCCCCCCAACACTCACCAGCTCACAGAGACCACCCCAACACTCACCAGCTCACAGAGACCCCCCAACACTCACCAGCTCACAGAGACCACCCCAACACTCACCAGCTCACAGAGACCCCCCCAACACTCACCAGCTCACAGAGACCCCCCCCCAACACTCACCAGCTCACAGCGACCCCCCCCAACACTCACCAGCTCACAGCGACCCCCCCCCCAACACTCACCAGCTCACAGAGACCTCACTCCCCCAACACTCACCAGCTCACAGAGACCCCCCCAACACTCACCAGCTCACAGAGACCCCCCCAACACTCACCAGCTCACAGCGACCACCCCAACACTCACCAGCTCACAGAGACCCCCCCAACACTCACCAGCTCACAGAGACCACCCCAACACTCACCAGCTCACAGAGACCCCCCCAACACTCACCAGCTCACAGAGACCACCCCAACACTCACCAGCTCACAGAGACCCCCCCAACACTCACCAGCTCACAGAGACCCCCCCCAACACTCACCAGCTCACAGCGACCCCCCCAACACTCACCAGCTCACAGCGACCCCCCCCAACACTCACCAGCTCACAGAGACCTCACTCCCCCCAACACTCACCAGCTCACAGAGACCCCCCCCCAACACTCACCAGCTCACAGAGACCTCACTCCCCCCCCAACACTCACCAGCTCACAGCGACCCCCCCCCAACACTCACCAGCTCACAGCGACCCCCCCCCCCCAACACTCACCAGCTCACAGAGACCTCACTCCCCCCAACACTCACCAGCTCACAGAGACCTTACTCCCCCCCCAACACTCACCAGCTCACAGAGACCTCACTCCCCCCCCCCCCCAACACTCACCAGCTCACAGAGACCTCACTCCCCCCAACACTCACCAGCTCACAGAGACCTCACTCCCCCAACACTCACCAGCTCACAGAGACCTCACTCCCCCCAACACTCACCAGCTCACAGAGACCTCACTCCCCCCCCCCCCCAACACTCACCAGCTCACAGAGACCTCACTCCCCCCAACACTCACCAGCTCACAGAGACCTCACTCCCCCCAACACTCACCAGCTCACAGAGACCCCCCCCAACACTCACCAGCTCACAGAGACCTCACTCCCCCCCCCCCCCAACACTCACCAGCTCACAGAGACCTCACTCCCCCCCCCCAACACTCACCAGCTCACAGAGACCTCACTCCCCACCCCCCAACACTCACCAGCTCACAGAGACCTCACTCCCCCCCCCCCCCAACACTCACCAGCTCACAGAGACCTGAGAAGCTCCTCAGTTGAGGAGATGGTCAGACTTGGCTGTGAAGCTCACCTGACATGGAGACATAGTGCGCTAGTGTCCAGGCATTATTTCTCAAATGTAAACGTTACAAAAAAATCCATGCACAGATATTACATTTTTATTTATCTACCTCCCAGTCTGGTTTCTGTAGAGTATGTTTCTGTCCAGTTTCTTTTCTGATTCTCTCTTCACACAGCTTAAAACAAGTCTGAGTGACAAATGGCATGTACTGTATCTCTTTCCACTCCTTGTCTTCACTCATTGTGCTCTGATAAGTAAAGCAATTATATTACTTGTGAACATAAAATAACAATCCATGTTTTTCTCAACAGATTTATATTTCGGGAGACTCACTGGCCAGAATAAACACTAACTGGTTGACGGAAATCAAATGAGGAGTTGCTGGAAGATGCAAAGCTGTAGGATAAAACTTTTATTTTAGGAAGCAGTTACTTACCTTTCATGGATAGATGTTACTCTTCCTGATCTAAGTATTATTGGTCGAGAAACAACACCATGGTATCATTGATTTTCAGAGTCCAGGCCACCTCTGAAACAGATTCCTTTGTCACATGTGATCATTGGATCCGAGCTTGAAAGAAAAACTTTGCATTTTTATAGCACCTTGTCACATTGAAAAGTCTTAAAGTGCTCCAAGAGTAATTATTAACAACTGCAGTGACTGTTTTTATAAGAAAACTAGCCGTACCTGTTGTAACTACGCTTGCAACCGGTTTCATGTAATCATCCTTCTCTCTTTCATCTGCCATTTTTATTTGTTCTTGAAAGGGTTGATCTTCGCTTCTTACACATCTTTATCCCTTAAGATTAAGAAAATATGCTATTGAACTCATTAGCATCCCTTGTTCACATATGTGCACACATATCCTTTTAGGAGGGCTCCTGTTGGGAGGATTCAGTAGGAGGAATCCTGACACACAGACAGACATTTTGTCTTTATTAGTATAGATAGATGTATCTCTCTGGAAGGGGGTGTGATCTCTGTCACTACTTTGTTGCAGAATACCTTTTTGGGGCTTAATTAAAGCAGTTTTTAATATAGCTCATCAATGATAGGAGATCCCCACCCCCCCCAAATAAATATGACCATGACGCTCCCGCATGCAAGAACGTGTCAATTGGTTCTTGCGTTCTTGGCAGACAGTCAGACATTTCATCTTTACTCATATAGAAGATAGATGTCGCACGTGCTGGGTCATAGGGTTGAGACATTGGATAGAACCGGGGTGTTCATTGATAGGTTTATTAAGCTAGAAGAGCCAATGTGAGGGTATACAATTGTTGTATAATTATTATACAATACACTATTGTTACACTACCCAACAAAGGATGAGCTGATACAATAACCTCAGGGAGCCTTTGAAAATCTTTCATGGATGACAAATTCACTCTTGAATTGCAGAAATCATTTAGGAATTGAATGTTATCTATATTTGTTTCCCATTACAGTAGCAAGCTGTTTTCAATCCAAAGTCCTGGCCTCTACCACCCTTTCTGGTAATCCATGCAGTTACTGATTACCCTCTGAAGTGTTAACAGACAGCGGGCTAAACAGAATCTTTCAAATAACCTTTGAGGTCAAAGAGGAGTGCTTACCAAAGGAAAATTTAATTAATTTTAAATGACTTGCCTTGCTCAAACAATGCCAATGTGTAGTTTTTTCCTAGATGAGAGCAGAAATGTTTTCCAGTAAATACATGTGTTTATGGATCCACCAAGTTGAACCAGTGAAGATTTATTCGGGTATTGTACGTTAAGTCTATTTTTGGACAGCTTCCATTTGTTGAGCAGATTTATATCATCTTCCCTTAGCCTCATCCTCAGGTTTAAAACAGGGTCAGTTGGTAGATAATAATAATTATTATATATAAAATAATATATACTATATAGTAATATTAATTCTTATTATAGATGCACTATCAAGTGTGAAATGGGTCCCAGCTGGAATCCCTGATATATGCTGAGTTATCTGATCAAAGACAAGGTGATAGAACTACAATTACTGCCAGAATTCATCAGCAGGGAAGGAACACATCAACCAGGGATCCCACTCATGATTGTTATCCGGTGAAAAAATGCCTACGTATAGACATTTGATGAATACAGGATTGCACTGGTGCTGATGTCTGTTAATAGTCAGGTTGCCTGTTAACACTCATTGTTAAGTTCGCACATATGGATTACCTTGGGAAGATAGAAAAATTGCGAACTATATTTTATAGTGATTGTGGGGAGAATCCTTCATTCCTTATCATAATCTCACCCAGATTCAGAGTTGCATTAGCAGAGGGCCTGAAGCAGTTCCCTTGTCTATTCTCTATGGTGGGAATGGTGCATAACAACAGTAGCAAATAAAACAGGAAAACATTTCTTAAAAGGGTGACCACTAGGCGGTGCATTTTTCTTAAAAGGGAAGCAGCCTTCCAAAATACTTAGGCCTAAGTTGGATAAACTGCAGCAATTCTCTTTCATTGAAAAAAATCTTCTCGTTATGAGGATTACGAAAGTTATGTTTAAAATCTGATTGCCCCAACCTAATTGTTTGGGCAAAATCTCTTTACACATCACCCAAACAAAATCGGAGGAAAATTGTATACAATATTTTGTTTGCAGTGTAAATGTTCATCCAGTCATAACTTCTCTTTCAAACGTTCAACAAAAGCTAATACAGAAGAACGACATGACATGTTTTGCAAACTTTTTTTTAAATGGGATTACACAGTGGCTACACTAACAGGCTATTTACTACTTCTACCACAAAGGAGCAATCATAATAAGAAGGTGCAGTAATAAAATATATACAAATAATGTATAAAAATAATATAAATACAGTATGTACACTATCTCATCAACAAATTATGTTCCCGCTTTTTTTTGTCTCGCCAATTGTCTCCTTTCCAGAAGGCATTTGACTCCTATTTTTCCACTGGGCTCTGGCTCCATTATTAGCTTAGTTAAGTTTCCATTATTCTTATCCACTAGTATAATAATTCTCTACCAGTTGTGTCTTGATTCAACCACAACCCCCCCCCCCCCCACCGCCCACCCACACCCAACAAAGCTCTCTCCAAACAGTATTATAGTTTATCAATTAGTTTTGCTTCCACCTAGCTACAATTGTGTAATTGCAAAATATTCTGGTTGAAGTAATTTTTATGAATGACGCTCAAGAAACAATAACATTCATATTGGTTACTTAAAACCTTGATATACAAAATATCCTATTTAAAAAGAGAGGGGAGTTTCCCCTGGGGTACTCGCCACCAAACCCCCAAACTCGCTTTATGGCCGTTTGTGGGATATTGCTGTACATAAATTGGCCGCAGTGTTCGCCTACCAATATACATTTTACATTTATTACGTTTCACAGTAAAATCCTATGAAGCACTGTGAGACATCTTGATGTCAAGGTAAGGCGCTTTATCAAATGCAAGGTTGTTTATATTATAAAGAGTGCAAATGACCCATTTCTCCTCTTTCATATAATTAACTGGTCAGTTTAGAAAATATTTGTTTCCATGTTCTAGTCTGAGTGTTTGTTGACGATCTCTAATCTGCTGCTCACAGTCTGTGTCTTGGAATAAGAGAATTACAAGTCTGAATAAATTTTAGATTACATTAACAGAGGAATTTTAACACGTACAATCAATAAATACTATTTACTTTTCTTCTTAACACTATCAAGACTAGACACAAATCTCTTTGCTTCAGTCTAAACTGAGGGAGATAATATACTGAGCAATTCTGTAAACCTAAAATTTCACTTTCCTACGCACAAAGTACTTGATGAGTAGAGTTTGTGTTTGTTGATTCAAAGACCTTTACCACTAATTCCTCTCTGTGTTCTCTATGATCTGTTGGTTTCCATTCACTGTTTTATTTAAACTTGCAATCCCATCTGTTTCATTCCATTTGGGGTTCACTTTAATGTTCTTTTCCTTTCAGAAGATTATCTACTACTCAATTTTCCACCAGCCATGACTTGATTTACAATTGCCATCTGTCTATATCTTTTGTTTTACTCCTCTTGTTTACTTTCTTCTCTACAGATTTGTCACACAATTGTCATTAACATTACTTCAGCACAATGTGTCTGCCAATCTGAATCACTCTTGGCTGCTCACAATGTACCATTCTTTCAAGCTACCTTTGTCTCCTTGCAATTTAACTGTTTTTGCCACGTAATTGCCTTCCATTATTTCCCTCTTTTTTTCTGCTACAACTTCTACTGCTTTCCATTGAATTTGCGGGAGACATTTCTGGGACATTTCCGACCTCAGCATAGTGGACAAGGCCATCTCAGACCACTTCCTCATCTCCTTCTCCTCTCACATCCCTCTCTCCTCCATCAAGCCCTCACCCATCCTCTACCGCCCTTGGAAAAAGCTACCCCCTGAGACCCTCACAAAGGCCCTCACATCATCAAACATCCTGTCCCTCTGGCCTTCCACCCATGGAGATCCTGAAGTAGCCGTCCAGCTGCTCCATGATTGCCTCTCTTCCACCTTCAACTCCCTCGTTCCCCTAAAATTCAAGACCATCTCCAAACCCACCCGATCCTCCTGGTACAACAACCATCTCCGCCCAAAAAAAACCCAAACCCGGCTGCTCAAGCGCAGATGCCGGAAAACTGTCCTGACAGTTCACCGCCAACTGTGGCTCGAGCATCTCCACAGCTACCATCATTCTTTGACATGAGCAAAAACGGCCTTCTACTCCAACATCATCTTGAAGGCTAAACAGAACCCTAAAATCCTTTTTTCCACCACCCACTACCTCCTCCGTGCTCCCCCTCAGGCCTCCTCAATCCATATCAAATGCCAAGTGCGAGGAGGTCATTGACTTCTCTTCTAAAATACTTAACATCCCCCAGGCAGTCTCATCCACCTGCCTCTTGTCACCCACCATGCCCTCTCTGTCCCCCTCACCCTTCCCATCATCTGCTCCTACCACCACCCCCATCCTACATTCCTTCCTCCCCATCTCTTCCTCCTCCCTCTCACCTACCATCACCTCTATGAAACCCACCACCTGCTGCCTCGACCCCCTCCCCACCAAATTGCTGGTCACCCAGCTCCCCCTCCTCTGCCCACTACTGGCTGACATCATCAACCAGTCCCTCTCCTCTGGATCAGTCCCTGCCCCCTCAAAACTGCTGCCATCACTCCCCTCCTCATAAAACCTTCCCTAGATCCCTCAAACCCCAGTCATTACCGCCCTATTTCTAACCTGCCCTTCCTCGCAAAAGTCCTAGAACGAGTTGTTGCCAATCAACTCTCCTCCCACTCCCTCTTCGAACCCCTCCATTCCGGTTTCTGCCCTGCCCACAGTACAGAGACTGCGCTTGTGAAAGTCACAAACGACATCCTCTCTATCTGTGACCAGCGCTCCCTCTGCCTCCTTGTCCTCCTGGACCTCTCAGCCGCGTTCGACACAGTCGATCACGCCATCCTCCTCCACCGCCTTTCCTCCATCATCCACCTCAGTGGGAGCGCACTCGCCTGGTTTGAGTCCTACCTCACAAACCGCCAGCAGTACATCTGCGCAAACGGCTTCTCCTTCCGCTCTCACCTGCGGGATACCTTGGCCCTCTACTCTTTCTGATCTACATGCTCCTTCTTGGGGATGTCATCCGCAGACATGGGGTACATTTCCACATGTATTCGGACGACACCCAACTCTATTTTTCCACCTCTCTTTGCGACCCCCAGTCCCCTGATGTTCTGTCAGCCTGCCTGTCAGACCTCAGGGGCTGGATGAGCGCAAATTTCCTTCAGCTGAACGTTGACAAGACAGAAGCCATACTCTTTGGCTCTCGTCAATGTCCAAAATCTCATGGTTCTCACCTCCTCCACCTATCCGACCTCCCCTTAAAACTCTCTGAACCCGTACGCAACCTAGGAGTCAGGTTCGACCCCCAATTATCCTTCCTCCCCCACATCCGGTCCCTCACCAGCACCGCTTTCTTCCACCTCCGACGCATTGCCCGTCTCCGCCAATACCTCTCTCCGAAAGGCGCTGAAATCCTAGTCCATGCCTTTGTCACCTCTCGGCTGGACTATTCTAATGTCCTCCTCGCTGGCCACCCCTCCACTACCATCCATAAAATCCAGATTATTCAAAACTCTGCCGCCCGCATTCTCACCCACGCTAAACTCCGCTCTCCGATTACCCCAATCCTTGCCAACACTGCACTGGCTGCCTATCCCAGAGAGGATCAACTTCAAGATCTTCACCCTTGTCTTCAAATCCCTCCACTCCTCTGCACCCCCCTACCTCTCTGAACTCCTCTCTCCTCAAAACAGTGCCCGTTGCCTTCGTTCCTCTGGGTCTGGCCTCCTCCTTGTCCCCCGAGTCCTCGCTCCACCCTCGGCGGCCGTGCCTTCAGCCACTATGCCCCGAGGCTCTGGAACTCCCTTCCTCACTCCCTTCTCCTCGCTCCCTCTCTTCCTATTTTCAGGTCTCTGCTGAAGACCTTTCTTTTCGACCGCGCCTATAGTCACCTTCCCCCCCTCCCCCTGGCTCAGCCCCGGGATCCGTTACTGTGAAGCGCTCTGAGAAGCTGTCTGGCATGGAGGGTGCTATATAAATCCAAGTTGTTGTTGAGACAAAACATGTTTGATTCACAGTCACAACTTGATAGTTTGCAATAACACCCTCTGTTAGTTTGGGGCCATTTTTGCTTTGTGAGTGTTAGATAGTGGTGGCTGCTTTACTGATCCATTTTCATTTTCTATCAAGATTGAACTAAAATGTGTTCACTTTAACCTCACTCTGAGAAATTCCTTCCTCCCCACCAAAGTTGGAATTCTTCTCCAATTCTAACTCAATAATTCTGCTTTTATTTTGGTGATTGTTATTGGTACTGATTTTTTTTGATCATGTAAAAAGTTTGAGTCCAAAAGTTGGTTGCAGCTTTCCTTTGACCCTGTAAATATAGAATATATATGAGTTATATAGAAACCCATTTTAGCAAAGGTCATCTGACTTCCTTCCTGGAATTTGCTCCAGATTTCATTTGCATCATGGAATTTTTCTAATTACACAGATGTGCTTTTAGCTCAAAGTGTCCCAAAATATCAACAGGGACATACATTTGCATCAAGTACAATAAGTGCATTTTTTTTGAGCTGGGAATCTAATAGAGGTTAAGTCACATACTTTTCTGCCTGTTTGGTAAGAAACTGTTCTGTACATACAGAAGTTAAGATTTCTGTACCATTCGTCTTTTCCTGTGTTTCTTTCAATTCAGTAAAACCCTTTCAACTTCTTCTAGTAACCCAGGAAATTCACAGTAGTTGGTGGATTGAACTTCTCCAGAAACACAAGACGTTTGTCTCTAGTTTGTTGTATGTATATCAAATTCAAGGATTATTATTATTATGTTCCCAGCATTAAGCTAAAATTATGATTAGTACTAGCATTGCCAACACTTACTACGTCATGATATTTGTAAGAAAACTGTGAAGAAAAAATGCTTTTATTCTAGTCCATCTTTCAATTGTAGTGGATCATTTTAATTTAATTTAAAGTCATGACAGAGTCAATTGCTTGTTGACTGCCACTTCCAACTTTTTGCGAACTCAAATTTGCATTCATTTGATTTTGCGTGCCTAGCCAGTTGTAAATACCGCTTTGAGACATTCTCTCAATGTTAAAGGCACTATATAAATGTAAATTGTATTGTACATTGTGCTGTAAAAATAGCTTTTCTGAAGTGGTTGTGAAACATCTGCAATATCCTGTGCTGTGCATGTCAAAGTATTTTTGGTTAAACTATGCAAGCATAACAGTGCAGTTCATTGTATTTCAGTTGTAATTTGATAATTGCAATGAATTTATAATTACAAGGGGGGTGGGGGGGAGGGGGTCAGACCCTAATTTGTGTATATATCAGACTTCCTATTATATTTTCTATAGTAACCTGCTTAGGAATTTGGAATCTTTTCTAACTCTCAACAAAAATAACCCACACCTTTCAACAGCCTCTGTTGTGGACAATAATACTTTGTACCAAAAAAGTGCATATTTTAATCAACAGCATTATACATACATCACATTCATTGGGCTACTTCCACTCATCAGCTTGACAAGTTCAAATGATTTCAGCTAACATCCAACAAGATGGGTTGACAATATACTGTAGCTGCTGGCAAAGTAAGATGCAGTGGATTGCAAATAGCAGTAAGTGTATTTACAATCCACTTGGTTAACAACCAAACACAATCCAAGATAAAGGACCCAGTATCCAAATATTATAGTCTCCCAACTGATGTCATCCCACCCTTTTCTCCCCTCCTGAATTCCTCCACGTGTCCTGGCCACAATCCCTGAGATAAAATTTGTCATTCACTTCATGGTTGTTTGTGTAGTATTATTATGCACAAACTGGCTACTTTGCCTACAAAATACAGTCACTACCCTTCGCAGTCAATCCTCCGAAGTGCCTTGGAGACAGCCTCCCAACGTGAAAAATGCTAAATCAAATGCAAGGATTCATTTGTTTCTTTCTCCCCCAGTCCTGTCTTGATGGAAATTAATCAATCAGAGGAACAGTTTCCTGGAGGAGACCATTCATTATGTATGACAACAACAACAACAAAATCACATTTGTATAGCGCCTTTCACGTCGGGAGGATGTCCCAAGGCGCTGGACAGACAGAGTTACGGTCCTGAGTTGAGGGTTGAGGTGGGGGAGGGCAGGGGGGAAGCAGGGAGATTGAAAACACGGTTGAAGAGGAGGGTCTTGAGGTGGACCTTGAAGGTGGCAAAGGAGGGGGTGAGATGGCGGGACTGCGGGATGGAGTTCCAGATACACCAAAAAATTGGTGCATTTTTAAATTGTTTTGGAGAATGTAATGATTCCAGATACAGTTCAAAAGGTCAAAACATTGGTTTGGCTCATTTAATCTCATCCTTCCACTTCTCCCTACCTTTGCCCATTACACCGCATGAATGATCTGCTGCTCTAAATGTTTTTCAGAGTACAGGAGTACAGGATTCTGAAATCCTGGTGCCAGTCCGTCTTTGCCATTTCTCTACCCTGATGGTCTTTATCTCAGCCTAAACAGTCCTACCCATTTATCTCAAAGCCCTTCCTTGGTCCTGGTCCCTTTGCACATCAACACACAAAACTTACCGTGTTGTCGACGAATGGAATGAAATGTAAACTTGACTTGAAAAAGATGGAGGATAAATATTGCGCAATGAAAGCAATTGAAGGTGGAAAGTCCAGATAAGAAGTCTGCAAAACGTTATCCGTGAAGCATAACACCCTACAAGGTTGATTGAAATTTTGCAAACACACGACCAAAAACATTTAGCTCATTAAAAGTTGGCAGCCATCGAGGCCAAGGAAAAGGTTATGAAAAACTTGAAGTTGATGCACAATTTTAAAAAAGCCTGGACATTGGTAAAGCAGGAGACAATATATAAATTAAGGCAAATACATGTAAATAGATAATACAGAAATTATAATCAGAGTAAAGAAATATTTGTAAATTAATCGTACAGCAATTCTTCTGACAATATTGTATATGAAATACATGTAAATAAATACAGCAGCAGTTTTCAACCAGTGTAAGTGTGCCTTGTTTGTTAGCTTATGTTGCCATTTTTCTTTTGCAAAATTTGAAAATTCCCCAATATGTCAACATTAGTGGGTTGGACTGTATTACTGTTTTTTTCCACTTCACTTTTAGTCATTGTTGCTTCATGTGCTATTTTCTCTGAACAGGGAATATGTTAAGCAATGGAAGCAAACTTATTGAATGATGTCAGCAGACGTCATTTCTGTTTTTGTTACTTTACTTGAAGCATTCAGGCATGGTCCATTCCTGAGCATTCAATTTCAGCAGGCACTTAAATCGTCTGTGGCACAAACTTTTTTTCCTTATATTTTCCCCTCTTCATCCACTTTGATGTAATTCCTATTGTGTTATTATATTACTAACATATCACCAGTTTCAGTGTGGTCATTGTGAAGGCTTTTATTATAAACATGGTCAAAGTCATATACTGGAGAAAATTCACTTGGTTCTAGACTTAGACTTTTCTTCTTAGCATTTTAAAGAGTCCAAATTGTGGAGAAAAAAATGCCATTGTTTTCAATTTTCATCACAAGAATAATAATCCTTACATTTGGTAAAGCGCCTTTCGTGTCAGGAGCATGTTCCAAAGCGCTTCACAGGATTTACTCTGAATTGGAGTGACTGTGCATTAGTGGATAAATGGGGCAGCCAATTTGCAGCCATGTCCCACAAACAGTCTTGTTGTAAATGCCAAATTTTATTTAGGAGATCGTTCGTCAGCATCAGTAGAAACTCCCTTCTATTTTTGATTAGTGTCATCGCTAAGCACCCTGGAGGCAGAGTCAGCTTCACAGCAAGCACGTCTATTTGACAAGGCCCCTCTCATGAGAACCTGGATTGAGCAGCTGATGCTGAGTAAGCCTGGTACACGACATTGGACTTGGACCTCAAGAACATCAAGGTGGCGGGCATATCCTGTAAAGGTCAGCCCACCACGCTGAAGGCAGATGCCCACCAAGATAGCTGATGAGGAAACTCTGAGGCTTGGGGCGACAACTGCTTGGGATGACAACCTGGAGTCCAAGTTCGTGAACACACGTTTATACGTCGAGTACCTGGAATCCAAATTGATTGACTTGTAGAAAGGCAAGCAGCTGATGCTTAAACTCTGCACCTCCAATTGGTGGAATCATTGCTCAATAGGAAGGGACACATGCCTGAGCAGCGGCCAGAAAGATGGTGGCAATGCTTTCACGCATTTCATGCTGACATGTGTTACCCACCCAGAAATTTGCGGCGAGTTCCTTGTACCTACCGTCCATCTAGTGAGAGCTCAAACCTGTGCTTGTCGGATGTCGAACAACCAACTAGTGACTATCCTTCTTGGGGCGGGAGGGAGATAATCGGGGTCTCCTTGAAGCTAAACTGGCTCCAAGGTGACATGCCTGGCAACGGAATGTCGGAATTGAACCAGCCCGCTGTGGTGGTCTCGGTAGTGATTGGTTCCTGAGCCAGGCGGGTCTGTAGTATTCCAAGGCACTGCTGATGACAACACAGCTCATCGACAGGTACTGGAAGACCAGTCACAGGGGACAGGGAGTCATCGCATTGCTGTTAACCCTGCAAGCCAAAGCCCTAACGTGTAGAGTGGTCCTAGCTGGACAAGCAGAGGGAAAGCTTGACGGGACAGCAATATCAATGGCAAGCTAAGTGGTTTTAGCTGGTTAGACTCCAGCAGTAGTCCCCAATGAATACTCTGGCATCCCCAAGTCTTGGCTCTTGCCAACCAGCACCAAATACTTTCTGGAATTAGGTAAGCAGGATGCATCCCTCCAGGAAGAGCAAGCGCAATCCATTCCAACAATCTATCTCTGGAATTTCCATGTGTGGGTGGGATCCTTGGAAATATCCGCTTGACTTGGATACTCTTAAGCATGGTGATGGGTTTCCGCATGTGTCAGATAGCAGGCTGACCATAAAAAACATTGGATCTCTGATGGCCATCTGAACAGGCAGTTTGGGACCTCGCTGTAACGTCTCATCCGAAGGACGACACCTCCGACAACGCAACACACCCCAGCACTGCATTGGAACGTCAGCCTAGACTGTGCGATTCCAAGACCCAACATTGGGGCTTGGACCCACAACCCTTTGATCCAGAGGCGAGAGTGCCACCACCGAGCCGGGCTGACGACAACAACACCACCACCACCAGCTTTCTGTATTTCTTGAAAGAATCTGCACATTTAAGAATTATCGCAAAAAAAAAAATGAGCAACATTTCCAAAGGCTCAGAAAAACACGAAAGCCTCCACCCAAGTGGAATTAATCCTACCCCTCCCCCCCCCCCCTATTGCCAAATTAGTGCTGAAATTGTCAGTGCAAGTACCAGCAGTGACATGTCTGTCGAAATTGGCCAATTCACCAACAATCGACCACACAGCAAACACAGGAGGGAGGGAGGGAGGGAGGGAGAGAGGTCCATCCATCACTTCAACCTGAAGCCATCGGGTTACTTTTTAAAGCTACATCTTTGGGAATGGCAGTGCGGGAGGTGGTGGTGTGGGGTTAAAAGAGGAAGGGAGCGACGGGTGGAGGGAGGCGGAGAGGAATCCACTCTCCACGTTGTTGATAGGTTCTGCTGTCAGTACCGGTCAGAGATCTGCAGCAAATCGCAAGTGGGAAGCGCTGTCAATCCAACCGAGTTGGCGCAGCGCAAAGTGCTTTCAAACCGCTGGTGGTGTGGAGCACCCGCTGCTCGTTGATGCGAGCGGCGCCTCAGCTCTGGGGTGGGGGTTGTTTTTGCTGCTCAGGTAAGTCACTTTCAGGTGTGCGAGTGGTCTGAACACCGGTCGATCCGATTTCTCGTTTGCACCACCACCAGCAGCACCAGCAGCAGCACCAGCAGAAGAAGAAGAGAGGTTGCAATGAAATGAAGTGGCAGGAACCTGGGGCTGGTCAGATTGCCAAACGTTTCACGGTTGAACAGTAACCAGCCTTGCAATTTATTTATAAATTTTTTTTTTTTTTTTTGTTTGTTTATCCGCACAGTGCAATGCGAGGGAAGGCAGAGGGGAAAAGGCTTGGCTCGTTTTTGTAACCTGTGTTGTTGTTGTTTTTTTTTTTCTTTAATGTTTTGTGACAGGACGGGTCGGAAATGACTTTCTTGTGGCTTTGGGCGATCATCTCGTCAGCGGTAGCGCTGAACTTCACCTATCACAACGGGCGGCAACTGGAGACGTTTTTACGCGCCATCAACCAAGACTACCCATCCATCACGCACTTGTACAGCATTGGGAAATCTGTGGATGGTAGGTCTCCAAAGAGATGCTTGTTTGCACCCATCTCTTCCTACCAAGTAGCTGGAAATCTCGGCTGAACTTTCCTAATTCTTTGACCATTTCTGCTTTCAAAATGCGGCAATTATGGTGGTTTCGCTCACAAAATACACAGTCACTCCACTTTACAATACAATCTGTGAGGCATTTAAGATGTCTCAACAATGTGATAAGGGACTGTATCAAATGCAAGAATTATTAGTAATCACTGGGGCTCAGTCTCCTGACTCTGTGAAGTGCTTTGAGATGTCCTTCCGGTGTAACTGCTTGATCTTGTTGTACCATAGGAATTTTTATATCTGTTTTATTACATTTGTCAGTAGAGCAATGTTGTAGTAAAGATAGCCTTGAAACTATTTTGGCAAATGACACATTACCTAGCTTTTGAAAGATGACCAATTAGCTGAGAATCTCTCCTTTGCCTATCACAATGCATTCATTTCAATTATTCTACCAAATTGGGGATTTTAAATGACCTAGAGCAGAGTGGTCCAACTGGCGGCTTCAAAGATAATTACTATCAACAACAAAATTACATTTGTAAGCGCCTTTCACGTCGGGAAGATGTCCCAAGGCGCTGAATAGTCAGGGATCAGGACCCGAGCGTGGGGGGGCAGGATTGGGATGAGGGAGGGCAGAGGGGGTAGGAGGGCGTCTGAAGGCACGGTCAAAAAGGAAGGTCTTGAGTCGTGCCTTGAAGAAGGCAACAGCGGGAGCAAGATGAAAGGATTGTGGGATGGAGTTCCAAAGAATGGGGACAAAGAGGCTGAAAGTCCGACCGCGGTGGTAGGGCGGGAGCCTGCTGAGCGGAGGGAGTGGACAGGTTGATAGGGGTCAGCGAGGTAAGAGGGGGCAAGGCCATGGAGGACCTTGAAAGTGAGGACGAGGATTTTGAATTCTATCCTCTGAGGGATGGGGAGCCAGTGGAGCCGGGCGAGGGTGGGGTAATGGAGTCACGAAGCCTGGTGTGCGAGAGGACACGAGCTGCAGAGTTCTGGATGATCTGCAGCTTGTGGAGGGAAGAGTTGGGGAGGCCGACTAAGGAGGGAGCCTTGGGGTGACAAATGCATGTATGAGAGTTTCAGCGGTAAGGCAGTGGCGGAGTTGGGCAATGTTGTGGAGGTGGGGGAAGGCAGAGCGGGTCATGGCATGGATATGGAGAGAAAGGACAGTTGAAGGTTGAAGACGCCCAGATTCCTAACTGGCTTGGTGAGGTGGAGTGTGCAATCAAGTGTAGTGACTGTGTATTTGTAGATGAACACAGCAGCCATTTTGCAACAGCAAAGTCGGACAAACTTTGTCAACAGCCATGAAGTTAATGATCAATTTATCTGGGCCATTGTTGGCCCAGTACACCAGGAGAAATTCCAGTCACTTTTTGAATAGTATCATGGGATCTTTAACAACCACCATGAACAGATATGCTTCCCATTTAGTAGGAGACATTGTAAAGAGAGGTAGGGAGAAGAATCGATTTAGACTACGACAGAAAAATGGATCTGTACCAGTCTGCTTATAGAAGGTACTTGTGCTGTACAAAGTGATTGTAGTTAAAGTTGCTGCTTGTGAAATCCATAGTTACTCAATTACCTTTCATTTCCTACTTGCCCATGAATCAAACAAGCTCAGTTGTATTGTCTTTAGTGGGCAATTCCTGGATGTTTTTAGAAAGGCATGGTCATATTTGGTTAGCAGTTATAAAATGTGGTCTCTTTCACAGCAGTGTGAAGTTGCGGAATGACTCAGAAGACACGAGACATAAATTTACTGCAATCATGGGACTAATACTATAATATATATATATAGTCATGGGACTAATACTATAATATATATAGTACAATTGCTCATTAGCTGACCAAGCACTTCGAAAGGCATTATTCATGAAATTGATGATGAACTTAGTTAACTTTTAAAAATTCATAGTTAAGAACATAAGAAATGCTGGACGAAAAAAGACCAAGGTCCATCTAGTTCCCCTTCCACCTTCCTGGTGGTCACATGCACACATGTCCCAAACGACCTATGTACTATATCCCATAATGTTATAGTGTTATTTCCTAAAAGAAAACTATCTAATCTGTGTATTTTGATGGCAGAAATAGCAATAAATAATTCTTGTATTTCTTGTACCTTGTTACACAGCCTGCTCATATATGCAGTGGTTGAATGCCCCATTTTTTTATTTATCCTTTAAATTGTGAGTATTTTTATGCATTGAAGGTATCAGGGGTTAGAGTACTCGCCTCGCAAGCAAGAAACCTGGGTTCTATTCCTGGCAGAGCGAAATGTTGGACAAGTTTCCTTACTCCAAGGAAAAGGAAAGTTGATTTGAAGTGCTGTGAACCCTGCTAAAAATTGAATCTTGACATATGATTTTCACTCCAAAATGGATTTTTGCATTCTTGGTGACATTTACATTTAAGTGTTCGACACCAACCAAGACACCATGTAATCAGCTGTAGTGACCCTCACAGTTGTGGAGTCCTGTAGCTCAGTGGTTAGAGCACTCGCCTGGCAAGCGAGAGACCTGGGTTAAATTCCAGGCAGGTCAGGGCAAAACCTTGGGCAAGTTTCCTTACTCCACCCGCCAAATAATAATACAACAATAACAACAACAACAAGATTCCATTTATTGAGCGCCTTTCACGTCGGGAGGACGTTCCAAGGCGCTGTACAGTTGGGTCAATAATCCCTCCAAAACAATAATAAATTGGTCATTTTCAATCCACGACTGTTTGTGGGACACTGCTGTGCGCAATTGGCTGTCGTGTTTCGCCCACAAATATACAGTCAATTCACTTTACAGCATATTCTGTGAAGTGCTTTGAGATGTCGAGAAGACGTGAAAAGCGCTATATCAAATGCAAGGATTATTATTATTATTAAATAGCTCAACAATAGTTGTGTTAGTTCACACAAACAGTCCATCGTGCAAGGTATTAAGGACTTGGAGCACCATAGAACTGTACCACAGAATATGCCAGCACCTTCAAGAGAGGAGAATATCAAATTGGGGCAGCAGAAGTGACATAATCAACTCAACAAAGATTTTCTTTTTTTGGCAGTTTCAGTTCTTGCAACAGAATCCTTCCAAACTTTTACAATAATAATAATCGTTGCATTTGATTTAGTGTCTTAACACGCCTTTGAGACCTCTCAAAGTGCTTCACAGAATATACTGTAAAATGAATTGACCATAAAATAAAAAATTATTTTATTAAATTTTATTTTATATTAAATATTTATTAATACTATTATTAATTTATTAAATATTAAACAAATAAAATATTTGTGGGTGAAACGTGCACAGCAGTGTCCCACTAACAGTGGTGGACTGAGTGATCAAATTATTTTTTAAAACTTTTTTTTAATGGATTATTACCCCCAGAAAAGCTATCCGCCAATCAACTAACAACTGAGTTCCTACTTGCTGCTTGGTGAACATAGATGTGTGGAAAGTAAGGAAACTTGCCTAACGTTTCGCTCTGCCCAGGAATCAAACCAAGGTTCATGGAACATGGTTATGAAATGTATTCCATAAATGAATATGTTCCAGAAACCTGTTCCATAAATATGGACTTCCATAAATGTGGAACTTCTCTATTACACTGATCAGACTAATTACTGAATAGATGCATAAACTTACCATAGTAAGTTTTCTAAATTGTTTGCAATCTGTTCGTAAATAATTTTCTGTTGGTTTACCTGTTTATTGTTCTCATCTGTTTCTAACCATGTAAATCGTCCTTCAAGACAATTCATCTAGTTATTCCACAGGACAATTTATCTGGCAACAATGCTTCTTTAATCACTAAACCAATTTTGCAATTGCACTTCTTCTCAAATGTTCATTCCAGTTCAAGTATGTTCTTGTTCTCTTCAAAAACAGGTAGTACATT
This sequence comes from Callorhinchus milii, assembly GCF_018977255.1. Taxonomy (NCBI): domain Eukaryota; kingdom Metazoa; phylum Chordata; class Chondrichthyes; order Chimaeriformes; family Callorhinchidae; genus Callorhinchus; species Callorhinchus milii. The sequence continues at coordinate 36,151,324 of NW_024704746.1, read as the reverse complement.
TTGAGTTGTCTGCCTTGACGTCTTCTGTTCCTTGTACACATTAACCTGGATTTGCAGGTTTACCATGGTTATGAACTTCATCATTATGGCTGTACCTGAAGCCATTTCTAAGATTTCCAACAAAAACAGAGAGAGCTGGGAAAAGTCAGCAGGTCAGGCAGCATCTATGGAGAAAGGAAAGTGAGTCAACCTTTCAGGTCCACGTGTTCTGATGAAGGGTCGTGGACCCGAAAGGTTGACTCACTTTCTTTTCTCCATAGATGCTGCCTGACCTGCTGACTTTTCCCAGCTCTCTCTGTTTTTGTTTTAGATTCCAGCATCTGCAGTATTTTGTGTTCCGTTCAAGATTTCCAACATTGCTATCTTTGTTCCTGCTAACTGAGACTTTGGTGGAATTCACTTTCATCTCTCCAAGTCAGTCCAACCTTTCTCAGAACAGAACAAATGACACACAATAAACATGGTGTAGTTTTATCAGCGGGGGGCAACATAAAATAATAGTCCCAAAATCAAGTATTCAGCAAACTATGGTTTTCATTTTGGAATTTTTGAAAGAATAAAAAATTATAATATGCAAAATATTAAACAGAAATGTCAGCATGCATGTGTACATCACTGAAAGTTGTCCAGAAAGTTAACACATTTCACTTCAGTGCATACGTCTAGTGCTTCAGCAGGATACACACATTCTTGATTTTTCAGAGTACAAGAATGAATAGGTTAAAAGAGTTTAATAATGGACTTAGTGCTTGCTGTGCTTACAGAAGACCTTCACCAGAGGTTGATAAATTGCTAAGTAACTAATTCTGTTTTGTGTATATCTGGTTGCAGGTATTGATCTCTGGGTTCTGGCAATTGGAAAATATCCAACAAAACACGCTGTAGGGATTCCTGACATAAAATATGTTGCTAATATCCACGGTGATGAGGTAACAATTTTTCTGTGTGCCTTATTAACGTCTGATCCATGCTATCTCAAAAGTAAAAAAAACAGCCACTTGTCAGGTGACAGTGAGACACCATTGTTTGTTGACGTATACACCAGCAGCGAGAGTTATTGCCTGCAGAATAGGAAGATTGAAAATTGGTGCAGGGAAAGAACAGGCAGAAAATACAAATACTGTACTATACATAAATTAATAGGAGTTTGTGCTCAAAAGAAACAAAAACAATTCTTGTTAAAATATTTTACTTAAGTTTCAAAATCCAAAACTGAAGTATTCTGTGACCTATAATAATGACTGAAACATGACCTCATATGTGATTCAAAACATTTCATCATCATTTTCTGTTTTTGCCCTCCAAACCATAGCATAATGATAACTTAGTACATTTGTTTTCAATAGTCTGTATTCTCAAGGCTTAACCCAAGTTAAATTTTGGATAACAAGGGAGGGAAAAGTTATTCATTTGCACTAAATCAGGAAGGGATTGTAATCCATCAGATGCTCCATTCTAATTTCCTCCATAATTGACTTACAACACAAGGAAGGTAATATTCAGATTTTGAATTGTTTGATGCTAAATAGAAAAATAAAAATGCCATTTATATTTTAAAATGCACTGCATAAATCTGTTTAGAAAGCAGATACTTAGTGTATTATTTACGTGTTAACCTGTCTCCCAGCAGTCACCTATATCTTCAAGCGAAATTGCACTGTACTTTTTGACTCGTAGCACTGAAACAGTTAGTTATTACATTCCAGCGTTTCTGACCGTAAAATGCTCTTGAATATGGAAGATTCATGGGTGCATCAGACATGTGATCAGATGAAATGTTGGTGTAAATTTCCTAAATCCACCACTGTGAAGTGATCCTGAATGCTATCCCACGTGAAGGGTGCTCTATATAAATGCAAGTTGTTGTTGTAAATAAACCAGGAAGTGGATGTCCCTAATGGGTAATTCCTTCTGTGTGCACAAAAGAGAGTTTAATTTTAGTTTAATTCCAAGGATTAATTTTGCTGCTGTTCCCCAAAATATTTACAAAACAATCGTATCAATGCCTTTCATATTTGATATGAAATTGATATTTGAGTCCTCCAACTAACTACCATATGGAAAGTTTTTCAGTTGATAAAAACAATTATTATTTTTAACAAATCAATGCAAACAATTTTTCCACTAACTTGGTGAGATACGTGGGTTCAGTTATCTTATTTAAATATGGCAAAAAGATGAAACTTTTTACAAATTCTTTAGACATTGAATTTAAAACTGGGAATTAATAAAACATGCAATAAAATAAGAGTTTCTTGTTTTATGTATGAAATAAGATAAGTCTTTGTTGAGTTAGCTGATCTCAGCTGGGGCAGCAATGGATCACCGCTTGGGTCAGAGAGAAATAGATCAGCCAGGATTCCCACTCCTGTCCAGTGACCCCTACTGGAAATTGCATGTATTTGGACATTGGATGACAGTAGAATTGAACATAGTCCAGCCAGCTGACCATGGGAGCTCTAGAAAAATGAATCCCGGGTCTAGAGTGTACGCTGGAATCTTGGATGAAGAAACTTATAAGATTACATTTAAAGATGCAGTTAACTTAAAATGCAAAACATGATTTACTACAGGTGGTTGGAAGAGAAATGTTGCTTCACCTTATTGAGCATCTGGTTACAATGTACGGAGTAAATGACAATATAACAGCATTGATAAATAGCACTCGAGTTCACATCATGCCATCCATGAATCCAGATGGATTTGCAATTACACGGACCGCAAAACCAGATTGCAATTACTCTAAAGGCAGGTAAGAACATCACTTTTAATTTTTCTAAGTATCTTCACACTGAGACGGATTGTATTTCAATGTTAGGTTCTATCTATCTGAGCCTTCCCTTGAACCTAAATTCTATGATGCAGCAGGAAATTCCTTGTTATTTTTTTGCAGCAGTGATGTCTAAATACTAAAATAATTAATAAAACGTTCTTATCAAACTACAATTTTCTAGCCAGCCCCACTTCAGTAGTGGACAAAAGAGGAAATTCTAAAGAATTATTTATCATTATTATTTGATCCTATAATAGGTAACTTTTGTCCAGAGCAAATTTATCTGTCTACATTTAAGATTTAGTTAGTCATAGCCTTTTTTTTTCTCTCTCTCCTCAGAAAGAATAAAAATGCTTACGATCTAAATAGGAACTTCCCTGATATCTTTGAAAATAATACTCTGGCAATTCGCCAACCAGAAACTTCGGCAGTAATAGACTGGGTTATGAGTGAATCTTTCGTTCTGTCTGCAAGTTTGCATGGAGGAGATGTCGTAGCAAGCTACCCATTTGACAACATAAAATCTGGTAGGTTATGTTTAACATACGTTTAAGACATTGTGTGTTGCACTAAATTAATCCTATTTTTTAATACAGGATTTCAGGATTAATTTGCATAATACTGGAGGTCCAACATTTCTCATGGTCTTTCACGATAAGATTCGCACGGAAGCCGTAAATCTTAAAACGTATGACTGTACAGAAATTTAGAGAATTCTTAAATTCACTTTTAATTTGGAAGATGTTTCTCTGCAGTTCATTTTAGTTAATGTGGAACTGGCTTCCAAGGTTGGGTTGAATTGAAGAATGTTCTAAACTTCCACATGACCTTCAAGTTTAAGGCTAAGATCTTGAGTAATTTCAAGCATCAAAAGTCTGTGTCCAGCGCACTTATGTGTTAACTGAACGTCTCCGAATTTGAACATGATAGATTTTTTTTAGCCAATTTTCTCCATTTTGCCTCTCCACTGCTAACCTGCAATTGGTCACCTGCCAGGTCATTCTGAACGGGTGAGCCGAGACCAGTGTTGTATATTGTCTTAAGAAGTAATGGCAATTAAGAAAGAGCCGATAAAATAGAAGCAAGAAGTAGAAATGGACCCTGGAAGGAACCAGAGAGAGTGGGTTTATGGATTGTTGCGAGCTGAGAAGAAACAAATTACTTAATGCACCAGTGTCGTGGATTGAGAATCATTACAACCAGGCATCATTCTGTTCAGCCTTAGAGGGCATCGTAACCAGGATTAACCTTATTCTCATCTGATATGCGCACAAAAACATGCTGGGAAAAAACTTGGTGTTTTTTTTTAAAAGATTGTTTGTGGGCATTTTGAGTCTGAAATTATTCTGAATTGTTTTGCTACATTGTACAGGTCTCAAAATAATAATTTGGTCATTCAATCCACAACTGTTCGTGGGACACTGCTGTGCGCAATTGACTGCTGCGATTCACCCACAAAACATACTGACACTACACTTTACAGTATATTCTGTAAAGCGCTTTGAGAAGTCTAGAAGACGTGATAAGGCACTACATCAAATGCAAAGTTTATTATTGTATCAGTTCACCTAAAATCTACAATTCAATTCATTTTTTGGCTATCCGTCGAGGTATTTGGTGTGGTGTTGGCCTCAGTTACAGGATTCCCTTTAACTTCTGTTCTTTTATTTTTTTTGAAGACGGACAGAAGTTGCCAGAATACAGTAAAACTCCCGATGATGATATCTTCATATATCTTGCAAAGAAATATTCGTATAATCACCTGATTATGTACTACGGAGAAATATGTGTTAATTCATTAGAATTCCAGGATGGAATTACCAATGGAGCTCAGTGGTATGTTTTAGCAGGTAAACTTTTTAAATGAAATAAACATTGCATTCAATTAGCTTTACATTCTGACCTGCAGATATTCAGATGAGGACAAATTATCAATTATAAGTGGGACATGTTGTGGTACATTCTCTTCCTTTCTATCCTCTTGCTCTCCCCACTGTTTCCCCCCACCCACCCCCGCCCACCCAATTATGGTTATTGGTTCTGAGGAACTTTTCATAAGTGTGTTCGCAGCCTTATATAGCAGTCCTTTCCTAACTATAATATAACTATGACTAAGTTAGGAGGAACAGTATTAATGAGTTAACTAAACATCTCTCACAATCTGATAGAAGTTTGAACATGGGAACAGGAGTGCTGGAATAGTACAGCTTTTTGGAAGTGCCATGCTTTGGATGAGATATCCTACTTCAACAACAGCAGCAGCAACAACAAATTACATTTGTATAGTGCCTTTCACGTCCCAAGCCACTGGACAGACAGGGATTTGGATCCGAACAAGGGAACAGGTGGCGGGTAGGGTTGGGGCGTGACTGAAGGCACGGTCAAAGAGCGTTTTGAGACGTTAAACCAAAGTTTGTCTAGGTTCAGATGAATATTAAAGATCCTGTCTCACTATTCCAGTGTCCTGTCCAACAATCCCCCAGATGAAATTAGTCATTCACTTCATGTTTGTAGGATGATGCTGTATGCAAATTGACTTCTGCATTTGTCTACCGAACACAGTTAGTACACTTCACAGTGAATCCTGTGAAGCACTTTGAGATGTCAGCCCGACTTGAAAGGCTCTATATCAAATGCAAAGATTATTATTTTGTATATCTGAAAACATGAAAAGCTGTACACATTGCAAAATATAGAAGTGTAAACTGGTTTAACTCAATTGTTCGACCTTCAAAAATGGTGATAGAAATGCAGTGAATTGAAGTCCATTGAACATATAAAATGTTTAGTATATAATAATACATAATATTTAATAAAAATAATATTTATGTAGTATAATCCAGCTGTGTCTGAAGTCCGACATGTCAGAAAGTTAACAGCTGCAAAATGAGATTTTTACGCTGTATCTAAAATGGATTTTTAGTTTTTCAGTCGGCTAAAAGGTGAGTATTTTACAACTTTCATCTTGCTAAACGATCAGTAAAACAGCATTTTAACTTTTTTAGGTGGAATGCAGGATTTCAATTATGTTTGGGGACAGTGTTTGGAATTAACACTAGAGTTATCTTGTTGTAAAAATCCACCTGAACATACACTAGAGGAATTTTGGGAAGAAAATCGAGTGGCCCTGATTGAATTCCTCAAACAGGTTCATTTAGGTATGTGTCAAATCTCATTCGCTGGTTATCTCTGTCTGCTGTTCAATAATTCTAAAGCACTGACTCATTATGTTTTGGTTCTAGTCTTTTCAACGTCCTACTGAAATTGTTTCTGTGTCTATGCAACATTTTTACAGGTTACAATGCCAATCTTATTCTTACCGCACTCTAAACATAACATTACTGGTCTAGCAACACTTGAAAGTAAGTTATCTTGTCACTTGTGTTATTGTGGAGTCCTTTAGCTCAGTGGTTAGAGCACTCGGTTCGCAAGCGAGAGTCCTGGATTCAATTCCCAGAAGGGCGAAACCTTGGGGATGTTTCCTTACTCCACAATCCTGATAATAAACCCTCAAAGAAAAAAAACAATAATAATTTGGTCACTTCAATCCACGACTATTTGCGGGACACTGCTGTGTGCAGTTGGCTGCTGTGTTTTGCCGACAAGTATACAGTCAATTCACTTTACAGTATATTCTGTGAAACGCTTTGAGACATCTCGAAGATGTGAAATGCACTATATCAATTGCAACGATTATTATTATTAAAATGCTATTCATGATTTGTTTTTCCTGTCCAAGCATTCTTATTGAACTTCTCATGTATTATACACGTTCATATCTTTCGTTGGCGTATTAGTACTGGTATTTGGGCTTGAAACAAGTTACAAGCAGAAGTAGTTAAATGGCATACCTGATTGCTACATACATATTTATTGTCTACAGGGAACTCCCACATTCTCCACTTGATGATAACCCTTTTCCTTCCTCTTGCAGACAGGTGGGTAAAATATACAGTGAATATGGCTGGAAAATTGAACATAAAGTGGCTTCCAATGCGTTCCATGTTAATATCGTTAAATCTACATCTTTGCAGGTATAAAAGGGCAAATTCTGAATGTTGATGGAAATCCTATTGAAAATGCACAGGTACAGATTCAAGGCAGAGATAACATCTACCCGTTTGAAACTAATAAGTGGGGAGAATACTATAGACTCCTGTTGCCTGGATCATACACTTTAATTGTGAGTTAAATTCAATTATTTTTTAACTTCCAAGCATATTTTCCAGCTGATATTTTCAATCACTCCACTTTACACAAAATTCTGTGAAGACCTTTGAGATAAGATATGCAATGCTATGCAATCAAATGTAAGGACAATTATTATATACGAGTGTAAATATCTACAGCTCAGTTGGTTGTATTCTTGCCTTTGGGTCAGAAGTTTGTGGGTACAAGCTCTGTGATGGGACATCGAGCTCACCCTGTAGGCTGAGAGTCAAATGAAGCACTAGGTAGTTCTGTATTGTCAGAGATGCCATCGTTTGGACGAGAAGCTAAACCAAGGATGTCTCGTCTGCCTGTTCCAGTAGATGCTTAAGATCCATTGCAACTATTTGAAAAGAGAAGGGAGTTTCTTCTAATGTCCTTGGATTACCCCGGATTTAAAAAAAAATGCCAATTAATTACAGACAGCACTCTGTCTATAGAACCGTATCAATGCAAGAGAGCACTTTTTGGGAGAGGAAATTTACATTAATATGCATTATATATTCCTGAAACTGTTAGAAACTCAATTTGAAGACTATATGCTTAAATACAAAAGTAATTATTATTCATTGTTATTATCCATACTTGTTGACGTGAAGATAGTGTCAGGTGCGTGTGGGGAATTGAACCCATGACGCAAAGGAGAAAGTGCTACCAATTCAGCCAGGATGATGCCTAAAATATGTATTGTAATGTGTATAGTCACAGTGAACATACTACATGTTCTTATGTACTTTGTTTTATTTATTAGCCACGGTGAATTTGAATAATGGAATTATTCATGCAAAATGCTAAGATGTAAAACCTATGGTTCTGAAGTACTTAAAGCATCTGAATGTTTCTCATTGTGTGATTTCATTAACATATTATCTAAGGAAATGATACAATGGTGCATTCAATTCAATGGGAAGGCTGACTTATACTGTATTTCTTCTAGGTTACTGTGCCAGGAGTTGGAACAATTCTGGAGGACTTTGAACTTTCCAACAATGAGACCATGTTTTCTGCAATGAAGCTCAACATTCATTTCAGCACCACCAATATTACATATGTGCCATCTATTAAAGATGGTATTTATACTTATCAAAACGCTGTTAACATAGCACTGCTCATGCAGCAAAATATCATTTTATTGGTCTGTCCCATGATCATTTGTACAGTTCTCCTTCATTAACCTATGAATCACAACCTCCTAATGTTGAAGCACAGCAACAAATCCACTCAATTACATTTTTTTACCAAAATGATACTTACAATACTGACATTGCCATATATGGCAATGTATATCCCTTTAAAGGGAGTTATCACTGTCTTTTTTTTTGTGTGTGAAGTTTGTTCAGCAAAACATGATTTTCTCCCAATTCCCTTGAATTTTCCAACTTCTGAGATGTGCATGAATCATGGTTCTGCTGAATGCACAACCTGGAGAGCTCTCAGATAACGTCTGAATCCTGTGAAGGTTCAGTGTGGCGCTATTAGTGTGCAACCTGATCCAGGACATGTTTATCCCAACCGGTGTGATACTTGCCATCAGAATTGCCCGCAGTTCTTCCTGGTGATCCCAGACTGAAAGATTTTTTTGAAATTGCACAGTGTAAAACATTATAATATTTCTCTGGCTGCCTTTAATATGAGTAGAAAATGCAAATCAATGGCAGATTTTTCCCCTGCCAATTTTCACCAAATTTACTGACTCTGTTTTGTCAATTTCTCACCCCCACTCCCCTCATTTTTAACTTTTTTTACTTGGGAAAAATAGAGCTTGATATAAACTGGGAAAAAAATACAGGTTTTTATTATGTGAATAAAACAATCTTTGAAAAGATCCTTAATTATATTATAATTGCTTTAAAATATTCTTGATTGAATATGAAATACAGTATTCTTAAGTATGCCTTAATTGGCTACAGATTTTATTAAAGGAAAAATAAAACAATTGGGAAGAATGGAAGTGTGATCTGATTCAGCAGTTCAAGGGCACTTCTCCAGTGCAGCCACGCAGAATCTCAAGATGTTTTGTCAAAGATTTGCCCTTTGCAACTCTAAATCTTTATCCTCTCTTTCTACTGTCTTGGTACATTGTAAAATATTGTTGTGAGTTTACTTTTTCAATCCCGTTTAAAATGTTGTACGTCTCTAAAAGGTCTTACTCTAAAGACTGAAAAGGTCCAGCCTGTCAGACCATTGCTCATATGTCATTCTTCTATTACTGGGGGAAACAATTCTATTACTGGGGTTAATTATTGTTGCTCTCCTCTGCGCTGTCTCTAAAGCCTGGGCAACCTCCCTTATGTTGCGGCAACCAAACTGTACAGATCCAGCCTACCTCAGCACTGGGTAGCTTGAGTGTTACAGTTATGGAAGGCTGTGACAGCTGTGGATGACGTAAACTTTGCAACCTAAAGTTCACATGGAATACTATAAAATATTAAGATTTCTCACGGTGTCGGCTCACTCAGGCCAAATGACCACATGAGCAAAACACGAGGTTGGTGAGTGGACGGCTGTAGAATTCTACCTCAATTAATGAAGTGGGAGCAGAGAAAATATGAGAAAACTGGTTAAAAAGCAAGTGCAGTGATTCAAATAGTGTAAGCTATTTTGTACTTCTTGAATATTCATTTGAAACTTGCAGAAATAAGCTTAGCCCAAAATGCTGTGAGACTATCTTATCGTGAAGGGTGCGATGTATAAAAGCAAGTTCTTGTTGTTGGTGCTTTCCATTTCCAGCTTTACTCTAAAAAAGATTATTACTTCTTAAGTACATTTACACTAATTATATCATATCTTCTTGATAGTGGCAGAAGAGTCATCTTAGTCTGGTATTTTTCAGAGCAAGAATAAATTCTCGTAGGAGATGGGAGAGAAAAGAAGGAGTTGGGCTTTTATCCACTGAAAGAGAATGGAACTTTGTTTTGTCTCGGAATGATTACTTCAATGGTGCAATCCTTCTACACTTGTATTTGGCAATACTCTCACATTTCATGCTGAGCTGTGTTGCTCACTGGGAATCTCGCAGGGAGTTCCTGCCACCCTCCTAGTGAGGGCTCAAACCCGTGCTTGTCGGATGTTGAACGACCAACTAGTGACTATGGTCCTTGGCGGGGGGAGGGCTACAGGGTCTCCTTAGAGCTGAACTGGCCCCAAGGTGGCATATTTAGCAATAGATGTCAGACTTGAGGCAGACCAAGGAATCCTCCCACTCAGCACTTGTTAACGCTGCGAGCCAAAGTCCTAATGGTCCTAGCTAGACAAGCAGTGGGAAAGCTTGCCAGATAGCAATATCAATAGCAAGCTATGCAATTTTAGCTGGTTAGACTGCAGCAGCACCACTACGCACACTCTGGGGTCCACCAATCTTTGGCTCTTGTCAACTTGTGCCTAATACTTTCTGGAATTAGGTAAGCAGGATGCGTCCTTCCAGGGAGAGAGTGCACATTCCATTCCAACAATCTATCTCTAGAATTGCAATGTGTGGGTGGGAAGCATGGAATTCTCAGTTTGGTTTGGATACTCTTAAGCAGGATGATAGGTTTCCTGCATGTGTCGACTGACCAAAAAAATTTACTTTTATTGTGGGAGTGCTGCATTATTTGAAGGCTCTGCAATACTCTGCTGAAACAATTCCATGAATTTCACCCTGATTTTAAATGGGATTTCTTAAACAAGGAATCAAAAAGTATGGTACACAGTTGACTCATGGAAATTCCCTTGAAATGGATTTGTTGTGGAACATACGATACAACCGTTATATTGCAGCTTTGCTTAAGAGCGTGGATGGCCAGAAACCCTATTCTTTGTGCATGTGTGTGCAGGCTGGACCTGTGCAAAAACTGTCTTTGACTTGCGCATCGTTCGGTCACTTCTTGCACACCGCGCATGCACAGAGCGCCATCGGCAGCGGCCTAATGACTTGGAAAATGGTCGACATCTGGGTCATGAGAACAGCATTCACATCACTCCATGCATGCTATTAATTCCCTATCAGATTCGCTTTAACAAGCCCTTATGTTTTTTCTCCATTGAATGTACAGGTACATACAATCCTGCCAGATATATCTGTTTAACCCATGTTTATACTACAAAAGTTTTAAGTGATGAAAGTAATATCTAACAGTACTGTTTTTTAAAAAAAATGGGTGGATTCAGATTTTGGGGCTAGAGGCAGCTTTCCAACAACTAATTGGAGTTACCTTGATTTAGTGCAGCAGCATATTCCTTGTTGTTCCTGAGCAGATTTAGGAAACAAAAATAGTCTACATTTCAATGTATGAAAGATTTTTACAAAGGTCATTTATTATATCAGAAGCATAGCATTACAATATTTCTCAATAAAATGACTATAAGTAACTTTTGTTACAACCTAAAGTAGTGTGTATGATACATAATGATACAATAATCCTGACAATTGATATAGCGCCTTATCATGTCTTCGAGAATTTCCGTGTTCCACAGAATATATTGTAAAGTGAATTGACTGTATATTTTGTGGGTAAAATGCAAGGTGCTAAGACTTTTCTTGGTATAGGATACCCTCTGTTTGTAACTCATATCCTTGGACTTTGGCAAGTGAAGGAAAGAAGTAAATTATACTTTTGGCTGCAGCACTGAATAACAACTGTGCTATTTTATTGATAACTAGTTGGTTTATATTTGGTATTTTTAAATTCAGGACTTCTTTGTAGTTTGGCACAAGTAAGTTTTCTTTTCTTGTTTGTACAGACCACAGCCAATGGACGAGACGTGTATAGTGAATCAATGATGGAAGAAGGATCATATTTGTGTGCATTTGTATGCACGTAATGTGAACAACTCCTGCAAAGGGGATATTGATGGACATTGAAAGTAGCCAAGATTCAAATGGCAGTCCACAGGCTTCGTTAAGAATGAGATTTTTCTCTACAGCTTGGAAAGCGATATATTTGACATTAAAAACAAATGATCATTTTTTTATGCATTGATTTTCTATTAGCTATCAAATTTAAATGGAGGATCTTGGTTATATATTTGAGTTATTAAAAGAATCAAGGTAAATAGTGCAGGTTTTTAGTTATTCAGTGCCAATGTATTTAGGCATTGTATTTGGCTTTTTCCATAGATCACTCATTTTACCGGATAAAGCACCCAGCCCCAAAAGCTTGGCATTACATATTTATACGTATTAACATCAGATTGCTTTTCTACAAAGGTGCAAAGCAATTCCTAACGTTTTCAGTTCCTCAACAGTCAATAGTTAGATTTCACAGAAATATGAACATAAACAAATCTATTGTTCTTTGTAATAATCTGAAAACAATATTATTTTCTAAGCATTGACAAAGGTGGCATTATAAGAGCTCTATGATGGTTGCATTAACCTAAGGAAGAAGGGAAGATGAAACTGCAATTTAATCTTAATATTTCTAAATATTTGTTGTCAAATCTTTGGGGATTTGCCTTGATTTTTCTAATGCACTCTTGCAGAATTCCACTATCCACAAGATTCAGCAAAACTCTGCCATCTGCAGAGGTTCAGTTTCTCAAAGGTTCAATTTCAAGGTCTGCATCCTCACCAATACATCACCCATGGCACGACTTGAAAGGGAATTTCTCCCAGTGGCCTGCTTGGCCAATAATCTTCAGCTAAAATTGGTCCTTTGTGGGACATTGCTGTGTGCAATTTGATTGCTGTGTTCACCTACAAATATAGTCACTAAACATTACAGTAATTCCTGTAAAGTGCTTTAAGACTTATACTAAATGTAAAGTGTTACATGCAAAGATTTTTTTTCTTTTAACTCATATGTTTATACCAATGAATGTTCAACTGGTTTAGTAACAATTTTAATTGATTATAGGGTTTTTCTTTCGCAACACATACAAATTCATTGATTCAATTTGATATCTGAATACAACTAAAGAGTTAAATATATGACCAAGGTTAAGCTAGTTCAGTGTTGTCATGATGAAAATAGGTGTCCTTCCATAATTGGAAATTCAATTTTCACCACTCCATGTGCCAGTAATGTGGTGATTATTCAAGTGCAAATAAATAACTGAATTTATTTCTCAATCCCATTATTATATAAATCATTACCAACTTGTATTTATATTCTGTATTATTTTGACAGTCACCATACTCTCCTCATTCCTTACTACTCTCCCACTTCTCCTTGCTTTTTAAAAATGGTAAGAGGTTGTGTATGACACCAGGCAGACCAAAATAAAAGGCCCATTTTTAAGAGTCACTATTTGAAAATCAGAGGGCATTCAGGAATCCAATTAGAAATTGATTACAGTTCTATTCAGAAGTTATTGAATCAAAACAAATAATATACAATTGGACTGACATACTGTTAAATTACATCTATTTTACTACAAGGCTAAATGAATCCCACCAAATACTGACAGAGATTATGAGCTTTTTTTAAAAAAAGCTCATAGTCAATGTTTAAACAGTTTTATTTTTAAAATGTTAATTTATGGAACTAGTATCAAGATAAATAACATCTACCTCATAGAACTATTAAAAAATTAAACTGCCTAGTTTTCACTCCCATCTTCATTCATATCTTCAGTGTTATATTTTGTTTTTTATATTTTATGAGTCCTGTAGCTCAGTGGTTAGAGGAATCACCTCTAACCATGCGAGTGACCTAGGTTTGATTCCTGGCAGGGCGAAACATTGGGGAAATTTCCTTACGCCACACTCCTCTGTTTACCTAGCAGTAAGTAGGAACCTGGTTGTTAGTCGATTGGCAGATCGCTTTTCTGGGGATAATAATTCCGTTAAAAAAATAATAAATTGGTCACTCAATCCATGACTGTGTGGGAGACACTGCTATGCGCAATTGGCTGCCGTGCTTCGCCCACAAAAGATAGTCATTTCACTTTAGAGTATATTCTGTGAAGTGCTTTGAGACATCTCAAAGAAGTGATAAGATGCTACATCAAATGCAAGGATTATTGTTTATTTGATAAAGGTNAAAAAAATCAAACATTCAACATTTTCTCACAAAATCTTCCATTTATTCTTCAAAAGTAAATTGATGTTTGAAAATAAAGTTTATACAGAACTCAGAACTTAAATAGATTCTTCATCAAAGTAAAGGCAAGTTGAATTACCGGCATACAAGTATGAAATTCTCATATTCTTTACACAAAATCGTTTTTCAATCTATAATACCTCATTGCAGAAATATTGTACTTCAGTATTGTATGAAATTGGCCAAACAGAAATGCAAAGAAGCACAAAACAGCTCTATCTAATATGCTACAGTCAATATAACAGTCCATCCCAATAGATCTCATCTAGAGATGCAGTTTAAATTTTAAGCAAATGTTAAAAACATCAAGGCATACATGTTTACATTACAATATGCATGAATTTTCTGACAATTCTGCTATTTACTATCTAACCTATTGAAGCAAACTAGTATGGTCATACAGCAGCAAACTCAGGTGTTCTATTTAAAGAAAATAGGAAGTGAGTGTGATACAGTGACCTCAGAATTTCAGTAATCGCATGAGATTATGTATTTTTACTAATAGCCATATATTGGAGCCAGTATACGAGTTTAAAGGCTGCACACATTTTCTAAAGAGTAAAGTCCAAAGAGACAAAAAGTGAATAAATCTTCTTACGTTAGTTTTTAAATAGACATTTATGAAACTATTCCCAAACTATTAACATTACAAAATGTGAATATGTTAAAGATCAATATTACTGAGGGGAGTTGGGGGTGGGGTGGGGGGGGAGAACGTAAGACCCATTCTGGGAGACTGAAGGATCTCAGAAAGAAATACTGTGGTTAAATTTGAGACAAGCCAAACAGGTGAGGTCAATTTATTGGGGTTAAAGCCAGTTGGGGTTAAAGCTGCCTGAAGTTTAAGCAGCTTCCTTAACGCACCTACCAACAAGCTGTTAAAATGGAACAGTCCAGGTGCATGTCCCTTTGAAGCTCTCCCTCCCTCAAGATCAAATATCAGCAGCGTCTCTCTATTACAGCATCATCCGTACTGACAACTTATTAAATGGAACCAACATTCTGGAATGCTCTGGCTACTGTACAGGTATTACAAGTTAAATCAATATAATTTCCAAAGTTTTGCTTTTCCGAGTGAGGTGAAGAAATCAGAGGCTATATAAACCACCATTAAACACAAGAGACTAAAGCCATGCTTTAGGAGAGAGCAGCACGGAAATTATACATTTTAAACCCAATGTTCTCCTCTTCCTTCCCTGAGGGGACTGAATTTTACTGCTACATATTCATGGGGATATGCAGCTCTCTTCAACCTTTCTCAACTAGTTAGTTGCATATGAGCCAAGACAGCAAGCACAGCAGCTATTGAACTGTAGAAAGCATCTGGTCCCTTTTTCCAAAAGGAGTCAGTGAACACAGTAGAAATTGGAACTCTGGTTTTCTACCTCCCGAGCTCAGTTGGTGCTAAATTCAAATGCAATACTCGTTGTCCTGACTGAGAACAGCTAAATCAGCACACAACTGAATCACTCAGTTTCACAGTAGGCAGCGGTTTTACCAACTCAGAAGTTGGGGTAGGTCACTGCTGGTTTCTTTGACTGACCATCATCATCATCACCCATTGCAGGATACAATTGAATCGATATAGAATTTTTTTTGGGGGGGAGCGTTAAGTGTATTAAAATTGAATCAAAGATCTTGTATATAGTGAACGTGTAAATAAAAAGTATGGATTATCTACATAGAATATAACTACCATTTGACAACTATAGCTTGCAATGTTCTGTTTAAAGACTAAGCATTGGCCCTCCCCGTGTGTGAAAAGGCTCTCAAAAGATTAGTTTCTTAAACACATACCTAGTTAAATGAAATGTATCTTAAAGATTAATTTTTACAGGCAATATTCCCGTTACCAAAGTTCCTAGATAAAGTGAACCAAAGCAACTATTAACTAGGTTTGAGCATTTCCTATTTCTGATCAGTGCAGCTCTTTAACTTGCATTTAACACATTTTTGTTTGTGACATTGCAATAGGTGCTAAAACATCAGTATTTAAAAGGGAAAAAAGATACAGGACTTGATGTAAACTGGCCTGGAATATTTGCAAAATAGTAGGACCACACTTGTTCATACTATTTTGCAAAAGTAATGCTTCAAGGTTTTCATACAAGTTGACATCTTTTTGAGATATTCTCTTCTCCATTTTCCCTGTGGAGATAATGGCACAAGTAACATTGTTCCAGGTTTTCATCAGTTGCTCTTAAAGCAGCATTTGAATAAAAGATTGACCCAAGGTCAGCTCTTCTCCCTCTTCAGTCTGTCAGCAGGTTAATGGCAACAATCTTGCTAATTTTATCACATCTCTACTTTTCCATAATCCTGCCTGGTGTATGGTTCCATTGACATGTATGATTTGTCATCAATGCATGTTTCCAAAAGTGTCAATATTGTATTTAACTACCAGTGCCTGTAACTCCCATGTATTTAATCTACAACTTTACTGTGTGTAGTACACGTTTACTCTAAATGAAGGGATTTGGACTTTTCACTACTGCTATCTTTTTTGATTGAACCTCTATTAAGCCATGTTCTCTACGATAAATATTTGTACTAACATTCTTCTGCAATTTACATAAAAGTGACACTTCAATAGATCTAAACTACATTTTACGTTTATTATATAGAAAAATTTCCCAACAAGAATTACAGAAATAAAATTATAGCCTGTAAATGTAGTAGGCTATTGCTGTAATTCCATATGCTTTATTCCTCATCACCCAAACGAGATCCCCTCAAAACAGAAGAGCAGAAACCATAAAGACAATAACAACTGAAAAGAATTTGTTTGAAAATAAAGGAAAATAATTCTTAAACAGAACCTTCCTTTGGTTAAAGTGTAATCTGTGCTCAACATTTAAAACAGCAGTACATCTTTCTATATCGACTCCCTCATTGAAAGCTAAATCTACAATTATAAATAAGTCATAAAGATTCAACTAAAATAGGTCAAAACAACCATTTGAATTGGTTCTCTGCACAAAGGACATGGTTTGTTTCTTCTTTTCAGCTTCTTTGCACAAGTGTAGCATGCCAGAAGGTGGCCTGTCTTTCCATGAACAATGCACCCATTCTTTGGTCGAGTTTGACATATAACACAAGGCTCTACAGGTCCTGAATTGTTTGATTCACCTTTCTCCCCCTTTTCTGCATTTTCTTCAGTCTCCTGGCTACTGTTGATAAAGCTACTTGATACAGAAGGTTGTGAGCTCTCCGTTTCTTGAGATTCTGAACAGTAAGATTCATTTGTCTCAAGTGATGGTTTTTTGCAATCAGGGACATCAATACCTTCATCCTGCTCAATTAAAGGGTCAGTGTTGCACGTCTGACGTTTTGGTTTGTCTGGAAGCCAGTCCCGGCGGAGGAACCAACATCGATGACAGTAACGTGGTAGCGGAGGATTCAGCTCTCCACAGTTCTCACATTTCCAGTAATCCTGCATTTAAGTTTGTTGCAAAATTAAGATTGATGTTCAATCTCCAAACATACAAAGGAAATGTACAGCAAGAAGTAAAAAGGCTTGCTTTGGTGATGCAGTTTAATATTCAGGATACAGATTAAGGTCTGGAAACCAGGTGTGCGTGCTGCATTCCCCATTGAACTGTGTCTTTTCTGTACTGATGTAAAAAGATACAAAACAGTGTTCCTAAGGTGGAAAAGGGGGAAACTAGAGGGAATGTTGTCCCCTGGTGAGGTGTCAAGTAGAAATGTGGGAGTAGATTGTCTGCACTCCTTCTCACAGGTAGCAGGTGCTCCAGGGGAAAATAAACTGGTTTTATTTCCGCTTCATTTTAAATTTCATTTGAGGCAAAGAAATCCCACTCCCTGATTAAATTTCCTGAGTGGAATTTGTGACACGCTAACATATCTGGGTAGCAGCATAAAATCATTTGATATAGAAATGCGTGGTGCAAGATGGAGAAAAGGAATTGACTCGCAGCAAAAACGTATTGCAACATGACACGAATAGAATTTCAACCCCAAAAAGGATTTTTTTAAAAAAAAAACTTACAGCTGCTGATATTTCTGGATCAATGTCATCATTGTAGGAGTCCTCATCACTGCCAGCCGCTTCATATATAGTAACTTCATATACCTGCAATGCAAATGTATATTTAGTAAAATATCCTATGGGCGTGAAAGACACTATACAAATATAATTTTGCATTTTATTGATATTTGTGGAGGACACTATATTTCATATTTTGGAATAATAATCTCTGCATGTGCATTTATTGAAATGAATAAAATGGTTGTTTAAAGCTTGCCTCTTCATCGCTTAGCTCTTGTGAATGCTCACTGTAATCTTCGGAATGGATAGATTCAACCTCAAACTCAACACTGAATTTATCACTGGAATCTTCACCGTCTGTACCAGCATCTACATCCTGAAACACAAAAGCACATGAACTGAAGCCCTATGAAATCAACACAATATTTGCTAACTGTTCCAGCACTTTAAGTCCAATATAATCTCAAGTAAACAGACTATGTAATAAATGTAGACCACTGTAATAATCAATGTTTGCATTTCACTTGAAGGAGACCCAAGAATGTAGAATTCAAATGTTGGTTTAGGTTTCTAGCAACCATTATAAAGTGAACTTAGTCGAGGTTTATCGAATCAGTCTTTAAAGTTACTGCCAATTGTGAAGTTGAGCGTTACAGACCAAGACAGTACTTCCTCCCTCCCACCAACTCAGGGCAGGCTCCGCCAGTGTTAAGCATTCCGAGATGCTGCCCCCTTGAAGGGCACTATATAAATGCAAGTTGCTGTTGTTTCTTCAATCCTCAGTCTATGCTGAGTGAGTTAACCATAGAACGGATTCTGCAAGAGCCCTCTTTTACATTAAACAGCAACTGGCTTATCAATATTCTGTTCCATAAAGGATTAAAAACTACATTATATTTGGCTATTATTTTTCATTGCCAGATATCAGACATGTGGAAATCCATTAACATGCTTAAGGGCATCCAAACCAGACAGTTCCACATATGTATGCCACCTAATTTCTGTGTGTCTGGAATGGAATGTGTGTACTCTCCCTGGAGGGACAATATCCTGCTTCCCTAATCCCAGACTGGTGCAAGTTGGCAAAAGGCATGAATGGAGTGTGTTGGATTTTAACCAACTCAAAATCACATAGCTATTAAGTACACTGCCTAGCAAGCTTCCTACTATGTATCCAACTAGGATCATCCATCAGGGCTTTCGCTTGCAGAGTTTGCAGGAGCTGAGTGGGAAAAATCCATGCCTCTCTAAGTCCTGCCGACAGGCCAGGTTGGCTGATCTGTCATTAGCAGTGCTCTGGCGTATTATGGACCCAGACTGGTCCAAGGAGTTACTGCGAGTTTCTTGGTGAGCATTACAGCTCATTAGGAAATATAGAGCTATTGATACTGTAGTTTGATTCAAGCTGAGTGACAAAAGGAATCTGACTGAACACATGTAGAAATCTCCCTCCTAACAATCAAACCGGTGTTTGGCATTTCTGATCTGAAAAGCAACAGTAGACATCAAAACTTAATGGGAAAAAGTTATTAGTCACTTTACATACTCAGGAGCACAATTTAAGCACAAACCTCACCACTAAAGAATAAGCAGGACACGGATCAACAGGATAAATTACTGCTGACAAAATAAACAGAGATGCAAAATCAGTAAAAGACCATATGTCCAGCAACTAATGAAGTGCCAATAAAAACTTTTCTGGCAAACATTGTCCTATTCCATTAACCATTTTGGATTAACAGCTGTATGTATGTAGAGGGTGAACAAATGAGAATCAACCATCCTATTTTACCAAGCTATATATGAAAGTGCAATTTGACCAGCAGGGGAGTCATATTCTTAACTTTAAGCAATGGTCACACAAAAAACATTACTTTTTGAAAAACAACCGCATAAGCACACATCAAATTCAACGTTGAATAAGGCAACCTCATTTGGAAGGTTTGAGGTTTTACTAACCGCATTACTGCAAGAGTCTGATGAGTCACAGTTTTCATGTTCACGACGCAACTTGCTTATCAGGTACAAAGACAGATCGTCCCAGTGGAGGGAAATGCTATCTGATCTGTGGCGCTTTCGACGCCCAGTGTAAGGTTGCTCAACAGATGGAACGTCATTATCTAAAAACAAATTCCACATAATATGAATGTATTGAACAAAAATAACAGTTCCCTTATGGCTCATTGAATAAATCCACTGCATCATGTGATATTATACAATAATGTTCCAGGTTTTGATCCCTGGGTTGTGTCCACATAACCAATCTCAGACAGAAAAATTGTGTTAGCTTTAATTTGCCTTAAAATCATTGGGCAAGTGGAGGGGAGAGGTGGGAGAAAAAGCATGGCAGGATCGAGAGAAAGAAAGAATGCCAGGATTCCTATTCCTGGTTGCGATCTGGTGACACTTGGGTAATCCAGTTGCTTAAATAGTCCTGCGACAAAGTTAATATATAAACTCAGCAGAAACATAAACAGATATATAAAGTGTAGAGAACTGTGAGCATTGAGTTACTACAGTTCCTAATTCAACATCTCGCATGGAAATTTGTTTTACATGGTGATTATCAATACTATACCTACCAGAGTCATAGTAAGTAGATTTCCTTCCTGAGGTATGAAGAGGGGAAACATCACACGATGTACATTCAGTCCCTTCATTTGACCTCACCCTCTGTAAAACGTAAAAACAATATTTACTTAAATATGGTTTTGAACTCAGCAACCATAATTTTAGCTTTCATACAAAAACATGTTATGGCTATTATATTATCATAAGATTATGGAAAATACTACAAAGCAAGGAAAACACAAACAATCTTGTGAAATGAACAGTAATTAAATTATTTTACTTCAAGGTGAAACATTAATACTCATTTTCAAATAGTTTGCTGTATTCTATTCTCAAATCTCTTCTCAGCATAATTCTGCAATACTGATTCCAGAGTCCATTGCTATAGAAACTTTTAAAACCATTTCTCAGGGCTTTGGCTGGGGACGATTGACATACGTCAATAACAGCAAAACTACTTCACTGCCTTCTTTAGGTCTGCTTTTAATGCCTATGTCATCTTTGACTTTATTAGCACCATGTTTATGCGTTGGTTTAGTACCAACGGTGAAGAAAAATAAACATGTTATTAAAGTTCCCACACAAAACACTACCAAGATTTTCCAGCATTCAATAACAATAATATATTAATGGGAAATAGTAACAATGAAAACGAGAACATTTTGTTACCAAATAATCTTCACTTTCAAGTTCGCAGTTAATTTCCTTCATAAGAGGCAGGTGACTTGCAGAATCTGCAGATAGAATAAGATGAATGTTTACTTTTTAAACCTAAATTATGCAACTCAAAATGATATACAATTACATCTAGACCTCTGACAAAAATGTTGATTTTATATCTCAAGTGAAGCTGATCAGATTATTTGTAAACTAATCTTTATAATATAAATAAATGCATACATATTCACTTGTTGGAAATGTCATCCTATTTGTAAACATGATCTTTAAAATATATACACACACTTTCATGGTTTATAACAACATCCTTTTTATCAGATTTTTAAAATAATTTCCATTAAACAAAGGGGTGAAAGGCCTTTAATAGTCATAAGGTTGTCAGCAGCATTTGGTGGGGAAGGGGAGGAAAGGGAAAAGAAAAAATGCACCATGCTGATAATGAGATAAAATGTAGCAATAAAACCATAAATTTTAGAATAAGTCTATAAAGACCTGTTTCCTAGCTCTAGTAATTTAAAAAGGTACAAAAAAAGTCAGAATGTAATTGGCAGAATTATTAGAAATGGGAATTAATTTCCTGCACGAACTCCAAAGAAATATTTTGATTTCCAGGTCTCTGAGTGGTTTCTACACAAAATAACTTTCAAAGAAAATGAAAATCATGAAATTCCATCTTGGTCAGTTGTAATCTTTCTCTATCCCCAATCATTTATTTTTATTTTAAGCTTTTAATGCTTTCATAAGCAATGGAAAACAGGCAGTGACTGATCTAATTTAGGAACCCACAGAGACTCTACCTGACTCCTCCCCATGAAGATGCAACCAACACTGAGAACCAAAAACTTCCTACCACAACTTTGCTGCTGCAACGCCCAAAGACCTTAAATATTACGATTGCAGGAAACAATATCCTATGTCCAAATGGACATCAGGGTTTCAAAAATATGCAAAATTTGGATTGGTTCCTGTCCCAATCTACTTCTTTAAAGCGTTACACCACATTACATAAAAGAGTAACTCATTTATATTCATTCATATTAAAATACTGACAATTAAATATATGTACCTTCTGGGTTCAAGGGTATCAAATTTTTTGACAGCATTGTGTACAGTGTCCTGTGAAATTAAAATAATTAAATGTTTATTTTATAATGTCGACTTTTAAAATCATTATAGTGGAGCCGGTTATCTGTAAAAAAAAGCCTCATGTGGATAAGGAAATAATGTGGGTAAATAGTCATCGTGCAAAATACAAACTGGTTACATTACTAACCAAAAACTTCGTCCACCAGAAGTTATACTGTCGCTATAGCCCACAATATACTAGCCCTGCTCTCAGTCTTTATCTCTCTAAATTACAACTCTTTCTAATTTCATTATACACTGATACTCTTTCTCTCAGATTCTACTTTCTTTATGTTTCTCTCCCAGACTCTAAGTAAGGTGGTGGAGACAATCCACTGTACCTTTCAAGAGGAAAGCAGGCAGGCATATAAAAGAGAGGAGCTTAAAGGTGTATGTGTATAGTAATAATCCTTGCATTTGATATAGGGATTGGATTAGACGTAAGAAGGTGTGGACGTGATGGGCTGAATTGAATGTCCTCCTTTCTGGCCTGTAGATTTCTAATATACACTGTATTTGTAAAAGATTGCTAGACACTTACCTTTCATGTTGCAGATTTAGTTGAACTGTGCAGCTAAATAACAAACACTGCAACACTGTACATATATGTAGGTACATGGCATTCTGCACTACTACCACCATCTGCAACATACATCTTATTGCTTCCACGTAGCCTCTTCCAGCAGGCAGTCCAACACCAAAGTCAACATGAGGACACTGATCACACCACCTACCAACCTACCCAACACTCAAATTTATAAAAACCATCAGATCAGCAGTTAAATTTAAAAATGCATAAATTTCTTCCCTTCTCGACCCAAAGCCTTAATCAGGATTATGTTTCAGTAGTTATTATGCTCATCAACCTTTACCTAACTTTACATTTCAATTCTTAATATGTGTAAAAGTATACACATCTATCCAAAGCGCCAAAAATAGCTCAGTGAAATAAATGTATCTTGAACATGTTAATAACAAATCCAAGGGAAGAGGGTTCTGCTCAAACTCTTCACCTATACTAATAGATAAAATATCTGTGTGTCTGTCTGTCTGCCAATAACGCAATAACCGATTGACGTAAAGACATGATTTATTCCTCATCGGAAAGTTCTTGCATGAGGGAATGTCATGGATAGGAGATTTTTCGGAGATCTCCTATTGCTGATGTGTTATATTTAAAAAATGCTTTAATTAAGCGCCAAAATATGAGGTATGCATAGTATTCTGCAACAAAGTAGTGAAAAAATCACACACCCTTCTAGAGAGATATATCTATACTAATACGCACCAAATTCTATCGGTGTTGTGCGTCTGTCCGCCAATAACGTAACAACCGATTGACGTAGACATGATTTATATCTCATTGGATACTTTGGTTGCAAGCGTAGCTGCAACTGGTACAGCTAGTATTTTCTAAAGGCCAGATTTATAGTAGTATTGACAAAGGCCTCACACCCTCTGATGTGTAATCGATGCGTGAAAACATAATGGGGAAGGCGTTATTAAAAAACAAAATCAAGTAGAAAACAAGCAAGCAAGTCTCCATGTAAATTACAAAAATAAATTTTGAAAATTGATTACAAATATCTTACCTCGGCTCTTTAATTGAAAAGCTCTGTACTCCAAACAAGCGACCTAGAGGATTATCTGAACAATGGACTACATGTTGCTGTTTTTCATCGTACAAATGTTTTGCCATTATATATTGTCCTAGATAGTACATTACCTGCAAAAGAAAAAAAAATTGCATTACAAAATATGAACACAAAATTGTTATTGTTCACTGTTTAGTGAATAACAATGTCTTTTACATCAGCAAGATAATTCTTGAGAATTATAACCAGTAAACAGGTCCCTGCAGATTTTAGTTACATGTTATGTTGCATCAAGTGTTGCACTGTAGTTTAGACATGAAAATTGTCTCTGAATTTCAAATTTGTTTGGGGGGGGAAGAGAATTAAGCTCGACACATCTACAAATAATATCCCATTGAGCCTAATGAACATGCATAAATTACAATCTTTCTATGATGTGTGATGCATTGTTCCTACTTTCTATACATTATAGGTGCCTTATGAATATTTAAAAATAGACCAAAATTTAAAACAAATGTTTTTAAATGCTCCAAATGGAGTAGGTGTAGGTTTGTGTTCAGTGCAGATTTCACCCCTGGCAAACGCTGTCCAAAAACTGCTGACAATTGCTGGTGGAGGGTTTTTAATAATCCTTGCATTTGATATAGTGCTTTATCACGTCATTAAGATGTCTCAAAGCACTTCACGGGATATACTGTGAAGTAGATTGACTGTGTATTTTGTGAGCAAAACACGGCAGCCAGTCGTACACAGCAATGTCCCACAAACAGCCATGACGTAAGTGACCAATTTTATTTGAAGGATTGTTGACCAGGACACTGTGAGAAATTCCCTATTCTTTTTGAAGAGTGCCATGGAATCTTTAACATCCAGCTGAACAGGAAGATGGACCTCGGTTTAACACTTCATCCGAAGGATGGTACCTCTGACAATGTCACCCCCAGGACTGTTTTACAATGTCAGCTTAGACGATGCGATTCCAAGATTCGACGTGGGGCTTGAACCCACAACCTTCTCTCTCAAGAGGCGAGAGTGCTACCACTGTGCCAGTTGACCTCCAGTGACCCAGTTATAATGCAGTGGTTTGTGTTCATAAATTCAGGCCCCACATTAAGAAAAGGAACACTAAAAATTACCATCTGGTCATCAGGTCACTGCTGAAGTTGCACAGGAAGCTGGCACTGCTCTGAGTTTCCAGTGGTTGCTAGGATACTGCTGTATGCTAAGAGGCTTGGTGCCACTGCTCATTGTATGTAGGAAGCCTGCAGTGTACTGCAATTCTGGTAATACCATGGATCCACAGCACGACCAGACTCTTAAGAGAAACTGCTAAGTCAGGACACGTAACAAGGTCAGCCAGTACCAGCTAACTTATTACAAAGAGTGGAAATCAAACTTGGGTATTCCAGACCAATCCAGCAATGCACCTACCCACTAAGAGAGCCCTGACTGTGTCACTTTCAACACAACAAAGTAAAATCGTTTTTTTTTAATAAAAGTGTTCCCCTTTCAGTGCATTGACAGTGTATGTGCAGATCAAAATGTAAGAGCATACAATGAAAGATTTAAAAAATTACAACTCTTAAATATCATTTAGTTAATAAAACCCACAGTCACTTTAATTTTAAGACTGACCTCCTTTATTGTGAAGATTTCATTCTGTGCTCCTGCAAACTGCAGCAGCTTGAGTAAAAGTGGCTTCGGTCTTACCTAAAATGTTTGCAAAAAAAGATTCTTTCACAGTGAACACTTTTCAAAACGGCATAACATCGTATTTTTATTATTTTGTTAATAGAGAAAATACAAAGCCTTCAGTTGTCGTAATTAGTTAAAATTTTAAAAAGGTAAAAAAAAATCACTTACTTGACTTTCTTGCTCTGAAGCTAACAATTGCTGTTCATTTGAGGTGCTGAAACATGCTGTTGGCCCGTTTCTTGCCATCTTTCCAATATTCCTTTTAATCAAATAAAAAGCCCCGTATAAAAAAACATTTTCTTCACATTAAAAAAACACGTTTCACATAAGGAAATAAACAAATGGGTAGAACAACTCCAACCACTCAAAAGTGCAAGTGCCTCGCGAGAAGCATATGAAATGCTTCTGTTTCCTTTTAAACCCCTGTCGAAGCCTTTTATAGAAGCCTTAGAAACAAGTCAGGGCAATATCCTCCGTGGATTTTATGCAAGGTCTGTGCGTTAACATGTTCGAGCATGACTCAGTCACCAACAGCTGAGTCGCCCTCAGAGATTACAGTAAACACGGAGCTTTTTGTTGAATCACGCAGATCTGTCCGGACATGCCCGAACACAGCACAGGAGGGCGTCAGGAAAATATACCCGTAAACAAAACGTAACCCATTTCAACTGGTTGCTCTCAACTCACCCGAACTAACTGAGCGACCTCTAATTTACTTAACAGGCGGATCTGCTGTAAACTGGCATTTCCTGACCGTAACTTTAGCATTTTAACTCACTTTTTCAGTATATGTGTGATCGACATGACTGAAAATTGAACATGAGCTGGAAATTGACTGAAATAAGCATCGCACTGTATTTATTAAAAGGAACCACGAATGAAGCACAGAATGAAGTGGAAAACGTGGTAACGACAACATTGTGGGTCAAGAATCCCGTTGAGGGGCTAATTTGTCCCTCTCCCAACTCCTAATTTTATTGCGATGTGTCTGCACTGAATAGAGTCGTACACTTCTCCCAGAGGAAGGGAAGTTAACTCAGAGTGAGTGCGTCTCCCCCAATAACCAAGGGAGATGCAGGTATTCCCTCATATATTCAAAATCACCTAAGCATCCTTGCTATTTTCATATTACATACGACTGAGTGCCACAATTTAGGCGAAACATAGTCGTTATGTCACACTCTGTCTGCTAAAGAGAGCTGTTGCAACATTTCCCTTGATCTGCCTGTTTTCCAAGTGCTCACTAACCCCAGATTTGTGTGGATCTATATTCCCAGCAACTGGCATCGTCATGCCAACCTCTTCAATTCCTCCTTCGAGAGTTGACTCTTTTGCATCTAATTGTGGGTATGGTTGCTCCTAGCAGCTCTTTGTAACAACTATGAACATGAACCCCAAATGTTTTTTAAACGCCTTAACCAAAGCTGCTGAGGCTAATTGCACCTGAATTCTGCACTGTCATCCACACTAAGCTTAGCAAACTCAGCACTGAATAAGGATCCAACCAGAAACTAGTGGGGTGTCACCCTGGAACCCAGGTCACATTCTGACCCAGAAATCAGAGTGCAATGAACAGGCTTGCGACTGAGCCAAGCCGATACAACGCGGTTGATAACTAGCAATGGTGGCCAATAAATGTTCAGTGCAAAACAAAATTGGTCACTCAACGTAGGACTGTTTGTGGGACACTCCTGGACGCAATTGATTGCTAGGTTTCGGGGGCTCCAGCTCTACTCTGAGGCCCTGCTGTTGTGATTGTCCCCCTACCTACCTGCCCGTAACCCTCCGTTCCTCTGGCTCTGGTCTGCTCCACATCCCCCGCCCCAACCGCCCTATCATCGGTGGCCGGGCCTTCAGCCTCTCAGCCCCGAGGCTGTGGAACTCTATCCCCCAGTGCCTTCGCCGCCTCCTCCCTTTCCTCCTTCAAGGCCGGTCTCAAGACCTTTCTCTTTGACCGTGCCTTCAGCTCCCCTCTTGACTCTCTACCCCCTCCTCGCTCCCTCCCTTCCTCCCCACACCCTGACCATTTCCCCCTCCTCGCTCCCTCCCTTCCTCCCCTCACCCTGACCATTTCCCCCTCCTCGCTCCCTCCCTTCCCTCCCCACACCCTGACCATTTCCCCCAATGCTCGGGTCCTGACCCAACTGTACAGCGCCTTGGGACGTCCTCCCGACGTGAAAGGCGCTCTATAAATGGAGTCTTGTTGTTGTGTGTGTTGTGTGTGTGTCTCTCTCTCTCTCTCTGGGTGTGTAGCCGGTGCTGGCCCTGAGAGGCAGGAGGTGATGAGCTCCTGTAGTCTGGCTGGTGGTCTTTCTTCCCCCCCCCCCCACCCATTCAAAAAAAAATGGCCACCACCCGGTTTTTTTAAAAAAAAACTTCAGAAGCAATTAATATTTTTTTTTGCAATGAAAGCTTAATTTCTTTAGGCTTAGCTTTCATCGACCGAGCGGGGAAAAAAAAATGCAGCAGTAAAATGTGCCTCCCTGCAATTTTCCCGCTAAATTCACCGACAACCCCGCAAACTTTTTTTTTCCGCGCGATTTCCTATCGAGCCCCGCAAATCCCTTTCCTTGATGCGGTCGTGTAAAAAGCAACACGAGTGGCACACATTGCAACAAATCTGTCACAAGATAGGTTGATCGAAACGCGTGGCGTTTCCAAAATCAAGAGGAAGATTATATATATTCTGCTTTGAGAAGATCACCAGCTGAGAACTTT
This sequence comes from Callorhinchus milii, assembly GCF_018977255.1. NCBI lineage: Eukaryota > Metazoa > Chordata > Chondrichthyes > Chimaeriformes > Callorhinchidae > Callorhinchus > Callorhinchus milii. Next base: position 36,122,926 of record NW_024704746.1, on the reverse strand, counting down.
GTAGGAGGAAGAGAAGAGAAGAGAGAGAGAGAGAGGGGGGGAGGGAGAGAGGGAGAGGGAGAGTTTACGAGGGCTCAGATTGAGGATCGGGGCTCACCAGCGCCCCTTTCTTTCCCCTCAGGCCTCACCCCCTAAACCCGCCTGAAGCGCCACGAGCAGAGCTGCTCTGAGGAGGGAGAGGCGGTTGGTTTATTTTTAATTTAATCTGCAAAGAGCTCGTTTTTCAGGCTCCGACAGCACAGCAAGATTTCCTCCCTCTCTCTCTCTCTCTCTCTCTGTCTTCTCTTTCCCGCCCGCCCCTCGGGGCCTTTCCTGGGAGCTCACCCGCCTCTCGGGGCCTTTCCTGGGAGCTCAACCGCCCTCCCTCCCTCCCTCCCTCCCGTGACCAGAAGGAGGAGGAGGAGGAGGCCGCCGCCCCCGGGGGACTTACAGCTCACACGCAGGTTCCCGGTCGAGGCGGAGACGCCATTTGGAGCGGCGCTGCTCTGTGGCTCGAGCTCGGGCCCGCGCGACGCGACGCGGCGCGGCTGCCGTTTAGAACAAGGCCGCCCTTCAACCGCGTCCGCGTTCCATTGAATTCAAACGTCCTCGAACCGCCGCCCCTCCCCCCACCACCGCCACTCACATCTCGCGAGAACAGCCGAGAGGAGGCCGAGCCACCCGAGAGGCACTGTGGTCCCTGACCTTGTCCTGGACACCTCCCCCCCCACCCATCTCTCCCTCCCCTTCCCCCTCCTCCTCTCCCCCCCACCCCCCACCCATCTCTCCCTCCCCTCCTCCTCTCCCCCCCCCACCCATCTCTCCCTCCCCTCCCCCCCTCCTCCTCTCCCCCCCCCCCACCCATCTCTCCCTCCCCTCCCCCCCTCCTCCTCTCCCCACCCCACCCATCTCTCCCTCCCCTTCCCCCCTCTCCTCTCCCCCCCTCCTCTCCCTCCCCCCCTTCCCCCTCACCCATCTCTCCCTCCCCCCATCTCACCCTCTCCCCCTTCCCCCCCATCTCTCCCCCCCTTCCCCCTCACCCATCTCTCTCTCCCCCATCTCACCCTCCCCCCCTTCCCCCCCATCTCTCCCCCCTTCCCTCTCACCCATCTCTCCCTCCCCCCTTCCCCCCATCTCTCCCTTCCCCCCCCCTTCCCCTCCATCTCCCCATCTCTCCCTCCCACCCTTCCCCCCCCCATGTGGAGTCCTGTGGCTCAGTGGTTAGAGCACTCGCTTTGCAAGTGAGAGACCTGAGTTCAATTCCAGGCAGAGGGCGAAACCTTGGGCAAGTTTCCTTACTCCACACAGAGCCTAATAATAATCCCTCCAAAACCAAAACCAATAATAAAATTGGTCATTTTCAATCTACGACTGTTTGTGGGACATTGCTGTGCGCAATTGGCTGCCGTGTTCGCCCACAAATATACAGTCAATTCACTTTACAGTGTGTTCTGTGAAGCGCTTTGGGACGTCCTCCCGACGTGAAAAGCGCTATGTCAAATGCAAGGATTATTATTATCTCTCCCTCCCCCCCCCTTCCCGCCCCATCTCTCCCTCCCCCACTCTTTGTCTCTGCTTTCAAAACTCGTCACCTGCCTGGTACCCCAAGGCTCCATCTTTGCCCCCTCCGCTTTTCCTCATCTATATTGCTCCCTCTTGGCGATGGCGTCCGCAGACCACGGCTTAAACTTCCGCACGTGGGCGGATGACATGCAGATCTGCTCGGCCTCCTCCAGCTTCGGGCTCCGCCGCTGTTAAGAGCTCCGAGACGCTACCCCGTGTTGGAGGGCGCTGTACAAGGGGCGTGAGTTGTTGTTGGTCTTAAAAGACCTGCTTCTTTGACTGTGCCTTTGGTGACCTCCCTCCCCGGTCTCTCCATTCAGCCCCCTGCTGTATCTTCATCTCCAACCCAGCCCCCCCCCCCTGTAACCTCCCCCTTTTAACTCTGTCTGTAAATTGCTATCCCATGCGAAGGGTGCTATATAAGTGCAAGTTCTTAACGAGCGTTCACCCTTTGTGCCCACACTGATAATAATAATCCTTGCATTTGATATAGCGCTTTTCACGTCAGGAGGACGTCCCAAAGTGCTTCACAGAACACACTGTAAAGTGAATTGACTGTACATTTGTGGGCGAACGCGGCAGCCAATTGCGCACAGCAATGTCCCACAAACAGTCGTAGATTGAAAATGACCAATTTATTACTTTTTTGGGTTTTGGAGGGATTATTATTAGGCTCTGTGTGGAGTAAGGAAACTTGCCCAAGGTTTCGCCCTGTGCCTGGAATTGAACTCAGGTCTCTCGCTTGCAAAGCGAGTGCTCTAACCACTGAGCTACAGGACTCCTGATGGAGCAAGGACACAACCTACTGCATTATGTTTGTAAAACCACATGGTCAGTCTGCATTAATGTGGAATCAAGAATGGAAATAAATTTTTTTACTAATAATAAAATGAGCCTTGCATTTGATATATTTTTTCAGCTCCCCTCTCGACTCTCTACCCCCTCCTCGCTCCCACCCTTCCCTCCCCCTGACCATTTCCCCCCTGCTCGGGTCCTGTCCCAACTGTACAGCGCCTTGGGACGTCCTCCCGACGTGAAAGGCGCTCAATAAATGGAATCTTGTTGTTGTTGTTGTTGTTGATATGCAATCTTTTCACATAGTCCAGTTGTTTCAAACACTGCACAGAAATAGTCCAGACCTCTGAAACACTTCACAGAAATTAATGTAAATTGTAGTGACTCTATTTGTAGGCAGCCGTTTGCGCTCAGCAATGTCCCACAAACAGCCATGAAGTGAACGTTCAATTTTTCTTTTAAGTAACTTCCTAACAACAGATGTCATAGAGTGTGAGCTTGATCTATGAGTGTACCAGCCCCCCACCACCTTCAGACCCAGAGGTGAGAGTATATGACACAAATGTCAAAACTGGGTTTATCAAACAAAAATGTAGTGACAGTATGAACTTTGTGCTGTTAAAATCACATGAGCCAATCAAGATTTAACATCAGTGTTCAGGCCATTCAGCCAAAGAGCACTCAAAAGGAAGTGAGATACTGCTTCTGAAGTTTGGATGGAGCAATTTAGAAATTGCCTGGGTAAGAGCAGCCAATTATGAGGGTCGTGGAGCAGTGAAGAATGGTTTTATAGAGTGAAAAATCTCACTAGAAAGAGGGGCGGGGGGAAGATCAGGTAAATAATCCACCATATTAATAACCTAATTTGGTAATTTCAGTATTAATGTAACCCAGTGATAATGACGCCAGTTAATTGCCCCACCACTTTCCTGACTGAGATCAACCAGTAGCACAGAGCACGATGCCAATCTGGACCAAATTCTGCAATACATTTGCGGATTCAAATAGTCACATTACTGCACCCTGAACTCAGCTGTTTCCCTCTATGGTTTTTGTTTTACAGTCAGGCAGGATAACAGACTTGCATTTTATCTATATCACACACTGTCCAGATGTGAATGATCACTGAAAGGAATCCAAAGTTTAATTTTGTTCAGTCAATCCACATTGAAAACGAGGGGCATCAACTAGTCCAGAAATTATTGTTTTAATTAAAAAATATTATTTTTCTACTTTTTTGGTACTGGAAAGAAACAGAAATATTGTTCTAACATGAAATTAAAGTATCTGCTCCTTTGAAGTGGTAATTCTATACATTCCGCAGGTATCAGTGAAGAGTGAATCAGAAGCCATGGCTGATTCCCCCGTTGGCCATATAATGGTCACTTTTATTGTTGAGGACATCATGGTTCATTTACTGTGTCAGAAATGAGCTCCAATTCTTACTGCAGCACATCATTTGAAGAATGACTAGATGCATTGGAGCTCTTCAGCCTTATAAAGGACTCCTCAGAATGGAAGGTATAGAGATATGTAACATCCTAAATGGAACAGAAAAATAGCAGTATGGGTTCAGAGTCATGCAGAGCCATTTTAAGATATGTTTCATTTATTCTGCCGGTGTCTGACTTGTGCAGAAACCCAACATCACGCTTAAGAGTATCTATGCAATCAGACAGAGTTCTACATATGAATTCCATCTATAGATGGAAATTTCTCTGTACTTAGAATTAAAGGTGTACACTCTCCCTGGCGAGATGCAAATACACATCCTGAGAAGTACTCTATAACCGGAATTTTTTGAGGCCCCAACATTTTCACTGTGTTTATGCCTGGATTTTTTTTCAGAAAATTAACTGTGGGTAGAAATAAAACTTTATTTAAAAAAGACTAGACAACCACTATTCATTTGCAGTTGCGTGAAACAAAAAGGGATCCCAACCAAAAATTTTGACTGTGCTTCCAAATTCAGTCATGAAAAATAAGATTCTACAACACAGAAAAGGTAATGAACAGCTGGAATGGGTTACCAAGAAGGGTGTTTAACGTCAGAACACTGGAGTCATTTAAGAAACAGCTTAATGCTGAAAGATGAGATCCCGTAAGCTGAAGGGCTTTTGTCGTGCAAACCTTTCAAAATAGTATCTAGTCTGTTTTGATCAAATGGGCTTCAGGATATTTTGGTCACTGTTTTATCAGCTGATATTTTTCAGACCATAAAGAACATTATTTTTCAAGTTGAAAGCTGGCAATATTAAATAAACCTGCTATTCATTAAATTTTCCACTTCCCTCCAGTCTTTTAACTTATCTAATTTTACCTTTCAAAAATTGCCCCAATTCATACCGCAGCAAATCAGATGATCACTTGGATAATTGCTAACATTTTATTTTTTTTAAAAGAAAGATTAGCAATGGAATGTCTTGAAAATGTAATTTTAGTTAAAAACTTTCTTTCTTCAAAAAAATTCAGGATCATTGAGTAAAGTAGATAATAATCCTTGCATTTGATATATCGCCTTATCACCTCTTCAACATTAACAGTAAGTATTTGCCTAACAACATTGAATCGCACAAAGAAATAAAGTCTACAGCGGGGTGGGGGGGTGTCACTTATTTGTAATTGGAAGCTTAAATTGCCATGGGGAGCTCACCTTATGGAGATATGTGTTTTACAAAGGCTAAGGACGGGGAATAAGTGGGAGGGGGAGGTCAGGGTTCTACTGGGCTCATTGTTGGTGAACCTGTTGTCTCAAACTCACCCTGGAGTTAGATTGCGGGAGGGTCTGGGTTTGTGGTCCTGGAGCCAGATGTGTATGTTGTGTATCCACTGTCTTGCAGGTTCATTTTTGTTTCAAAACCACTAGTATCAATAGCACCAGGAAAATTACACGTGAGCAATTCACTAAATTTGAACAGAAATTAAGACTGTGTTCAATAATTCATCAAAGAGTTATTTTGTCCTAAAATAAAACAACATTCATGTCTCCATTAAATATCGACTGTCTAGCTCCTCTGATAGCTAAATGACTAATGGTTTCACTTGGATGGGACTCGTGGCATTGAACACAGACCAGAAGTTGCATATTCAAATCCTAGTCTCAGCTAATGCAGACATCCAGGCACTATAATTGATTTTAGCATCTCTGGAGAGCGGAGGGGTAAACTAGTCAGTTCTCACTCCTCATTGCTAAGGTGTGCGTGAAGTGAGGAAGGATTAAGGTCAGTCAAATTGCCCATCAACTCCAAATGCCAAGATGTGTACATAAATATTACTTCCTTTGGCAAGGCATCAACATCAATAGAGCAGCAATCTTAAGGCAAGAAAATAAGATGCCAGAGAGTGAAGGGATTTGAACACGAGTGTGACGATCTTGAAGTCGATCTGTTCGGTGATGGGAAGCCAATGGAGCCTGGCCAGAACTGGTGAGATATAAGTATGGAGTTTGGTCTGGGTAAGTATGCAGGCGGTAGTGTTCTGAATGAGCTAGATCTTTGAATAATGGAGACCTGTCAAGGAGTGCGTTTGAGTAATCCAGGCGGGAGGTGACAAACTCATGCACAAGGGTTTCGGTTGCATTTGGGGTAAGGTCCGAGGCGGGCAATGTGGCAGAAGTGGAACAACAACAACCAAAATTACATTTATAGAGCGTCTTTCACGTCGGGAGGACGTCCCAAGGCATTGAAGAAGATGGACCTGGTCAGGGACCGGATGTGGGGGAGGAAGGACAGCTGGGGGTTGAACCGGATACCGAGGTTGTGCACTGGTTTGGTGAGTCTGAGGGAGAGCCAGGGAGGGTGAGGAGTTCAGATCTTCAGGAGTGAAGACGTTGACGGGAGCCAAGGAGTATGGTTTCCTCTTGGCCACATTCAGCTGCAGGAAGTTTACCCTGATATCTGCTAGTCAAGCTGATAGAACATCGGCAGACGTGGAGTTGGTACTGGGGGAGGCAAAGTAGATTTTTGTGTCATCCACATACATATGGAACTTTACACCATGTCTGCGGATGACAGCACCCAGAGGGAGCATATAGATAAGGAAAAGAAGGGGGCCAAGGATGGAGCCCCGGGGTACCCTGTAGGTGACAGGACACGGGTGGGAAGAGAAACCATTTGCTGAGATGAAATGGTGGCGGGTTGGACTCAAGTAGGACTCGAACCACTAAGGTGGTTGAGGGAGGAGAGGTGGTGAAGGAGGATGGCTGGTCAACTGTGTTGAACGTGGCAGAGAGATCCAGGTGAACAAGGAGGCAGAGGGAGGTCTGGTCACAGTTACTGAGGACGTTGTTTGTGACTTTGACAAGTGCTGCCTCTGTGCGGTGGACAGGGCAAAAAACTGACTGCAGGGACTCGAGGAGGGAGAGGTGTGACCAAAGTTGACCTGCAATAATGCGTTCCAGGACTTTGGCAAGGAAACATAGGTTGGAAGCACAGAGAAAGCTCAAGGAACAGCAGCTCATCTATCCGCTAGGGAACTTGCAGCCCTCTGGCCTCAATATTGAGTTCAACCACTTCAGACCGTAATAACAGCTCCCATCTCCCATAACAGCTTACCTTCCCCTTTCCTCTCTTCTGTGACCATTAGCACATCATCTGGGTCCCAGACACTCCTTTTGTCTCTCTCTGGTCTGCCTCTGCTGCCCTCCTTTGTTTTGAATCATTAACATCTCTTTAACCCATCATCCCCTGTCCTCCACCCCATTTTCTCCTTTGTCTTTGCCCCGCCTCCCCTCTCTATTAGTCCTTAAAACCTCTCCCTCCCAATTCCCCCAGTTCTGATGAAGGGTCATGGACCTGAAACGTTGACTCACTTTTCTTTCCCCTTAGATGCTGCCTGACCTGCTGAGTGTTCCCAGTGATCTCTGATTTTGTTTTAGATTTCCAGCATCCTCAGTATTTTGCATTTTATCTGTTTGCCCCCTCTACTCTATTAAATCGGACCTGCTTCACTATCAAATGAGCTTCAGGATATTTTGCTACTGTTTGTCATCTGATATTTTTCAAACCAAAGAACATTCATTTCATGATGCACTATTAAATAAATCTTCTATTCATTACATTTTCCACTTCCCTTCAGTCTTTTAACTTATTTTGTTTTACTCTCTGTAAATCAACTCAATTCTTACTACAGTAAATCAGATGATCACTTGGATAATTACCAAAATATTTGTAACTTTCTAACCTCTGGAATTCCCTCTAATCTCACCCCCTCTCTATCTGTCTACCTCTTCTAACGCACCTATGGTTACCTCCCCTTTCCACCTCCCTTTCTACCTCACTTGACATCTTAGCCCTCCGAGACATTGTGCTACATCAACTGAACTATATAAATGCAAGTTGTTGCATTTTATCTCTTTTTAAATAAGTACGGCCTTATTTCTTTGGATCAGAGGCAAGAATGCAAATAACAGATTCCATTATATATGATATTTATACAACTGATGAGCCTATCATCAGACCAGACAAAAGATTTAATCTTTTATTTCTATTCATTTGGTTTCATTTATTATGAATGTGTGATGGCTCTATTTATCCTTCAAAGATAACATTCCAGCTTTTCTTACATTCCTCCACACAATAGGATCTGATGCACATTGGTAAAGACAGTGGGAGGGGAAGGAGGCAATTGAAAGGAGAAACCACCACAATGGTTAAAGGTTGTAGGGTTGTGAAGATGGGCATTATAAAGTAATTTGGCCACTCAGAATCTCTGAATACTAGGTGTCATAAGGACACAGGGTGCCAGATGGCATTAGATTTAGAGTCGGATTACAAGAGGATGTTATCAAGAATTGAGTGCATGAAAAGCTACACTGAGTTAGAACGGGAGGATAAGGAGAGTAATGTGACATTGCTCATTACAAATACTGCACCACGTTCAGAAGGAGAAGGCTTCATCACGTTGAAATATATATATATTCATGTAACAACAAAGAAATCTACTGTCCAGAAGGGGGCCAGTTGGTCCATTGAGTCCGCATTGCCTCACAGACCAATGTTTATTTCCAGTCAGCATTAATTTCTGATCTAAAATATCAATTTATAATGTTCAGAAGCTTGTCGTCATGCAACAACTTGCAATTGTAGAGCGTATATCACGTAGGATGAAAGTGTTGACAAGCTTCATGAGAACAGGAGGGAAGAGAGGAGGCAAAAATTAAATGTGTTCTTTAATGGCTGAAGGCTCAAATACTGGTTGACAGTAGGAGCTGGAAATAGACCAGAATTGGAAGAGCAGAGGACGTGGGCAGAAGAATAGCACTGGAGGGGATTGCATAAGAGAAGTGAGAAGGGAAGAGAGAAGAGTCTCTCCCAGTGGCCTGGCTGGCATTTCCCCCAGCTAAAATTGGTCATTCACTTCAAGGTTCTTTGTAGAACATTGCCTTGTGCAAATTGGCTCCCACATTTGCTTATACTTACAGTAAATTCTGTGAATTGCTTTGAGATGTCCTCCCAATATGAAAGGCACTATTCCAAATGCAATAATTAATCTTGTAAGTAGGGAAGGGTAAGACCATGGAATGAATTGAAAATGTAAAACAACAACAACAAAATTAAATTTGTATAACGCCGTTCACATCGGGAGGCCATCCCAAGGCCCTGGACAATCAGAGTTTCGGACCCGAGCTGGGGATCGGGATTGGGGAGAGTGGAGGGCAGGGGGGGGGGAAGCAGGGTGATCGAAAGCATGATTGAAGAGGAGTGTCTTGAAATGGGTCTTAAAGGAGGCAAAGGAGGGGAAGAGGCAGAGGGACTGTGGGATGGAGTTCCAGAGGGTAGGGACAGAGTTGCAAAAGGCTTGCCTGCCAATGGTGGGGTGGGTGAGGCGGGGGACGTGAAGCTGGCTGGAGCCCACTGATCGGAGGGAGCAGGCAAGTTGGTAGGTAGTTAGGGGGTCACAGAGGTAGAGGGGAGCAAGACCATGCAGGGCTGTGAAGGTGAGGAACAGGATCTTGAACTGTATTCTCTGTGTGATGGGAAGCCAGTGGAGTCGAGTGAGGATGGGAGTGATAGGGTTATGGAGCTTGGTCCAGGAAAGGACAAGGGCTGCAGAGTTCTGGATGGTCTTCAGACTATGGAGGGAAGAGTTGGGGAGGTCGACAAGCAAAGAGTTTGCATAGTCAAGCCTCAATGTAATGAATGTGTGTATGAGGGTTTCGATGGCCTGTAGTGTGAGATCGTAGTGGAGGTGGGGGAAGGCAGGATGTGTGGTGGAAAGGATAATTGAGGGTCAAACAAGATGCCAAGTTTCCGGACTGGCTTAGCAAGGTGGAGTGTGCATCCATGGATGGTGATGCTGTCAGCGCCTGAGTTGTGGATGCAGAAGCCAATCAGGAGGGCTTCAGTCTTGTTGACGTTGAATTGAAGAAAGTTAGCCTCATCCAGGAGTTGATGTCTGACAGACATTCTGTAAGGACAGCAGTGGCCTGGAGTCAAAAGTGGAGGCAGAGAGATACAATTGGGTGTCATCCACACACATGTAGTGGTTGACCCCATGTCTGCGGATGATGTCACCAAGAGGGAGCATATAAATATTGAAGAGGAGGGGACCAAGGACAGAGCCCTGAGGAAGGCTGCATGAGACAGTGCGGGGGCTAGAGGAGAAACCGTTTGTGGAGATGAAGTGGAGGCGGCGTGAAAGGTACGATCTGAACCAGTCAAGGACAGAGTCATGAAGGTTGAGGTGAGAGGAGAGGCAGTGGATGAGGATAGAGTGGTCAACGGTGTCGAAAGCAGCAGAGATGTCAAGGAGGACAAGGAGGCAGACGGAGCCCTGGTCGCAGATGGACAGAATGTAATTTGTCACTTTGACCAGGGCTGTGTCTGTGCTGTGGGCGGCACGGAAACCTGATTGGAAGGGTTCGTAAAGGGAATGGTGGAAGAGGAAGGAGAGAAGCTGGGAAGCAACAATTCATTCCAGGACCTTGGAGAGGAAAGGGTGGTTGGAGATGGGGTGGTAGTTTGAGAGCAGTGATAGGTCCAGAGAGGGTTTTTTAAGGACAGGAGTGATGACGGCTGTTTTTAATGGGTGAGAACAGTACCAGTGGACAGGGAGAGGTTTATGTTCTCTGTGAGTAGAGGGGCAAGGAGGTGGAGCTGGGAGGTAAGGAGAGGAATAGGGATGGGGTTGAAGGAGCGGGTGGTCGGTTTCAAAAATGTTATCCCCACTTGTAGCCCTGGTTGTAAATCTTCTCTTTCTGCTCCTGTAAGTATAACCTTTGGAATTTATCTTATGTGGACAATTGAGTGCGAGGATGTAACTAGGAATCTACAAGATTCCATCAGCTTGTTGTTTCAGTGGTTTGGTGCTGCTTGAACAACAGAAAGGTAATCAGATAAAATTCTTTGCACTTTTAATTCCTTTCAAAATAGGTTCAAATTCCAGACAGCAGATCATGTGTCAACTAATTCATGATAACACTGTTCAATTCATACAAAAGTTGCCTAATCAGTCTCTTTTGAGATGATGGATAATCTAGCTGACCTTTTGTTTCAAATCTCATTGACAGCATTAGGAATTACTGCACAACAACAAAAAACTGCAATGAAGGCAAGTTTGGTTGTTTTTTACACATGAAAAGAAGTGGAAAATCTAAATCTCTGAAGTATATTTTCTATTTCACCCCAATCTGTGATTCTTGGAGAATGGTTAAAAGTTTAATTGGGCAATATTAAAAATCTGTTGTAAGTAATTACTTCAGAATCTCAGCTTTAGATCATTAGTAAATTCTCCTTGGGGGAGGGTAGGCGGGGGCTCCTTGAAGCTGAACTGGCTCCAAGGTGACATGGAAAGTCGGAATCAAGCTAGCCTTCTGTGGCAGTCTCGGCGGTCGGTTCCTAAGCCAGGGATCAGTGCAGTACTCTAGGACAATGCTGACGACAGCACAACCAGCTTGGCTCCTCTGCAGGACCTGGAACAGTAGACCAGTCACTGGAGGCAGGGAATCCTCCCACTCAACTCCTGATAATCCTGCAAGCCAAAACCTTAAGGGGTAGGGTGGTCCTTGGTGGGCAATCAGAGGGAAAGCTTGACAGACAGCGCTGTTATTGGCCAGCTATATGGTTTTAGCTGGTTAGACTCCAGCAGTACCCCAGTGCACACTCTGGGGTCCCCAAGCCTTGGCTCTTGCCAACCTGTGCCTAATACTTTCCGGAATTAGGTAAGCGGATGTATCCCTCCAGGGAGAGAGTGTGCATTCCATTCCAACAATATATCTCAGGAATTTCCATGGAATGCGTGGAATTCTCAGTTTGGTTAAGTATGGTGATGAGTTTCCGCATGTGTCAGACATCCAGCTGACCTCCAAAAAAATTGCTAAATGGTGATGGAGCCCTCTAGTGGTGTAGTAAGCAAATGCATTTTTGATACTATATTATAAGGTTGAAGAATGCACAAACCTTTTCTGCCAGTGGTGAGTGTCCTAGCCTTCATCATTCTCCTGTTAATTACCCTCTGGGTAAATAATTACTTCTGGGTATTTGTCCTGAAATTGCCCTTTGTAACTGCCAGCTTGTTCCACTGTTTTGGTGCCTCTTAAAATATTGTTCTAGTTTTACTTTAATCCTATTAAAGGATAGGCCAAACTGGACATAGAGAAGAGAGGCATGTCACCTTGGAGCCAGTTCAGCTCCAAGGAAACCCCACTTACCCTCCCCTAAGGAGAATTTACGAATGATCCAGAGGCCAAACTGGACATAGAGGAGGTAACTACTATCCCACATTCCATAAACCTCCCTTAAAAAAGAATAGATTGCAAGAATCTTTCTATGTGCCATGACCAGTTTTAGAGTAAACCATGTGTCCTTCAAATGGTTCCATCCCTTTTAGACAGATCATAGCATCCTTGTATTCAGAATGGCTCTTTTCAGCAGAAGTTCTCTCCCAAGAGCACAATCTGAAGCACAGGCAAGCAAAGCACATACTAGAAGTTAAGGTCGGCATTAAAACCTCTCCCTCCCATCACCCCCCAGTTCTGATGAAGGGTTATAGACCTGAAACGTTGAACCACTTTCCTTTCTCCACAGATGCTGCCTGACCTGCTGAGTGTTCCCAGCTTTTGCTTTTGTACTAGAAGTTAAGCCTTGCCATGATTGTCTTAAAGTTTTATACTTTGCAAGCTTTGCAGGAGATGGTAGTTTCAAACCAAAACTTTGAGAATCGAAAGGATGCTGAGAATAATAGTACAGTATTTCTCGCCTACCTGTGATATCAACTTCTTGACCCAGTCACACATATGATGAACACAGGGAGAAAGCAGATGTTCCATTGGATCCTGGCTAGGGCGATGTTTATAGTTAGAATCCGTTCTTGTGAGCTTCAGCATTGTCTTATTAACCTGTTGTTCAAGTGTAGGCAGGAAAAACATTTTGGAAGAGCCCAGGGCTCAGGAAAGTACCAGACAGATGGCTGAGAGGGAGACTGAAAGTCACCACATTGTCATTAATCTTCTGAATGCTTTCCTTTCGATCTATCAGTGTGACCCATCGAGGAAGATCTCTCTCTGGCATCCAACCCATGGCCACAAACTATTCCTTGCTGCAAGGGTATGTTGGGATGAGGAGATTGACCTTTACCACATGAATGAAGGTAGGAACAGAACTTTACTTCAAGTACTAGAACGTGGACTGATACCTCAACAACTTCTATGTCTCATTACTTTCTATCAGTGGAGCGATGCTGAAGAGCTACTACAACAACAACCACTTGGATTTATATAGCGCCCTCCACGCCGGACGGTGTCTCAGAGTGCTTCACAGAATCACAGAAGGTGCCGCATAAAAGTTTAGTCCAAAAGATAAGGACCGATGGAATTGGGGGGGGATATTAACGTGGATTGGGGAATGGTTAACGGGTAGGAAACAAAGAGTAGGGATAATTGGGTCCTTTTCAGATTGGCGGGATGTGACTAGTGGAGTGCCACAAGGATCAGTCCTTGGGCCTCAGCTATTTACCATCTACATCAACTATCTAGATGAGGACATCGAAGTTAATATATCTAAATTCGTGGATGACACAAAACTAGGAGGAAGTGTCAACACAGAGGACGACATTAAAAAAATGCAGCGAGACATAGAAAGGTTAGATGATTGGGCAGGTAGGTGGCAGATGAAGTATAATGTAGGGAAGTGCGAAATCATCCACCTAGGTAGCAAAAACAGTAGAGCGGGTTATTTTTTAGAAGGGGAGAGATTGGAATTGGATTATGTTAGCATCCAGAGGGACTTGGGTGTCCTTGTACACCAATCACAGAAAGTTAGTCTGCAGGTGCAGCAAGCAATGAGGAAGGCGAACGGTATGTTAGCATTCATTATGAAAGGATTAGAGTATAAGAGTAGGGAAGTCTTGCTGCAACGGTATAGGGCCCTGGTGAGACCACACCTGGAATACTGTGTCCAGTTTTGGTCTCCTCATTTAAGGAAGGATGTACTTTGCCTTGGAGGGGGAGCAGCGTAGATTTACTAGGTTAATACCAGGGATGAAGGGGATGAGTTACAAGGATAGGCCTATATTCTCTAGAATATAGAAGAATTAGAGGGGATCGTATAGAAACCTATAAGATCATCAAAGGGCATGATAGAGTAGATACTGGGAGATTGTTTCCCCTGGTTGGAGAAACTAAAACTAGGGGTCACAACCTTAAAATCAGAGGCCAGCCCTTTCACACTGAGTTGAGGAAGAACTTCTTCACTCAAAGGGGGGTGAATGTATGGAACTCCTACCCCAAAAGGCTGTTGACGCTCAGTCCTTGAACATATTCAAGACTGAGATAGATAAATTTCTTATTGCAAAAGGGATTAAGGGATATGGGGATAAGGCAGGGTTAGGTTATTAGCTGGAGTTAGATTAGAAGATCAGCCATGATTGAATGGCGGGGCAGGCTCGTAGGGCCGAATGGCCTACTCCTGCTCCTACGTGTTATGTTATGTTAAATTTACAGCGCAGAGGGAGGCCATTCAGTCAATATACACCAGCACTTCAGTGCTGACATCATAATAGGACAAACTCATACACAACTTTGAAGATAGCTGATTGCCTAATGCTTTGAGCCCTTCATATTGTAGTTCTCTTATTGTAGTCATACAGGATTGTTTAATTGTTAAATCAGATCATGTTTGGTGCAATATAACAATTGTAGTTATTTTACTGTGTGCTAGACAAACTCTTCAGTCTTGAGAGAAAATGACTGCGTGGGGATCTTATACAGGTGTGTAAATGTTTTGGCCACATAGTTCATATTCTTTATCTGGCACAGTCCAGGCTATCTCTTGACTGATTTTCCAAGTCTTGGAATGAAGGAGCACTGATCAGTCTAGCATGAAAACTATAGCAAGTAACCAGTGTAGAAATAACATAATTTTCTTTCATCAAAACTGTCAATCCATGATATCTGTCTCTGATGCAATCTCAGTGTCCGACTATCCTCCTAGAAAGGGTAAGGGTAAAGGGTTCTCTTTGAGGCTGAGCTAGCTGGTTTTAAGTTGAGTTTGAAACCTTGATGATTTCCCTCAATGGTTAATCAAAGTTATCTGTCATAAACTGAGCCAGAGTAAGAAAGTCCCTGGTTTCATTTCTTGGCTATTGTGAGTTGTTCTCAACTTGGATAGCAGTATGAGTGTTACAATTGGACCTGGGTTATATAAGGAAAAATCATATAGCTGTCGTATGGGTTTATATTCAATGTAAAGCAGAGGCAGAGAGATGGGAGTGACAGAGACACAAATGCATGACTGTGTGTCTAGTGGGAGCTTCTTCACCACTTGTGCCAGCAAATTGTCAGCCATTGTTCACAGCATCCTCAAGAATTCACCCTAATGTAACATCACTCTTTTGTTTTAAAGAAATGCATAATTATTGTACAGAGGTTGAAGATAAGAAACTAATTACTGAAGCAGATGTTGAATTAAAAGTAATTAGTTATATGAATAATAGTAATCCATCTCGAGTGCAAATTCCCTCAAAGATTAACTGTGTGCTTCAGAAAGGCTTCAAGCCAATACTTAGAAACCAAATCTTTTCAAAGCACATAAATTAAACTTTAGATGACAGCCTGGCTCAGTTGGTAGCACTTTTGCCTCTGAATCAAAACATTGCTGGTTCAAGTTCCACAGGCTTGACTTCAGGAATTTGAATGGACAGTCCAGGTACAGTGCTGGGTGTGTGCTGCATTGCTTAAGGTGTCATTCTTTGGATGAGACATTAAACCAATGTCCCATCTGCTTGTTCAGGGAGACATTCAAAATCCATGGAAATATTCAGAAAGAGAAAGGAGTTCCCCCCAATCCTGCCAACAATCTCCCCAAGACTAAAATTGGTAGCTCACTTCATGGCTGTTTGCAGAACATTCCTTTGCATAAATTGATTGCCTCATTTGCCTACACAAATACAATCACAATACCTTACAGTATATCTTGTGAAGCATTTTTAGATGCCCTCTCGACTTGAAAGGCAATACATTAAATGCAAGTATTAATATTCAAGTGTGCTGGTCTGAACAACACAATATATGGAAGACAATTGCGGTCCAAGGTATATACGAGGAAGATGCCTAAAGTAATGCCTCCTTTCTATTTTCTCAAAATTCTTTAATTATTAACTTACAAAACTTAACACAAAATAAACTTTTTTTAAATGCACCAGTGCAGTTATTTTTCCACAAAGTGACCATCACCATCAAGTGGAGGCCTGTAGTTTAGTGGTTAAAGCACTTGCCTCGCAAGCAAGAGGACCTGGATTATTAATGCGTGATCTTTGACAGTGAACGTTGTTACTTGACTACCATAGGGACGTTGAATCAACATTGTACAAAATATACAGTGAATAGCTCTTTACACTTTACAATCCTGTGAATTGCTTTGAGGTGTCCTCCTGATACCATATCAAATGCAAGGATTATTATTGTTATTTAAATTAAAATATGTGAATTGGAACAAACATACAATTACAGATTTTGTTCATATTTAAGTTACATTCTGTAATAACACAATGTTATAATTACAATATAATAGTAGAAAAGCAGGAAAAATCAAATAAGCTCAATATTAGACGTGAAGCTGAAACAGTTTTAAAATGAGATAAAGTATAGGTAATAAAATACTCCTTATCTGAAACTTCTGCTAAATAATAGCAGCTACAATGTTGAGTCAGTGAGTATTTGGTTAAAGCAAATAGAGTCAATATTAACTTAGGTTACAGTAAGTGTTAGGTTAAAGCAAGTTCCCTCAGTAAAACACATCTTGACAACGATGATAATTTATGCAGGATGGATGCAAAATGCAGGTGCTTTTTGGGCATTTTTATAGTCTTTATTGCACCACATAAAAATGAAATGAAAGACTGCATTTTGCGAGTAAAATATATTTCTTAATTTTCAAATGAATATTCTGAAAAATAAAATTTGGTCTGGCTTTGATAAAGAAACAATTCTTGCAGGCACTAGCTTGGACCTCTATAGATATTGTAGAGGACTCTGTGCAATGGGAATGGTCTGTGCAATTTCTGCAGCGCTTCCTGAGAAGTGGATACTGGAATCTCCTGGGAGAGGCAGACAGATGTTTGTGTTTGCATATTTCAGAATCTGCTGGACAAGCCTGAAGACAACAGAGCAGCAGTAGTGTCTTAAGTGCTATATTGACATGTTTTTAAAACCGCTTGAGATGGCATTGACTGTAAGAATTACTTCCTTTTCAGCTATTTATATATACATATGTTATATATAATGCAGATATTTATATGAAATCAGTTAACGGTGGTGTGTATATGTTTGAAGTTACCTAATTGTGTTTGTTCTGCAGGAATTATATTTGGGAATTAGTATTATGAAACATGGAAAACCATTGAAGCAATTCCTTTGAAATGTTTCCTAAAAATAATAATAAATAATAAATAATACAAACAAAGAAAACATGTAGGCAGAATATGGACTTTGTATGTCTGCTAGATGATTAATAGAAAGGTTGAAAAATGGTGATGTTTAAGACTGCACCATTATATTTTCTTTTTCACCGTGAGAAAGAGGTATGCTGTACATAGAAGTAGATACATGTTGTGTAGCTTAGTCTTGAAAATAACCTCTACTTGATTCCAGTGTTAGATATTGGCGAGACACAAATATTTATTTTTCCTAAACCACCTGATCAGTACGAGTATTCTGCTTGTACAATGCAAATACTGTAATGCTGAGAGCTGGATCTGACAGAAGCACCAAAGCAGAGAGAGGCTGGCTGCTTCTGGAGTAGCACTGTGCAGGGAGCATGTTGGCTGTCAGATGGGTTAACATAGCATTGAGTTAATGAGGATGGATTGCAAGCAGTCACAGAGCATGTTGCAGGAAGACATGCATGTCGTTTGGCTGCGCATTAGTACCTTTAGACAATACTGGAATGGGTGTAGCTTGGCATAGAGTGTGCGGAGGGTTGGAACTGTACACAGGGAGACATGAATAGAACAGTGACTTCACACACAAGAATGTAATCATGCGATCTCGTGGTGTCTGAGCAGCCTATTTATGATGGCTAACTGACTGATAGATATGGTATGTGTCCAGTGTTTATGTAAGTTGCTTAACATTGTTTGTAATGCTGTTTGGGGGCATACTCGTTGGTCTGGCTGCAGAGTCCTGCTGTTGTAAAGACAATACTATACATTTCAGCACATTAGCTCAGTGACAGCCCAAGCTGGGGTTCCGAAGGTGAGGCTGTGCAACAGGGCACAGCATAGGAAATATTAAGATCTGATTAACTGTGGGGTTTCCGTATAGTGTTGTTGTGTTAAATGTAATTTTGTATTGAATTGTCTTTGGCGCAAGGATGATTTGCATTATTACTTTAAACATTAATGTATTTTAAGAGTGGGATAGGAGTCACAGAGTTCAGGATAATACTGTCATAAGTTACATGATGCATTTCAGTTCCTAAGGAACTTGGAGACGTGGACAGTGCCATGTTTGGCTGGTTCTAATGTACCTACTGACAAGGAATGGGATATATCTTGGGGTACAGGAGTGTTTGGCTTTGAATGTCGTGTTGTCCCTGTGGTATTATGCAGGTATCTTGTGAAGAGTATGGACTTTTCCTTGAAGCAGTTTAGTTGTCCGTTGTTGTGTTATTGTTGTGCCGTGCAATGTGCTGTGCATTCCATCATGGACAACAGTGTAGTGAGATCATGCTTTTTAGGTAGTATCGCCTAGGCCTAGGGAAGGATTTAAACCATTTAATTTCTGAGTTTCTTCCCGTTGATTCTGAAGATACAGTCTTTGAACAGTTGCCAACAGTACTTCAGGATCTCAGCTAAAGGCCAATTTTCTTATGCAAACCCCATTGTGCTGAAACTCTTATCATCATCACCTCAACAATAGATTTTGCCATTGCTCACCTCTCTGACCTCTATAGCTCCACTTTCAGAAGCATCAATTGATCCACAATTCTGCAGGCCAAATTCTCTCTCCACATGGTTCTGTACACCCATCACCCCATCGAACCCAAGCTCCATTGGCACTCAGTACTGCAGAGAATTGAATTTAAGATTGTTGTTCTGCCCTTCAAATCCCTTCAATGCCATGCCCCATGCTGGGATGCTGGATCCATTCAAACATTAAAATTTTCAAGACTGAGGTGGATAGATTTTTGTTAGGTAAGGATATCAAGGGATATGGGGCGAAGGCGGTTATTTAGAGTTGAGTTACGGATCAGCCATGATCTAATAGAATGGAGGAACAGGCTTGAGGAGCTGAAGGGTCTACTCCTGTTCCTGTGTTCCGATCTGTCAAGCTTACCCAGCCCAATGTTGCAGCCTTTATCTTCTGTTGTTTTGACTTTGATTTCTTCCACAGTTCCCGTTCCGCCCAACTCTCTTTGCTCCATGATCAGTTATGGAGTCTTTGATCATCATGCTCCTGTCCTGTGGAACTCGGTTCCAAAACTACTTTGCGTTATATCTTCTCTCCCTACTTCAAAATCCTCAAAAAATCCCTATCTCTTTACGGGGCTTTTGGTCAACATTGTTCGATCTATTATTTTCCTCCACACCATCACATTTGTCAAGCACTTTGATGTTCCTTTACATGAAAGGTGCTATGTAAATACAATTTGAGTTTAAATAGTGAGTGTCAGTGCGTTATTTAACTATGTGTGGCATCCTGACCTGATCAGACATCATTATCCACATTTTCTAACTGGATGGCAAGCAGGAGTAGGAACCATACCTCGTGTATTTCCATTAGTTAGCTTATTTTAGCACTGAAGATAATGGTTGCACTTTAAATGCTGCTTTTCCATCACTTTGAGCCTTGGATGTTCTGGCCTGCTACTCTATGCACATTGCTTTTACCCACTTAAACCATTAGGAAATCTATATGCTCATTTAAAATAAATATCACTAAAAATATATTGTATTCATTCATTATTAATAGATTGTCCATTATAGAAGACTAAGGGAGATACTCATGACTCATGGTTAAGTTTTAAAGCAGCATAAGACATTAGTTAAATTTAAACTGTGCAAAAATATTAGGTTACATTTGCCGGTTATTTTAAATGTTGTGTGAAGTGATAGGAAGTTAACGGCTCTTTTGAAACAACTTTAAATAAATGGATAGATGGTTTAAATCCCTCCCTAGACCAATTGAAGAATCTATCTCACTGCCTGAAAATCCTGACCTCGCTGCACTGTTGTCCACGGTAGTATGTTTTGTTCAAGTCCAGTTTTGCCAACTATATATGTACCATAACTCTGTTGGTGTAGCGGTCAATCCATGAAAGACATGACAAAATTCAACAGGCCTGAAGCTTTTGGCGATGACTTCCTCTTCTCCTTTCTCCTGGTTCCCAGCCACTCAGAATTTCTTATTGGCAGATGCTGCAATGTGGGACATCTCATTTAATCTTGCAATGGTCTGTTTTCTGTGCCGCAATGACATTTGATGCTAGCTTCTATGACCATATAGAGTACTCTAGTCAGGCTGCACCTTCAATACTGGATACAGTTCGGGTCGTTGTGGCATAAAGAGAGCAACCAGATCTTAAAAGCAATTCCTGTCTGATCCCAATGTTGAGATCAGCATTGAGGAATGACTGGATAAAACAGGTGTCTGTAGCTTTGAACAAACAACAACTTGCATTTATATAGCGCCCCTCATGAAGGGTAGCGTTCCAGAGCGCTTCAGACGCAAAGGCACCTCAAAGGAAACAGTAAAGATGCTAAATGGGCTAGAGAAAATAAACGCATGATAATATTTTAGGATAGACAAAGGCAGCAGGACAAAAGTGCGCAGGTTCAGGGTTGTGAAGGACAATTATAGGATAGACACCAGGATATATTTCTTTACACAGGGCAGTCATCAACAGCTAGAACAGACTATTAGGAAGAGTCGGTGAGGCCAGGAGAGAGTTGGGTTGAGAAGCATGAGATGAAGTAGGCTGAAGATCCCTTTTCGCCTGAATCAATCTTTTGAAGTATACTGAAAAAACTGGAGACTGTGAAGCAGATTTAGAAGAACCAACAGATAAACTCTAGTTCAGTGTTCATCATTTTAATTGGAATGTTATTTGCAAAAGGAATTGCATTATATTCACACACAAACGCTTAAATTGTTTTCTAATATTTCAAACGTGTTAAAAAAATCACTTCCATTACATAAACGAATGATGTCAATAAATTTATTTTGAGGGCATTGGCAACACTGCAGATAATGATTTTTAAATTGTTTCCTGGTTAAACATATTGCATTGCACTTTAAACATTGAAACATTGAAACTTTCCTTTCAGCTTTCCTTTCATGGAGTATTTAAAAACACAGGCTTTGTCTTTGTGATTGGGACTGGGCAAACTTGCTCAGCTGCTTTCTGACAGCATTGATCAGAAATGCACTGAGGAGTGTTCCACCCTGCCTGTACTGACACGGCTGTGTCTGGCCTTGCTTTTAACAGACTCACAGTGATAAAAAAACAGCTTCAGATGCTCCTTCAGATACTCCGAACCTACTGTGATCGGATCATGTGTTTATACAACATCTGTGAAATTGATGCTTTCTGTTTTACAACATGATCAGAGGCTTCAGTGCAAGTGAATACAGCATGATGAGATTATTAATACTGTAAGAGCTTGCATCCTTGAAGCACGGGTACTGGCTAGCTAGAGGAAAGCCTGGATTGCAAGGTTAGTAGTAGAATGTGAATTATCATCGCAGAACATTTTCTACCTGACCTTAGATGTGGGATTGAGACACAAAAGGCTCAATCATTGTAAAAATCTGCCAGGCATTTTGCTGAGCCAGTTGTCTCGGTAATTATGTTTTGCTCCTTGAAATGAAAGATGTCAAAAGATGTAATTTAATCCGCTTAGAATCAATGATCATTTTACAGCATCATTTGAGTTGCACAGTGATAACAAAGACATTGTTGTTGTGTATGCTATTAAAATTCTGCAGAATGTAGGCAGTCTGCTGGCTCGTTTGGCTGAGCCCTTCTATGACATTGAAATTGCTGGAATTTCCTGTTTAAGGTAGCTTCAAATCCTAGCAATTGGTTACTGTCTCAGCCAGTCATAACTGTCTTCTTTGAATATTTGCACAGGCAAATTTAGCTCTTGAGAGCAGTATTCCTTCCTACAGCTGTTGTGTTGTATGTCAGTTACCAGATCGTGTGCTCAGCAGCACAGGGCCGTTCGTAGTCTAATTACAGCTGAGACAATTACTAAACCAGGAACCACCATAGGGACAGGTAGCTAGCTTCCCATTAGGATCTCCCTTTCAGACAGTTATTAACAGCTACTGTTAATCACGGAGCACTAACTTTGCAGAGTGACTCTGGTTTGGATTTGCTTGAACAGTACAGCAGGTAAAATATAACGTCAAATCTTGAGGTTTTATACACGTAACATATTCAGTCACTAACAGATTCTATCAATTTTACACAGGCTGAAGATAATGGCCACTGGCTCCAATGTCTGAGGATGATCAGAAAATTCCGCTATTATTTCCAGCATCCATGGAGTCGCCTGTGTGTGGCCTACTTGGTGATTTTCTTAAATTTCCTCATTTTTGCCGAAGATCCGCTTTCACACAGTCAGACTCAGGCCCGGGTAATTGTCGTTGGAAACTGCTTCTCCTTTGTACTAAATAAATACCCCAAAGGAGGATGGATCATCCTAAAGGTGCTGCTGTGGCTACTGGGCATTGCCGCTGGGCTGCTAGCAGGAAAATTCCTCTTCCATCAGCAAATGTTTGGTAAGTTATGATGAACGAATTGCCTTGAATTCTCTCCCGTCGCTATGGAAACTGTTCCATGCTACCAGCCAAACTGAGAGCAAGACCAGAACGGATTTCCTTTTATAAATATGATTAGATTAGTATGCCTTGTGTGCTATTTGGGTGTCAACTGCTTCTTTGGCCATTCACAAAATGCAGCGTGATAATCTGTAAGAAGATTAAAGGGAGAATTTCTATTGAGTCAATTTGTAGTCTTAAATCTTGACTACAGTTCAATTAAATTATGTTACTGACTTCCTCGACAAATTCAATAGCTTCACTGCAGGATGTAGATAATACAATTTCTTTTTTTATTATTATTGCTAGCACAATTTACTGGAAAAGTCAATATAAATTTGGTAAAATTACTAAGACGCTTCGCATATTGCCTGAAAATCTAGGAAATCGTTCAAATTTGGCAATTCATTTGCTCTGTTATTTTTGGCATTACTATGGATTTTTTTTACACCATGTTTGATTTATTTAATTTAAACATGAATTACACTTCAGTCCTTTTTCATAGTATTTTTTCTGGTTAGTTTTTTCCTCTTACCCTGAAGATGCCAACTCTTGAGCTGACACCAAACACTATGAAATATGTCACTCAACTGCCTGCTGTTCATGTATGTCCTGTAGCTCAGTGGTTAGAGCAGTTGCCTCAAAAGCGAGAGACCTGGGTTCGATTCCTAGCAGGGCGAAACCTTGGGCAAGTTTCCACACTCCACATGTCTAATAATAATCACTCAAGAAAATAAAACAATAATAAGTTGGTCACTTCAATCCATGACTGTTTGTTGGACACTGCTGTGCTTCACCCACAAATATACAGTCAATTCACTTTATGTTCTGTGAAGCGCTCTGGGATGTCTAGAAGACGTGAAAAGTGCTATATCAAATGCAAGTATTATTATTATTATTATGGTGATGATGTGTTTGGATAGTGAGTGTCAGTGGGCTATTTGACTCCCTTTGCTCAGCGGGCTCCAGCCTACTTCACGTCCCCTGCCTCGTCCATCCCACCATTGGCGGGCGGCCTTCTGCCACTCTGCCTTTATCCTTTGGAATGCCATCCCGCAGTTCCTCTGCCTCGCCCCCTTCCTTGCCTCCTTCAAGACCCATCTCAAGACCCTCCTCTTTGATCGTGTTTCGATCACTATCCCCTGCCCTCCACCCTGCCAATGCTGCCCCCAGCTTGGGTCCAAAACAATGACTGTCCAATGCCTTGGGATGTCCTCGCGACGTGCAAGGTGCTATATACATGTAATTTTGTTGTTGTTGTTTGAGGGAAAGTGCAGGAGAAAATCAGAGACATAAGCAGTGTCTGGAAGAATTTCCTTTTTGAGTTGTGCCATGGTGTCTAGGATGTCCACTTTAACAAGTAGACAGATCTTCGATTTAATGTTTCATTGAAAAATCTGTATCTAGAACAGTGCAGCATTCCTCAGCACTACACTGAAGTGCCATGCCAGCTTCAAGTCTTGGTGCTTGAATCTATAGTTGTGTTTAAGAAGAGAGGGTGCTACTAATTGAGCCAGAAGACAAGAATACTGCCAGTGAATATGAAAGTGAATAAGCAGCCCATTGGAATTCTTTAGCGACAAAGGATGCTGTAAAATGACACTGATAAGATTTAGATTAGGATTTGTTTTCTGGCTATTGGTAGGTTGCATGGTTTCTTTCCAAGACTTAAATTTATGTACATTTGTCACATTCTCACTAGAAATGTAGCTGTAGCCATTTGAAGCATTCTGCAGAGATTTTTCAAGCCTCCCAACCCCTGTGCGATCCCCATCTCACCCTTTGTCAGTGTTAAGGCCTAATCAGTGGGAGGGGAATTCCTGACACATGAAGGAAACCTAAAAAGGATTCCTATAAATGGAGTCCCTGGAAAGGCCCAACTACTTAAGCAATAATCTGCTTCCTCAGAACAGCTTCAGGCATGTGAAGGGAGGCCTTCCATCTGGGTCTAGTTTACACTATTTATCACTTCAGAAGGTGAAATTTGTTAATGCAGTCCTAAATTTGAAGCTGTTTTTCTGCAGTTCTGAAGAACGCTTAAAAATTAAGACTGAATTTAAGACCGAAATTGCACCAAAAATTGTTTTGAGTCTGGACCTAGGTTGACATTTTGGAGAGTAAGGCAGTAACTTTATGGGGTGCTTTTCTGAGCATTATTGATTCTTTCATTGTTTCTCCCAATTACTTAGATGTTCACTTCCACCTGTGCTTCTTAAACACACAACTGAAAGGTGTTGCTGTACTTTGCAAAGTGCAATCCGGTGTAATGAGAAAATGCTTGGATGCTTTATCTTGGATGAAAATGCTTTATCCCCTATCCGATTTCCTTTATTCCTCCCTCTCCTTAGTTCTTCCCATCTCCTCTGAAGTACGTTCCTGACTTATGGTGGGGTGTGGTTCCTTGCCACAGTGATCATTCATCAGGTGTTAGCCAAGCCTGGGATATGACAATGTCATTCTCAATCTTAGAGCTTTTAATTTGCCGATGCCCTTTCTTTGGAATCCTGTAGCTTATTGGTTTGAGCACTTTCCTCATAAGCGAGTGGTCCTGGGTTTGATCCCCGAGCACCCCCAAAAGATATGTCCATGACACTCCCCCATGCAAGACCTTTCTGATGAGGTATAAATCATGTCTCCATGTCAATTATTGCGTTCTTGGTGGACAGACAGACAAACAAACATTTTGTTTTTATTAGTATATAGAAGTATGGCAACCCAGGCATCTCTTCAGCCTCTAGGTGTCATTTCACTTTGTTCTCTCGGACACAGAAACTCTCAGTAATATCCATAAACAATACTGATTATTTGTGAAGTCACTACACTTAAGTTGCGGTGATTTTTGACAATTTGGCTTATTTTACAGTGCATTTTACCACCTCTCAGTCAAATGAAAATGCATCAATAGAGCCTAATCTACTATTTCTTCATTATTTTGAATCGATGTTCTCTCCCTATGTCGCTTTAACTTGATGATATGAAACTTCAGATCCCCACGTTTTAAACATTACCTTAAGACCTATCTTTGCCCGCACCATCCTCAGCTACCCCACATCCCAGATCAGTTGTCCAATCAGCTGTTTGAAGAATTTTGAGACATTTTTTCTGATGTGGAAATTGTGATATAAATGTAAATTAATTTTATAATAGTTGTCAAATTTCTTAGTTTAAAAACTTCTCAAGTCAGTGCATGGGGAAATAGCTTTAGGTCTCTTTGTATTTTTTTGAAAGGTTAATTTTTGTGGCTGTTGTTTCAGGTTATAAAATATTTATAAAATAAACAAAGGGAAAGATCACTGGGATTTGAGAGAAGCTGGAATGTAAATCAGAGCAAATTATATGGGGGCAAGTGTAGTGTTCATGTGGCCTCTGTTGAGTTTTATTTCAGTAAGGATACACAGGATGTTTCCTCGGAAACAATTTAAAACAATCCAATTGACAGCAGCTGCATAATTCCGGAAAGCCTCAAACACATGTGATACCCTGGTAGCAATATTACAATGAATGTTGCTATCAGATTGCAAGCTCTGGTCCGAGTAATTTTGTTCATCATCTGCTGGTTCTTAAAAAACACTGGAGTCTATCATGCATAAACACAATTAATTTTACAGTTAATTTTCTTCGCTGACCCAGAGCATTGAGGCCAATTGCTGTGCCCTCTTGTCCACTCCTGTTAAGATCAGCTAACTTAGTACTGAACACTTGAAGTGTCATGCAGCACTTTCACTTCTGAGTCATAAGGCTATGGGTTCCAAGCCCCATTTCAGGACTTTGAGCTCACATAGTCTTACAAACTAATATAGTGCTAGCTAGGGGTGTGCTGAATTATTGGAGGTGCCATTATTCAAATGAGACGTTAAGCTGAGGTCCTGTTACCCTGTTCAGGTGGACGTTAAAGATCCTATGGCACGTTTTGAAAAAGAGAAGGGAGATTTTTCCAGTGTCCTGGCCAACAGATAAAATTGGCCATTTACTTTGTGGCTGTGTGTGGGACACTGCTGCGTGCAAATTAGCTGTCGGGTTCGTCTACCAAATACACAGTCACCACACTTTACAGTATATCCCAAAAGCACTTTGAGTTGTCCTCCTGATGTGAAAGGCGCTATATCAAATGTAAGGAATATTATTATTACATATAGGTGACTAAATCAGGGAAATTCCTGATGGGTGTGTTTCAGGTATTTATTGGATAAACTTGTTGAGACACTGAATAATGTAATCAATTGATCTTTGCGAAAGCTATACTAGAATTTAATTAATCAGGGGCAGGAGCGGAGGAAGAGACATACTCCCATGGTACATAACCCAGACCTGTGGCTGGCAAGGAGGAGACTATTCATCTCCTCTCCCTAAAGAAGATGTATTGAGAGCTGACCGTCAAACATGTAGAATAATTCACCAGAAGAAAATTTACATGATTTTTGTTTGATAAAATTTAAATGATTGATTTGAAAACTACTGTAACAGGGAAAGTTCATACTGTAGAACATTGCAGGCCATGATTTCAACCTGTAGGCTGTATATCCTCTATTAGACCACAAGAGGGAACAGTACAATCGTGAGGTGTTTCATCTCAGGCCAGAGTGGAAAGCTGTGTTCAGTTTGATCCAGATTCAAAGCAGCTGATGCTGAAGATCTTGGTTTCTATCTGCACCATTAAAAAAGGCATTATTCACTGTGGCTAGGACAGAGTAGGATATTCAAATACAAATCTGAGGAGGAAACCCAGCTACGCAAATCGCTAGCTTTCAAATCAATTTCAGAATTAAGCTGATTTGAGCAAATAAAAGATTTAATCAAAGTTCATTTGGAATTGAGCCCTCCACAAGGGATTGAGTGCGCTCACCAGGAGCAATGTAGAAGTGTTGAATTCTCAATATTAGCTAATAGGGAATCTTCAAAATGCATCATTTTGCACTCATTGTGTACACTGCAAAATTATTATTGTATCTTTTGGATTATCAAAAATGTTTGATACATCAAACATACATCATACATCAATGAGTCCTGGTTCTATGAATAATTAACAGAATTTGTCAATTCTATTCATACTAAACTAAATGATCTGTAGGAATCAGAGAGATAGAAAAAGTATCCAATGAGTAGCACCTAAGTTCCTTCTTACCCTCTTCCTTCTGCCTTGCTCAGTGTCCAACCTTGTCAAGTGTTCTGAGCATGAAGGTGTTATATAAATGCAAGTTGTTGTTGAACTACTTTCCATGTGTTGCATGCAGCTGTTAACTGGTGTCTATCTCAGTATAGTGTGCCTCCACTTATTGTGGGAAAACTGATTGCAGCATTACTAGTTATTAACGCATGAGACACTGGGATCAATGAGAATTCAAAGTCACTGTATGTCATTTCTCTCACTGTCAGCAAATACTGTGGAGCCATTCAACAATGTTACCGCTGTCAACGTTATACAGCTTTAACTGTGAAAAATATAGTCACTGGTACTAAAGTTAGGTTCCTTGGGGTCACAATTAATTGAATTAAAATGGCTATCTTGAATGTTAGAAGTGACCCCATTTCCAATATGTTATTAGAGGCAAAATTCTGGCTCCAATGTGTATTTGAGAACGGCCATTGTGATTCAGCTTCTTATTTAGAACAGTACTAAAAGTTCTTTGTTTTTAGACATAAATAGTTCATTTTTCACAATGGCCAGAGCCTTGTGTAATGTTTTATCATGGTGTACAGGAAAATTGGATCACTGAAAGATGGGGACCTTTGTTAGTCGTTAACATTTTCACTCAGTCACCATGTTTGGTTAGACTTTAAAACTGGCTTTTACAGTAATGTTCAAACTCAAGGTTAAACCACGCTCTTCTCACTTTGTTAATAAAGTCACTGTGCCATATGAACCTGGAGAACTGCAGGATTGATCACTGTTTTTTTGAGGAAGAGAAAAAACATAAGATGAGGTTTCTGCTCTTAAATGTTATCCAGTGACCCCTGTTGTAAACGTGCACGTGTGCCCATCCAGGAGGCTGCAGAGAGCTCAATTGTGTGGTATGTAACATGTGTTTTATATGAACACCATGCTCACTTTGTTGGGGACCACAAGTGAAAGAGTATCATTTGTTATCACAGCTGTTACATTAAAGGCAAATGAGAGGTTTGGATGAAAACAACAACAAAATTATATTTATAGAGCGCCTTTCACGTCGGGAGGACGTCCCAAAGCGCTGAACAGTCAGGGGTTGAGACCTGAGCATGGGGGAGGGAAGGCAGAGAGTTAGGAGGGTGACCAAAAGCACGATCAAAGTGAAGGGTCTTGAGACCAGCCTTGAAGGAGGTAAGGGAGGAAGCGAGGCAAAGGGACTGTGTAATGGAGATCTAGAGTGTGGGGGCAGAGGCTGAAAGCCCTGCCACCGATGGTAGACATGGAGCAGACCGGAGCCTGCTGAACAGAGGTAGTGGGCAGGTTGGTAGGGAATCAGCAGGTCAGAGAGGTAGGAAGGGGCAAGGCCATGGATGGCCTTAAAGGTGAGGATGAGGATCTTGAATTTGATCCTCTGAGGGATGGGGAGCAGTGGAGTCAGGCGAGGGTGGGAGTGATGGAGTCATGGAGCCTGGTGCAGGAGAGTACACAAGTTGCAGTGTTTTGGATGATCTGCAGTTGTGAAGGGAAGAGTTGGGAAGGCCAATGAGGAGGGAGTTTCTGTAATCAAGCCTTGATGTGACGAATGCATGGATAAGGGTTTTGGCAGCCTGAGGGGTGAGGCAATGCCGGAGTCTGGCAATGTTGCGGAGGTGGTGGTAGGCAGTGCTGGTCATGGCCGCGGATGTGGGAAAAAGGCCCTTCAGCAATATTTCATCTGGTCCTTCTAGAATACCCACCCTACTGTCCTCCCATCACAGCATCGAGCTGTGTGTTTTACTATGAGTCCAGTGTCCTGACCTCAAACACCTTTACTTGTGAATTGTACCAGTTGTTAATTATACAGCGGAGGATGTTTGTGGCCTGTGGAATGATCTGAGGCAGCAATTCTGAAAGTTGGGAAATAAGTCAGAAATGTTTGGCATTCTGATCATCTAATTTAAACCGAATCTAGAGTTGGCAAATTAGCAAAATAACAAGCTCATTCTTTGACTGAGGAAGTCATGAGTGAGTTACAAAGATCTCAGGAGTGGAATAAACATGCATTTAATTCTTCTTCATTCTGTTCATACAGCACACGGGAATAATAAAATGTTAAAATGGAACCTTTTACATTTCCTTTTGATGAAGATTATATCCACGGAGAACACATTTGTACTTTCCATTATGTTTTATGAGATACCGTTTCAAGACTTGAATGCTTACTATTTTACAATTCTTTTAAAAAGGGATTAACAATTAAATTATTGGGCCTAAACACTACCTTTCAGCATTGAGTTAGCATGAACATTAAGTTCTGGGACTTCACATAAGCCTTAAAAAGATTTGGACTTAGTGCTGAAAGAAAATCTGCTGTTACAGCTTCAGTCTGTATTTTGGGCCATAGGTGGCATACTGTTGTAGTACAATACTGTTTTGTCACCACGTGCCTTAATACAGAAGTACAGAAGATCAATGAATATAATGAAAAGGGAATAGTACAAGCCTCATATGCTTTTGTAGGTTGATCAAAATATATTACACATAAAACTACACTATTAACTGACATAGTAGCTGAACTGACCCAAAGAGATACATTAAAATGAACTTTTCTTTAACATTGTGTGAAGCAAAGCAAAAATAATAGAATAAGCTTTTGTTCAAAACACATGTTGGTGCAGGAAAAATAGATACAAGGAGTAAGGAGAGTACCAGTGGAAGATTGAGAAAAGATTGCTGTTTGACCTGTTTCTATTCATTGCTGCTGTTCTCTGCGCCTGACTCATGCAGTGAGACTTGAGGTGCTTTGGGAGCTGTGCTGTCCTGGTATCCTTGGGGTAAATGAACTTAGATGCAAACTAGCGGAATGATGCTGGTATATCCTAGTTCCCTGAACACTCACTGTCAGGCGGTGCCAGAGAGAGAGAGTAAGTGTGAGGAATGGAAAACAGGTGCATGGAAGAATGGGTAGGGAGGGTAGAAAGTATTGGACTGCAGAAAAGTGAAATGGAGATGGACAGATCAGCTAATGATTCCTTATAAAACAAAACTTGGAAAGAAAGAGAGAGGCTCCTGAGAGCAAGCTAATCACTTTTCCATTTGCAAATCAAACTGTTAGTTTATGAGACTGGTATCTTGTACTGCAGATTATAAAATGTTGTGAATTGATAATCCTCCATCATACACAAGTATGTCAGACCTTGATGTTACATCAATCCCCAAAAGCGCATTGGGAGTTATACCAATAAAATCAACATATAATACTAACTGTACCCGTTGCAGCTTCGCTTGCAACCAAAGGATCCAGTATGGAATGTAGATTGACACACAGACAGACACATAGGATTGAAAGTTTTGATTTTAACTTAGGCATCTTTATAACGATAAGTATAAATGTATAATTTATAATCACTGGGAGGTCCCACCGACATGAAAGGTGCTTTAAAAATGTAATTTTGTTGTTGTTGCTGCGGCTTAGCTTTGTCTGTGTTCTTTATTTTGTTCCCGCCACTGCTTAGCTGCGTGCGTGCTCTGTGACGCAGGACGCCACAGCGCCACGGTCAGCCGGGGCGGCCACCAGGTGTAACTGCACAATGTCACAGCGCCACTTCGTCTCGGTTGTCACCAGGTGTGACTGCAGCGAAAAACGCAAAACTGAAATACATTTTAGGTCATAACTCATGAACAATAGGAGATACTTGAACACAAATATGCCCATGTCACTCCCAGATGCAAGACCTTTCCGAAGAGATATAAATCATGTCTCCAAGTCAATTGGTTATTGAGATCCTTATTGAAGCGCACACAGACAGACATTGTCATTGTATTAGTGTAGATGAATGATAAGTGACAGACCTGCTGATTGATTCTCAGGCTAGTGGTAGTTGGAAGGAAAGGAAGCTCTATGCCAAAGACTGAAAAGTAGCAGAGACGAGAGGTTTGGTTCAACTCTTGGGAGGAAACATTGAGGAACTTCAGGAAGAAAGTCAGGATTATTTGATCTGAAGAAGAGCCAGAATACTGTGAAGATTGTATCCAGTGTTGCTTTGGATATTGTATTTTCCCAAATGCTTCAGTTACAAAAAGAATCCTATGGGGAGAAATGGCAGGGGTGTTCGAGGTAACAGATTTCACAAAAATATAATTCAACATCTAAAATAAGATTGCAAAACAAGGGGAATGTGACAAAAACACATAGCTCCAGACTGTTGGCCATGGAAATATTTGATCCTATCATTGGCATCCTCCTGCAATGCAGGAATCTCCTTTATATACTGGTTAGACCCCCCCCCCCCCAAAAAAAAAGTACTGTAAATGGTCAGACAAGTTAATATGCTTCGAAGCAATTAACTCTTGTCCATAAATTATTCTGTTCAAACTACTAGCATTGGTTGCTGGGACAAGCAGGTAAATGTTGAATCATCAACGTGCGAATAAAATACTGTTGTGTAGCAATGATTAGTCATTCGCTTTAAAAAGATTGCTAAAGGCAATGACTTTAACCTAATAGAAATGTAACATTACTCATGTAATATTTTACTGAATGAAGAAAGCATTCACAATGCCGCTTCTATTTCTGTCTGAAATAGCAATGCATCCTTTTTTGAGCTGTTCCTGTCATAATAGCATGCTTTCTGATAATAATAATCCTTGCATTTGATGTAGTGCCTTATCACGTTGTTGTGACGTCACAATGCGCTTCACAGAATATATTGTAAAGTAAATTGACTGTTTATTTCTAACAATTTGAAATACCAAAAAAATTGTGGGCGAAACAAAATGATGCAGTACTATCACCTTTGTGCACTTGTACTGTGCATATGGACTGCTGTGACGTGGGAGTATGATGTGTGTACATATGCACTGAACCAGACGTCACCTTGACTCAGTTTGTAGCGTTCTTGTCTCTAGGTCAGACAATCATGGGATGAAGTCCCATATCTCAAGTCCATTGTCTAGGCTACCGCTCCAGTTTTTGTGAGACCTTCCTTGCAGGTACAAATGTCTGTCTACTTTTCCACATGTACTTTGTGTTTTAAACCCACTGATGTTATATCTGTCTGTCTTTCTGCCTTTCTGTCAGACACCAAGGCCTGGATGAGCCTCAGGTTGTTGTAGCTCAACATGGACAAGATGGAAGCTCAGCTTCTACCAGCATGCCCTCACTTTGGGCTCTCACCTCCTCAACCTCCCTGGCCTCTCCTTCAGACTGATCAAACCAGTGTGCAACTTTGGTTCGATCTCTAGTACTTCTTCCTTCCTCAAATTCCCTCTCTTTGAACAACAAAAAATGTATTCACCTCATTTCATACAAAATGCCACTAAAAGCTCCTTTCATGCTTTTGTTACCTTCTAACCTGACTCCTCCAATGCATTCCTTGCTGGTCTCCCTAATTCCACCATCCACAAACTCCAGCTCATTCAAAATTCCTCCAATGTCTCCTTGTCCCCCAATTATCTGACTGGAATGATGAGGTTACAGGAGGTAGGTCATGGCAAACATTGGAATATGAGGATTTGTTTGTTAAATGTAGAAAATAATTTGATAATGTCTCCTTCCAGGGAACTAGAATGAGTCCTTTGAACAAGGTATTCCTCTCATCTTTCCTCACCCTTTAATAACAAAGAAAATGTATTAAAACTTGAGTTCCTTGGCTTCTGAGCATTTTCATCAGTGAGTTGCAATAATCCGTAGACAAAAGGTAGCACAATAGTCTCCTTAGCAATCTCTGGCTACTTTCAGTAAATAGAAAATGTAGGCACTCTGAAATTTTGTTTACTGCGCAGCTGAAATAACAAAACGATTTATGGTAAGAACCATATTTTGGGGATAGTGTCTGTGCATTAAGCACAACCTGTGTTGAAGCGTGAAGTTTCTCTTTAAATTGGTGTTTCAGGCTCCTTTCCATATATTGATGGATTCTGTTAAAGCTTTAGTGCCGCTGAAGGTACAAGTAATATATCTGGGATAACACCAGCGACAGTCCAATCTAATATTGTAAATTCACATCTCTTCTCTTTTTTGCTGGTGATCAAATTGGGTTTTTTGCTAACTCTAAAATGTGCCGATGGTGCAAATGATTTCAAGCGGTTCATTAGCAAGGCAGTGCAAATAAAGGGGTTGGAAGGGATCACCAAGGAAGTGATGCCCTCATAAGTGGGGAAAAAGGGGATCAAGAAATCTGCAGCCCAAAATTCCACCTCTCCTTAGTCTGTAACACTATTTTATCTTCATATTTAACAAGGCGCAGAGCATCTTAATTTAAAAGCCATTTCTTTTTAAGAACTACTTCCAAATTATGACAGCATTGAATAATTTTCTACAGAACTGCACAGTTAGGAGAACATAGTCCTACTGGACAGAATAGCTGGAATTTCAGACTGACAATGAGGTGGCTGTGGTCAAACAAAAAGCAACAAAAACATCAGCAGAGATCTTGCCAATGACATGATAACGATAGCACTTGATAAACACGACGGCGAGATGTAGTATTAAATTGGGGATTAAGACAGTGTTGAAAGGCCACAGGTTTGTGGGTGAAACTGACCAGCCCTCTTCACATGCGCAGTATTCCTATTTTCGGAAACCATTAAATTTCAGTGACTAAAACCATGCATTTAATAATAATAAATAATAATAATACTTGCATTTGATATAGCGCCTTATCATGTCGTTCAGACATCTCAAAGGGCTTCACAGAATATACAGTAAAATGAATTGACCGTATATTTTGTAGGTGAATTGATTGTATATTTTGCACAGGAAGTGAGCAGAAGAGTAGCATTTCAGTTATTTTTTCTAATGTAATGAAGGAGGTTGAAAACCATTATTTGCTGTTGGGAAATGAGCTTTGTTCATTTGTTTGCTATCAGAAATGGCACATATCACCAAGTTGCCTTTAAATTATATTGCTATCATCCATGAATAATAACATCATACAATATTTATGGTGTAAAATAGCTGGATAATCTTTCTTGCCAACTGTATAACAATTCTCCCAGTATATTCTCTTGTGGCAGGAATATTGTATGATGAATACATTGTTGTAATATCACCATCAACATCATTTAGAAGAACAGGAGCTGCAAACAATTAAATAAGGCTTTTAAATGTCATTTATGCGATAAGTTTTATTGAGAGCATAAATTATATTGTAAAAATAGATGTTAATGAGTGAGTAATAGGCTGTTATTTAATCTGAAGAATCAGATTGCATCTATAAAGCAGCCTTGCCTCATTTGAAACTTTCTATATTACATAATGACCTTATTACTGACTCTGGTCGCCTATAATTCTATAAGGTACATTCAGCATTTATTGTTCTGTCCTATTATCATTCACACAGGATAGCTGTGCAAATATCCCCAGCATTTCTGATCTGAAGCACTCCCAAGTGTTAGAGCTTGAATATTCTGGTTGAATGAGTGTAATCCTGCCATGATTAATTAAACTACTTGCAACCCTTATGCAGCAGTGATCACATGCTTAGAGTTATTTCCATATTATGGGGGGAGGAAATGTGACTTGTGATAATGATTAAAAATTATAATAATAATAATCCTGGCATTTGATATAGTGCCTTATCACGTCTTCCAGACGTCTCAAAGTGTTTCACAGAACATACTGTAAAGTGAATTGACTATATATATTGTGGGCGAAATACAGAAGCCAATTGCGCACAGCAGTGTCCCACAAACAGTCGTGGATTGAAGTGACCCAATTTATTTTTATTAAGATTTTTTTGAAGGAATTATTACCCCCGGAAAAGTGATCTGCCAATCGGCTAACAACCGGAATCCTACTTACTGCTCGATAAACAGAGACGTGTGGAGTAAGGAAACTTGGCCAACATTTTGCCTGGCTGGGAATCGAACCCAGGTCTCTTGCTTGTGAGGCGAGTGCTTTGAGCTACAGAACGCCACTCCATAACGCACAGAAATGCAGTCAAAGCCAATGCTTAGGTATTGCCTGCTATGGGTATGACATCTTCCAACCTCAACAATAGTTTTGCTTGGAAACGTCTGAAAATTTAAGCCATTGTTATTGTTTTTAGTGATTGCATTGCAAAGTGGTGTTGTTAATGGTGGCTGAGGCGATTCAGTCTTGCTTCACCAGGTTGGGACGGTTAACCTACAGCTTGAGTGTGTAACAAAGAAGTGTGGTAAAGACCACAACACTGGACTCTTAAGAAACAGCTTGATGAATACAGATTGCAGGGATTAAGGATCACATAAAATGGGCCAAACAAACCTAATTTATCTGTACTCCTTGAATGGTTTTGTAAGTCTACTGATTCTGTGCAGGCATTTGAAACATTATGGTTTGGGTGGAAGTTGCAAGTTCAAAAAATCTGTGAACAGCATCCTCATCTTAAGCAGAGATAAATACAAAGAGAATTTAAAGAGTTCTGTAAAGCTTGACAAAGCCTTCTGAAGTAGTAATTAGTTTAGGTTTATCCAATTCAATGGATAGCAGAATCGATATTGACCTTTTCTATACCTGCCAAACAGGCCCTTCATAACTATAGATAAGGAAGTATAAAACAGCCAGGAAGTGCATTGCCTATCAAAATCACTGAAATTTTCAACCAGAAGCTATATTTATCCGAAGCACACACCACAAATGAAGCCTCTTTAATTCAGTCACACTGAAGCCATGCTGTGAACTCTAGGAACATGGAAGACAGGTTTAAAGCAAGCTTTGCTGTACGTAATCACATTAAAAGGAACGTCAACAGTACAGTGCATTGCTATAGCAGGACAACTGTGAATCTAAAGCTGGAAATGTGCAGGTTGACCAACATCTGAAAGAGAAAGATGGACTGATGGTTTGCCATCAGGACAGTTCTGATGAGGAGTCAGATCTCCAGTGTTAACCTAAGTTTCTCTTTTAGCTGCTAATTGACCTGCTGTGCACCTCCAGCATTTTCCGTTTTTATCAATAGCCACTGTCTTTAATTCATATTTACAAGATGACCTTGGCAGATGGGAACAGCAATAACACAAATTACTGAAGCTTTCATGCATTCTAAATATTTTTTGATTTGCTGGAATTTATCATCTTAATACTTTAATATCGCACCTGCTAGGTTACAAAGCATATGTAACAGACCAGCAAAAAGCATTAGGCTTGGATAAACTACTTCCAAGATGACGAACGACTGGTATTGATATATTGCAATTTTGTTTTCAGTAAATTTCAGTATTGTTTTACACCAATTTTATATGTGGGGCTTCTGATTTTTTAACTGAAAACCCCTGATTAAACACTACTGATACCAAAAATTTAAATTGGTGTTTATTCAATAAGCACCCAATAAATGGTTACCTGTCCTGACACTAACTATGCATGTGTTACTCCCTTTCTCTGTATCTCCCTCTCCCCTCCATGTGTGCAGATGTGTCTGAATCTTCTTATTATAAGTAAGTGAAAGCCCCAAAGAATGCCATTTTTAAAAAAACACCAAAACATGCAAGAGTTAGTCCTAAAATATGAATGTTTTAAACCCGTAAGACAGAAGCCACGTTTTTATGTTATGATTGTATTCCAGTGCAAGTTCTGTATACCTTAGGAACTGTGTTTACAACATTTGATACAGTGGTGAAAATAGATGCAGAGCTATAATAATCCTGAAGTGAATGAACAATTTTATCTGTTGCCTTGACACTGAGAGAAACTCCCTTCTCTTTTCAAATACTGTCACAGGGTTTTGTAAGAACAGACGGGCAGATGTAATGGTATAAATTTCTTGGCAGACCCCAAGATGATGGTTTTATGTACAGAATTTGTCTTTTCTGTACTCAGACAGAAACTGTGAAATGTCCATATAAAAGCCCCCTACTTTTCTGACACTTCTAATTTCCCAAATTTCAGCAGCACAATGACAACACTCATCTGATGTGATGATGCATAATAATATAGAATAATAATTCTTGCATTTGATATAGTGCCTTATCAAGTCTTCGAGACATCTCAAAGCACTTCACAGAATATACTGGAAAGTGAATTGCCTGTCCCACAAACAGTTGTGGATTGAATGACTAAATTATTATTATTTTTTCTGGAGGGATTATTAACCCCGAAAGCGATCTGCCAATCGACTACCCCCCCCCCCCCCCCCCCCCCCCCCCCCCCCCCCCCCCCCCCCCCCCCCCCCCCCCCCCCCCCCCCCCCCCCCCCCCCCCCCCCCCCCCCCCCCCCCCCCCCCCCCCCCCCCCCCCCCCCCCCCCCCCCCCCCCCCCCCCCCCCCCCCCCCCCCCCCCCCCCCCCCCCCCCCCCCCCCCCCCCCCCCCCCCCCCCCCCCCCCCCCCCCCCCCCCCCCCCCCCCCCCCCCCCCCCCCCCCCCCCCCCCCCCCCCCCCCCCCCCCCCCCCCCCCCCCCCCCCCCCCCCCCCCCCCCCCCCCCCCCCCCCCCCCCCCCCCCCCCCCCCCCCCTCGCTACCAACCGGTTCCTGCTTACTGCTAGGTAAACAGCGGCGTGTGGAGTAAGGAAACATGCTCAACGTTTCGCCCTGCCGGGATTTGAACCCAGGTTCTCTCACTTGCGAGGCGAGTGCTCTAACCACTGAGATACAGGACTGCAACTATCTGGTATACAGGTTACAGTTACCATTTACAGCAGGTCTTCCTATTCTAGTTAGGTTTGTAGGAACATAATAATCCTTGCATTTGATAAAGTGCTTTTCACATCTTCTAGATGTCTGAAAGCGCTTCACAGAATATCCTGTAAAGTGAATATACTGTATATTTGTGGGTGAAACGCGGCAGCGAATTGCGCACAGCAATATTCCACAAATAATAGTAGATTGAGTGACCAAATTATTATTGTATTTAATTTTTTCTTGAGATTATTATCAGGCATGTGGAGTAAGGAAATTTGCTCAAGGTTTCACACTGCCATAGTGCAGATTATTCCCATTAAACTAGACACAACAGAGCTGAAGGGCTATGACTTGGAAAAAGTACATTAAATAATAAGCATAACAGTCTGAAATATTTTTGATTCTGAATCAATTCTTAAACTAACTACTGACATATGTTCGTTTTAACCAGTGCATAATTCTGCATTATGTCCTCCCAACGTGAAAGGTGCTATATAAATGCAATTTGTTGTTGTTATAATCTGTTGAATGTTTATTGTTATCTATGTGTGGCACAGAATTTATTGTGGAGGAAAAACAAACTTCCCTTTTTTCTCTGGAAACTTCATTTTGCCTCCCTCACTTTCTTTTCTAGTCTTTTGCTTCGTTCATGAAGTAATGTTAGCCACCTTACAATTTTTCTCTCTTGAATGGAGAAGACTGAGGGGAAACCTTTAAGATTACGAAAGGTTGGAAAGTTTGGATTCATTTTCTGTCATATACAAAGAAGCTACAGGCAAAATTGTGTCGTCTTTATCTTTTCAGTATTGAGGATTTGCTGCTGTTTTGCAATTGTGCCCTTTGTATCTTGCAATTTTGTGAGAGCAGACTCACTGCAGCAATATTTCTTTTCTTTCCACAGCTAAATTTACACAACAAAGTCCAGTGACCAAATTATTCACATTTTGGTCCATTTTCATGCTACAACAAAAAAACCCACCAAAATTCCTTAATATTGAACAGTATAATATGCTGTGTATCAGAAGATGGGGGCCGAGGGGGAATCTTTATTATTCCCATTCGTTTTACCTTTTCCTTTGCTTGTTTCAATCTTACTCAAATGGAAAATCAATATGAAGACAACAAACCCACTTACTTGGCAGCTCCACCTTCTAGCTACTTAAATTACTGTTTTATGTGTGTTTTCAACTTGTTACTGTGAGGTAGTCAACTCCTATCTCAGTCTTTCATTTGCTGATTATAATGGATGCTTCTTATTGCTGCATTCAAATTGACAGTTGCAAAATTCATGAGCACAAAATAACTATAACAGTTCCATTCTATTTTTCCTCAAATAATTGGATAAAGCATTTTGCAATAAAATAAATAACAACTACACTGTCCAATGGACTTTGATACTTGGGCATTAAGAGATCTCCAAATAATACTTTTTCTTCAACTTCCTCCATTAAGGGATCAGCGCTGAGATTTACAAGGATAAAGTTACATGACTGCAGTCTGACTTCTGGCCAGCCAACAAGTCATAAATTATTTCTGCTATCTAATATGGTGCAAGGGTGGGAAAGGAGAAGATATGACAGTCCTACTTGATCCTGACATCCGTGAACTTTCAGCAGAGATCACTGGTAATGTGGGGAGGAAACTATATGGCTTTAGCTGGTTAGACTCTAGCAGTACCCTATCCATACTCTGTGATCACCAAGTCTTGGCTATCGCCAACCTGCATCTAATACGCTTGGAATTAGGTAAGTGTCCCTCTAGGAAGAGAGTGCACATTTCATTCTGGTAATAGCTCGGAAATTTCCTTGTATAAGTAGGATGTATGGAACTCTGTTTGGTTTGGATACTCTTAAACTTGGCGATGGATTTCCGCATGTGTCAGGCATTTGGCTGACACAAAATGGCCCTTTGTCGGGACTTGAGCTCTTTGTCCAGCTGACACTCAGGCCATCTTTCAACAATAACAACAACAAGATTGCATTTATAGAGCGCCTTTCACGTCGGGAGGATGTCCCAAGGCGCTGGACAGTTGGGTCGGGACCCGAGCAGGGGGGAAATGGTCAGGGTGTGGGGAGGGAAAGGAGGGAGCGAGGAGGGGGTAGAGAGTCGAGAGGGGAGCTGAAGGCACGGTTGAAGAGAAAGGTCTTGAGACCGGCCTTGAAGGAGGAAAGGGAGGAGGCGGCGAAGGCACTGGGGGATGGAGTTCCAGAGCCTCGGGGCTGAGAGGCTGAAAGCCCGGCCACCGATG
The DNA here is from genome assembly GCF_018977255.1 of Callorhinchus milii. NCBI lineage: Eukaryota > Metazoa > Chordata > Chondrichthyes > Chimaeriformes > Callorhinchidae > Callorhinchus > Callorhinchus milii. The sequence goes on along the minus strand of NW_024704746.1, from coordinate 36,082,400 downwards.
GTAGGGCGGTTGGGGCGGGGGATGTGGAGCAGACCGGAGCCAGAGGAACGGAGGGTATGGGCAGGTAAGTAGGGGGATAGTAGGTCGGAGAGGTAGGAGGGAGCAAGGCCGTGAATGGCCTTGTAGGTGAGGATGAGGATCTTGAATTCGATCCTCTGGGGGATGGGGAGCCAGTGGAGGTGAGCGAAGGTGTGAGTGATGTGGTTGCGAAGCCTGGTGCGGGACAGTACACGAGCTGCAGAGTTCTGAATGAACTTTCGTATGAGATGTTAAACTAAGGCTCTGTCTGCCTTGTAGAGATCCCTTGACATGATTCAAAAAGAGAAGAGTAATAACTGGGGATGAAGTGTTGATGTACATGGAAACTATTGGTTAAACAGTTACAACTGCAAATCATAAAAATTTGAAAAGTAGGCATTAAATTATGTTATTGCCAAACACATTCTGTTGCTTATTTAATGTGTTTTGAAAGAAGTCTCAATAATGTTAGTGTCCAAAACTGGCTGGAAAGCCCCAGGAATCATTTTGAGGGTGGTAAATGCCCTTTCTGATCTTATTGCGTACACCGGCCTAACTCAATTAGGAAACCCCACAATTTTAACCACCCTATAAATAAAGCTCCATTGAAAAGGTCTGGCATTCTGGCAGGAGGTGACAGTAGGAAATGACATTAAAACGAGAATCCATTCACACCTAAATTTACATCCTAATTTGTTTATTGCCTATGCTACTAACCTTGGTGTTGGCAGAATAACTATTGTCAATGAATTCATGATTTATTGGTTTCCATTACTGAGCCACCAGTTCCAGGATTAATGTTTCACACAAGCCAAATAAAATAGATGAGAAAGATAGCAATTCCCATATAAAGAGGGAATAACTCACTGTGACAGCCACAATATGGAATTTATTTCACAAGTCTGAAAAGACCAGTAACTCATTAGCCCTGTAGGTACCATGAATATATTAGTATCAAAATAAGCTCTGCATTCTGCCATTGCATTGTTTGATTTTTTTTATTACGCTCACGTTGAATTTTAATCATTACACTTATTTAGAAAAAAGAAATTAATGATTTATCTGGAATAGTGGAGCATTAGGGTGATGCAGGAATCAGCTCCACTAATAGTTTTAACAGGAACATTGTCTATGGTGTATGTGTTTTTCAAAACGTGCATTATTTATCTAAAAATATATAAAGTGGAGAATGTAACTTTGTCAGTCTCTGTCCAGAATATCAGCAAAGCTGGATGCCTTGTGTACCTGTGTTTTTTGTACACAGTGTTTCATCGTTTTGTCCATGTGAGTTTGGTTAGATCTCGCTTTTCCCTTCCTTCTTGAATTTGTGGTGAAAATATACTTGCAGATTTTAGGATTGAATATCAGGACCAAAATTTACTTACAACATTGTAAAAAGATAGTATTTATTCTCTGTTCAGCAATTTAAGAATAAATCCCCTAATTTTGCATGATCTTAGTTTTAATAATAATAATCCTTGCATTTGATATAGCACCTTATCACATTGTTGAGACATCTAAAAGCGCTTCACAGAATAGATTGTAAAGTGGATTGAGCATCTACTTGTCTACAAATTTAAGAATGTGTGCAGAATTCTATAAAATTGATAAATATAACTTTCATTTACAAGTGGCTTTCTACAGTTTTGTTTTGAAAACTGACTTTCAAATTAAGATTGAATTCTGTACATCAAATGTTGGTATTGCGGTGGATAAAGACTTATGTAGAATTTCAGGCTTCTGGTAACCTCATGGAAGGTGTCCAACATAATACCAGGAGCCTGCTCTCCCAACTGGGGTGAAGCTTACTGCCTCTTCTACAATAGAAGCACATCAATCTGTTCAGGCTCTAGGTCAATGGTGTTCACCTTTGAGCTGATAAGATTTGCCAGTGAAAAAATCTCCATGGACAGTGCTTTTCCTTATTAGCACAGCTTCGGTAGTGAATGAACCTGCACTGCTAATGATACTTTTGTTTAAGTGCTGAAAGCAGTGTTTCACGAGTTAGGTTTGGATGTGCAAAATATGGAATTTGATACGTAGCAAGTCAAAATAGGTTTTATTTTATATCCCAGTTTTGTGTGAAAAGCCTCACACAACCGTGATTTTAAAAAGAAAAATTCTATAATTCTTTTCAAGGTCATAAGAATTTTTCTCCTTTTTCCCTCTTCATAAATATAATTGTGTTTTTTGTTTCTTACTTTGAGGAATATTGCTTCTTCAATTTCTTTGCTGACCCCTCCTTTCCTGACAGTCATTGTGGTGTACAGTTTTAAGACCAGGTTCAACCTTTCAGTACGTTGATCGAGTGGCCATTCTTCAATTGTCAGCCTGAATAGAATGTTTAACTGTGGGGAGCACCTATGTGAAGGCTTGTTCTACTCGCACCAAATATACTTCCACAAGTGAGTTTTCCAGGAATGGTCATTCGATAGTAGTTGAGTGCAAGATTTATAGGCAATTTTGCCTTTCTTAGCCCAGAGACATTGAGGCCAACTGTAATGCCCTTATTGCTGCCATGACTAAAATTGGCTAACTCAGTGTAGATTAAATATTGAACCTCAGATTTTCCAGACCTATAAAATTCATCACTATCTTGAGTATCAGGGTTTATCCAATGGGCCGTCATCAATAATGATTGAATCTAGAATTACAATAAAGACAGAAAAGATTTATTTGAAGCATGTCATCAATAATGGTTGCCTGTATTCATTTAATCCAATTTACTTGCATTACTTTATCAGATAAAGGACCAGATTCACATTCAATCCACCCGCTACAGTGAAATCTTCATCAATTTCAATCTGGGTGTAATCAGATTTGATGCTTTATTACTTTATAAGAAATTCCTTGGAGTGTTTAGTTATTCTAACATCAAAATTGTTGACAAAGATTTCATTGAAATAATCAGTACAAATCCAACAAAGAAACTAATTTGATAAACACAGGATGCATACATTAAATATGTCAATGTATTCACCTCAACTAAAATTATAACCCTCAATAAGAAATACGAACCTATACTAAATTTTTGAATAAACTAAATTACTAAATAAAAAACTAAATTACACACAGTAATTCTGAACCAGTAATATTAAATTGTAATGTTCTGCTGTTTGCATATCAGTGGCAAAATTGAAGCAATGCAATTTATGTATTTTATGAATCAGTTGTGTTGGTAAGTAAAACAAAGGTATTATTCAAAAGGTGACTACAATGATGCTTGTTGGAGGAAACTAAGCCTGCTTTGAAAGATACATTATTATATTTTCTGTAATGTTTTGAAAGAATTTGAAACTGTTGTTTTTGAAATACACATAATTTGTTTAACAACAAACGATTCAATATTGTAGTTTCTAATGTTGCACAACAAAATTTTGTTACCCTCCTCCATTTAATCTTTCAAAATCACTGTTTCATGGTGAGATTTTGTCAGTCAAAGTCTGGCACCTTACCCGAGTGACTGTTCTTCATGCATCAGTTCAGACAGTGAATGTCAGGTTGATCCTGTCATTTCCTAACATCTTCCAGCAGGGCTTTCTGGATAGTGATCATGAAAGGGAATCTTGACTGCTTTCTCCAATCCGTAATCCAGAGGTGATCTTGGGTAATTTGGCACAAATGAGAGATCAGCATAAATGGGACATTCTATGTCTGTTATGTCGCCATTTCCTGTGCAGCAGTGACTTTACCACCAAAACCATTGGGAAGTTCAGTTTTGCCCGCTCCCCACCGTATTCTACCGTATTTATATGTATATATAACATTTTATGTATAACCTTTACACCCTTGCCATTAAAACATCAAGTTGTTCAGCGTTTATTTGCCTCTGAAGTTTCTGGCCATTCTTAGACGGTCAACAGAGGCAAAATCCAATTGTCAAATCACTTTCTGTTTCATGTCCATTGCCTTAAAAGATTGTGCAAGCTTTTCTCAGTGTGTTCTACCACTTATATTAAGCACCTGCACCCTCCTGTAGTATTCTCTGCCAGAACATCTGTTCTTCCTCCAGGATATTGGCTGTGGAACATGTCCTCAGTCAACACTGTTTTCTTCAATCTCAGCTCCTTTCGGTTGGTCTGTGGCATGTGTGTTGCTTCTGCTTAACATCAGATTTATATTTAGATGATTTTATTGCAAGGAAGTCACTTTCACAACTTTTTCACAGCTCCATACAAAAGTAGCAGATTTTTGTAAATTTATATCTGCTTGTTGCGGGGGTGGCTAGGGAGGAAAAACCATGCAACCTTGAAAATTGTCATCAAAATGCATAAGCATTTAACCATTCAGATAATGATCCGTGACCCTGTGCACAACTCAGAAAACTGTTTACATAACAGTTCCTTGCGTCCTCCAAATGCAAAGTCAGAACTTGAATGTTAATCCAAAGAGTGGGAGAAATATAGTTTGCTTTGTGTATAAAATCAACAAACTGCAAACTCTCTGGATGGGTAGATTAGAAGGACCATTAGTTTATCCTACTTGAAACTGTTACTGGCTACAGTGTTGTTATATCATATTCATTCACTGCTACCCACCAAAACTAATTCTTTACTTTAAACTTACACTGAGCGGATTACCACTGAGAGTAAATGTGTCCTTTGCCTAAACTGTGCCCAGCCCTCAAAGATTTAGCTTTACCCTCAGTAACCTCTCTAAAGACTTTCCTCTCATCTGATCACCTGAGCTGTAATTTGAAGTCCTGTTAGTGGGGGATATGGCTGGACTGAATGTTGTGTATCTGCATGAACAAGAAGGTTGGAATTTTACTGATAAGAGCCAATCTGGATACTTGTGGTTTTGGAACTGTAAATGATGTGCCAGTGCAATGTGACATGCTTGAGAAGGTTGCATGGAGTTCTTAAAGAAACTCTGATGTTAAGCAGAAGCGACCGTATTGTATATACGCAGGTAGTTTATATTGAAAATTTTAAACTTGTATCTGAGTTACAGCAACAAATCCTATTTTCAATCAATTTTCCAATTTCTAATCTTAATACTGCACCTGGTTCTATGTCTGTGTGAAGGAATCAGCACAAAGTTTTTCTACATTTCTTATCTGCCAGGTAATACCATAATTGATAAACCATATCATGGGCGGACTGATAACCTCGACAAAAGCTACTGGATAACCTCTCCACATGGTTGCTTGGATAAGACCGAGACATGTTGTCCCTTGCTAGAGTTGCTCTGTGACAACCTTATCGCTGTATTTGCATGTGCAAATCACAGGGTAGGCTTAAGTCTCTGCAAACCAAAGTTTCCTTCCCCGCCATACAGGATGTAGCACAATCCTGCAAAAGCAGCATAAAAAAACAGACATTTAAAAATTAAGCTAAAAGTAATGCCAATTACAGTGGAAAAAAGGTGGTAGAAATAATCCTGTGTAGCTATTCCAGTGTCTTGCTATCACTGCCCCATACAAAAGCAACCCTTTGGAAATTAGGCTATTTTAGTATTTTTCTAATATCCTCTTCTCCGAAAAGTGTTCATGCTAGGAGACAGTTTGAAACAGCAGTCATATTAATAATAATAATAATCCTTGCATTGGATATAGTGTCATTCACATCGGGAGGACTTCTCAAAGTGCTTCACAGGATATACTGTGATGTGTAGTGACTGTATTTTGTGGGCAAAATTATGACGTGTGGAGAGAATTCCACCTGGGTCTAGATTTAGTCAATTAATGTAGCATTTCATAATTCTAAATTCCCAATTGTTGGAATTTCTACCCCTATGATGATGATTATCATATAATGGCAGAACTTTCACCCCTTGTTTTTATTATTAAAATCTTGTACCTGAAGCAAATCACCTGTTGCTTCTTTTGGAACAAAGTAACATTGTGTACCATTTCTTGCACTAGGTCAGTTACTTCGACTGAAGATGTTTCGAGAGGATCATGGCTCCTGGATGGTGATGTTCTTTTCCACTATTCTGTCCCTGTTCATCTTCTCTAATATTTACAACATGTGCCTCACACTCGATGGAAACATGAGGTAAGTTTGTGAGCAATTATTTCTGCTAGTGAGGCTTCCGGAATAACCATCCTAGCATCTTCCCATAGCATCAAGCTTTTTTTTTTGAAAAAGCATCCAGCATCCTGCCTTAAACCACCTTTCCTGTTAACCAGTTAGACATTGACTGTGCTGCTTTTGTTTAAATCAAGACCTTAGTTCACAGTGTTATGGTCATTGATTATCTTGCCTACGTTTGAGAATGTGACCGAAATGAAAATTCACAGGTGTATCGTTGAATTAAATTGACACATTTTTCAAACTGAAACATTCCTTAATTCATGGCATTGCCACTCAGCCCTGAGATGAGAGGGGGTTTGATGTCATTTTCTCTGTGCTTTACCGACGGAGGAATCTTAAATCTGTCATATTCTTTTTCTGCGAACTGCTTGTCAATTACAGATCCACTTTATGATTCCAGATTCAGCCACACTTTGTGAACTCAAGCCAGATTCAAACAGGATCTTCACTGAGTAAATCACCCAGTAACGTTTAACTCCTTTACTGGTGCAAACCTAAATATAGATCTGAACTAAGTGCCTTCTGGGCTTTCATTGCAAATCAGGAAGGAAGTGCTGGGGAAGAAAGTTAAGAGTAACAGCAGTGATGTGGAAACCTAAATGGGAAACTTACTCATGGCAGCCATGCGCTGATGGTTTCCGTTTCAATTTTCATATCTTATTGCAATTGTAACCTGGCCACTGCTTGTTTCTTTTTGATTTGTATTGAGAGATCTCTGAAAATGTTTTTATTGCAGTGGGTGCAGCTCAGGCCTTGCTATTTTTTTCCCTGAAGCTCACGATACTGTTCCTAATGGCTGAACAGCAACAGCCCTTCACTTCACAACAGATGGCTTTGTGTATTGCTGCTGAATTTGATTGACACCAGCTTCAGCTTCAGTCTCAAACTGGCAGGTTCAAATCGCCCCATTGATGAAAGGTGTTTAGATTTTGTGGGCCGCTGTTTGTGATTTCTATTAATAATGAATAGAAATTGAAGGAATTGAAGTTTCAGATTAAGTATGTTTTGAACTGTTGCAAGTTTAGAGAGGCTGTCAGGAAAGAAAGCAGGTTTGGTTGTGTACCTAAATGCATTGCCAAAAATAATAAATAACAGTAATAATATTCTTTACATTTGGTATAGTGCCTTTCACTTCAAGACTGTGTTTCAAAGCACTTCAAGGGATATACTTTAAAGAGGAATGACTGCGTTTTTTGTGGACAAACTGAGAAGGAGAAGAGAGATTTAAATTCTGCAATGTCTGTCTATCCAGAGCCATGTAGTGGTACCCACACTGGTGTTGAAACTAACTAACATATAGCACGTTTACAGTTTTCTGCATTGTTAAATTTGTAGCTCGTCCAATTCCAATAGTCTAAATATATGGATTGGGAAAGGATTGGAAACGCAGGCTCTTAACCCTCTTGTGTTGTTCTGGCACAAGAATGAAAGGGTTGGTCCTAGTAAGGCAATTGCAGTGGAGAGCTTTGAACTTGGGTCCAAGACTTTAGACTTCCTCTTCAGTTGGTTACCTTGTAGACCTCTGATGTCGGATACTCTTGAACAATGTCAATCACCTCCTTTTCCTCCTTTTCTTCATCTTGGTTGCTAGGTCATGTGAATGGCAGGTTCCTCACAAGCACTCAATAGTGTCAGATATGGGAGCTGTAGAGACTCAGCTTTTTGGTCAAAAATTGTCCTGTCAACAAATTGCTGAACTGAAAGCTAAAACCTGCTGAAGTGTAATTTGGTGGTTTATTTCACACTATTTTTCACACTTGTTTGCCTCTAATGGATGTTAAGTTTGACTTCTTAGTGCTGATCAATTTCCAGTTGTTAACCTGTTTTAATTTGAGCAATTATTTGTAAGCCTCAATGTAGCACAGTGGTAAATTGTACATCTGCACCAGTAATAAATGGGACTAATTATGAGGTACCCATCCATCCAGGACTCAGAAGGGACAAGTCCACTGGTTATCTTTGTTGAAATCTGGGTTTTATTTTTAATCCTTTTTTTTAACACAGTTCTCATTAGTGGAGAAAATGGGGTGAAAAATGTGGCCTGTGATGGTGATGGGATAATTATCTTCTCACATGTTGCATTTTCCTTCTCTATGAATGGTTCACAGTGTCTGATTCCCATAGAAACACTGAACTACGTTTTCAAGTTATTTGCTAATCTCCAACACAGTGGAGCCTTCAAGTAATCCTGAAATCAAAGTTGCTCTATGTTAGTTAAACAGAATATGAATAGACCACAACCACGAGAGCAATTTTTTTTAATGGTCATTTTGATTTATTACTGGAGATATTCTTCATCTGTCTCTGCATCTACATTTGCTGTGCAGTTTTTCTGTGTATGTTGATGCATTAAAAGTTGGTTGTCTGTGAAAATTGAAAGAGAACCAAAAGAGCAACATGTTGAGATTTGAATACAAACCAACCCAGATTTGTTGACCCAATTGTTTTATAGTTCTTCAGAAAATGTCATCTGTGAATGTATATAGTGATGTCTATAACTGGAATCTTTAATAGTCACGCAAATGGGGATTCCATCTGGGAACCAGAAATACATTGTGCTGACCTGCAGTGACACTGCTCTGATGTGATCTAGTTGCGGAGCAAGGTTCATGCAATGAGATTTCTGAAATACTGCAGATTAGACCTGTGTATATCCATTTGTTAAATGAACAATCACTCACCAGGTACATCACCATTCAGAAAAATGTCCATCTGTGTTGTAGTTCACTTCTGTCTGCAAAATACAGTCACTATGCTTTACGGCAAATCTGTTGAAGCGCTTTAAGATGTTTTCCTGACGAGAGAAGGGCTAGATCAAAGCAAGGATTATTCTTCTATCTCACCTACTCTGTGCATTGAGTTAAAATTGAAGTTAATCCACTGGGTGGTGCTGTGGCAAACGTTTTGATCAGAACTTGCTTTGCATATGGAGAAGTCAGAAGAGCTTTAGACATATCCCTTCTCAACAAGGCCTTTGTTAAACAACCCCATAGTGTGAGCACCCTGGTGGTGCTACTAAGGAGGGTTAAGATTTTGTGAGTACCTCTTTTCAAGTTTTCAATGTTATCTATTGTTTTCCACGTCAGTCCACAAACCTTGCTGTTTTGTCTCCAAAAAGGCCATTTTGCAAAACTGTCTGCCAACAAAATCTGAACCTCAGTGCTTCTGTGATGGTGAGACGTTTTATCTCATTCATTTTATCTCATTCATTTTATTGTTATTATTGCCGTCTCACATGACCAGTTTTCCCTTTGTTCTGTGCTGTTTCCGCATGAAGGTGGAAATGAAAAAGCAGGTTGGCACAGATACAAATCCCAGCTCTCTCCACAACCCTGAGGCTGAGGGAACCACTCAGATGTTGCTTCCTAGATCTTTCTCTCAGAAGTTTCTTTTTATTGGAAGCGCTTTGTGAACTTGTAACCTCCCCTCCACCCACACACTCTCCTTTTTACAAAATAAAAGGCGTCATACAAATACAGAGGGATTTTGTCAGGTTTGCAGGTTGCCAGCTTTCATGCAGTAGTGCAATTTACACCAGAATCTTCTGTGGTTTGAGGTCAGTAATTGCAGGGAATGATTGGCCCCACTTCGGTGGCTGTTTTTTTTACTGTCCATTTGTATTTTCCCGGATTGTTTTTCCTGGCTGTCTAATGGACAGTCTTCTTGAATGGGAATTCAGCACTGCATCTGCTGTTGAAATGATACTTTGGAAGACACTTTGTGACTGTCTTCTTAGGGACATTGTTTTCAAGGGACATTGAAGTATTGGAAAGTGTTCAGAGAAGAATGACGAAGAATGATTCTGGGATTTGGTGCTCTGAGATTTGGACAGACACTTGCAAATCTGAACCAGTTTTCATTAGAAAAACAGAGTGAAGCGGAATCATTAAGCTCTCCAAAATAATGAAAGGATTATGTCAAAAAAATAAAGTTTAAACCTTTTCATTTTTTAAAGATTTTCGTCAAAAGCATATATGACGAAGAAGGGAATAGAGGATATGGACGAGGAGATTAGGAGGGGTGGGGTTTCACATGGAGTTTAAACACCAGCATGGGCTACTTAAGGGAATGGTTTGTTTCATGTTGTGTAATGCTGTATGCAATGATTCGGATTGAGCAAAGAACTGGTGCTCACATGGACAAATATAATCGGCCTCAAGTGGGAAAAAAGATTGTGTTAATTTCTCTAGTGATAATAGAGATGCATCGACAAACTCAACGAAAGGGAGTCAATAAATTACCATCAAAAATACAGATAAATATCTGGTTAGAAGGTTAGGGTTACGTGTAGACCAAAATTCTTAAATACATGGTAAATGGTGATTCCTGTGCTGCAAGTAATTTATCTATCAAAGCAACCAGCCACGGGTTTGTGATTACCTCCTCGTTAGCCATTGGAGAGAAAAGACTTCACCTCCTCTGTATGATTTCAAGTTTTATTCCCTGTCTCATCTTATTCGAGCGAGGACAGCAGTCAGGGCATGGCAATTGGACTCAGTACCTTTGGACAAGGGAAAGGGACAAATTAGCTAGGGCAAATTAGTAAGGCTTTCTTCCAAATCGTTCTTGTGGTTCCGTTTCTGATTGCAATCCAGTGGCTCTTCCTGGATGTGTGATTGTCTGGCGAACACAATCATATAGCCTGCTGATAGGCACTAGCTCCCAAGGCGAGGTAACAGACGCCCACAGAACCATTCCTCAGAAAAGAATCATTGCCGTTGGAAGAAGAGAGGAGGGGGGACAATAGATTTAAAAATCTCTCAATGGTCCATTGAATGGGAAGATGATGTAACATTCTCTGCTATTCTGCCTTTGTATGATTTGTGGTAAAGCAGTGACCCGTAACAACACTGATCTTCAGTTGTAAAGTTTTTATTTATATGTGACACAAAGGCAACAGTGTAACAGATTTGATTCAGGGCTTTGAAAAACTGACGCTCATTTATGTGGTTAATACTCCCTGTTTTGCTTTCTGCCCCTACATGCTTTCACTGCTCTGTCTTTCAATAAAAGATAATTCTGCGCACCATCAACATAAGATAAAAGAACCAACTGGATTGCTTCTTTGGGTGGTGATGGATTTCCATTCGATGTAAATAAACCGAAGGATGCAGGCTTTTTGCAATGCCTGCAACTGTAGTTCAGTGAATCTGTATTGCCTTAAATAATGAACGTTTTTGTAGAGCGTAAACCTCTTCTAAGTGACGAGATATTCAGTAAAAAAACAGGAAATAAAAAACACAGACAGCATTTCCAGTCCTATATATTAATGGTTAGAAATCTCATTTCCAGCCTCTCGAAGTGTCTGCATCTGCATAAATCATTCGCTAATTAACCACTGTTATTTAATTAGGGTCATCTTTTTGTGGACCAGTCATTAATCATACCTAATTTAGATTATGCCTTCTGTTCCTGCATTTGCAGTCTCTATTGAGACTAGTTTCCCTGTAGCTTTTCACAGCTGCACCTCGGTATTGTGTTGTGCCTTTGTCTGGTGCTTACAGGGGAGGGGAACAATGTGGAGAACAGATGACTGAGATCATCAGTATCGAACCAGGCAGAGATTCAGGCAGCTAATTGGGCTCTTGGCAAAAATGAAGCGGTTTGATGCAGGCACGTTTTGCTTTTTTTAGCACCAATGCTGAAGGGAGACATTTAAGCAGCTGCATTCATTTTTCACTGAGCTACACTGTCATGCAATTATTCAATCCCTTTGGGTTGGAACTAAATGCTTTATGGGTGGCAAATGACTTGGAGCCATTCTGCAACATTTCAAGTTGATGCACTCTTTGTAGGCTGAAGTGTACGCGAATTACTTCAGTTGCACTTCAATACGTGAAATGAACTTGTAGGATCCTGGTGAGTCAAAGATGCAGAAATATTCAACATTGCTTCTTCACCAATGCAGTTTACGTCAAGTGCATTTGTTCTTCACCAGTTAGATGATAGAAAATCAGATTCAGCCTTCCAATACTTGGTATGAATGTATACTCGGCCCTTGTTTGCCACAGATTTCAGGACACCATTTGCTGTGAAAGTAATGGACAATACTATGATGGAGAACACTACTAGGGTGATTTGAGCCCAGATCAGAAAGGAAAAAAATAGGCATTGGAGCTAGTAAGTGGTAGAGTCCTGTAGTGGATTGATTGGAGCACTCGCCTCGCAAGCAAGAGGACTTGGGTTCAATTCCCGGGCAGGGCGAAACCCCCTTAAGCAAGTTCCCTTACTCCACACGCTTCTGTTTATCTAGTAGTAAGTTGGAACCTGGTTGTTAGTTGATTGGTGGATCGCTATCTGGAGATAATAAATAATTCCTTGAAATACATTTTTTAAAAATGTGGTCCACTCAATCCACGACTATTTGTGCGACAATGCTGTGCACAGTTGACTGCTGCGTCTTGCCCACGAAATATACAGTCTATTCACTTTACAGTATATTCTGTGAAGCACTTTGAGACAGCTCAATGTGATAAGCCGTGATAAGGTGCGATATCAAATGGATGGATTATTATTAAAAGTAACATTAGAACAAACATTCTACACAAATAAAATTATGAAAATGTGGCATACTTAGCCGCCAGAAAGCTGGAGAGTCTGAATCAATTTGGTTGTTTAAAAGGGAGATTGATATTTGGGAAGTAAGGGCATGAAAAAGTATTGGAGAAAAGGCAAGAACATGGGTTTTAAAAGATCTGTTGTGATCTAACAAACCAGTAGAATAAACTCGATGAGTTAAGTGGATTACTTCTGTTCCTTAGTGCTAACCGTTGTGAACACAAAGTGATGTTACCTCACGTACATTCATTTGCCACCAGAGTTAATAAACTGTTTAAAGAAGCTGCTCTAACACCCTGAGCCCTTCCAGACTGCATGCCAAGCAATGAAGAAGTATGTGTTGTCAGCTTTTCGGTTGCACTGTTTGCAGGGAGAATCTCTTGCAAGATTGCCACTGTGAAACAGTAACCTGCATCTTTCCACTCCCATCTTCTGCTCCTATGTATGTGGGGACCAAATTGTGGTAAATATAGCTGTTAACATCTTTGTAATGAAGCGCTCTGGGTGCTATATAAATATAAGTTGTTGTTGTATTTGACTGGGTACTGGGCAGGATCCTCAGTGGGACTCTTGTTGAATGCTGCATGGACAATTTGGTAAAATGTATCAAACTCTCCATTCAGTTGCATTGAAGTCACTTGTTGTGGGGATCAAGGGGATGGGCAGAGAAGTAAGAATGACGTTCCCAGTCATTGTAATTTTTTTTAATACTGAGATATTCTTCAAATATTATGGAGCATGTTAAAGGAGCATGTGTGAAACCCATCTATAATCCACACATTGACAATAGTGGAATGATTACATTTCTAGACAATCGACGTGCGTAATCGCAGTAATATTGCATTTGATTGCTACCGTTATTATATTTTTAATTGTCTGAAACTTGTATGAAACACATTTCCTACGTGACACTAGGAACCTATCTGGGGCTTGGTATTGCAGCTAATGGTTTATTGTGTGTATGTTGCCTGCCTTTCCTGATACATTCAAAGTCCCCTGTGAAAACCTTGAGAGTTCTTCATTAAAAATAGAAAGTAGAGATATTCAGCAGATGTTGCTGCCAAATATCTGGCTGTGACATTTGTGCACTCTTTGTTCAAGAGTCTATAATAATAATAATAATAATAATAATCCTTGCATTTGATATAGCGCCTTATCACGTCTTCTAGACGTCTCAAAGCGCTTCACAGAATATACTGTAAAGTGAATTAACTGTATATTTGTGGGCGAAACGCGGCAGCCAATTGCGCACAGCATAATCAATGTGTTGCTAATTGATCAAAGGAATCATCTTGGCCCTCACTTTAAAGCTGTTTGTCCTAAGTTGCATCAGGCATGAAAAGGACTGGTTGGGTGATAACACCACTTACAGAATAGGGTGGTAGTACAGAATGAAGCAAGTGGATAAATATGTATGGTAAACTGAAGGCACTGGTCATTCTGGATTAATGTAAGAAGTGAATCCGCTAATTTTGTCAAAGTGTGATCTAGATTGTGGTGTTTTCTTGATGGGGCTTCTTAATAACTCTTCTGATTCCCAAACTGGGACTCCTTTTGGTAACTGGAAGCAGATCACATCCGTCAGTGAAACATGCTGAAGATTACTAGAAAAGAGTTCCGATTTAGGACTCATTGTTATTAATCAATTCTGTTAAGAAACACTGCAACTTAGACCTCAGTGCAACTCTATATCCTGTACCAAAGAGACTAAAATTATCTTCAATGATGTGTTAAGCTGAAATGGTGCACCTCTAACGAATTTAAAATATCAAAAAGAAAATGTCTTCCTTTATTCTAAATGCATCAGTCTCTGTTTTACCTCTTATGTATGAAGGCATTCAATCCATACACATCTGTTGGTAGCAAAAGTATGCCAGAGGACGAGAAATCGTTTAGCATGTTGACCTTTCACCTTGGGGGACTGTTTGTATGCAAAAATGGGTTAAAGTGGTGGATAATATCTGGCTGTATTTCTCTTTCAGGTGCATTTTCAACATGTGCTGGTTTATTTCTTCCAAAGATGGTTGTGTTCTTCAGGAAGAAATTTATTTATGAGCAGGAATTATTTCTGCCAAATAAGCAGCATTCGGCAAAAGCTCTCTCCACCCCACACTCTCTTTAATTAGATCAGTTGGTTTGATGCAGAGCAGGACAAATGGCAAGTAAATAATGAATTCTGAGTTGTTAAAATCATTACAAAATATGCAAAGGGAGATTATTCCAAATTTGATGTGTAAGAAAAGGATTAACTGAGCATAAAATTGGATAATCAATGCTAATTAAGACAGTGTGTGCGTGTGTGTGTATGGCCGGGGGGTGTTGAGCAAGGACACAAAGTCAGCACAAGTTATGATCTGGAAAAGAAAGAAGCTCAAGCAAACAAACTAGTAGGGTGCTCAGCAATCCCATTTTGTTTTGAAGAGAAGTGAGTAAACGTTAACAGAGAGCCTGGCGCAATATCGGATTTCTTCCCGATGAAAAGTAGCAAAGGAATTTGCTGTCCTCCATATTGCATAATTTTTCAAATGCAACTGATGTTTATTCATTCACAGCCGGCAAAGGAAAAGCCCTAATTATTGCTGGCCTTTCTGTGTCCAAAGAGCGGTGTTGGGATGAACTGCAAGAGCACAATTCTTATCAGTCTGAATTTAAGGTTCTAGCTTGTAAATGGATAAGAGATGTGATTTTTTATTATGAGACAATAGCTACAGTCGAATACTTACAAATCAATCCAGGAGGGAGGGCACTCTGGTTCCACAAAGTGTTAGCTCAACTATTTTGCCTTATTCATGATTGTTAACTGCTGCATTCCTAGATTGTAAATAGAAGATCCAATGTGTGCATGTCTGTGTATGATAGATATATTTAATTTACACATATGCCAGATATAATCACAAACTATGTGAAATTTTGTACTTTAAAAAAGTACCTGCTTATGAAACGGGCAAATTAATATCCATAATGCTGGTGATTATTTATTGTAACCGATCTTAAATGAGCTGAGCCATTACCATAATCTTTATGGTGATTGCGACAGGCTGAAAGGATTCTGAGCAACCAGGTGAGTATTGAAATGATTGCTGTGAGGCGTTTGTGACTGGGTCTTATTCTATCATTGGTCGGCACAAGTGTTAAGTGATGTGTGAACTTGAAAGCGGTGGTCCCTGACTTACATTCTGCTGCAGCAGCCTATTTCCACTTTATTGCTTCGTTTCCTCCTTTTTTCAATGTGTCACAAATTTTGTCAGCTTACTGATAAGTGTCATTGTTGTAGGGCTGGGAGAATGAATGTGCAGGAGGAGTCTGGTACAGATGTAGGTTTTTTAAGGAAGCCAGATCACTCCTTTCCATCAAAGGGAGAAAATTAGCACTATATATATATGGTTGCTGGTTTGCTTATTTTTCTTATTGTTACAATGAAACAGTCATGTATTTGATGGGAAAACTATTGTAACAAGAATTTAAAAACTTACAAGGTTGTACCTTAATGTCGGAACCATGATCTAATCGGATTTTGTTAGTAAAATGTTTCTCCCTGTTGTAAGGGTTCAATCTTCTGTGAATGTCATACATTCTGTAACACTGACTTAACACAGTGCAGTTTGCTGGACTGTTTCACTGTCACAATATTTCCAGTGTAAAGCATGCGACAGATGTACACAATGTAAACTGAATTAATGACAAACCGAATGCCATTCTATCTACTGTGTGAGGACTGATGAGCGAAATACTTTTTAATTACTTATGCATTGATTTCCTAAATAATATACAGTAAAAAAAATCAAAATATCATTTTAAAGCAATGAAGGGAAAGAAGATGGATAAAGAACATGCATCTCTACATTGTGTCCTCCCTGACTCTCCAGCTCTGTCCGAGTGTTCATTCATTGAACAAATGGTTGCTTCCCAGGATGCATGACCAGAAGATTGCTAGGCTTACACCTGATTAATTTTTTTTGTTTTTTAAATGGAAGGGAAAACTGTATTGAAATCATGCGATCGAATCCTGGCTACCCATTCAGCACTCGATATTGTCAAAATCAGCACTGTTGAATGTTGTATTGTTGCACATATTCTGCTGTCTCAAAGGATTAGATGGTACGTTATACAGGAACTAGCATTGCATGAATTGCTAAGATAATAACTAACACTTGACCCTTATCTCTGAACTCCACACATCAATGCAGAGCCCCCAAGAATCTAATAATGCAGTGATTAATGCTGTGGCACCAGCTGTATGGGAGGGACTGAGGAGATGATGGCTCCAGTGGGATAGCTTGAGATGCAATAAAGCCTCTGCAGGTCAGTCTCAGGTCCCTGGACTTTTCCAGGCAAGTTCAGAAAGAGCCCTTCACCCTGTCATGATGCAGGACGTTACTTTGAAGCAATTATTTCTGAGCTGCCATATATCTGTCACAGACTAGGAATTTGGTATAATGCAGAGGGACCTCAGTCAGGTACTCGTTCTGCTGCCAGCTGGTACCTCCAACATGAAGAGCCATCTGATGCCCTCCAGGAGATGTGCTGACAGGCTCCTAGGGAGATAATAGATGTGGCAACAGCTCACATTCTCAGCAGGAAGAAAGGGTTCACAGTGAAAACATGCTGAAGGCATTCCAAATAGTTCATTAAAACTGCTGCACAAATGAGCCACAGATACAATGTTTGCCATTATGAAACTCTTTTTTAAAAAGATACTCCCCAAAAAATCATAATTCTAAGATTACTGTAGCAAAGATTCCCTATATCTTAGTGACATTTTTTAAATATTCTGTGTCATCACAACATTTAAGTGGCTGACTGTACACGAGCATCAAGAATTCTGGCTGTGCTCTCCAATGTGAAGACTGTCAATATTTGATTCACGAACTGCAAGATTCCTGTAAACTGTTACTTCCCATGAACTGAGAGAATGAAATCTATATTATTGCCCAAAAAATTTAATTTATTTTATTAAAAATTGAATCACTTTATCGTAATAAGTAGCACAAGAACCTTCATACGCAATGGAAATTTTGCAAACAAATTTACTGCTGAACCTATAAATCAACTGCTTAATTTATGAACTGCCTTGTGTGGGTGTGAATGAGTGCCGAAAGTTATTGACCAATTTGGAGATGAGCTTATTAATGTGCAAAATCAATTGGGAATGAATGTAGAAGGTGCTAATGTTTCTCCCTCAGTGGTGCAGTGTGTTGGAGTTTCAACAGACTGTATGAGGCAGAGGGAGAAAGCAGGACCATTCCTGTGATTCCGCACAATTGGAGTTTCTGATCTCAGCTGCTGGAGATCCACTTCCCATGGGAAGGGAATTAAGTTTCTTTGCACACCTCATAGCAAGCAGTCACACAGCAGTGAAGGCTGGGTGGTAACTTACTTGTTCTCTCAGTTGGAGTTGTTTCACGGTCTAGAGAGATTAGAGAGAAAATAAAATGCTGTAAAGCAAAAAAAGTTGCTTGTACTGCACCTGTTACTTTCCCGATTTATTAATAATAATCCTAAAAATAATGCTTTTGGTATGACACATTTCACATTGAGAGATATGATTATCAATTTATAAGATTATAAATGCAATGCATTTTGAAACTCAATAGACAACCATCATTGAAGTTGGTTGTGGAAATCACCAAGGTCGTCTTACCATCATAACTGAAGTAACAATGGAAATTTAGGATCAAGAGAAATGGATAAGTAAATGGGGGAGATTTGGAAGGGATATTAAGGTATGGATTATCCTGTCTGATGCGGCGGTAGAGAGAAGATTTGTATTAGCTTTCAAGAGAGATCTAGTGTTGAGCATTTTGAGATGTCCTCCTGACGTGAAAGGTGCTATATAAATATCTATATAGATATATAGTCTATATAGATAGACTACACAGAGTAATTTGCAGGGATATGGAGAAAAGGCAGGTAAGTGGGACTGAAATGGATTGCGCTTTCAAAGAGCCAGGACAGACTTGATGGGCTGAATAGCTTTCTTCAGTGTTGTAACATTTCATGGCTCCAATTCAAAGAGAGACTCATCACATAGTTTAGTTACCTCTCAAAAAAATCTGAATTCAGCTGTTTCTTCTCATCACATGTTTAATACGTCTTATGGTCTTCAGCTGGCTTCACATTAGGCTAGTTTCTTGCCCTGCAATATAGAAGGTCACTGGATTTTTTGTTTCCTTTTCTTTTTAGTCACTGTGTGTCCCAAATAAATTGAAATTTGTGTCATTTTATGACACCCTGTGTCATAAAACACTTGGCATCTACTCAATAGTCGTTTGAATATTTAATTAGATTTGTATTACACAGGCCATGGCTCAGTACTAGTTTTGGATATTATACAATACAAAATTATGTTTGTACAGTGCCTTTCACGTCGTGAGGCCTCCCAAGGCGCTGTGATTATTCCAATCACAGGTGGTATACCTGCTACCACATTCCAGGAGAAATCCTGCCATATGGTAAGATGAGCAAGGTAGCTATATAGGCTCCAATGCTCTGTCCCACCTCAATAATCACCAGATTCACTGCTTCAGCACAGATGGCATCATGGAGAAACGAATCCCTAGCGAACCTATTTATCCTCTGCATCTGTTCCTTGAATCCTTATGACAGTATGTCTCACAGCGCTGTACCTATGTTGCAGATGACAACTTAGTAACCAAATGAATTTGTTTCCTTTAAGTCCCTTAGTTGTCCCTTTTCTTACACTTAGCTAAAATGATGGAATTATAATACAGTGATGCAACACCCCAACTGCCCATTGGGGGGAAATTTGTGCTGTAAGATGTGACAACAATGATCATGTTCCGCAATTTCCCCTCATTATCCCATTGACCCATTATCTGAATGTTGATTCCTTAGAAGAACTGTTAGTTTAGTTACTCTGGCAGGAAAAAAAGGGAGAGGTATATTCAGTTTAACATTATTGCAAAGGCGTAATGAAAGCTGCATCACTCCTTCAATTGATCACAGACTGATGTTACTCTGTGCGGCAGTTTCACTGAAGTTGGAATTCAAACTCTCCAAGGAATAGTTTACATTCAGCTGACTGATTCCAGTCTTCATTGTAATAACACTATGCTACCTGTGTAAACTTACCTCATCTTTCTGTGTTCGTAAATGGCACTTTGCAGTGGGATGTTGTTCCCATGGCAACGTGCCCAGGCTATTACCACACTGGCATATATACGCCACTGAGCCTTTAAAATGAATGAGAAGAGGAAAACCACTATGTCGGATATATTTGAAAAAGTCAAATTAAAGCTATATTTGACTCTGTTAGGGTATTAAACTCATTTATCTACCTATGCATTTTCCACAGTGAATGTTTAAGTCTTGAATCAGGGGAACGTTAGATGATGGAAGCATCCATCTGCATCTTAACCTTTGAGAACCATGATACTGTTAATAAATCATGGTGAAAAATCTGATTATAGTTGTTAACTTTTTCAGTGAATGCCATGGATAAGGTGCATAGCGGCCAGAATAGTATTTGAAACTCTGTCCGGGGTGAAGGGTGCTATATAAATGCAAGTTGTTTTTGTTGAAACAATCAGCATTAGAAATGTTATGATCATTATAAACATTAACTTGCCAGTTTCAGCGATGATGGCTTGTCAGATTGATCTCCTTTGCTTTATAGGATACTAGCTGTACCCATATAGCTACGTTTGCAACCAAAGGATCCAGTATGGAATGTAGATTTCAGTATTATTATACCTTATATTAGATTATTATACTTTATACTAGATTATTATACTTCAAATTATACTGTTATACTTTATATAACAATAGGAGATCCCCCCAAAATATGCCCATGATACTCCCCAATGCAAGACCTTTCCGATGAGGTATAAATCATGTCTCTACGTTAATTGGTTATTATGGTATTGGCGGACAGACAAACAGACAGAAATTTTGTCTTTATTAGTATAGCACTATCTCTCTAGAAGGGTGTGTGATTTCCTGTGTTGCTACTATGTTGCAGAATACTATGCCTACCTCATATTTTGGGGCTTAATTAAAGCATTGTTTTAATATAGCTCATTGACGATAGGAGATCCCCAAAAACAAACATTCCCATGATACTCCGCCATGCAAGAACTTTCTGATGAAGTATAAATCATGTTTCTTTGTCAATCGGTTATTGGATTATTGGCAGTCACACAGACAGACGCACAAACGTTTTGTCTTTATCAGTATAGATAAGACATAGGTAAATTTGCTTTATGGGATGTAGTACATAAGGTATTTTGGGACATATGTGCATGTGACCGCCAGGAAGATGGAAGGCGAACCAGATGGACCTTGGTCTATTTTCGTCTAGCATTGCTTATATTCTTATGTCTGCTTTACCCTCCCCCCCCCCCGTACCTATCTTTGTCTGCATATTCATTTATTTGTTTGTTTAATGTGAGCTAATGCAATTTTAATATGTTAAAGATCGAGTAAACCAATGAAAAAATAACCTAACAGTACTGTGGTATTTTTAAGAATATGCTGTTTCACCTTACTTATGTTATGGCAATGACAGTACCAGTCTTTATTGTAATAATGAGGGCTGATTTCAAGTGGGGTTGGTTGTGCTAAGAGTTGATATCTACCATAGCAATGTTCTAGAACCTTGGAGTCGGGAGAAGGGCGTACTTTTAATACAGATTTTCTTCTTTTAAATAATCCCTACGAAGTATGTATTTCTTTTGTGCAGTTTAGGCACATCGTCAAAGCCATAGTTAGTCTGTGGATGTGTGTCTGAGCCTCAAGAATTATTGATTATAATTACACAGAGAGAGAATGTCTCCCATAGGATCAACTTCAGCGGCTGGATTGAGTCCAAGTCACTCCACTTCTAACTGAGCTAATGCAGCTATAAATCCCTAATCTCATCAAGATAGTTATTTTAGGATAGTGGAAGAGATCAGTCATTGTACACCTACAATTGCATAAATGAAGCCTGCATCAGAAATTCTAAAATTAATAGTTTATTGATGGTTTATGATTTATAACTTGCCCTTCGCACAGATTAATAAGCTGTTCCAGCAGCATCTGCAGTGCTGTAACAGTGACACACAAAGGAGACACTCTTACTTCAGATATCACTGAATACACTGGGCTCAAGCCGCTCACAATTACAGATTCAATATTTTAACGCATTCATTATATTCATTATGAAATGCAGGCTGACAGCTGGTAGCAGGACAAAAAACAAAGGTTTTAAACGGCTTATTTTACAAGTCCTGTGAGCAAACATAAAAGATTCCTTAATTGAAGACCGAGTAACAAACTAGATACATTCCTTCTAAGACAAGTTGAGTGATCCCAAATGGTTTAAGTTCTGCATAGCCATATTGATCTTATTGCCTGTACATTTTTTATTGTGGTTTGCAGATAGGAGACTTCGAAATAATTTAACCGATTGGATGTCCTTCGGTGTTAATTTAGAATTTTTAATGGACATTTGGCAATGTTTGGCTCAGTCTCTCAGTCTATTGTGTAAAGCATTTTGAGATGACCTCTGAACAGGACAGGCACTACATCAATGTAAATTTATTGTTTTTATTGCAATGTGTATATTTTGAGCAGTATCCTTCAAGTAATTAACACTTTGTTTCAAAAAAATTGCTGTCCTTAGCTATTCACATTGCAATACAGTTACATTTAAAAAAAATGCTTTTGTATATATTAAGTTTGTCTCCCGAAACCAGTTGTTAAGTTTTAGGTTTCCAATTTCTTGGATTCCTTGTCCAAGTGACATTCTTTCTGTGCAAGCCTTGAGTGTGGGAAGGCTATTCAATTGTGATGGAGGAAGGGGGAAAACACACAGCTGAGGTAGATCCTGTCTTTATCCAGATGTGTTTGCCATCTGGGGGCTTGGTAATCAGGATCATTGACACATTTGAAGCCATTGGTTACATCTAACTGCTGTTGGTTAAGGCCAACCAATGCAGCATACATCTGAGATTGAACCATCCTGGCCTGAGTTGTTCAGTACCGCAACAATTTCTAATAAAATGACTACATTGTACATTAAGCACAAGAGGACTGCAACATGGATTTTGATCTTATTATAGGTGCCTTTATTCTTTTGGAGGAAGAATGAGGACATGGGTGAGGAATATTAGGAGATTCCATGTTTAAAGAAGTGTCTAAAAAGCCATAATGTAGCCCAACAATGGAGCAGTGCTTAAGGAACTTGAGCTTCTCCAGGAAAGCAATACAATTATTGTACTTTTCTTTTGGTCAGACACATCCAGAAACCCATCACTATGCCTAAGAATATCCAAACATATATGTGGCACTTAGTCATGGAAATTTCCCCGTGGCTGGAAAGCAATGCACACTCTCCCTGGAGGGATGCATCCTGTTTATATAATTCTGGGAGGTATTTGATGCAGGTTGACAATAGCCAAAATTTGGGGACCCCAGATTCTACATTGGTTTACTGCTGGAATCTAACCAAACAAAATACACAGCTTGCTTTTCAGAACACTGTCTCGCAAGCTTCTTGCTGTTTGTTAAGCTAGGGCCACCCTACTATTGGGTCTTTCATTTTCAGAGTTAACAGGAGCTGAGTGAGAAGAATTCCTTCCTTTCCAAGTCCTGACAATGAACCAGCTTGGCTGGTCTGTTTTGGAGTTTCAGCCCTCACTGGATGGATAGTAGATATCATGAACTCCTTGTGAGTTTATTGTACTGAAGTATTGTATGTTAGCAGATGGTTTCAGGGTCTGCTCTGCTTGTGCCTGTGAAGGTTACAGCTTTTTGACACTGACTTCTTTCAATTACTTAGTCGAGATTTTATTGGGCGTGAGCCAGCGTACAATGTCAGTTTTTCAATCAATATGTGTCTGACACACTTGTTGTTGAGCTATAAAGCAAATAGAGGTACATCAACAATTCTCAACCAATTGCCACCTTCCCAGGGTTTAGGTGTTATAATCTATACAAACACAGAGCTAAAAGTGCACTTAGTCAAATACAAAGTCTACATCAACTTTAAAGGGTTCCATTCAATCAATGCATGGATGGTCTGCTGATGTACAGTGAAGGACTTTGTATGTAAATCTACAGCACCCAGGATCAATATATGACACATTCATCCTCAGCTAGTGCTCTTTGGCTACAGTGTTTGAACTTGTTGTTAAAGCACAATTCTCATCAGTAGTGATTTTAAGTGTTTAAATAAATATATGGGAAATACCACTCTGCAGTTGTTAATCCTTACAGACTGAGACTTATTTTCCAGACAGGCCTTTCATTCACAATGTATATACATTTTATTCAGGTTTTAATTCTAAGTGGTTCGTGTTTGTCAGTTAATGGCTAAAAGGGAGTCGTGCGAATACACTCTATGTGATACTCTTCCAATGCTTGGAGAGCATTATTATTATAATAATCCTTACATTTGATATTGTGCCTTTCACATCAGTAGGCCATCTCAAAACTTTTCACAGAATTCACTGTAAAGTGTAGTGACTATATTTTGTAGGTGAACAAAGTAACCAAATTATGCACAGCCATGTGCCACAAATAGTTCTGAAGTGAATGACCGATTTTATCTGGGGGATTACTGGCCAGGACACTGAGAGAAACTCTGTTCTCTTTTTCCCTATTATTACGGGATCTTTAATGTTCAGATTGGACCTCAATTTAACACATCATCCAAAGAAATACATCTTCAAAATTGCAACATGCTGCTAGCAGTACAGTGGACTGTCAGCCTAGACTACCAGAGTTCAAAGTCGCAGCATGTAGGGCTTGAATCCAAGCTTCTGACTCAGAGGCGAGAATGCTACTAACTGAACCAGGCTGACACATTTGTCAACTTTGAAAAGAAATGTTAGGTTGTTAGAACTGTCTTTACAAAGATTTACAAAGAGTGTACAGCACTGAAACTGGCCACTCGTTCAACCAGTCCATGCTGGTGTATATACTCAATATGAGTCTTCATTCATCCTTACTCCCTCCCAATCCCTTCTCTTCCCCTATTCCTCTTTTAAAGGTGTAGCATTCCTCATGAATGCATCTATATTATCAGATTCAACCACCACTTCCAAGTGGCGAGTTCTAAAATCTCACTATGTTCTATAGTGGATCCTTGTTAACTGCTGCAAAGCCCAAACTTTGGGTGGATAGTAATTAACCTGATAGTAAGAGTTAATGTACCAGAGGGATGAACTTCAGTAGGCTGAATGGTAGTTTCTCATTCCCAGGATTTATTCTGAGCTACACATTTCCTAATACATTGGTGATTTGAAGAGATTTGCAAGATTGATGGAAGTGTTTTTGAAATTGCACGATATCCCAGAGGAGATGACGTTTTGTGGTGAATATTTTAATATTTCTGTTTTGCGTCCTCTGTAATAGTGATAGCAATTTGTCATTTTTCTGCAGTATGTACCTCATCACTGAACACATGGGCATAAGAAACGAGACCTTCATGAAGTTAGCAGCAGTCGGAACCTGGATGGGAGATTTTGTCACCGCGTGGATGGTGAGCGAACATTTCTTTATGGCAGATTCATTATTATCCTGCTGCCGCTGATAGAAAAAAATATAAGATCCCAATACGTTTCCTATATTGTACATTTGTTAGCATCAGACTTATTCGGACACACAGACAGCTAAGTAAAGATCCATTTAAATATCTGAAATAAACCATTGTAATGCTGACCTCCTTGGTCAATTGCTGCTTGCCTTTTTCTCTTACTGTATGTGACAGTCAAAATTAATGAACAACTAAACTCATTCACAAAGACGTGCATGATGTATCCTGTCAGAGTTGTCCTTCGTGTTTTAAATGAGTGAGAAGAGAATCTTCTTGACTGCTAAAAATCCTGCTCAAAGTACATTTTATAGTACAAGAACATCTTATTTGCAAGTTGCCCTTTGAAAGTGTTTGAAAGTGTAAAAGGGTGCATTAACCATAGTGTTATCAAATTTTAGAGAGGATTATCTAAACAAGGTCAGAATTTTTCACCCTCGATTAAGTCCAACAAGCTTTTTTATATTAAGAAACCTAAGCAAATAATCCAGGCCCATAGTGCAGACAACACAATGAGATAAATCATGACGTAATGGTTTGGTGATGCTAGGCCTGGGCTTTTAAAGTCTGTAAATCATACATGTTTACATAACGCTGTTTCTGGAACATTGCTGTATGCAACTGGTTTACCATGTTCACGTACAAATTCACAGTCACTCCATTTAATAATAATAAATAATAATAATCCTTGCATTTTATACCACGGCTTATCATGTCATTTAAATGTCTCAAAGCGCTTCACAGGATATACTGTAAAGTGGATTTTGTGACCGAAATGAGGCAGCCAGTTGTGCATAGCAGTGTTCCACAAACAGCCATGGAGTGAGCACTTCACAGTAAGTTCATGTGAAGCGCTTTGAGATGTCCAACCACCGTGAAAGGCACTATGCCAAATGCAAGGATTATTATTATTATAACACACTTCAAAGCATTGTGTGTAAGAAATGCTTTCAATGAGTTTAATATGTTAGGGTGCTGTATCACCTGGAAATATGTATATCTTTATTAATAAGATAAACTTGAAGAAGATAATCATTCCTCCATCTTAAAGTTTTGTGAAAGAATGAAATAAGCCCCATTTTATTTTGAAGTAATATAACAATCCTTGCATTTCATACCGCGCTTCTAATATTGAATATCTCCAAGAACTTTAGATTTTCTGTGAAGTGTAGTGACTGTATTTGTAGCCAAATGTGGCAGCCAATATCTCACAAACAGCCATGAAGTGAATGACCAATGCAATAAAGCAATCCTTTTGATTGTCCTTTAATCTACAATACTACTGTAACTACGTAGTGATCTTTAGAGCTGACTGATATCACACACACATATTTGTGATAATATAAATTGTATTCCCCACTCACTTTTTCACCTCGATATTTCATTCAATAGTTTCACCCTATCTTCTCTGTCTTTAATCTTATTCCATCTCTCTGCATCTCTCATTCTTTTGGTTCCTTCTCCCAAAAACTCTTCCGTTGCCTTTATCCTTCATTATTACCACTTTGACAATTGTTGTTTGACTAACACTTGTCACACCTCTTAGATTTTCCCCCAAAAGCAAATACTGTATTCTCTTATGTTTATTCCCAGCTGCCTCCCAGTCAAACTCTTTGGGTATTTGCAAGTCAGCCTTTGTACCCAAATAGCTGATGCATTGAGCAGGCATTTTGTAGGTAGTTTAAGTGACTCTCTTGTGACTCTGCAGAAATGAGTGTATGCTTAAAAAAATCTGAAAAACAAATGTTGCAGACATCAAAAATCTGAAAAGCAAAGGTTGCAATGACATCAATCATTGCAAGCCATGGGGCATATACAGTATATACAGTATATGCCCCATAGCTTGCAATGATTATTAATGGTCTCCCTATATTGCTTTCCACAAAATTGCATGGCGGGGGTTGAAAGAAAGGCAAGGAACCACTTTTAAGAAATTAGAAATGATTTGAAGAAAGGAAAGAATAGACAGGAAAAAAAGATAGAAAGGATGCAAAGTAGAAAACCAGGTTAAAATTAAAAGATAGGGCCTATGGAAGAAGTGAAAATAGAAGTGAAAGTAGCAACAGAGGAACCAAAGGTGAAGTTTTAAATTTAAAATGAGGTTTTTTTGAATGTATTAGTAAGTGGATTTAGCTAATATTATAGTAATAAAGCTGTTCCTGATATTTGAGTGGCTCTATCAATTTTAGCATTGCATGTTAAACCGTTTGAGCTGGAAAATATACACATCCACTGAGATGAGTCTCTGTCGACCTGGCAGCCATCAAAGGGTTAAATAGTTAATGGAATATTTTCTGAAATAACATCCTCTAATAGTATTCAGGAAGGCTGTTTGCATGGGCAATGATTTATTGTGATGACCATATTGGAGAAAGCATCTCTGTCCTTCATCAAATGAAATCTGTATTCAGGTTTGAACAAAGCTTCCTTGGCTGCATTTGTGCTTCATTGTCAATTTCTTATTTTTCAATAATGTTTCACACCAATGTAGTTGTTTTGTGCAAACAGCATATTGAATTGAATGGGAATTTTGGCAACTTGATGCAATATTTATCAGTAAAATAACTTGTAACAACATTCAGATCAAATTGAAAACTAGGAAGCAATATTTCCAAGATTAATCTCTTTACAATCTCTTAGCAAAAAGACTATTTAAAAAAAAGGTTTAAAGTTGTTTGCTTAAGAAGTCAAGAGCCACATATAACAATCAAGATGAGTAATAGTGAGATTCTGAAATAAGCGTGTAGTAACTTCTGGCTGTAATGAGTTATTTAACTTTAATCATTCCTCATGTGGCCTAGTTTTATGAATTAGGTATTAACTTTTGGTAGTTCATTGAATTGAATAAATCCAACAAAGCCCTACCTGTTAAGGAGACTGATTGCTAATACCATTGAGATCCTCCGTCACCTCCTACAAATAAACATACATGTCAGGAAACACAACTGGATCCTGTTATCACACTCTCAAACTTCTTGTTGCATGTGTTTTTCTGTCTTGGAGTTTCTTAGAAAGTCATTAAAAGCAATGACCTGAATTATAGTTTCAAAACAAATAAATCTTGTTAACATAAACCCTTACATCTGTCATGAAACTCAACCAGAGTTATGTTCGTGCACGGCATGAGTGTGAGTTATTGCTCTGAGATTATGCTCCGTAACAATACTTCAAAATGCACAATTAGGATTTCAAGGACATGTGTTTATTATTTGTGTCTTGTTCCTTTTGAGCGTTACAACTAATAAAATGCACACACTTAAGTATCCTTCTGAGCTTGAGCAAGCGACAGTGCAGTATCTTGGAAGAATTGGGTTGCAGATGTCTGGAGTCAGAATAGGTCAATCATACCATCTCAACACTCTCCTGACTTTGGTCACCAGGACTCCTGTCTTTGTCTTTTGCTCGGGCTTTATACAGGCCCCTACTTGCAACTTAAATCTTATTGGATTCTCCAGAATGGCCAAGTGGCCCACCATTCATTACTACTGTTGGCTTTTGCTTGCAGATTATCATCCTGTCTCTTTATTGTATTATTCGTCTCCAGGTGACCTCCCACTCGTTACACCTTGTGCTCCTGGAACTTATGTCTTCATTTTCTGATGACATACTTGGCAATGCAATGCTGGAATTGGGTCAATGCTCTGTGTGTGGGCTAGCTAGCCTGGCTCATCGACAGGATTCATTGTAAAGGCAGCCAAAACACTGGGAGCAGGGATTCTTCCCACTTGGTTACTGTAAATCTTGCAAGCCAAAGTCAAATTGTGTAGGATAGACCTTGTTGGACAAGCAATGATAAGCTTTCCACACAGTGCTTTCAACGCCAATAATAATAATAATCCTTGCATTAATAGCGCCTTATCACGTCATCAAGATGTCTTAAAGCGCTTCCCAGAATATACTGTAAAGTGAAGTTATGTGGTGTTAGCTGGTTAAATTATATTAATACTCCAATGCACACTTTGAAGCCTCTAAGCCTTGACTTTTGCCAATCTGTACCTCATACTCTCTGGAATTAGTTAAGCAGAGTGCAAACTTCTAGGGAGAGAGTGCGCATTGCATTCCAGATATGGGGACGTTTCTACATGTAGAGGGCATGTATATGTGGAACTCTGGTATGGATCCTCATAAGTGCGATTATGGGTTTCTGCATGGTCAGAAACTTGGCTGACCTAAACAAAGATACAATTTCTGGATAACAGAACCATTCTCAACAACAACAACTTGCATTCATATAGTGCCCCTCACGCAGGGTAGTGTCCCAGAGCGCTTGACAGTGGCGGAGCACGACCCCGAGCTGAGGGGAAGGGGGAGGTGACCGTAGTCACGGTCAAATAGGAAGGTCTTCAGGCATGAGCTGAAGGAAGGGGCAGGGTGGAGGGATAGTTCTCAGTTCATTAACTCGACTCCTATATCCTTGTTTAAGTATAAACATTAACGAATGGAAATGTAACACTCTGAAATGTCCCTAGATTCCACTGGTCAAACCACCTCTGGCTTATGTTGAATAATAATGAAGCAGGCAATTAGAAATTACCATAATGAATATTGCTGAAATGATTCAGAGTACAATGAGAATGAATCTCTCTGTTTGATTGATACTTAGTAATTGATCGATGCAATTACTGTGCTTGGGAATATTTTACTGCTACTGCAAGGGGTCAATACTATTCTTCAGTCTCTACATTAGACAACATTCTTATTATACAGCACTTTCAGGATGGCAAAAAGAAGTTTTGGAACACATTTTCTTCAATGTGTTTGTGCCTTGTGAGAAGTAGGACGTGATATTTATGAGCTGAGAACACTTTGACAGTTTGGTGTCAGCTTAGCCCAGTTGGTAGCACGATTTCTTGCCTCTGAGTCAAAAGGTTGTGGATTCAAGACAATGTCATTGTCCAGGTCAGCAATATACAGTGCTGAGGGAGCGCTATATTATTTGAGGTACTCTCCTTCGTAAGTGATGATGGGTCAAGTTTGCTTGTTCAGTTGGATGATAAAGATCCCTTGGCACTATTTAAAAAGAGAAGAGGGTTTCACCCGGTCTCCTGGCTAACAATCCCAGAGATTGAATTAATCATTCACTTCATAGCTGTTTGGGGGAAATTGTTGTGTGCAAATTGTCTGCTGCGTTTGCCTCCAAAATAATAGTTACTACACATCATAGTAAATTTATTGAAGCGCTTTCAGACATATTCCTGGTGGGAAAGGTGTGATATCACATGCAAGGATTATTATTAATAATAAACCTTACAGAGTATGTTCCTATCCTTTCCAATAGAAGAATGGTGTGCAGTGGGAAGCTTTATATTTCTTGCTCCAAATCGAATTCAGGAAAATTCAGCTAAGAACTTTGGTATGGTGTTCAGTTTTATTGTTCTTAAAGAGTAGAGAGTTTGTGTGACTGCCCAACATATCATTTCAGAACTGAGGCCAAACCAATTTACAGTTGCTGCGTATATCAACGGTGTAAATAGATGTGCCATGGCAAGCATTTTTTCAAGGTAGGATCGACAGTGAGACTTCATGGGGATTTGTTTTGGGATCCACTACTATTGCTCACCACAGATTTAATCAGATTTTCCATCATGAATTGCCATGACATTTTTTTTTCATTTTGGTACAAGCAGCACAATGTAAACAATATACACATATTGTGAAGCAACTCATTTTATGCCATTACATTTGTTAGTTTGTATTTGGCTTCTTGTTTTTATTTCAGTGAGAGGCAGATAATAACTTTTTCACCGTTCAGGAAGATTTAGGATTGAGTTACCTATTTTTGAGAAGTAGAGAAGATTTGTTCAGCCTTATCAACAGAGACATGACCTCTTGACTTCTATACATCTGATCCTTTAACTTCGTTCTTGGCAGAAAGCAGTAGTTAAGATTGTTGGACTTCAAGCAGATGAAGATATAGGTTTGGGGGAATTTCTAAGTTAGCCTATATACAAAGATTTGATAATTGTCGGTACCAGTTAAAATATTGACTGGGTGTAAAGTGATTAGAATACCAATTTTATTAAATTGATCTGTTAGATTGAATCTTGCTGATATAGTAGCTGGCATTATCGACTTCATGTAAATGGGGTCACTTTGTCGTAACTGTTGCTGTCAAAAGTACGGATTGCTCTGACAAAGCTCTTTCTTGCATGTGACATGCTGAATGAGGACTTAAAAATGATTTGGGCATTTGATAATTTATAGTTATGAAATATCATTGCCAGACACCATTACATCACTCACTCAGATCCTTCCTTGTAATAAGAAACGCATATAATTTTGTGCAGAAGTGTTTGATCGGCAGCTCTACAGGGGGCACAAACAGGGACTTGGTTTGGAAGGGGTTTCATTGTGCATAGCATTGCTTTTATGGTGCTTGGTAGGCAAACCATGGAATCCAAGTAGCCTCACCGTTATCAGAATGTTCTGAATTATTTACTGACTCCCTCTTCACGGCATATTTATTTATTTTTAATTAGATCAATTCTATTCTGCATTTAGATGTAAAAGTAATTAAAGCCTTCCTGTAGTTTTAAGGTCCACGTGAGAACAATCGACATTAAATGCCTGCAGTCATTAATGGCATCTTTGAGTGTGACCTTTTGAGGGGGGCAACTCTC
The DNA here is from genome assembly GCF_018977255.1 of Callorhinchus milii. Taxonomy (NCBI): domain Eukaryota; kingdom Metazoa; phylum Chordata; class Chondrichthyes; order Chimaeriformes; family Callorhinchidae; genus Callorhinchus; species Callorhinchus milii. The sequence goes on along the minus strand of NW_024704746.1, from coordinate 36,050,628 downwards.
TGTACCTTGCTTTATATTTCTCGTCTGCAGAATATTGCGGGCTTGGAATGGAAGCTGGAAGACATTGTAAGGGGAATGTATCAATAAAGAAGACACTGAATATGCTCCCAGGGCAACAACACTCTTGTAGATCTTGTGCAAAGTGAATTACTGGTCAATTGTGTTGCCTGTATTGACTGTATCCATTGCTGAATCTGCTAGATATGAACTTCTGATTTGGCTCCCCACTTATTTATTGAACATATGGTGAATTTTATTAAATGATTTAATCTGCTTTTTTCTCTGGAGACAGTCAGTTCACTTACCAGAGGATTTCAGGTGTCAAACTAAACCTAGGTTTAAGTAACAAATGCGGAAATCACAAATGGGATGAATGATTTGTACAGAAAATGGGGAAGAAGAGAATGTAGAAGGGATTGAAAAGGAAAGTGACCTGGTCAGGTTTTTAAAATGTTTTGTTTTCAGTTCATTTTGCCTACAGAATACACATCACTATACTTTAGCTTCAGGAGGTCTCGAAGCACTTAACAGATATACTGTGAAGTGCAGTCACTTTTATTTGAAGGCACAGCAATGTCCCACAACCAGCCAAGAGTAAATCATGTTAAACGATTTGAGATATACTCCTGAACTAAAAAGCTCTATATCAAATGCAAGTATTGTTATTATTATTATAGCTATTATTTTAAATTGTATATTTTGTATTTAATTTTTGAAGTCAATGCTACATTTTGTCAAGTGAGCACAAGTGTGAGCGTAAACTACTTGCTAACAGCATATCAACCTGTCCGCTCCCTCCACTCAGCAGGCTCTGGCTTGCTCCACGTCCCCTGCCTGGCCCACCCCACCATCGGCGATCGGGCCTTCAGCCTCTCAGCCCCCACCCTTTGGAACTCCGTCCCACGGTCCCTTCACCTTCCTCCCTCCCTTCCTTCCTTCAAAGCACGTTTCAAGATTCTCTTCTTTGACCACGCCTTCGGTCAGCCTCCTACCCTCCCTACTGTCCACTCCTCCTGATCAGGTCAAAATACTTGACTGTCTAGCACCTTGAGACATCCTCTCAACGTGAAAGGCGCCAAACAGATGTAATTTGTTCTTGTAAATAATCAAACTCCAGCTATTAATTTCATTCCAAAAAAAAGTGAATGTGGAAGCTAGGTTTATTATATATAATAAAACTATCTTGATAATTGAGTTGCTTAATTACTGTAATTTTAGCATTTTACTGTCACAGAGTGCAATTTGAATGTGCAGAACCAGTCTGGAATCTCCATAGAGTTGCCGGTACTGAGTTATCTAAACTTTTTTTCCCTTGAATTGTTTCTTTTCTGCTTCCTCTCTGCTCCATTTTTATGTTTTACTATTTTCTATATATTTTGCTTTTTTTTACTTATTCTATTTTTTTCTACTAACTTAAAATGCTTTAATTTACCTGTCTTCCAGCTTCCACATCCTGGCTCCAGTTGGTTATTCATGTTTATGCTCACTTCAAATCTACCTTAATGAAGCGAGTTTCTTCCAGTGTCCTGACCATCAATTCCCTAAATAAAATGATCATTCGTTCTGTGGCTATTTGTGGGACATTGCTGTGCACAATTGGCTGCCATGTTCCCTGACAAAAATACACAGTCTTCACACTTTGCAGTATATTCTGTGAAGTACTTTGAGACATTCTCCAGACATGAAAGGCACAATAGCAAATGTAAGGACTATTATTATTATTATAATTATTATTATTCTGGATCACCATTGTACATGCATGTACTTGGCTTTCTGCCATACCTGTTAAAACTATTGTTCAGTAACTGATTAGCAGGATTTTAGTGGTTTAATAATTAAAACACAAAATATAGCGCCTTATCACATCATCTAGACGTCGCGAAGTGCTTCACAGAATAGAATGTAAAGTGAATTGACTATATGTTTTGTGGGTGAAACGCGGCAGCAAATTGCATACAGCAGTGTCCCACAAACAGTTGTGGATTGAGTGACCAAATTAGTATTATTTTTTTTTGAAGGGATTATTACCCCTGGAAAAGCGATCCACCAATTGGCTAACAACCGGCTTCCCATTTACTGCTAGGTAAACAGGTGTGTGGAGTAAAGAAACATGCCCAACGTTTCACCCTGCCAGGAATCAAACCCAGGTCCTCTCACTTGCGAGGCGAGTGCTCTAACCACTAAGCTGCAGGACTTAGATGAAACAAAAAATGTCAAAATCAAAGTTGCAATAAACTGAGCAAAGTCGATGCTGAATATCAGGCAACTTTCTTTAATGTGCGACTTTGAAATGCAGAACAAAGATTGTACCAAAAGTGAAGAGTTCCTTTTGCCAAGTCCATACTAAATGTTACATTTTTTATGGGGAAGAATCGCAACATATTGTGATAGTGTTGTACAATGTGCAGTAGATGGTAAGACATTCTAAATCAATTACAAGTACATTTCAACTAATAAGATTCCTTTAGTGGTAGACTTCAGTTTGTAGGTCATAGGAGCAGTGAAAATGGAAACCATGCCTTTCTTGTACAGAATACTGTTGTTTGACAGAAGATCAACCCCCTGTTATTCTGGTCTTGTTCATTTGTCAACATGAAGACGAAATTCAGTCTTCTGGGGTTTGGGTAGCTTCTGAGGCGAAAGGTCTTCTGACACCACATTGGCAAACTACTTGACAGGCCTGTGCAAAAGGCAGATTGGTATGCTGGACGCCATGTAAGACACTAGCGCCTCAAGCTGAATTTAAAATGAATTTGCTTTCATTCACTCACTCAGATCAGTACTTTGGAGTGCTGCTGGAAACGGGAACTATATTAGCCTGCATTTTAACATTCCTCTTTCATCTCAGACATAAAACATTGTTCTGTTTAGGATCAATCAGCGATCAAACCCAGGAAGTCGATGAGCACAGCCTGAGTCGGTAGTTTGGTTAGCTAGTAGAGTGATTCAGATTATTGGTGAGCAAAGGAGCTCAAATCTTCATTAACTCTATCCATTTAAGATGTAATGAATTACATTTGCACTACCTGTGCACAGCAACAAGGCACAAATAGAAACTTCAAAATTATTCAGTCATCTTATAAATGCAACGTTAGAAAGAAATGACATGTATTTCATAGTAGTTTATCTCATTGCAGCATCTCAGAGAATAATTTTAGTTATAATAATGTCAAGGGTAGTGAGTCTTTTTGTTGACAAACACTGCAGCCACTTGTATCAGCAAGTTCCTGCAAAACAACCAGAGGTGAACAATCAAATAATCTGTAGGATTGTTAACCTCCGGGAGAAACTCCCTTTTGTCTTTTAATAGTGTCATGGAATCTTTCCACATTCACATGAAGAAGCAAGTGGGTCCTTGACTTATGCTTCATTCGAAACAGAGGCAACTCCAGTAATGTAGCGTCTCCCAGTGGAGCTGGAAGCCACAAACTTCTGACCTTGAGATCTGACACTAAATTTTGCATTCTATATTTAGAAAATTCTCAAGTATTGAATATGAATTATCTGGCAGCCCAGACAGCATTCCCATTGCTGATATCCTTGAAGCTAGGTCTTACATTTGACTTGCAAATCATTGCTTTCAATCTCTGGTTAGTGAGATTGTGGCTTCTTGCTAAACAAAGAAACAGAATTGTTTATTAAAGGTATGCTCCAACTTCACGGATGTGGGCTTTGAGAATGGTGCCATGAGTGGTGGGGGTCTATTTCCATCACACCCAGGTAATTTATGTTCAGTATTCAAGGAATTTCCAAGTTTAAACCATACGTTTGATCCGAATCTCGACGTTTAAAGATGTGCAACATTACAGCCATAATATGTGTAGCCCAGTTTGAGCTTGTGCTTTTGGTCACCTATCTTCCTTTTCTTCAACTACCCCCCCACCCAACACACACACACACACACACACACAAATCAGCTTGGGATTCCAGCAAGCTCTGAAAAGTGCTTTCAGACATTCTGCTGACATGAAAGTCGCTCTATAAATGTCAAATTGTCATTGTTGTTTGCTCTCTTGTTATCATGCAGTACTTAGAGGCAAGTAGTTTGTTTGTTATAAAGAGATGAATTGAGCAGCCTAGAATAACTCACTATATAACACAGTTAGCATTGTAATCAGAGTCTCACAATGAGAGTGATTTAGATTTTTTTTAAATGAAAATCTTGCCCATGTGTTGCTTAGTATTTTGTTACTCCTAACAAAGAAGTGCATTGTTTTATTTTAAATCCCATACGTTATTCGAAAGAAAGCATTCAGATTAGATTTTACATCCACCGGGTCAAGGCTACCTTCACTGTAAGGAACTCCCTTAATGTTTAATTGCAGGTCAGATACTTCAGCTAGTTATTGATTTGAATTCAAGCGCTTTACACATCCAATTCAAAGCCAAGGGTTTGGATTCCATTGACTTTCATTTGAACTCAAGACACTGAGTTCAAATGAATGAGTTTAACCAGCTCTGGGAGAATCCAGCAATTTATATTAATGAAATTGAACATCTTAGGGAAGACTTTGCCGCCATAGGTCCCGTTTACTCTTTCATCCCCCTGACTCTTACCTCATTTTATATTTACATTTTGTCCAAATCTAGCTTTATTATTGCTTCATAAATCACCCTGTTATCTCCTTCCATTTTGTTCATCTGGCTTGTTACCTCTTTTTGTTTGAGTAGCTTTTTGCACAACTATACATTCATTATTTCAGTATTTAAGTTCTTCATCGGTTCTGGTCAATTAACAAACATTCTCAAGATTTTTAAAGGTACCAGACCGAAGGAAGAAGAATTTTTGTATAATATAACTTTTGCTGGTTAACAATACAGTGGAAACCAGTTATGCTGGATGCATCAGTGATGTATATTGTGTCCGAAGTTAGCGGCTCAGTTGTCAATCAATTGCGATATTCCCTCCTTGTTCTTCCCCATTCCTCCGTCTCCACACTGATTGACAGCCCAACTCCTGCCACTTTTGAATGGCTGGAGTCTGCTGTCAATCTCAATTTGACTCCTCCCTTCTCCGTCCGGGTGTCCCACTTGGCTGCCCTCGATACACAGAAGGTGTGAGCGAGTACATTCAGTTCAGGCAACCAATGGGGCATTTTGCCCGAATGAACCGGAGTTTCGTCCAAATTAACAGGCATATTTACAACAGGTAAGCATACAAAAGAATCGGGGCTGGCCATTTTGTTCGATTTACCCGACGTCCGTTTTTTGGCCAAAGCAGATTCCACTGTACATAAAATCATAGCAGATTTGTTTCTGATAAGCTTTTTCTAGTATTTCCATCCAGTTTGCCTTCCACCGTCCTGGCAGTCGGGTGTACATTCATGTCGCAAACTATATATTTTCCGAGATATTATAAAGAATCAACATTTTCTGATTCCACTGTCTCCCTGGAAGCCTATTCCATACATTTACTACTCGCTCACTGAAGTAGCATTTCCTCAGATTTACATTCATCCTAAGTAAAAAGAGACATTTAAATGGAAGTTGTGTTCAAAGTTGTTGCAGATCCATTAAAAAACAAACACAGGAGAGGCTTAGAAACATACTTTTAGCAATACTCCAGAACTCCAGAACTCTGCAGCCCGCGGCCTCTCCCACACCAGGCTCTATGACCTTATTACAGCCATCCACTAGCTTTAATAATAATAATAATAATCCTTGCTTTTGATATAGCGCTTTTTACGTCAGAAGGACGTTCCAAAGCGCTTCACAGAACACACTGTAAAGTGAATTGACTGTACATTTGTGGGCGAACGCGGCAGCCAATTGCGCACAGCTTTCTATCACACAGACGATACAGTTCAAGATCCTGGTCCTCATCTTCAAAGACCTCCATGGTCTTGCTCCCCCCTACATCTGCGACCTCCTAACCCCCTACCATCCTGCTCGCTCCTCCGCTCAGTGGGCTCCAGCCTGCTTCATGTCCCCTGCCTCGCTCGCCCCACTATTGGTGGACGGGCCTTCTGCCGCTCACCGTCTGGAACTCCATCCCGCAGTCCCTTGTCTCACCCTCTCCCTTGCCACCTTCAAGACACATCTCAACACCCTCCTCTTTGACCGTGCTTTCAATCTCCCTGCTTCCCCCCCCCCGCCCGCCACCCTCCCCGACCCGACCCCCAGCTCGGATCCAAAACTCTGTCTGTCCAGCACCTGGGATGTCCTCCCAACATGAAAGGTGCCATACAAATGTAATTTTGTTGTTGTGCTTGCTTGAAAAAAATGAGTGAAAGAACAAATGTTTAAAAGTTATTATTCATTTCTGATGGCTGGTCTATTGTATTTAGATGCAGATTGACATCTCGGAGTGTTGCAGTGTTGTTCAATGCAATCTGTAAACTCTTTCTGTTCAGTGCCCATATTGACCTTTCTGCGATACAGCAACTCATACTTTCTGTTAACAGACCTAAGCAGCTAGCCTGTTTAATTAAGACTTTTTCCATCCGTGATCCTTTTATTACCTTTAAAAGCTATGTTAGTATGCATCTTTGGCAAGAAAACTCAGTTTTACTAAAGTTCATTTTCTGTTCAATATCAAAAGTCGACGGGCAGTAATTTTTACACAAAATCTCATTTTGGCTGGTTTTAAAAGTGCAAGAGTTTGTAATGTATTGATGATTAAGGGTGCTTTTAAAGAGATTGCACTTAAATAACCAAAAATATTACATGTAACCCGTGAGCTGGAATCAATCTGCTTATTAATATTTTTGGTATCCCCTGATCTAGCTGCTATAGGAGTAGAATATTAATAGTTGCTCAGATTTCAAATAAGATGCTGACATTTTCCTCTTTTAAAATTCATTATGTGAAGCAGAATTGCAGGACTGCATTGCAAGCCTCCCACTGATTCTCATCCACACTGTAGAATGACTCCAGGTTAACCTTTGTTTATCCATTAAATATATAGCAGCAAGAGATTATATCTATGATTTTCTTATGGGTGCTTTTTTAAAAAAAAAGTAGAAAATAACAGCAACTAACTCAGATTAAGAGTGGAATGTTTGCATAACTTTTTTTTATAGCTAAAGCTTTGCTCGACAGGAGCTTGTGTGTCGTTGTGGAGAATAAAATAGATGAACATTTTGGCACCTGTGTGGTTTGACATCCTTATGACTCATCTCTATTGTTCCAGTCATTGTCAAACTGCCCACTTTCTTCCAGTGAGTGCTTTGTTCATCTTCTGTACCCATGAGAAGGCACAGCAATGTGCTGCAGACTCCCACTAAATAATTGAGCAATTATTCAAAAGTCATCTTTCTTGGACAGTTCCAGATGTGAAAATTTAAAGGTAGATATTTCTTGTTATTTTGTGGGGTGTGTGGGCAGCTTCTACTTTACACTTGATGAAGCGAATAGTGTGTATGTTAAAAAAGAATTACGTAGAATAACTTGACCATCTTGGTGTGATTTAGACAGGGACGTGATTACCTTTGTGGGATGTGGACAGAGGCACGACCCTTAATTCAGGAATCCTGACCAAATACAACACATTATGTTTAATTTATTATGTTTTACCCACTTAATGTTTCGACATGTGCACAATTCTCTGGTGAAACAATGTCTGGCATTCTACTCCAAGGCATCTACCGTTCTTACATTTCAACAAGCTACTAGATGTGAGAAAGACTGGATGACTTCTTTGGGCTGAAGCATCTTGGTATCACTTGGTAGCTTTCCATAATAGCACGGCTGAGATTAGGAGCTCACTGGGGAGGGAGTCGAGGGTGTCAACCTTGCATCCCTCTGATCCTCAAAGCTTTGGTGCACTTCTGTGCTAATGCAATATAAACACTAATTCAATTGTTTATATGAATATGTAAAACAGAATAACCATTTCAAATCAATACCCTCTGCTCTGTACTGTACAGTTGTTGGAATATTGTAGTGAATACCAATGAGTAAATGCCCATAAGGACGTAGTAAAATAATTGTAAAAATTTATAAAATGTAAGCTATGATTTAGTAAAATAATCACAAAATGATCTATTTGCTACTATTTAAATAAGCCTTGCTCTAAAATGTAAGTTAACACATATCTTGTGACAGCAAATTGATGAAATAATGAACTTTTCCCATTATTTTGGGAGTCCATATTGAAAATCATTTAATAACATCGGATAGCTAAGGGTAATGGTTATACATGCAGAAGGGTGAGGTTGTGGAACTCGCTGCCTGAAGTGGTGGTTGAATCAGACAGCATAGCAGCATTAAAAATGAAGTTAGATCTTCACATGAGGTAGAGGGGAATAGAAGGATATGGGAGGGAGTAAGAAATGGGTGAAGACTCACGGGGAGTATAAATACTGAATCCCTATCGTATTTTCGCCTATTGTCCGAACAGGGACACTGCTGTGCGCAATTGGCTGCCTCGTTTCTGCCACAAGAAACACAGTATATTCTGTGAAGCGCTTTGAAACGTCTTGAAGACGTGATAAGGCTCTATATCAAATGCAAAGATTATTATTATTAGTTTTATTATTATTACATAAGCACTTTCCAGCAGGGGTCACCAGAGAGTAATTAGGAGCAAATGGGTTGATTTTTATTTTTCAGCCCAGAATGTCAGAGCCACAGTAAAGTATGTGAAGTGCTTACATTTATGCTGGTTTATGTCGCGCCAAGTTCCTTAATAACGATAGAATCTATTTTATGTAGAATGATAGAATGTACGCTTATGTTATCATCTCTGTAATCAGGTAGCAACAACAACAACAAAATTATATTTGTATAGCGCCTTTCATGTCGGGAGGATGTCCCAAGGTGCTGGACAGTCAGTGTTTCAGACCCAAGCTGGGGGTCAGGATCAGGGAGGATGGAGGGCAGAGGGGGGAGGAGGGTGACCAGAAGTACGGTCGAAGAGGAGGGTCTTCAGATGGATCTTGAAGGAGACAAGGGGTGGGGGGGGGTGTGAGGCGGAGGGACTGCAGGATGGAGTTCCAGAAGGTGGGGGCAGAATGGCTGAAGACTTGCCTACCAATGGTGGGGCGAGTTAGGCAGAGGACGTGAAGGAGGCTGGAGCCCGCTGAGCGCAGGGAGTGGGCAGGTTGGTTGGTTAGGAGGTCACAGAGCTAAGGGGGAGCCAGGTCATGGAGGGGCTTTGAAGGTATTTAATTTATTGTTATTGCTCAGGCACCCTAGCAGTATAAACACAGCATAAGATGGATCTGATCACACAAAATGCTCAATTTTGAGCACTTGCAACATTTATGTTTCCGTTGCTGTAGTCTTAAACAAATAATAATAATCCTTGCATTTGATATAGCGCTTTTCACGTCGGGAGGACGTCCCAAAGTGCTTCACAGAATATACTGTAAAGTGAATTGACTGTATATTTGTGGGCGAACGCGGCAGCCAATTGCACACAGCAATGTCCCACAAACAGTCGTAGATTGAAAATGACCAATTTATTATTGTTTTTGGTTTTGGAGGGATTATTATTAGGCTCTGTGTGGAGTAAGGAAACTTGCCCAACGTTTCGCCCTCTGCCTGGAATTGAACTCAGGTCTCTCGTTTGCAAAGCGAGTGCTCTAACCACTGAGCTACAGGACTCTACATGGTGGTAATATTTTATTTAAACTTCATTGATCTGGCTGGACTAAGTGATCATACAGCAAGTGTTATGAGACAGCTTTTAGCGAGTACCCTAAGTGGCTGAATAACCATTTGTTTTTAGGAAAAACGTTTCATGAGTATAGCAATTACCGCAGAGCACACAGTTTGTTTCTCTGGTTCTAATTAACTATTGCACTCTCTTTACAGATAACTGCTTAATGACTGTGAGGTCTGGTTTGCACAACCCACACACTCAGACATTTGATTGTGAAGTGTCAACAATGAAACCACGTAATCGAATAGGTTCAAGCAAACAACCTGCTTGATTTGTCCATTTTTCAAGGACTGAGGAATTTGTGTGGATATCAGATGACTCTTTTGTGAGCTTTCCATAGTTAGAATAGCTTGTTTATACTTGTGCTCTAAATTCTCTCACAGTAAGTGGTACAAGATTGGCAGAAATATATGTGAAATCCATTGTCGTGTGCCTCTGATGCACCTGTGGATAAATCATACCTGTGTGTATCATTATTATTTGGTCAGCAGGGTGACTGACATGGAAAGCCATCACCATGCTTAGGAGTATCAACTTAGCTCCAAAGCAACTCTGCTTTCCTCTCCTCCTCACAAGAAGGATCTCTACATCTTAGTGGTTGTTGCCAGTGTAGCATTTGTGTACCTCCAAGTAGTGATTCATTAAGAACAGCATTGACAGTAAGATATCTCTTAACCAGTGGTATGAGCCTAAAAGGAGGAGCAAGAAAATCTTGGATCTTTCAGTAATTGAGGGCTAAATTGTGCCTCTTTTCAGAATTATTCAACTGCTTTAACGGGGAGGGGGGGCGGGTTATAACATTAATATAATAAGGGCCATCTAATTGAATGTAGTTAGGCTATGTGACATTTGTGTGGAGTGGGATTAATGAAAATCAGTTGAATAAACATTAATTGTTTTGTGAAGTGTTAATTGAGCTGTCTACATGAAATGAATTGACTGGTGTTTGTTATAGATTCTGAGAGAAGTGCAAATGGAATTATCCATTAATTGGTTCCTGGAGATAATCAGTCCCAGTTTTGACGTTTGTAAACCTTTTCTGTTTTACATGCATTTTGTTCTGAACTTTTCTGTTTTCTCATATATGTAACTTTTTTTTATGGTAGTTGTCTGGAATTTCTGTTATCTCATTTGCAGACACCAACGATGATTTATCTATTCCATTTCGCAGTAAATCTTCTAATCCAGAATCTACTCCACCAACAACCACCTCTTTTGACCACCCTCACATGCTGCCTCCACCCTCATCTCCAAGTCCATGAGGAGGTAGTGGACTTCCTGGTATCCAAAATTGACAAGATCAGCTGCGCTGTCTCTGCTTCCTCCATTCCAACCCACCTACATACACCCCAGATGTTACACCTCATCTCTCTCCATCCTCATTCTACTCTCCCCCCCCCCCATATCTTCTCATGACCTCCATCAGCCGGGTGCCTGACACGTACAGAAACCCATGCTTAAGAGTATCCAAACCAAACTGAGAATTCCATGCATCCCACCTACACATGGCAATTCCAGATCCAGGTGGAATGGGCTCATTTTCAGCAAATAAGTATATTGTTAGAATCATAGAATCTTACAGCACAGAAGGAAGCAATTTGGCCTATGGTACCTGTGCTGGCTCTTTGAAAGAGCTATCCAATTAGTCCAACTCCCCCGCTCTTTCCCTATAGTCTTGCAAATTTTTCCTTTTCAAGTATATATCCAATTCCTTTTTGAAAGTTATTATTGAATCTGATTCCACCAACCTTTCAGGCAGTGCATTCCAGATCATAACAATTCGCTGCATAAAAAAAATTTGCCTCATCTCCCCTCTGGTTCTTTTGCCAATTATCTTGAATCTATGTCCTCTGGTTACCGACCGACCCACCTGCCAGTGAAACAGTTTCTCCTTATTAGTTACTCGATCAAACCCCTCATAATTTTCAACACCTTCATTAAATCTCCCCTTAACCTCTCTGCACCAAGGAGAACAATCTCAGCTTCTCTAGTCTGTCCACATAACTAAAGACCCTCATCCCCGGTATAATTCTGGTCATTTCCTTTGAGGGATGAGATACTTCAGTTATGTGGCCTTGATATCCTTTCTAATGTGTAGTGCCCAAAATTGGACAGACTACTCCAGTTTAGGCCCAACATGTGATTTATAAAAATTTAGCATTCTTGTATTTGGTATAGCGCTATTCATGTCAGGAGGACATGCCCAAGGACTTCATAGGATTTAGTGTAAAGTGAAGTGAACGTGTATTTGCAGGCAAATGCAACAGACCAATTACGCACAGCAATATTCCGTGACGTATGAGATGGGGAAAATTTCTAAGTATCAAATTATATCCAAAGGCTAATTGGGTACATCTGTATCCCAGGATTTAACCTATCTATCATTCTTCATTTTGAGCTCACTGAGCTTACGACACATTGAAAGTCATTTTCACATGTTATAGCTGCAAGTCTGAGAGACTTTGTAATTACATTTCCTTTTAAAATTAGTTTTAAGTAACCTAATTTGTTTCGGGTGTATAACAGTATCTTAACAAAGCATGGAATGAAAAGATCAAAACTCTGGCCCCCTGGAGCACACTTGTGCTAGGTTGTTCTCTATATTTTGCCACCAAATGCATTGCTTGAACGGGGGGATATGTGTAAGCAAATTGCTTTTGAATCACCCTAGCAAAACGACTGCAGAGCATTTGGTACACAAACCCAATCTGATGGTTGTGGTTTATTTCAGGATGCACCTGATCGATGTTAGTTTGTAGCTTCTCCCTTTCCTGACCAACTGAATGTGTTAAGACATTTCAAGGCTAGAAATTTAATGTGAATCACAGACTTGATGTGTTTGTGTCAACTTACATTATCGCTTGTTCTGTGCTTGTGTGGGATTCTTTCTCACAGTTTGGTGCCTCCAGGAAAGAGTCTGCTGGAAGTGATANTTTTTCACTCTCAGGAATACAAACATTAAAAAACTAGCCATTCCCAGCATTGTTCTTCCTTCTGTTTTTCTTCTGGTGACTCACTTAAGAAACCATTTAATGATGAAATAGGAAGAAGTTGGGTTGGGTATTCTGGAAGGATGGGCTCAAGTAGATCAAAAGGCTTTCTTCAATCTACAATAGCCTCTGTTATGATGTACAGTTCTCCAATCATCAGTAAAAGCAGCCAGAGTGTAAGCGAGTTTCATTCTTTGCATTACAATGGGAAGGCAAAAAATCTGATAACAGTAAGTGTTAAATCCTTGAGTTTTAAAGTTGAGGTAAGTTGATGTTCTCCGAAACGGCAGTGAAGTGCTGGGATCTGCTCGGTGGGAGGATCAAAAGTGTTGCTGGCTGGCGAGCAGGTTTACTCGCTTGAAAAATAGCTTTTGAACGGAGCCATTCTAACAAAATGACAGAGGTGGCTGGAGGGGGTGTTCCCACAATAATTATCAATGGGATTAGTGCAGAAGCAGAATGTCCCACGTTATTACATAGCGCATTCTTATCCTTCATTATTCTATGAACGAGCATCATGCAGCAGTGCATTTTGAAGCACTGTAGCCAGCAATGAACACCGATTGCTAATTGTTCACAATGGGTTTACCTACAAATCCAATGCAGATCCAATATCCAGAGGCTGAAGGATTGTGCTTGTTCTTGCTGTCGTAATTAACGCAATTGATTTTCACTCAATCCTTAAAAATTATGCCAGATTGCCAGCAGTACAAATTCTCCAGTGTAGAGAAATATAGATTCAATTCTTTTGAATCTGTGCTGCCAGTGAACTGTTTCCTTACAGGTCTCTTAGGAAACTATTCTTAATTAAAACCAACCCTGCAAATGATGCTGATGCACAGGGTTTATTAGGTAGGAGACCTGGACAGCAAGGGTAATTATTTGTGAAACTGCACCACTTAAAGAATACTCCTGTTTCCTAACAATTATGGACTCCCAATTGATGAAAGTTCAGCCCACATGTTATTGCAACTTTTTTTTATATTAATGTAAGCTTTTTGTAAAAGCTTTCAATTCATTTCTTTAGCTTAGCTCAGCACAGGGAAAATAAACCCGTCTGCTGTCTTAAAGCTTTTCCGCACTTTTGATAGCATTAGACAGCTGGGATAGCTCACCTTCTCTGTCAGTCACGCTCTGACCCTGAAATGCTGCTGTTTTCACAGAAAGCCTGCTGAGGAGGGTAAGTATTTGATTCAGTTATTGCCTTTACACAGGGAAGGCAAACAAATGCCTCTTCTGGACATGCTACCTGTGTAAATATACTGCCCTCAATAAATGAGATGTCTGAGACCCTGATAAAATGAATGTGAGCAAAGAAAAATTTACAGTTCTTCTTAATATTTATTGAATAATACATTTTGCATTTGATATAGCACCTTTTCACATCAAATCATCGTCAAATTGTCTCAAAGCCCCTCACAGGATTTACTGTTAAGTGCAGTAGAGACCTACAGGCAAGTATACGCAAGAGTGTAAGCTTGTTTCATGATGGAGATTGCAGATTTAAATAGAAATTTTTGCTGGGATACATGTACTCTGCAGCATGAAGCTCTTGTGCTACATTCCAGTAGGGGTGGCAATAGAAAGTCACTTATTATAGTATTGATCCTACATAACATAGGCACAATATTCACCAGCTGAAATGCTTGACGGTATCACCTCCTGCAGATTCTGCAGTAATTGCCCCAGAGAAATGAATCAGATTTTTTAAAAAAATGTAAAAGATAATTGGCTTTTTCCTTTATTGAATTAAGCCCTGAAATAGCTAATCCTCTCCACAGCTTTCTGCTTGGCTGTCAGTGACCTGACATTGATCCGATGACATGACCATACAAATAAAAGCTCCAAGTTGTCTGGAGACCCCAGCCAGCTGCCTCAAACCCACAGGAGTGTGATCATACCTAATACTGAAATTGCGATCTTCTCTCAGACTGCTGCTCAGCAATGTCAGTTCAATTTTGCACATTCTCATTAATGATTTGGCAGGGAATGATATTGAATAAACTTTCAGGGCAGTGAAACTTAAAAGGGAAAACTGCTTTCTTGAATAAGCAGTTATTGCTGGTTTACATGGAGCTCACCATTAAGAAATGATGCTGAAGTCATGTTTTTTCCTCGACTGAAATGGATCTTTTGTAATACATGATACATGGATTAATTTGTTGCAAATGACATGCTGCTGCTATCGTTCAAACAAGAGTGCCGTTCATTGATGTAACCAGAATTGCTGATGATTTGAAAAGCTTATTAACTGATGGAGAAGGACAGTTTTATGTACAAGGCATTTTATTTATACTGATGCCAAAGGAATATCACTGGCATTTCCATGATCCAGCAGAGTCCAATCTTTCTGTAACGGTCTCTATTTGTATTGCACGATTACACTAACAGAAATCTCGTGGAGGGCTCTTTAAGGTGATGGATCTCAAATTATCTTTGTGGTTTATGTTATGGGGGAGAGAGAGGGGGAGAAAAAATATGAACAGTTGAATAGAATTCACTGAATACAATGTGTGCAGGAACTGTTTTCGGGGTTTAACAATAGAGCACGTGTGGGCTAACAGTGCTATTAGTTTGTATGCACACAGCGCACTGGCTATAGAGAAGGACCTCTCATTAACCATTTGGAGAACACACAGCCCTTCCTTGATATCTGACCTGAATTGGTCAACAATTTGCACTTGTATAGCATCTTTCATGTACGAAAACATCTTGAAGTGAAATGAAATGGGAGCCTGAGGAAAGTGGGAGTGTGTGTGTGGGGGTGGGGGGCGATCAAAATAGTAGTCAGAGAGAGGGAGGTAGCAGAGAGGGAGGGCTTGAGGTTGGAGGATTCAGCTCCAGAGATTGGAGGAATAGAAAGCACACAGAGTGGCAAGTGTAAGTTGTTTTACATCTTCACCAGAGGCTGTCAGGGCAAGTTAGAGAGATTTTTTCCCCCTGCAGTTGTCATTTCTGGAAGTGATGAGTTCACTACAATTCATGTAGAATTAGATGAATAGCTGTCAAAATGCTTAGCTTCTTAACCAAAAGAAGTCATTTATGTCTCAGATACGCCTTTGCTTAAAGGACACGTGGCCTATTTTCAAGATGAGTAAGGTGTGATATCTGATAAGAATAATAATCATCCTTGTATTTGATATAGCGTCTTATAATGTCATTGAGACATCTCAAAGCACTTCACAGAATATACTGCCAAATGGATTGACTATGTATTTGTGGGTGAAACGCAGCAGCCAATTGCGAACAGCAGTGTCCCACAAACAGTCATTGATTTGGTGGTCCAGATAGTATTCATGAATTGAACATAAACCATAGATATTAAAGGGAACAATAATATGTTAGAGTAGTACTTTTAGTATAAAATAAATACTCTCAAGAAGATTGATTTTAAAAAATGTCCTGTTCCTGTTGAGTGAAATTATATATAAGAGTCATTTTCTAGTGTGGAGTGATTGACTCCACTAAGATACTTGTACTTAGTTCTTGTACTTATCTATCAGTATAGATCACTTGATTCCGATGCTGATATGTCACCATCCCTGAATGATCAGTACAAGATGAGATTGGAAGCCTTTCCCTTTCCCAGCACCTGCTGCATTTTGACAAATTTGCTTAACAACGCAAGAATTTCATAGTTGTGTCAATGCTACCGCATTTTGCCGACAAAATACAGTCAATTCACTTTGCAGTAGATCCTGTGAAGTGCTTTGAGATGTCTCATTTCAAATGCAAAGATTATTATTATTGATGTGCAGACTAAACTGTATATTTTGCCTGTTGATCTTATTGTATGTTAGTAGAGATAGGAGGTAACAACATGTCGAAAAATTGAGCAGAAAACTGACCAAATATTATACTCATCCGATCCCAAAACAGTGCTCAACTCGCTCAGCAGCTCACATTCCCCATAAGGGTCACCGCAAAGAGCAGAAACATTTTTGGTCCATTAATAAAGTTTCTTAAACAAGTGGATCACCTAATAATTTTTTTAAAAAAATGTTTGCTTTACTTTGGGATTGAATACAAATTCTTTACATTCACATTGTTTCAAAACTTTACTTCCATTTCTCTTCTACCAAGGTAACGGACATGATGCTTCAAGATGAATTGTATCCCGATTGGGGAAAGACTGCTCGAGCTTTTTGGAGAAAAGGATATAACAGGATTGTCTTGTTCTGGTAAGGATGAGTTGTTGTGTTCCATTGCTCTCACTGTAATTGCTGCATTTTAATTACGTGTAAAACTATTTCCTGTGATAATCACATTTGAAGCCTTTTAGTTTTCCTGTGATGGTTGTTAATCTGTTACTGTACTGATTGCAACAGTGACAGCAATAATGTGATTATAAATATTGCACAGATCTCTCATTAACATATCCCTTTATGCCACAACTCATTGCTTAGCATAACATTTCAAGGCACCAGTTAGTTCTGCACAAATCTCAACATTCCTCACTTTTATGCCCCCAAAGAGTTGTCTGTTAGTTGGAATTTATCTCAAAACTATTTGCAGCCATGGGAACACCTCTGATTCACTGACTTAATGAATTTCATTGTGGCTATAGGAAGGAATAATTTGATCTTTATGACCATGGACTAATATACTTTTTTTTGGTAAAACTGTATTGAATCTACTGAAATACAGCAAACACCAACCTGCTTCTCTTTCCCAGCTTCTCTTTGTTGGAATTGATTTTAATCGTGCAGTGAATGCAAAATGTTAACAATTTAGAATTCTGACAGAGTAGAATAAACATTAATCTTGCCCAGGAGATTGCACATGGAAATTTGAACCCAGAACCGCCTGGTTCCAAGTCCAGTGTTCCACTCATTGAACGGCATAGTTTTTCTCTCAATTTAATGAAAGTTAATACAACACTTGCTCACTTCTGAATTTGAAAGAATAAAATAACCATACAAGTCTCTTCCATTATTTTTCTACACATATGCATAATGGAGCAAATAAACAGAACCTGATAAGATGGTATTGCAGGCCATAGTTTTGTGGTGTTTTGGATAAATGTCCAAAAGCTGATGACACCTGTTTGGAAATAATGGAGCGAATATAGTGCAATACTTGGGAATCAAGTCTAAAGGAGTATGATATTATGTCATGACATTCAGTAGGATTATGCATTCTAGCAGTCAGTAAGTGTGTTTGAATATGTGATAACACTGGCTTTTAAAGCAATACATCTTGAATCTACAGCAGATATGTTTGCACAGGTTCACTTTATGTTTCCAAGCTGTTGAAATTAATATGTGTGTGCTGCCCTACACACTGCACGTACATCAGTGTTGTACTGGGCTGGGACCAACAGAACATCAAGCTGGCTTTCACAGGGTAAACCATCCTGTATAGGTTCTTTCACCATGTTGAATAGTCTGTTGAATAGTCGATGATGAATCCAGGTTTGTGAACACATACTGATATATTCAGAGCTTGGTGCCTATCATGATTAGTGTAGTGAAACCCAATTATAACCCAGCCTCACTCAATGATTGAGTTCTCAATGGTCCCATGCTCAATAGAAACGCAGTTTACCTTACTTCTGACACTGACAAGTTAGCTTTCTGCGATTAAGAAAAGGCGGACTTCCAGGTCATCAGGTTGTCATGATATCACATCCTATATCATGCAAGCTATACACATGGCAGCTGATATCACTTCTTGTGCACACACACAAGGCCTGATGAGTCATCTAGTTTGTGGCTGCATTGAAACAATGTGTTTGGACTCCAATATGAGGTTAATGTTTTACAGATTTTTTTGGAATTGCGCTTTAGTGAGGCTATTTTAAGTTTCATTAATTGAAATTTACATACTACTTCATTCCTGGGATCATCCGTGTGGTGATGAATGTTTATAAGATGTTGGTTAAGCTACAGCTGGAATATTGTGTGCAATTTCAGGTGCTCCACTTCAGAAAGGATATTATAGCTGTTGAGAGGGTGCAGCATAAATTCATTAGGATGATAGTGGAGATGAGGCCTATATCTATGAGGGAAAGCTGGAGCAGAGAAAGTTAAGGAGTTATATGAGAGTGGTGTCCAAAATAATAAAAGGGCTTGAAAGAATAAATGTGAGAAACTATTTCTCCTGGCAAATGATTCAAGGACAAGAGGGCATACATTTCACATTAAAGGTCAGAGCATGAGAGGGGAAGTTAAGGAAAGACATTCTCCCACTCACTTGGCAGTGTGTGGAATGATTTGCCAGGGGTGGCTTTTGGAGCAGCCTCAATTGGGAATTTAAAAAGGAATGCAATGAGTAAAATTCCACTGGAATCTTGATTTACAGCAACAACTATAACTCGCATTTATACAATGTTTTTCACGCAGGATAATGTCTTGGAGCACCGAGTGACTCTTTTCAGCTATTGGTAGCATTTCAGAGCATTCAGGATTTGGCAAATTATTGAATTCAGTCTTAACTATTCTGTAAGAATTTACAGAAAACCAGCTTCAAACATAAAAGATGTATTTTGTAATTTATTATTAATAGAGTAAGTCTAGATCCAGGTAATTTTTGCCCTTGGATAGGCAAATGTGAAAGAAGGATTTTCGAGGCTTCAGGGAATTGAGATTGGGATAGACAGTTTGTTTGGAAGAGCAAACATGGACACTAATATAATGGGTTGAAATTATCTATTGTAATGTAGATTTCTATGGAACCTATGCTTTACTCTCTTGTTATATCATATTTTATGATTTTGATCCAATAGTGTAATATAAATTATTTCATGTGGCAAAAATGACTATTTCTTAAGTATAATCATTCTGATGAATGATTCCTCATTGAATGTTCTCAGCTGAATTTATAATAATCACTGGAGGCACCGTTGTCTTCCGCGAGTCTTGAAATCGTCTTGTGTGCATTGCAGCTGTGAGGCAACCATTTAAAGTACTTATAAATCATTCATTTGCTCTTAAAAATACATATTGGCGAGGGAGATTCATTTATATGTGGATGTTGCAAGAGCTTTAAATGTTGCATCTAATTGCAAGTCAATCCCTTCCCCGTAGATGCACTTAAAGGACACTTGAGAATCTCAGGCTATTTGCATCTATTCGTCATTTGTGAGTCGACCTCTGCACATGAGTAAGCAATTCCTCATCGGACAGGAGTTGTCTGGTGGTAGTGCTTTTTGAACCACTGAGCTTCAAAGGCTAAAGAGATTATAGAACCGCTTGACTGTAGAAGGAAAAGCGAACCCTTTGAAAGTCCTTAGTCAGACAAAGAATTAGAATCAGTAAGTGAGAGTTTAATTGCTTTTTTTTGCAAAGACAGACCAATTGCTTTATGCAAAATCAGTGACATCCCACTGTTTTTGTGACTTTGTTTGTGGGGCAGGGGAGGGGATTGAAGGAATGGTGCTGGTTTTAGCACCTTCACAATAGTTGTACAAATTAGAATCTAACATTTCTGCAACTGCAAGAAAATGTATTAATTTAAGAGCATTTGTGAACAGTAAAACGCACACCTTTTGCACAGATACGTCAAATATAAATCATAGGGCTTCCATACTGCCACACATTAATCAGGAATCACCTAAATAGTCCTAATATATGAGCTAATAACAACTTGCATTTATATAGCTCTTTTCACACAAATAGCGTCTTGGAGAACGTAACAGTGGTGGAGCCTGCCATCGAGCTGTGGGGAGGGAGTAGGTGACCATAAGCACGGTGGAAGAGGAAGGTCTTCAAGCGTAATCTGAAAAGGGGGAAGGAGGGGCAAGGCAGAGGGATTGAGGGAGAGAGAGGTTCCAAAATTTTTCAAAGTGTTGCAAAATCTTTGAGACAAAGAAGTCCAGGACCGCTTTGCCCTTGGGATTAGATGCGAGGGTGGAGGGTGCTTGAGAGGGCGAGCAGAGGAGATGATAAATGATGGAGAACAGCACTTTGGGATTATTTTTGGACTGAGAATAGAACACAAGTAAACTCAAACTAGTTTTATGAATATCTCGGGGACAATTTGGGAAACGGAACATCATACTACACACAAATTTTACCGAAGTAATTTCCACTGTAGAAATTTGATACAGTTGGGATTTCAAGGTTATAGTCTACATTATGGCGGTGTGAATCCAGTGTTACTGCTTGCAAAGAGAAGGGAACACCTCCCAAGTGTCCTGTCCAACAATTCCCCCAGATAAAATTGCTCATTCAGTTCATGGCTGTGTGTGAATTAGCTGCCACATTTGCCTACAAATAAACCAGTAACTACACTCTAAAGTATATCCTGTGAACTATTTGAGATGTCTTGTCAATGTGATAAGGCTTTATATCTAATGCCAAGGATTATTATCATTATTATGATTTATTATCTATAATGCATTTTACTTAAACATGCCAAACCGTGGGGTACCATCATTCAAACTGGATATAGAGAAAATGGCTTCATTTTGTTTGTTCGATAAATAACAAGCATTGTGAGAGGAGAATTCTGAGAGCTGGCATTGAGTTAATAAGAAAGTCTTACAAAGTTAAATGTTTTACAATGGAGAAAGGGAGACCTGGCCTGGAGGAGACATCATCCAAATTTGTAAAGTGCAACAAGGAATGGAAAATGTAAGCTGCAGGTTAACTGGAGGAAAGAAATGAAATCCAACTCGTGCACAATATCCAGTGAAAGTTCAGTGTAGATTCTATCTGAGGGAGATGACCATTAGTGAGGGAAGTGTGTATTTTAAGTTGATTTTCTAATGCTCAACCACTAGCACATTTGTGTTGAATGAGTATAGAAATTTATTTTCTAGTATTCCAAAGTCCCCTCACCCCAAAAAATCTAGTTTGTATTAGAGAGCAACAAAAAATTGGTATTGAGTTTCAGAATCTACCAATACACTCCTCTTTCTACAAAGTAATAATAACAATCCTTGCATTTGATATAGCGCTTTTCACGTCGGGAGGACGTCCCAAAGCAAACTGCAATAATAATGAATCTGAGGCATCTGTGTCACCTGCTGTAAAACAAAAGCCATTTTTCAGAGACTGCAATGATGAACTCCACAATTTCAATGGATTATAGTGAACAGACAGGAAAATTACTCATAAAATGATGTATGTTGCATATATTGCTTAAATAAGTTAAGCCGGAGTGAGCTGTAACATCGCCTTGAGCTTCTAATGATTATATAAACACTCTTGTCACCAGAATCCTTCAACTGGATTAGATCTTGTAACACACTACTGATATATATATATATATGTGCGTGTGTATATATATATACACACGTGTGTGTATATATATATACACACACACATATATATATTATATATAAACTATGCGTGTTATTCTACACTAGAGCATTTAGCTGTGCAATTGTAACCAGAGTTTACATTATGCTGTAGTCTTGATCTTTAATCTCCTGAGTTCTATATAACAAAACTTTGAGGAAAATGCTTTATATCTAGCCAGATAATATAACAATAGAATAGAACTGCTTCCAAGTGGCTTTCCCTTCACTACTAGAAAGAACTTTGTGCGGCAGTGTGACAAGAAAATAGATAATTGTTATATTCTTTGTGTGAGCTGTGACAGTGACTGTTTAAGATGATGCTAGTATGGAAAGTATCACAGCCATGCCTTACTGTCCACACCAGACACCCAATCCTTTTACACTCTTTGCTGGGGACTTTACTGAATAAATGGAAATCAGCAGAATTCATCCTTGAGATGTGTATTCATGAGTGGATGCTCATATCTCAACAATATGCATTAATTTATATTTAGCAAAGCTGTAGATAGTTATGAGGAGTAGGTAGGAAAACTAAAATAAAAAAAACTATATGCTATGAACAAAAGCAAACGTTCTGCAATTTCTTTTAACAGGAGACGATATTGACAGAAAACCTCAGAGAAGCTTTAAATCATACATTCTTAGTCTCCTTTGGGAAATCAGTGAGTGCGCTTCTTAATGTTTTCGCACTGGATTAATATCTCAAGGGATTGTACTCTTCCATCATCTGACAGTTGGGATGGTGACTGCTATAAACCACTTATTCTTTCATACTGTAATAGAATTTAATGGATCAACACAGCAACTAATTCATCAATGGTTAGGATTTGGCAGTCAAAAGTTAACTCTTGGAGAGAGTAATTTTTAACAGTACATTTACAGTTAACTTACTTGTAGTTTTATTGCTTGTGTCTGTGTTGATTATGTTATTTCTATGACAAAGTTGATATCCTGAAACCCTGGTACCAAAAGCTGGTTTGTTTTACTGTGGTAGCTGTTGTATTATGTGGTATTGCTTAAAATGTATAGCTTTCCGATAACGCAAAGCGATCGATTAATGCCTGAAAAGCTAAAGGTGAACTCATTTGTGAAAAAAAGGAAACATTTTGTGCTTGGAGAGAACTACAGTTTTCATTTTGAAGAGCGGTGAAAGATACACCATTTTTCCACCTCTTCTCAAGACACTGAAGTATGGTTCCACTGGAGCTCATGGTTCTCTAATATCTGACCCAAGTGCCCATTCTTCATGTGATAACCAAGGCATTGAGTGCTGGCAGGTCACTGAGCTATGGAGCGCATCACAGCCAAGCCTGACATTGCAAATAAATCTTTTTCCTCTCAAAGCACATCTTGTAAGAAGTTTGTATTCCATTCGCTGATCTCAACTTGATTCTGTTCTTGTGACTTACGCAAGCATCGAACCATTTAATACTGTAATGGGAAGATTGCTTGCATTCTGGAAATAAGATCAAATGGGCCAAATGCTTTCTTCATCCAACCTTCTTTTGCGATCTTTGACTGCAAAAATATTACACTTTGAAAGGCTATCAGCCACACTGACGAGGATGAGATTGAAAATGTACCTTTTGATGTGTTTCTCCCTTCCCAATCTGATAAAAAATTAAACATTATTAATATTGGAATAGTTTCTTAATCTGTTTGTTTTAACCTTGTGGTGTTAAATTTTTTCACCCACTCTATTGTTGAAATCTCACTTGCTGCAGCCTGTAGGCATTCTACACAATTTCTCCTGACAGCTTTTAGGTAGCATTTTTAAAAATTCAATTATACTTCTGCTTCTAAAGAACCTGACATAAATACTTAGATCTAGTAATGATATTATAAGCATTCACTCTCTTCATTACTTCAATTTGGCTTGTCCTAATGTCTGCTTAGAATAACATTTTTTTAATCTTCCTCTTCTGAATTGTCCTGAATAGTTCCATTGGTTGAAAGCTACACTCAACTGAGGAGATATTGTTTGCGCTTAAGAATATGTTATTATGCTATTATGGAAAGTATCACAATGCCTTACTCTGTCCTCACTAGATATTCAGGTTTGTGCGGTTTCCAATAGGGATCAAGTGTTGGAAGTCAGAAATCAGAACCCTGGCTATTAATTTTCATTTTCTTTAATATATCAACCCATCCCATGCTGGGATCAGCTAATTTAGCCCAGACCAGGGGTCGAACATCGGAAGTTCCTGCTCAATGTGACTCAGATTCCGCTTGGGAAATGTCTTTACCAACACAGCCATTGAGTGAATGCTTTCTGATCATTTTAAGAAGCACAGATTTAGCCAAAGTGCTGTGGCTTCTCCTGAAGAGCAGTGCTGCAGAATAGTCACCTCTCTCTTTCCTTGGTGTACGTTTTATATGCAATGACACTAAATGGCATCTAATCTTCAGCAGTGAATGAGTACACGCATGTTTCATGCTTCTTTGAAAACAAACTTGTTTTTAATTTGAATGCATCCTCTATTATTGCTCAGTTTACCAAATAGAAAGACTTTTATAAATTTAATTATTTTCAGTTTCTGAATCATAGAGTGTAAGGAATCTAATGGAATGGAATTAATGCTTGGAATTTATCCAAAATAGTGCACAGTGTCTCGGGAGGGATTAAATATGTATGACTAGGGTTTGCGGTGAAATTCATGTGCAGGAACCTGCAGCATATATTTTCTATTTAATTTATTTCTGATGCCTTCCAGTCTAAAAGACTAAAGTTCTCTAGATCCTGCAAGTTTTTACTTGATTGATAGGAAGAGAATTAAATTTGCTAATTGTATTTATTGTCAGTGGAAGGTATGACAGAGCTGAGATTAAAATGCACAGTGCAAGGGAGAAATTAATAGAGTCAGACTCAATTTGATACGATGAACTGTGGCTAATAATTCACAGCCTGAATCAAAATTCTGGCTGCTGTGAGAAGCAGTAAAACTTGTTCTATTTCTACCAGTGAAGTGAAACTCTACGAACCATGAGCTCTCCCTGTAATACTTTGCAAAGGTACCACTTGAGATCATTACTTGCATCTTTCAGGGTCAAAGAAATCAACACTAAACCTTTTACTGCTAGCTACTCTTTCTACTCTGTCAATGGTCACAAAAGCTGTTATAAGATACTGATGAAAGAATAATCCTGTTCATAAATAGTTGTGTTTTTATCTTTGTAAAAGAAGAAACTTTTTTTGTGTGTCTGATGGCCTGTGAACTCTTGTATGTTTCAGGAAAATTATGTATTTAATTAGGAAATTGGAAGATATATCATTGAAATACGAGAATAGGTTGCTAGGTGAGTGGTAAACATTGTACCGTTTGAATGAAAAGCTCAATCATGTATTTGGCAATTTTTAAAAAAAAATACTCCTACAGCTGTTGCCATGACCTATTCGCTGAATAAGACTGGGTAGAATCATAGAATTATCTGTAGTTCACCAGTGATAGTGCCTTGGGAGATTCTGTAAATAGCATGTTTGAGTTAACCAGCTTGTTTTCTTCAACTAATACCAGAGATAAGGAATCTGGGTTTAGATTTTTGCTGCAGCCCAAAGGGCTAAGAGACTGGGACATATCATATGTTGATCACTAAAAATAGCCTTTGTTTGCTTTTAGAGTGAAAACGTTGAAGTGAAATTGGTTGCTATTGTTTAGTGATCAGCTTGTGATCGACTCCAATATCTGAGACCCATTATTCTGTGGCCTTGGCATCTGCTATTGAGAGTTTGATACAATGTAAATATTGGTCAAGACATGGAAAACGATTTTCCTTTTTTCCGTGAAGAATAGTTCACAGAGAGACTCTGTTAGAATGTTGTAATGTGGTGTGCTGTGCCAATATGTTGCGTTGATGAGACTAATCTGCAAAATATGCATCACAATGTAACCGAAAACCAGAGGTCAAGCTTGCATGTCACCTATCTGGAAGCTTATAATTCAGATGATGTGCTATATATTTGACTAAATACAATATGTTTATTTGAGTACAATGGGTGAGTGACTTCAGTAGTGTCATGATATCTGGCCAGATAAACTGTAGCTAATAATTCACAGCCTGAATCAAGATTCAATTATTGATTTGAATTGTCCAAGATGGTTGCTTTTATGTCTGTGTGCTGCATTCAGATTTTTCCACATTCATGGGATGGTGTGTGTCTGCCTGATGAAGGTAGACTTGTAACTGCGCGATATGAGTTAAAAATATTTGACAAATCGAAGTGAGAAATGAAAGGAAATCCTATTCAGTAATGCACATTATCAAAGAGTGCTAATCTACTACACCCAAATCCCCTCTCTCCCCACCCACCCAACACTTCTCTTCAATCACATGAGGAGGTAATTTATGATATTCACAAACCAGGTAGTTGCAACTTTCTGTTGGCATCTTGGCTGTTGGCTGCATGTTTTGCAAACCAAAGATTTGAATTAACATATCTAGATTGCGAATATTGCAAATGTGAGTCCGATGTGTCAAATTATTTGGTCCAATATGTATTCCATTCAGCAGACCAGTTTTATTTGCGGGGGGTGGAGTGTGCGCGCGGGAGGTAATTGGATGTCTGACATTCGTGAAAATCCAATACCAATTTAAGAGTTACAAAAACCAAACTTCTGAATTCCAAGTAAGTAAACTCTCACTCATCATGACATTGGTGGTGAAATTTTTGAATTCCTGGCAGGAAGCAGCACACAGACAAACTTCAAATCTTCCACACCGCAATCTCTCATTTGTCCACTCTTCCAATTCATGCTTGTCAGCTCAGCACAGAATCATGGAGAATATTATTTGCTCACTGCAGTGTCTGAGATATCATTAAATTAATAATGGTGTTCACTGATGTGAACTAGGTAGAACGCATTTCCTAAGGTGGAGGACAGTAACTTTTTAAACCAGCACCTCACCTGTCAGTAGATATGAAAATGTGTCCAGTAATCATTGACAGTGGAGATGTAGATGGTGGCTTTTAGCCTCAACTGGATACAAACCACTGCTCAATGCCTCCTACTTATATGACGTGTGCAGTTTGTTTATTTCACTGTGAAAACAGGTTAACTGAGGCCCATAGTGTATGACACCACCAAGGCAACAAGGTGCCCAGTTTTAAGATCCTGTGTAAGAAAGGGCTGGAGACTATGTGATTCATTTTTATTTCATTGCAGGGAAGATGAAGTGTATGGAGGACATGATATTTGGAGTTTAAGGAGAAAGTTCAGAGGATTAAATACGACAGTAGTGAGAAAATTCTTCTTCGTCTACGCCCCAAGCTTAGGTGGCAGAGTTAAACACTTTGAGATGTCCTCCTAATGTGGGAGGTGCTGTATAAATGTAAGTTCTGGGACAGGCAGAGTTATATTATAAAAACTCTGAATCGATTTGTGTAAAGTTTGACCCTTTAAGTGCTCAGTTGATCCAAGCAAAGATCTGTACTGATACAAAGTAATGAGCATGTTTACTTGGCTGTGCCTGAGGTTCTGAAATGACTCAATTTATTTAGTGCTGCACTGATTGTGTACTCTTGTGTTAATTAATAATAATCCTTGCACTTGATATAGCACCTTATGTTGTCAGAACATCTTAAAGCATTCACGGAATCCTACTGCATTAAGTGTAGCAACTATATATGTTGTAGGTGAACACAGCAACCATTTTTCGCACAACAATATCCCACAAATAGACCAATTTTATCTGGGGGTGTGTTGGTCAGAACATCGTGAGGAGCTCCCATCTCNTTTTTTCTAATAGTTCCATGGGATCTTTATTGTCCATCTAAGTATGTGAACCTGTCAATGCAGTGCACCCCAGCACTTGTCAGCCTTGAATTTGAACTAAAAGCTCCGATGTAGGGCTTGAGCCCACAGCCTTCTGATTCAGAGGTGAAAGTACTACCATGGAGCCAGGTTGACTCACTGTTTCTGTTTCCCAAAATTTTATTCATATTATTCTTATCATGCAGGATAGGTAGAACGCTGGAATAAATTCCCTTTCAACACAATACAAATCACATTTGTATAGCGCCTTTCACATTGGGAGGAGGTCCCAAGGGTTTGTTGATGCTCACCTAAATCCTAGACGTTACCTTAGTTTAAAGTTTGATTCCAGAAATGCAGCACTCTACATTACCGCACTGGAGCATTATATATCTTCTAATTCATGCATGCTTTTTGCCATGAGAGCATGTTTCAATATTTGACATTATTGTCACTTAAAAATTAGCATTTTAAAGACAAAAGGGTTGCCAGCTTCAGCCATTACAGTTGCTCGACTTGCAGTAACTGTCTGTTCCTTTCTGCAGTTCTACTCTCCCACTAAATTGTTTGTATACTGTCTGGTGTTAGAAATTTGGTATATCTAATCTTATGGGCAAACGTGCAATCAATCACAGCAATAATACTCCGAAAGCCCTTACTTCAAGAACCTAAGGCCTGTGCTTTGTTGTACACCATAGCTTAATCCTATTATACATCCCATATAAACTCATCCCTTTAGCCTGGTATTCTATTAGTTCATCTTGTCACACACAGTTGCACCAAGGAAGTGATGAAGCTGACTGAGATTTAGAATTCAGGGCTGCAGTTAATCAAAATATATTGTGAGTGCAGAAAATACCAACATCGGAGTATTTCCACAACCTTCAGTTCATTACAATACATTTCCTTTCTTTCATGGAGTCCTGTAGCTCAGTAGCTAGAGCACTCGCCTCGCAAGTGAGAGACCTGGATTCGATTCCTGGCTGTACAAAACATTGGGCAAGTTTCCTTACTTCACACGCTCCTGTTTACCTAGCAGCAAATAGGAGCCCGGTTGTTAGTTGATTAGCGGATCGTTTTTCCAGAGGTAATAATTCCTTCAAAAAAAAATTGGTCACTTCAATCGACGACTGTTTGTGGGACACTGTTGTGTGTAATTGGCTGCCGCGTTTCGCCCACAAAATATACAGTCAATTGTATATTCTGTGAAGCTCTTTGAGACCTCTCAAAGAAGTGATAAGGCGCGATATCAAATGCAAGGATTATTATTAATATTATTACAGGATTAGAGCAATTTGGAAATTAATTGTAAATATACATGAGTAACTTATCAATAACATAACACAGTTTAGCAAAGGGGGAGAAAATCCTCTAACTTGTAAAGCAACTTTCATGCAGTGAAATGTCCCAAGAATCAGAGTGGGAGCCCCAACAGGCTGGGAAAGGAGAGGTATAATAGGAGGAAGATAATTGAAGGCACAGTTCAAAGAGAGATGGTTTGAAAGCAGAGAGGAAGGGTGTAATGTGTATGATATACATTGCTGTGTGGTATAAAATGGAGCATGGTGAGGAAGATTTCTGTAATGAATGACCATGTCATCCTAGAAAGAAAAATGCACATTGTTCAATTATCTGTGCAATTATTATACAGCTGAAGCTGACTTTTAATAAGAAAGAGAGTGGTCTAATTTGGAAGATTTCTTGAAGTAATTGCTTAATAAGGATCTGAAGTTATGTAACTTAAGACTCCTCCTGATAATTAGAAGTATGTCATGTTGACCATAGGGCTTCACGCTGAAGTGATCAAAGTGAAGTCCCACAGTCATCTTGACATATTTCTAGTTATCGGGAGGAGATATGTCCAGAGTTGAGTTGCTCTGCGCCATAGGGAATTCCAAAGGGAAGAAATGCAGCAAATTAGACCCAACTGTTTCCTTTATTTTTCTGCTTAAAGATGTCATTGCTCCAGCAAATCCCCAGTCCAGCCATCCCTGCCTCCACTGTGTTTCTGGGTCTGGCAGAGTCGCTGAAATAGTGCTTATCCTTTCACATCCATCACAAGAGCACAGAACACTCACTGCCTGGTAATTGGGGTCAGGCTGCATATGGACAGGAACATTCAGCTGTCATTTTCTCAGCAGTCATATTTTAAGAGCAAAGCTGGCAAAGCAGCAAGAGGACTGTATTTGCATTTGTTGTTTAAATTAACTGTTTATTTGGCAGATTTGTTGCTGTTGGAATTGCAACAATTTAGCAATTCCACTGATGAATTGCCAATGAAGCAAATGTTTAAAATCACTGTGTGAAGCCAAGTTATGTATTCCCTTTGTGAGCCATGATGAGTTTATTTTATTCAGAATTAAGGTGAATGGCCAACAGAAATACATTTGTATCAGTTGAAGCATTCAACAGGATTAAGATCCTGAAAAAGACTGTTACATTAGGAGACTGTGTATTGAGATTTGATTTATAATACCATGAGGAGAATGAGCATGTATTATGGTGTATTTTACATTGAATTAAATGGAAATGGGTCATTTAGTCTAATTTGGCCATGTCTGTGTTTATATTCCACACAAATCTCCATCCCTTCTATTCCCCTCTCCTGTACACATCTATTGCCATGCATGAAACAAGTTTCCTCTTGAATAATTTGATTCTTTTCCTTCAACTATAGCATACAGTAGTGAGTTCCACATTCTCACCGCCCTCTGTGTAAAGTATTTCCTCCTAGACTCCCTTTTAGATTTGCTACATAACAGCTATCATTTTGGCTCATTGGGAGCAGCCTATCAATTGTCAGCCCTATGAATCTTTCTGGGATTTTAAACACCTCCAACAGGTCTTCAAAGGTGAAAAAACAAGTTGAACAATGATCATAGCAATATTGATTTTGAAATTGGGGATAATGGAAATGTTTGCAAAAAGTGAGCATGAGGATGGAGAATGAAGGTCGGGGAAGAATCATTCAGGCCAAGTCATTTCTTGTGTTTTGTTCAAAGTGTATGAGCCGTGTTAAAAAAACTTCTCTGGATGAGCGAGCAGTGTTCAAATTGTGGACAAGTTTGGGCTTTAGGGACAGCAAGTGTTGTTCAGGGGAAAATTAATGTTTGTCTGTCAAGAAAGAGGAAAGCTAAACTACTTAGATGCTGCTTTAACAGTGGAGGTGTTAGTATTCCATTTTCAAATTAAACGAAAAAATGCACATAAATGTTGCTGTTCTGTAATATTAGATCTTGCATTTAGAATATGACAATTACCGTATATGTAAATATCTTCGGGTATAATAATTGCCGCGGAAATCACGAAACCGCTCCAGGATACATAAAAGTAAAACATTGCAAAATAATTTGCAGAGCAAAACAAAACACCTTACCTGTGACGACGGGAAGTGTCGGAGCTGTGTTCACGCATGCGGCAGCCTCGTGAAAAGGGTTTGAATTGTAAGGTATTTTATTGCGTCCCGCTTTACTGGTATAATAATAAGAATCCTTGCATTTGATGTAGTGCCTCATCACGTCGTTGGGACACCTCAAAGCACTTCACAGAATATACTGTAAAGTGAATTGACTGTATATTTTGTTGGCGAAAATGGGTATATTGACCCATTTTCAGTTTAGTTTCTTTTAATGTGGGTCATCCCCGAAAATTTGTCCACTCAAAAAGATAAAATATTGAGGATTCCGCGAAAGTTCGACTCTTAAATAATTACATATATGGTACTCTGTAGTGGGTAGATTATGCAAAGCCTGATAGACTGGAATGTCTGATCCCTAGTCTGTGTTATTTGCCAATGCCAGCTGGTTTGGCAGTGGGGCACTGCAATTGGCCTCACCAATTACCAGAGAAGGCTGAAACTTTGGCTAGGATTCCTGCTTTGACTGATATATAGCAACCCAAATCAGGCTTGGCTTTGATGCTGTCAAAAATCATGCTGATATTTACTGTCCAGGTTAATCACGTGAAGAAGGATTACTTGGGTGAGGTGCTAGAGGGATTATTAAGTCTTCGGGAGATGAGAAATAGGAGAGAAATTCAAAGGGCATCGTAGGGGGGAAAAAAAATACTTGTCAACTCCCTTCGGTGATACAAAACAGTAAAATTGATAATACTGGTGTACAGCAAAATGCAAATGCAAATTGTTTGTGTGTGGCATTTGGTACATACCTTAATGTTTATGATCACTGTCAAGTAACATGACAAATTCAGCATAACAATTCAGCATTTAATTTGACATCACAAATTAAAGGAGTGCTGAATCTTTTCCATCATCAGCGATTGTGATCGTGGTTGATTCACCCTGGATGTGTATGGATATTCCAGGTGTCTCACCTGTTGGCAGGTGGGTCTTGCTTTGGTTATGGGAGTAAACGTCACAGCATCCAGCTGAAAGAAAAATATATAGAGCAACACAAAAGATGGGGAAAGGACAATATGTGAATTAAACAGGCCATCTCTTTCTAAACTATTTGTCTTGGAGAAAAGTTAATAGCCAATGTTTCCTTTGTAATTCTTTGCTTTGAGAGTTGACGGAAAGCTTTGACCATCCCACCCAGCACGTTTTATTTACTAGCAAGCAACAAATAAAAATATATTTCTGTCTTGTTTTCACAGGTCAGTGCTGATCTCCCTGACATCTGTTGTTGTTATTGTCATTACCACTGACTGGATCAGTTGGGACAAGTTGAACCGAGGATTTATGCCAAGTGATGAAGTCTCCAGAGCTTTCCTGGCCTCGTTTGTCCTAGTCTTTGACCTCCTTATAGTCATGCAGGTATTGCCAAATTATTTGTTAACTCTTCCGAAGCTGAAATTTGGTTTCACAGTCAAAATGCATCTAAAGAGAGTGAAAGACGATATTGTGAAACTGTCTTTATGATCTGCATATTAATGTGAACATTTTAGTTGCTTTGCTTTGAATCAGATCACATTTTGGTAGGGTTCACCTGAAGTCCTTCCCAAAACATAAGGTCCATCTTTGTTGGGAAAGAAAATCAGTACATGAAGGACATCACTAAACATTAAAGTATGTTGGAGTGTCTTAGCATGTGCTAACTTTGTTTTTATCTCTTTCAGTGCTTCTTCTCCACAAGCTGCAGGTCATTCAGAACTCTGCAGCTTGTGTACGTCCCGCACCAGGCTACGCGACCACATCATTCCCACCCTCGCTCGCCTCCACTGGCTCCCCATCCCCCAGAGGATCGAATTCAAGATCCTCATCCTCACCTACAAGGCCACATTCATGGCCTTGCACCCTCCTACCTCTCCGACCTACTATCCCCCCACGTACCTGCCCGTACCCTCCGTTCCTCTGGCTCCATTGCCAGTCAGCTCCACATCCCCCGCCCTAACTGCCCTACCATCGGTGGCCGGGCTTTCAGCCTCTCAGCCCCTAGGCTCTGGAACTCCATCCCCCAGTGCCTTCGCTTTGCTTCCTTCATTTCCTCCTTCAAGGCCGGTCTCAAGACCTTTCTCTTCAACCGTGCCTTCAGCTCCCCTCTCGACTCTCTACCCCCTCCTCGCTTCCTCCCTTCCCTCCCCTCACCCTGACCATTTCCCCCTGCTCGGGTCCCGACCCAACTGTCCAGCGCCTTGGGACGTCCTCCCGACGTGAAAGGCGCTCTATAAATGCAATCTTGTTGTTGTTGTTGTTAAGTGTATGATAATACACACCTTAAAACGCATCATTCCAAGACAACAACAGTGTATAAAAATAGGTCACAATGTTTCAGTTGTAGGTTTTCAATGTGATTTTAAAATGCCCTCAATGTGAAGCTTCCAACCAATGCTTTCTGTCAGATATAAAGAAAAATCAGTTGCAGGAAGAGTTGTTTGCGATATTTTTTAAAAACCATATACTGTTGTATAACTTAGTTTTCCAGTGAGTCTTGTCAAGTGACATTTTCAGATTGTATTTTGTCCTTGTATATCGCCTTCAGTTTCTCTCCTGTTGTCTCTTGCTACACTGCAGCTTCTGCAGCCAGCTGCTTATACCATGGTTGCTCAGGGTTGCCATTAGTGTTGTTCTGTACTAGACCAACAAGAATTGTGCATCTGTAAGCAGTTGATTTTCAGGAGAGTTCTTTTTCTTCCATGACTGAGCATTCTGCTACTACTGCTACAAAATGATCCATTTAGGTGCTTGGCTGAGAATCAGTGAAGTGCATTTAGTGATAGGGCAAGAATTAAAAACAATTTTTAATCAAAACTGACTCCAGTTGGGAGCACTGCTTTCTGTTTCTTAAATGTGTAAGTAACCTTTTTTAAAGTCTGCACGTACAGAGTATTACATAAGCTTGCAACGGAAGCTTTGGCATGTTTTCTGTAAGCACTATGTGATTAAGGAATGAACAAAAAAGCTGAACTATTGTAAATTGGTTCCTTTGGATTCAGATGCACCTCGGCATGCACAATATATCGAGACTGATTTTTCTTGTCTCTTGTAATCTAGTGGAGGAAAGGTATGTATGTGTATATCAGGCAAGCTTCCCACTTTCTATGCAACCTGATTCCAAACTGTGGTACTGTTATCCAACTGCTGCAGAAGCTATTGATAATGGGAGTTTAAAAGGAGTCGGTTTAAGACATGCCTTATCCTATTTTTATAATTGCATGATTTCTGATATTTGTATTATAATGCATTTCTATATTTAGCGTAGAAACATTTTCTTTCCCAAAATCTCATCAATAACTTCTGAGCTGGTGGTCAGACAGCTGGTGCCAGGGTAGTGTTACTATAAACACAAAGGCTGGTTTATGTGGCTGCTTGTGCACATACACTTGGCAGGAAGAGAAAGTGTTATCAAGCAATGGATTAAAAAGGTGATAGCATTTGTACTAAACATTTTAAAATCTTTTTTTTGAGGTTTGCTGGAAAAGGTTTGAAATACAGAAATTTCAAATGAGATTTCTTAATGTGGACTCCAAATGATAATTCCTTTCAGTAACCAGAAATGCATCCCAGAGATCCACAGGCAATGCACTTTTACATGATAGAAACATGGATAGAACAGTGATAGAACAGGTTCAACAGATAGAATGGCCATCTCCCGTAGACAGACTGGATGGCCTCCTTCTGGTCCTATGATAAAAGGCCTGTTAAATAGTGGACTGGCTGGATCCTTCTGAATTATCTCTTCATTTCAAGTTAATTTAAGATCTTTTCCATGGCATCAAATCCTAGTTTGCCGTCTAATTCTTGCTAATACTAATCTGCTTTACATAATGCTTTTCCAAATTTGTGTGGGTGCTTAGTAGGCTCTGATCTGAGAGATGAAGCGGTAGTTACTGTTGTTTCACAGTTGATGGAAATGTGTTAGGACACGTGAGAGGACAAGTGAGCACTGGCATTTCTGCTGAGACACAGGAGTCTGTGAGTTGGCAAGTTAATGTCGTGACAAAATAAATTGCAGCTTTTTCACAGTGTTCTTTCCCTTTGATGAAATCCAAGAATGCAGTTGAATACATACTGTAGTTAACTTTGATAATAAAGACTCAGTGCTGCTCTTTTTGAATGAATGTCATTCAGGCAACTACTTGAGAAGCTTTCCATGCCTGAATAATTGGCTGCATATTGAGAAGATACTGCTGTCTATGTTAATATTTTCTGGTTATTTTAAACATGCCTTACACCTCTACATGGGGACATGGTGTACTTGCCTCTGGGTAGCATGATATCAGACCTCTTAAAAGAGAATTCTGCTGATTCATTAAGTTTTTTCACTTGGGCTGGTATTCAGGATTGATGAGATCAAATGGACTGAAGGGCCTTCTTCATCAATGTGATTCTGTGGCTACAATACGATATGTCACCTCTCGTCACCATTATAACAAATATTGCTTGTTCTAATTAAATATAAAATTAACCTGCAAGTGACAGTGGAATCTATTGGAATCAAATGTATGAGCTTAAGAGGAGCTGTGAATCAATGGGAAGAAATTAGTTATCCAATATGCTGAATATCCAATAAAACATTATTGAGATTTCAAAGTTGTGTCCTGAAAAATGGTGAACTTGTGTCCCACAGAAAGTCAGAGACAGAGGAAAGGTTACTTACAAATCTTAGAAATGTATTATTTCTTTTAAAGAATACAGATCAAAACCTGTAATAGCTAGTATCACACATCCCTCATGTCCAGTGGCGGTGACGGGTTTTGCAATAGGGTGGGCGAATGGGTCATTAATGGCACCGCCTTCAATTATACCAGTTTTTAATTTCAGACATGTTATCCTGCCACCCACCCCACTACTCCCTATACCTTCGGCACTGCTCAGTGCCACTCCTACTGAGTGTTATTTTGTTTGTCTATTCTCTGACTAAACAAATGCTGCAGCATAACTCCTGGGTGTCCAAATTTGTACTTTGCCTTTGCCATGTTTGAGATTAACAATTGGAAGCACATATTATTCCTGAGCAGTGTGGGAGGATTTATACCGCAGAGAAGGTAAACATTGGCTAAAAGTTTGATAGTATATTCTTGTTAAATTTTAGTTTTGTAGTTTACAGGAGAAAAATAAATACCATTATAAATACCTACTCTTGCTGGCAGATGACTCCTATGCATTCTATTTTTGAAAAATCATTATTTTGAAGAGGATTTGTGTTCAACGAAATTCCTGTGGATCCCTGTACACTGTCTTGCAAACAAGTTGGATATCCAGAGGATTACAGTTATGAACATGAACTCTGATTAGAGTATTTTGGAATGTATCCACTCATTATCTTGTGGACGGATAGCTGTTAGTTAAAACAGTATCCATTGCCTTCGTTCCTCCGGGTCTGGCCTCCTCCTCGTCGCCCGAGTCCTCCGCTCCAACCTCGGCGGCCGTGCCTTCAGCAACAATGCCCCGAGGCTCTGGAACTGCCTTCCTCACTCCCTTCATCTCGTTCCCTCCCTTCCCATTTTCAGGTTTCTGCTGAAGACCTTTCTTTTCGACCGCGCCTTTGGTCACCTTCCTCCCCTCCCCCTGGCTTGGTCCCGAGATCCGTTACTGTATAGCCCTCTGAGACGCCGTCTGGCATGGAGAGCGCTATATAAATCCAAGTTGTTGTTATCCTTTTCACTGTGGTTAAACTATGGCCAGTGATCAGTTCATTAACACCTGTAGCATTCAAAACACAACAAAATCCAGTGAGATGAGGACCTTGCCAAAAGCTTGACTTTATGTTGTTGAAGTGATAAGTTTTAAAGCAGGAATTAAAGGCAAAGAGAGAGGGACAAGATGGAGGGGTAGCGGAAGAGAGTTCCAGAGTCTAGAGGCTCAGCCACCAAAGGGACCAGAGGAGGGAAGGAAGCAAAATGTTTATTAGATGATATAATACAGATCGTACCTCTCACACTGCCTCCATTTCATCTCCACAAACGGCTTCTCCTCCAGCCCCCGCATCACCTCGTGCAGTGTTCCTCAGGGCTCTGTCCTTGGTCTCCTTCTCTTTAATATCTATTGGCTCCCTCTTGGTGACATCATCCACAGACATGGGATCAACTTCCATATGTATGCGGATGACAACCAACTGTATCTCTCTGCCTTCACCCTCAACTCCAGGACCACTGCTGTCCTGTCAGACATCAAGTCCTGGATAAGAGCTAACTTTCTTCAGTTGAACATCAACAATACCGAGTCCCTCCTAATTGGCTCCCATCAGCGCCTCCATACCTCAGGCGCTCACAGTATGACCATCCATGGAGGCACATTCCACTTTACTAAGCCAGTCCGGAACCTTGGCATTTTGTTTGACCCTCAATTATCCTTTCTACCCCACGTTTGTGCCATGACCCGCTCTGCCTTCCCCTACCTCTGCAACATCGCCCGGCTCCGCCACTGCCTCACACTGCAGGCCCCGAAAACCCTCATACATGTATTCATAACATTCAGGCTTGATTATGTAAACTTCTTGCTTGTTGGCATCCCCAACTCCTCCTTCCATAGGCTGCAGATCATCCGGAACTCTGCAGCCCGTGTCCTCTCCCGCACCAGGATCCATGACCCTATCACCCCCATCCTCGCCCGGCTCCACTGGCTTCCCATCACACAGAGGATACAGTTCAAGATCTTGGTCCTCACTTTCAAAGCCTTCCATGGCCTCGATCCACCCTACCAACATCCCTCCGCTCAGCGGGCTCCGGCCTGCTTCTCGTCCCCCACCTCGCCCGCCCCACCATTGGCGGGCGGGCCTTCAGCCACTCTGCCCCGACCTTCTGGAACTGCATCCTGCCCTCCTCTTCTCCCCTTCCCTTGCCTCCTTCAATACCCATCCCAAGATCCTCCTGTTCGACCGTGCTTTCGATCACCCTCCTTCTCCCCACTGCCCTCCATCCCCTCCACATTCCCGAACCCCAGCTTGGGTCTGAAACACTGTCCAGCCCCTTAGGATGTCCTGCCAATGTGTAAGATGCTATACAAATGTAATGTTGTTGTTGTCATCGTCAGTTGACTTGTTTCAGTCTTCGTGTTTGAAAGTAACTGAATTGGCCACTCCAGTACGCTGTTATTTAGACTGGGAGGAGGAAATTACATGGGTCTGATATAAACATTCTCTTAGGATCCCAGTGCCTTGGGATGTCCTCCCAACATGAAAGGTGCTGCATAAATGTAATTTGTTGTATTTGTAGTAGTAGTTCTAGTAGTTTTGTTGTAAATGGCACATGTGCCTGCAATTTCCTGGTTGTGCTGCTAAACTTACTGTTGTGAACAAACTCCAGCTCAGCATTCTCGTAGTGGAAGGCGAGCCTTTTATTCAGATACCCTGTCCTGAAATTCATTCAGTTCCCTTTGTGATTGAGATTTGTAACGTTTCCAGGGCAGAGGTGGAGGTTACTGGTTAAGTACAGTGCCACCCTGCAGAAGCACCAGTGAACCAGGAAACAGGATTGATTGCTGCTGGAAAGAAAATGGGATCATAAATCATCGGAGACAGTGTCGGTTAATCGAAATAATTTTTTTTACAAACTGGTGCAGAAGTACTATTGTTCTCAGAGGTGGGAGTGTTCTGGCCAACAATTGCCCCCACGACCTCCCCACCTCCAAATAAAATTGGTCATTCACTTCATGCTATCTGTGAGATACTGCTGTGTGCCACTGCTATATCAAATGTAAGGCTTGTTAAACTGGCTGCATGTTTACCTGCAAAATATGCACTCACTACACTTTACAGTAGAATCCTGTGAAGCACTTGGAGATATCATCCTGACGTGAAAGAAACATTTGTAAATGCGAGGATTATTATTCTTATTTATCATTCCTGTAAAATATCCAGGATCTCTTCTAGATTTATCAGCAATGGGAACGTGTAATTGAATAGTTGATGTGTGAAAACAGTAAATAACTTATGCTGTAGTGAATACCCCATTAGTTGCAAGTGACTGTTCACAGTATCCAAGGTGGCAGCTGAAGTCGATACTAAGGTTTTTGGAGGGTGATATTTTCTGGCTGCTTTGATAATACTGAAAGGGATGACAGTACCACTTTAAAAAGATTTTTTTAAAAATCTTTGTTCTCCCAAATGCCTTCTGAGCACTAAAAGGCTTACAGACCAGACTTGCGTGGCACGTTGTTGTCCAGGGAAAATCTACTGCTTATAAAGAGTTGAAATTGCATTTCTTTCAATCTGCATCCAATAAGTCAGCTTTGGCAGAGAGGTCTGACAAGCTCTGGAGGTGGTTAATCCATCACTTGGTGGTACGACGTATAATACAACAAACATGTTTTAGACAGGTTAAATTGAATTTCCAGCCACAGCTTGTCTACTTAGCAAAGTAAGTGTAATATTTAGACTCTTTCCGAAGGAAAACACAATTTTTTTTCAATAATTCATGTCAATATTTCAGGACCACAAATAATATATGGAGACAGTATATGGAAAAATTGGCCATGGTGTGATATTAAATCACATAACTGGGGTTATATTTTTCATCACATTCATTTATACTACAAATTTTGCATTGCATTGTATTGATATGAAAAATATTGATGGAAAGCTAAAAACTGTTCCCTTTTGAGGCCTATTTTCCACTATAGAACCTGAGAAGTGCCCTTATGTGCTCTGAGAGTGATGATGCTGCAGATTTACTGAGTTATATTAAGGCTTTTCTGAATTATATAACAATACAATGATCATGTTTGACTTGGGGTTCTTATTTGTGAAACAATTTGTAAATCGTGGATCGTGTAGGTACCCAGATGATGATGATAATGTATGAATAATAATAATCTTTGCAATTGGTATAGTGCCTTTCACGACAGCAGGATGTTCCCAAGCATTTCACAGGATTTACTGTAGCGGGACTGTGTATTTGTTGGCAAATTTGTAGGCAAATAGTGCTCCTCTTTTTCCTCAGTTGAATTCCTATATCTTTAGACATGATGCTTGTTGCTCACTGGCTTCTGGAAGATGATACTATAACCAACGAGTCTTTGTCAGCGTGTATTTCCCAAGGCATCTTTCAGAGTTAGAAGGTTTTAATGTGGCAGAATAAGCTTCATGGATTTGGATTTGTCAGAAACATCTGTTTCACTGGATTCAAAATAAATGCAATACATGGCGACATTATCTTTCCATAACATTACAAATCCTGTTCAAGTGGCATCTCCATTATCTAAACGTTTGTTGATTGGTGCACTGAGATTCATACAGTTCCAGCAGTAAAGGCTGTGGGATTTTCTTTTATTACAAGGCTTCAGAAAACCTTGAGCTTTTTAATTCTGGCATTTCACATGCTCAAAATAAAGCTGCCAGGTTGTTGCAAAAAATCTGTTCATAACTTTATGATTGTCAGATTGTACAGCTCACACCATGCATAGTTTTCCTCTTTGCCCAGAAATCTTGAGCAGCAAGAG
This sequence comes from Callorhinchus milii, assembly GCF_018977255.1. Classification (NCBI taxonomy): domain Eukaryota; kingdom Metazoa; phylum Chordata; class Chondrichthyes; order Chimaeriformes; family Callorhinchidae; genus Callorhinchus; species Callorhinchus milii. Next base: position 36,010,196 of record NW_024704746.1, on the reverse strand, counting down.
ACACATTTGTGCAAATCTTTCTGACAATCCAAAAGATCTGAACTGACTGAGGTAGGTTCAAAATTAAGTATGTTCACCCCAAAGGAACTAGAATTTCTAGAAGTTTCTATAAACACAGTCTTCAGGGATTTGTGTTTACTTTACTGGCCCAATTATTCCTACCCCAGATTCCTACAGTCTTCTTTTTAAATAGCTAGCTCCAAGGCGAGATACAGGGTGTACAGCAATGTTCTACAACTATAAATACTTTTTTCATCTACTAGAAAAATCCCACAAAGTTGGGATATAACAAGCAAATCAAAGCCCTTTAGTTGGTAAAGCTTTTGAAACTCACTCAAGTTAAATTATAAAACTGTTGAGACTTTCTTTGCTGCAGAGAGCTGGAGATTATAACAACTCATTGCAATTCTTCATACTCTTTGGCAAACTTTTTGTGGTCATGCTTAAAAAGAGCTGTTCAGAAGTAAGTAAACAAGGCCATAAAGTAGCACTTAATAGATTAAAATCTTAAATAAGCTGTCCGTGAAAATGATAAATTTAGGCTTTAAATTTTAATGACCAAAATCGCATTCTATTTACTTTGCATTTTTTAATGACCTTCCCAGTTATTTATTCCTTCATTGTGTTTGGAAATTTCCATCAATTTAAAACACTAATATTTTAATCTGAACTTTGCTGTTCAAGTAGAGTCATTTAACTTGTAAGTAATAGAATATGTAAATTTTATTGAACATTTAACGTAAAGCATTGAACACAAATAATTTACATTGTCAAATGTGTTATTAATCTGCTCTTAGAATTTATTTCCCCATATCCGGGATTTGGAAATCAAGCCACAAATTTTATGAGTTCAGCTGCTAATTGGCAAATGCACTCTTGCATGTCTAACCTATCCAGGAAATATATTGTTGAAGGCTCAACAACTTTAATATGTTAAATACCAATCAATCCAAGACTGCATATATATATAGCTGTACTGAAGAGATTTATAGGCAGTATAGTGACCAGTATGTATTCCAATATTTCTGTTTTTTTCTGTAAAACTACGAGATCAACATGATGTGAAAATGGTAGATGTATTAAGGTTTTTAAGTATCCCATTTTATTCTTATTTAGAACCCAAGTAAAGGACCAAGATCCATTGACATGAATGCCACAGCTTTGGCAAAGAATAATTGTTAGAGCGGTAAGAAGATGATTCTATTCAGTAGTAACAATAACAGCTCTATCCATAGTCTTTACGGTAGTTACAAACAGAGATAAAATCACTTGAGATGCATAGGACCGATTAGGGCACCAAAAATGATGGCCCAAATTGTTACAAGAGACATTGATATGACAAGCAGCATTGAACGACAATTCATTGCCTGATCTGATGGTCAGAGAGAATGGGCATGAAGGCTTTTCGTGCCTGCAAGAATAACATTGGTTACTTCACTGGTACAGGCAGGAGGATCAGAGCTGTGTTTACATCAGGGTTTAAAAAACATTGTTAGAAGTTTTTTTTCCACGCTAAAGATTCCGCAAGACAATCCCAGTTAGGTTTGCGGTGGCACATGTTTTAGATGAATGATCTGTTGGAGTTTTCTATTACAGATGCAGTACAAGTACATGTTTTGGTGCTGAATTATAGCTGACCACATTGGCAACGGTCCAAGATCTACTTCTTGATATAAAATACACATAAATTGTTAACTGCTACATTTACAATATTTTTTAAATCAGTGTCATCTATTTTTAATGGCCGATTTTGAAAACCCTAAAAAGTTGAACAAACAACTCATACTATTTTGAAGTATTTTTTCAAGTGAAAGCTAGCCTATTTATTAAATATTGAACCAGTTTGAAATTGAAGTTCAGGATGGACTTTGTAAAGGCAGGGAAAGAATACCAAAGTCAAGGGAATTAGAAGAAATTGAAGAAAAATGTCAACATAAAGAAAATGGGACATTGTGAAGCTTTACTCGGTCTGTTTTTTTTTGGGCCTTTCGAATGTCCATTACAGGAGCCCTGGGACATCACCCTGTGTGAAGGGTGCTATATAAATGCAAGTTGTTATTGTTGTCATATATGCATTCTGTAGGAAGTAATAAAGATTAGCTCATGTTTGACAAGTTGAGTGACAGGACACATAACAACATAACCCTGCTAGTGTGTTACCATATATTATTAATGTGATTAACAGAATGCAGACCCATTGAAAAGGAACTGTGTGCGTGTGTGTATTTTATCCAAATGGTCCATAAGAGTTGAATAAAGGGATCCAATTTTTAAGATTAAATATAATTTAACATATTTTACATCATGGCTTTGTTTCCACAAATAGTGCAAGAGTAAGACCACATTCTGTTTGACATCTTTAGAGGAATGTCAATATTTTATGATGGACCACTCAAATATGATTATCCAATGCATTAATCAATGTTTTCTGTTCTGGGTATGTTCCAATGGAATAACTGCCTCACAATTATTCGACTTGTGCTGTTTTTTGTTACTTGCTTCAAACAAAATGATAGTTTTCCAGGAAAATCTTGAGTGTGGTTATATCAGACATTTTTCCAATGAAAAGCGTGGAGCAGTGATAATCCCTCACACAGACACCAACATCCTCCCACAAGATACCCAAAGTATCTCACTAAAATCTCCAAATGAAAGTGTACAATGGTGGTAGGAAATAGCGAGGAGTTTAGTCTACCCATCCAGGCCATGATACTTATTCAGTAAGGTGGAAGATGACTGATGATACCGTTTCTGAGCCTCCGCTAGTGTATGGGTAACAATATTGAGGCAGAATATTGCTAACTTGTTTTTTTGAGTAGTGGATTGGGTGTAGTACGGTTTGACTACATTGTAATGCAGTGTTTTATGGGGTCCAGATCATGCATGTATAATGAGTCACAATGTAGTGCTGGTCAGCACTTCTGGGTTGGCAGGTCACAAATGGCATTGCTGCTGACTTCACCGAAGTTCAGCATTCAGGAAGCCAGTATTGACCCACATTTCCCGTACGTGGTCCACTTGCATTATATACAGACCCATAGTATACCAAATCAAAATGTAATGGGGGATGACTATGCTCTGTGCTATTTCATGTACACTTTATATCACACATTTGTATAAGGAAGCCTTTACCTTCACTTCTTTGAAGCAGCTGCATTATATTGCTCAGCAAAATGTGGAGTACGGGTAGAAAAAAATACCTTTTACCAGGAATGGCGGATGAGTTATTCTCCTTTATTGATGTTTATCATTCATAAAAGCTTGTGCACAATCTTGCTAAGTTCCATTTGATCTGGTTTCCTTTACAATCAACTAGATTGGTTACTTTAGATTCTAACTCTCTTTAGCAATTCCAACCCATCTTTCTGTTATGGTTAATGGGTTACCATTCTCTAATTGTTTCCCTTTACACTGGTGATCACAAAATCTCACTGCATGCCTCTTGTTAATTTATATCTCTAATGTTTATTTTTCCTTAAGTTTTTTTTGTACTACATATAAACTGACTACTTTCAAGATCTATGTGTATAATAATAATAATTAATAATAATCCTTGCATTTGATATAGCGCTTTTCACGTCGGGAGGACGTCCCAAAGCGCTTCACAGAACACACTGTAAAGTGAATTGACTGTATATTTGTAGGCGAACGCGGCAGCCAATTGCGCACAGCAATGTCCCACAAACAGTCGTAGATTGAAAATGACCAATTTATTATTGTTTTTGGTTTTGGAGGGATTATTATTAGGCTCTGTGTGGAGTAAGGAAACTTGCCCAAGGTTTCGCCCTCTGCCTGGAATTGAACTCAGGTCTCTCACTTGCAAAGCGAGTGCTCTAACCACTGAGCTACAGGACTCCACGTGTGTATGTTATGTTTCATGTAAGAATCTCCAGTCATTGCAAGTTTCCGAACTTACATCCTTCTACTCTTGTATCCTTGTCTGGCCCCTATCAATGACGTCTATTCTAATTTGCTTTCATAATTGGCATCTCATGTCGTGTTGATAGTGTCAGTGAATGCCCTTGTATCATTCACAAATCCTTCAAAGTTAAACAACATTGTATAGCCCTATTTAATGCTTTTAGCTCCACTGTCCATTAGCCTCCATTTATCTGTGTTAAATGTAATTTACTGATCATTTCACCGAGTCACTTTAAATCCCTTTTGGATAATCTCTTCCTACATAATGCAATCAGTCATCTCCTAGAATTTTGTATTGTCAGCAAATTTAAAGGTACTAGTCATCATTTTCTTCTTCAGATATTTGATGAAGGTCATGATAAGAAGAGGCAAGGACTATAGGTGCAGTCTCATGACAGAATTACTATAACTATTTTTCCTATTACCTTGCCAACTTGCTTATCCAAAAGCATAACACATATAGACTCTTCTTCCATAAACAACCCAACATATACAATACAAAATAACATTTGTTTAGCACCTTTCACGTCGGGAGGATGTTCCAAAGTATTTCCTAACAGCTCTGGTTTGGCAGGAATTTTGCAATGAATTTTGCAATGAATTCTCATTTCACTAAAATTCTTGGGACCTGCTCCCTACTATGACATTTGATGTGTAGAGGAACATGCTTGCATTTTAGAGTTCTGTAAGCTTAGTGGGTGGGGACCTTTGGGCTATCTTGAGATCCCCTCAACCCAATAAACCCGAGTACTGACTGGGTATTTCACCTTCGCTGGTACTGATCATTCCACGGTCAGCCAACAACATGAGACATAAAAACAGTTCAGTATAAGCACAGCATTTTCCCTCCATTCAATATTTTAATCAAAGGGAAGAACAATTTTCTTGAGCTAGATGATGGCTTTATCTGTTAATGTTCAGAAAACCAACATGTGTAGCTAGCAACCCTGACTGATGTGACATTTTATTTGAATAAGTTCTTATAATTATTATAATAATGCATGAATACCTGTAATACAAGCTCTTTTTAATTTGATGTATTCATTTTGAAAGACAGTCAGGGCAGCTAAATGTAGCCCATTATTATAATACATACAAGATGCATTTCTGTGCTCTGTATAAAACAAAGAAGAAAACCCTATTGTTTACAGGAAAGGTTTAATGATGGTCTGGGAACTCCTTTCTTTCGCACCATAAAACCTCACACAACTCCTTTGTGTTGATTTTGCCAACTGGGGTAACATGCAAGAGTAAAGCTGTTGACAACAAAATTGTAAGACCCTGAGTTTAATACCAGAATTTAATAAGCTACAATGAAAGGCTGAGCCCAATGTTCCTGCAGCCTCAGATGTGTTCTAATAAATGTGTTGTATACACCAGTGAAATAAATCAAATCCTATGTACATTGTAGATTCATGCTCGCTCATCGTTCTTAACTAACTTTTCAACGACAGTTGAATACTTCTAAACTCCACAATATCTATCCAACTTTAATCATTGTTGTATTACACCCTACAATACACCAGCTGTCAAGTAAAGTAAAGCAATAAGAGGAACATCATAAAACCTCACCCTGAGATAAATAGTGAATTCTATATGTGTCACCTCAAATAAATCAGACTGTACTGTTTGATGAGTAAATACAACTTACCTATAAAAAAAACCATTTTGCTATTTTTTAAGCAAAGAAAAATGAAAACTAGAATATGCAGTGATAGAAATGTACCATTTAGTTCAGCAGTACAGTACCATCATCTTACCCATCAATTCTGTGATTTATGAGATCTAAAATACAGTGTTTGCAAACCACATTAGTTGTGTCACTACTTTTCTTGCTGGCCTTTTCTCAGCCTTTTATCGATTTAGGATTATCAGAAACTGGTAACAAAGTACATGCATTGATAATAACAGTTGAACTTCATTCAAGACTTCTGGGTTACAGGGTTGCTGCTGATGTCATGTTCTGTGCATTGCATTCTTGTACAGGTGCACTATGTACAGGAAATTACTTCCTACACGTGTGATACACTTGGCTTTTAGTGCTAAGTGGTTGGCTTCCTGCACTAAAAATGGCCGACTTCCAGATTATCAGGTCACCTGATAACTTGTGTGCACAAGTTGGGCGTATCACACTTCCAATCAGTGCAGTTCCACAGGAAACCAGTGCTGTAAAACGGGGACTATTACAACAGTTGCCCTGTATTGCAAGTATGTATTGCAGACAGTCCTCGTTTCCTCTCTGACTATTAATCATTGAGGATTTGTTACTTTCTCGGTGGGAGAGGAATATGATGAAATGACTCTGATGTTCCCATTTGTGTCAAAACAGTGTCACAGAATGACCACAGTATTTGTCATGAAACCTACGTTCCATTTATCTTGATATCACAAAACATGATCTAGATATTTCTGTACAATGTGCATTAGCAGCTATTTGCTTACTCTATATCTGTGTTTTACATGCAATCTATGATTCCTGCAGCATATTTTCTTAAATATAAATGTTGTGGCTGCCTAATTTGCATACCATCAGTAAATAAAAAACAATTTTAGACACAGGATGAGGCCATACCTTTTCCCTCTTTATGACCCTTCTTCATCCCCCTCTGCTTCTGTTTATGTAAGGCAAAACTGGAGACAGCAATTATAATGATGGCAGAAGATATAAAGATCAACAGCAAATTTTTACACAGGCACAAAGACCTTATCCAAGCGAAATAACTTGTGATGTTCGTTATAATTCTTGTGGTTTACGACAACATTAAAACGTTTCAGTTGTTTTAATGTTGTAACACACTCCCATCAATATCTTTTAGTCTCATTAATGATCTTAACTGGCTAGCAGTCTGAAAAGGGAATTATAGCACAAATATTATTTTGAATGTTAAAAGTTCAGAAATTAAGATACAAGCAATTTGAAATGTTGTCCTCCAAGACGTGATTGTGTCCTTGACCAATTAGGAATAATACTGAGACCTGCATTCTGAATCTGCAACACTGAAAATATTCAGCCTCTGGCTGGTTGTGTGGTATAAAAATCTGCAGCAGCCATGTCAGCATCTAACCGCCTTTGTTTTGGTTTGTTGAGCAGTTTTGGCGGTGATGAGAATTATTACAATTATTATTGGCTGAGGGCATAAATGCTGAGTAATAATAAATGTTTTACTGAGTTTTAGAAAATTTCTGATACTCCAGATTATTATCTTACAACTTCCTTCGCTGCTACAGATATCCCTTACTATTTGAAGGAAAGTGAGAGATGACACTGTCAAGAAGCAGAGAACTCCCATCAATAACTTATAAAATGATGCAGCTGCAAGCCTTTCTTTTGATTTGTGATAGCCACAGTAACATTTTTTTCTTGATTGAAACATAAAGGTTTCTTAACATGTTATATATTGCACAGTTAAACTGCACTAGAAGGGGAGTGAGTGCAGGCAGGCTGATGGCATCTCTTTATGTACAGTTAGAGGAGCTGACGAGAGAAACATGGGGGAAGAGGACCTCAAATGCAGTTTATGCCTCATCAATTAACTCTCTCAATAAAGAACTGAATAAATATTTGCTTCTTAGCAATCCTTGGAGGTTTTCGGGATAGGTGCAGAGTGAGGTGCAGAGTGAGATGCCAATGTGTACATTAGTTATCTTGTTTGACCCTGAACTGTCCTTTCTCCCCCACATCCGCGCCATGACCGGCACTGCCTACCACCACCTCCGCAACATTGCCAGACTCTGCCACTGTCTCACCCCTCAGGCTGCCGAAACCCTCACTCATGCATTCGTCACCTCAAAGCTCGATTACGGGAACTCCCTCCTCATCGGCCTTCCCAACTCTTCCCTTCACAAGCTGCAGATCATCCAAAACTCTGCAGCTCGTGTACTCCCACACACCAGGCTCCATGACCCCATCACTCCCACCCTCGCCCGACTCCACTGGCTCCTCATCCCCCAGAGGATCGAGTTCAAGATCCTCGTCCTCACCTTTAAGGCCATCCATGGCCTTGCCCCTTCCTACCTCTCTGACCTGCTGACTCCCTACCAACCTGCCCGTTCCCTCCGTTCATCGGGCTCTGGCCTGTTCCATGTCTCCCACCCGACCCGCCCTACCATCGGTGGCCGGGCTTTCAGCCTCTCTGCCCCCACACTCTGGAACTCCATCCCACGGTTCCTTCGCCTCACTTCCTCCCTTGCCTCCTTCAAGGCCGGGCTCAAGAACCTTCTCTTCAACCATGCCTTTGGTCTTCCTCCCACCTCTCTGCCTTCCCTCACCCCTACACTAACCCTCCCGCGTGACTGGGCCCTAACACCTGACTGTTCAGCGCTTTGAGACATCCTCCCGACGTGAAAGGCGCTCTATAAATGTAATTTTGTTGTTGTTGTAGTTTCTGTGGATCTAGAACCTGTCTTTTGGGTTAAGTCAGGATTGAATGATTGTGGTGTGAAGATGATTGAGGCTGTCAAATTTGTGGTGGTTTCAGTAGTCCGGTACCTGAACCGGGTGACTCCACAGTACTGATGACGGCATAGCCAGCCTGGCTTTTCGGCAGGACCCATATTATACTCTTTGCTCTGAAGGCATTTAAGCCTGGAACAAGTTGCCAAGAAAGTTGATACAGGCCACAGCACTAGACTCATTTAAAAAAGCAGTGTCATGCAGTACTGTGCGGTTGCGATCAGATGGGCTGAAAGGCCTCTTTCATCCAGACCAATCTTGTGATCTTGTCAAATCGAGATCCTGACTGCTTGTTAGATGGATATAACAAGCCCATGACACTATTTCTCTGCCTACAATCCTATAGATAAATTGGTAATTTTCCTCATTGTAGTCTGGGATTTTGCTGGCCCATATGGCAGTTGTGTTTGCCTCCAAAAATAGTCACTTCACTTGACAATAATTACTTGTGCAGTGTTTTGAAATATTTGACATAATAAGGCATTGTAACAATACAGATTTATTCATTTACTTTTTATATTTAAATGCAAATTCATCTGATCAGAATGAATGCTGTTTGGATACAGCAAAGATTGTTTTTTACAAAGGCTATGCGAAATGTGGAATATGTCGAATGAAATCGCTATGTGAAATAAAATAAATTCTAGCAAATGTAATTTTGGTTTGAATTACTTCAGGAAATTATACAGATTATACATTCAATATAAGAATGATTGTAATATCCCACTAGTGTAATAGGAATGGGAGAAAGTAAGCTGGGGTTTAATGGCACCTTTGTACCATTTTGGTTTTTAAAATCTTGGCAATGTATAAAGATTAGTCCTTGGAAAATAACAGCTGCACAAGAAAATAGAATAGAAATAGTTATTGGAAATGCAATAACAAAGGAAAAGCCTGGGTTTCTTGATGTGAATGCATTATAGTTACGTTATGTCAAAATAACTCAATGTCTCCAGGTCGAATTAAGCAATTCAATGTTTTTTCAATTGTTTTCCTTTGTTAGGATTGGGAATTTCCACAATTCATGGGAAATTTGGAAATCAACCTTCCTGGTCTGCCCATCTCACACATTCGATTACGACTCCCTCACTTCAAGAGAATATTCAAGGATGAGTATCATATCCACATCACAGGTAAATGACAAGCAAACTATGAACATTTAAATTTTTCAATATGTTAAAGAATTGGAATGTGAAAGCCCTTTTGCTGCTTTTGCTGTATTAATATGGGCTTGCCATTTATCCAGCAAAGTATTTAGACATTGCCAGAAGGAAGAAAGAAATACTCAACTAGATGAGCCTGAAAACAATTTCTAGAAATATTCTAGTAATTTTTTTTCTTGCACTTTAGGAAGTGCCAGTACATAGGTGATTGATTGTTATTTTTCATATTGCTGAACAATCATATTGTTGATTGAGGTGAGGGGGGGTGGTAAGGAGGGTCTCCATGGAGCTAAATTTTCTCCAAAGTAACATGTTTTGGCAACAAAATGTCAGAACTGAGCGAACTCTCTGTGGTGGTCTCGGTGGTCCAGTTCCTGAGCATAGCCAGGCTGACTCATCAGCAAGCCTACTTGTAAGGGCAGACTAGTCACTGGAGGCAGGGACTCTTCCCAGTCAGCTCCCGTTAACCCTGCAAGCCTAATGGGTAGGGTGGTCCTAGCTGAATAAGCAGTGGAAAAGCTTGCCAGGCAGTCCTTTCAATGGCAAACTATGTGGATTTAGCTGGTTAGACTCCAGAAGTACCCCAGTGCACACTCTGGGATCTCCGAACATTGACTTGCCGACCTGCGCCTAACACTTTCCAGAATTAGGTATATAAGATGCGTCCCTCCAGGGACAAAGTGTGCAATCCATTCCAATAAACATTTCTGGAATTTCCATGTCTAGGTGGGAGGCATGCAACTCTGTTTGGTTTGAGTACTCTTTAGCATGGTGATGGACTTCTGTATGTGTCAGACTCTTGGCTGTCCAAAAATTTTTTTCTTGCACCTAGGCTATTCCAACAATTAAACTGTTGACATTGTTGTTCAATCAATATTTGTCCCACAATGATCTGACTCTGTATACTTATATTTAAAAATATGCTTGATTAATTGAACTTGAATTTCATATATTCAGTAACAGAATAGTTCTCGAATGGTTATCTTCTGTGCCGACTGGCTACTTTTATATCCTTTTGGTGTGTAATCAACAAAAAGTACAAATTGATGGAAATGATTAGATTACATGATATATTGCAGTATTTAAAGGCATCTGCACATGCATGTAATTCTTCACAGAGAAAATTAAATTCCTTAATAACTGGGAAAGTTGCAAATGTGTAAAGCAAATGTAAAGGTTCATACAGCGTAGTGGTTCATAAAATGTGAATGTTTGCTTTGTAAAAAAAATGCATGTCTGCTTTACCCATCGGCTGATGTATACGAGTGCTTTGCATTGTAAAAATTGCAGTGCAGTGCCTATCAAACCCCCCTCCCTCCCCCACCACTCCCTCCGTTCAGCGAGCACCGGCCTGCTCCACGTCTCCCGCCCGCCCTGCCCTACCATCGGTGGCCGGGCTTTCAGCCTCTCTGCCCCCACACTCTGGAACTCCATCCCACGGACGCTTCACCTCATTTCCTCCCTTGCCTCCTTCAAGACCCTCCTCTTCGATCATGCCTTCAGTCGCTCTCCCACCTCTCTGCCTTCCCTCACCCCTACACTACCCCTACCCCATGCTCGGGCCCCGACATCTGACTGTTCAGCGCTTTGGGACATCCTCCTGACGTGGAAACCGCTCTATAAATGTAATTTTGTTGTTGTTGTTCCCTTTACCCTCTCTCCCTCCCTCCCTCCCTCCCCACCACCACTTTGCATAGAGTGTACCTTCGTGGGAATTAATCTGGCAAACTTAAGTCTATTATGATTTTGACAGTGTTATCGCATTTTCTTGCAGGTAAATGGTTTAACTATGGAATCATCTTTCTGGTATTGATTTTGGATCTGAATATGTGGAAAAATCAGATATTTTACCAACCGTATGAATACGGCCAGTATGTGGGGCCTGGTGAGAAAATCTATACAGTGCAAGATGCCGACTGCTTAAAGGATTTAAATAAAACTACTCTCAGCTGGGAATGGAGGTCCACTAATATTAGCCCTTTGACTAACAAGACCTACACCCACGGTGATCTATTTTTGTATAGCAGGTTTGTAGGTGCCAACTTGGGGGTCAAGTGTCTCGCTTTTGTCCCAAGCATCTTGGCATTTATCTTGTTTGGGTTCTTCATATGTTTCTTTGGAAGATTCCAGAAAAATGAACAAATTAAGGATAAGCCTGGTAGCTCGTATGTAAAGATTAAGACAAAGACACTTTCTCAACATAGCAAAGTTTCACATTTGGCTGCAGACGATGCAATTGTTATACAGGAAGAGCCTGAGAAGATGAATGATGACTATTTTGTTTCCACAGAGGTTACATTACCTAATCAACACAATATCACCTCAGGTTTATCTACTGAGGATCAGTGCGCTTTCAACCAGGGGCCACAGAGTAATGATATAACTGAGACTAGGTGAGAGAACTGAGTCTAATATCTCCTCTGTGAACCTCTGTGTTCCTTAAGCAAAAGCATTGGCTGATCTACATATCCAAATGCAATTTTAAAACAAGCGCAGGCCTTAAGTAGATTTTTAACCTTTTCATTTTTACAGATTTATAGACCTTTTTACATTTTGTGTTGGTGTACTTTTGACTTGAAAATCACAGTCCTAGATAACAAAGAAAATGCTAACCAAATTATTTAAGTGGTTCTTCTGTTGTAGAAAAGAAATCCCCATTCTTTTTAATAAGTATATCGTGCCTACACCTAGACATTTCTTAATGTCTTGCCTTCCACAATTGCACACAGTTTGCTTCAATGCTGTATTGAATTGTACTGTAATTTAGTCTCTGTCTCTAACACGAGGGTAAGATGTTAAGTACTTGTGTTTGTCGTGCCTTGAGAACTTCCATTTTTATTCTACTTGATGAATTTTAAAATCGATAAGAGGTCTTCATATTTACAAATAAACCCGTAGCTGTTGCTGACTTTTGTTGTGACATTGCCTGATACCCTGATGGACTTTTTGATCATGTAATTCTGTACTGTTTGCAGACAGCTTTACAAGAAATGATTGTGGCAGTGCTCTAGTTATGAACACTTGGCACCATTGCTTAATTGAGTGTGGTGCAGATAGTTCTGACAGCTGAAAGGAGGCATTTTGATTAATCTTTTTAATTCTGCTTTCATGGCTGCCTGCCAAAAAAGCAATGAAGGTGCAAGAAAAGAGGCAGTGATGGGTCAGAGGGTATGTGGATGACTAACTTTTATTACTAACGGAAGCACAAAGAAAGAATTGCGTTCACTGTAGCAGGTCTAACTCTCTAAAAATGTTGAACAAACATCACAAGTCTTTAATTTTATACTGTTCTCATTTGCATACCTGCTGGGTGATGCTGATGTGGAGTGACTATCACTCACTTTGGTTTAAAAGCCTTCTCCTGTTTTGATCCGTGTCACCTTTGAAATCTTTGGTTTCAAATGGGTCACCCTTGCCCATCATGAAGTTGTCCCTAACATTCCTGCAATATTGACAGCTCAGTCCGTGTGCCTTCTCTCGAGTCCAAGCTTGGGCTAACCTTCCGAGTTGGGGTTTCACAGCTCAGTGTTGATGACGTGAACTGGGACATGGGATGACATTTATATCGGCTGTCTTGAGTTGGGTTCACTGTGACCTATGCTCTCCCTGCCACGACTCTTTTACTGTCCAATCAAATATTTTCCTGTGTTCTAATTTTGCCAAATATGATCAATGTGTCTCCTTTCAGTTTCACTTTGCTCAGTGCTGACTTGTTCATAACTAAAACATTATTTTATATGATTTTCAAACTTTGCATTAATGCAAGTGACACAATTGTATCTGCACACATGTCAGGACTGTGAGACTAGAGAAATAAGGACAAAGTTGCCCAGTGTAAATATGGTGTTGTATAAATGATCATGCTGAAAATAGGACATAATAGGACATAATAATGTACCTTCTTTGTTCGCCCACAAATATACAGTCAATTCACTTTACAGTGTGTTCTGTGAAGCGCTTTGGGACGTCCTCCCGACGTGAAAAGCGCTATATCAAATACAAGGATTATTATTATTATTATAAAACATTAACAAGCTTAATATACTGAATAACTTGGAATAACTAAGTAAAATGCGACTGAAACCAAATGTTATGTAGGCTTAAGGACACTAGGTATGAGCATGGGAAGACCTCCGGTACTGCACTAACCAAATAGATATCCAATAGAGGTCCATAGCAGGAGTAGGGAGGTGGATAGATTTAACATTTAGCTTGGCTGCTCTACAGACCTCTTGAAAGAATAATAAGGCAGTCAAATAATATGTACAAAGTACTGTCACTACACCTCACAGTAAATCTTGTGAAGTTATTTGAGAAGTTTTAACAAGTGCTAAGGTACTATGTAAAATGCAAAGATTATTATTTGTAGTACTTTCCTGGAGTTAAATGGTGTCGGTACTAGAGCAAAAGAGGTTATTGTAATATGTTGTACTGAAGATGAGAATGGCCAGTGCTTGGAGAATTATTCACATTTTCTGCATATTGGCACTTTCTCATAGTTCATACTGCACATGAATAAAGCTTCCTAAACTCTTATCCATCTTGATGATTGATACTTTGTGTGCCAATACATTTAACACTTTTTGAGTTGCATGAGGATAATTGGATTTTTCCACTACAAGTGCAAATCATCAAAGTGTGGTTTACTTCTTGGCACGCAGAACAACACCCCTTAATATGACATCCTCACTCTACGATGAGAGCCCTACTGCTGAACAAAGTCTGAATATACTACGGTTGTCCTTCCATTTAAGTAAGGCAGTCAATTTAATGGGAAGCTATGTTTAACTGGATTAGTTATTACGGGGCCAGAGGGGGTGTTACACAAACTTGGTTAGATCATACCATTTTGTATAGGACTATTAAAGAGAGTTCAGATCCATTTAGTCTGGATTTAAATCTGTGTAATTTGTCTCTTTCAAACCACAAGGAAACAAACTTCTGAATCACGGAATTAAAAAAAAAAAATTCAATAAGGTTAAAGCATTGGGGAACGTAATGTGCCTCATATACCATCAGAATGAAAAGTCATGGAGCTGAGTATAAAACTGTTTCTATTGGGCCTGTTCTTTTCATTGAGAACTGAAGTCTTATATGCCTGAAATGTGTGCACAAGCACATGTGTTCTATAGATAAAAAAAACTTTCATGCTATGTTGTTAATGTCACGATTACAATTAACATTTTCTTATGGCTAGACACTTTTTAAGTTTAGTGGATTTTGTTTTGATAAAGTAGGTTATGATCTGCTCCCAAGCTGTTATCGGTGTCACCTTTGAGCTTGAGAGATGCACAAGAGCAACCCAGCAATCTTCCTTTAGTTCCTCCACCCACCAGCATAGTTGAGATTGGGCATTGGTAGCCTGTGGCAAAACCCAACATCTGACCACTCTTTGGTGCTCTGTGCTGGTGCTCTAATGAACTGTGTTGCCACCATGGAAAAGTTTCTTAGTACATTTGGAAAACAAAACATTGTTATTGGAATATATGTTAATTTATTTCAAAGATCAGAAATTTTTGTCTTCATATTTGCTGTTTTTCCTTATTAATTGTTGCTAGTAATTTATTGCAATGAATAAACTAATGAACATATGTTGATATCAAAAATTACGTAATAACATTAAAATGACTTATGATCTGCAAAAAGTGATGTCGTTTTTTAATGTTTCATTTTGTATATATTAGAGTGCAACGTATGTTCTCATAAAGCTGTTAAAATCCTTGTGATTAAAGTGGCAGCATTATCTGTCACTTGGAAACATGTCTTAATATACAGTATAGATTCTGAGCAGTTTAATTGTTGCATGACTAGGTATAGCCATCATTTCTGATGCAAGTTGTTATTGTTTCTCCAGTACCTAATTTCAGGTGTGAGTCAACTTGTTTTCCTCTTTATAATACATTTAATCACATTGGAGTATCACAGTGCACAGCAATTTTGAGCAAATTCTATAGAATTAAGCAATCACAGGTTGCTTTGGTGGCTGAAACTCCTGAATTCATTTGAATATGAATTATTTTATCTTTTGTGTGATGCCCAGCTCTGAGCACTCCATTGGAACAGAAACATTTTCAGTCTTGCAGCACTTTTGATCACTGGAGAGCCTTGTTGTTATCAATGTCACAAGGAATCTCTCAATTTTACAAGTGAAAGCACAAGTGACAAACTGCAATCTGCATACTTAATTTCTGTCAGCCTGGTGATATTCAAAAAGCTCCTGATATCACTCTTATTTTTCTACCATTAACTATCAAATCACCATTAGACTCGAGAGATTATTTTCAGAGCCAATGGTATTTTATCCAGCAAAATAAATCCTATGACTTATATTCTGACTTTGGGGCTCTATAATTGTATCTATTATCATTAATGGTGCTAACAACACTTATAGAGATAATTCTGAAACCAGTTCCAGTAACCACTATTATTTTTTATTGCAACTTGGAGGTTGAATTTTGTTGCTTGTCTTTTTATTCATTAATAAAAAAAGTTACTGTATGGATGATCATGCTGAAAATGGGAGGAAGCAAGAAGTGTTATCTGAACATCGGGAGTCAGCACACTCAGTTTAAAGGTCTAATAGACCTGCACATCCAAAAACTGTTTTTTAAATGATTTTGATATCTGATCACACCACGTGCATAACATCAGTACAGCTGTTGGCAAGTCAAAACATCAGAAGTGGCGGTAGGTATATTGCTAAATCCTTTAAAGAGCTGAATAGGTTTCCATACTAAATAGATTTCCTACGGGTGCTTTAGCCTGTATTCAGTGGCTCAGCTATGAGCTATGACTCATTGCCAAATGTAGTTTAATTTCCTCTCTACCTTCTTCCTCCTCTTCCCCCAACCGCTTGAATATGGAACTCAAGATTTGAGTGATAAGCATCACAGGCATTTCTTGCAGAATTAGTGCATCTGAAGTGATGTTCTGCCTTAGCTGATTGTCAAGGGATGCCTCAGAATGAAACAAATTGCATTTTGTTAACCTTCATTAATAGATTGATAATGATTATTTATTGAACTCCAAACCCTTCCATTTCAAAGGGAGAGAAAAAAACTGATGGACATGTGGAATACTGAAGAGAGGAAAAATATAAATTCTCACCAGAAATGTTGTTTGTTTCAAGAACAAGTTAGATAGATTTCTGCTAGAAAATAATATCTCGGGATACAGTATATAGTTTGGGACATGACATGTCAAGCCACTGCTAGAATGGTAGAAGGCGAACCAGATGGACCTTGGTCTTCTTTTGACATGCAAATTCTTATGTTTTTATATGTTCTTGTTAAATGTTGGACGCTACTTGAAATTGAGCGAGAGGTGACTCTCCAGCAGATGGTATCTTTCTGCAGATGAATTGAGTCCTGTAATGGTTTCACAATTACTTGTTCCTTGTCTGGCCCAACCTCTTCTGAGAGCTGGGGTTTGTCAGTAATGATTAACGATTTTACCTATAGACTGACTTTTAGGTCCTGCAAGTAACGGATTTGGTAAAAAGGTATTTGGTGGCAAGAAGAAGCACTGAAAACTGTATATGTTGTAGCTTTTTACTAAATCTGAGATTTTATCATTGTTTTTAGTCATTTATTTTGAAGAAAAGTTTTCTAATGAATCAATGTTTGCACCAAACTCTGTTGACAGTTATCACTTGCTACTTTTTCTAATAAAACACACAATGTCACATTGATTCACAGTAAATCCCGTGGAGCACTTTAAGACAATCTCCTGGTTGCATTCACACTTGTAACTGAAGATAAAGCTTTCATCATTAATCCTCTAAATTGGCACTTTGTGGAGATAGCACCTGATAATTTAGTAAGGTACATCAAGCCCACAAGCAATTTGAACTTCCATTAGTTAGGAAAGCTATATAACAACTGTTACAAATAAGTCTGGGGGAAAAAAGATAATTACAAACATAAGGTGAGAAGTAACTTGAAATTTAATGAAGTCTAGAGAATCACCTGGATTTCTGGTATAAACATAAACTACAGAAAAGTAAATGAGCCTAAATTATAAAACAACACTGAGAAATTTGCTGGATGCTGAATACATGTTTAAGTGTCATTTGCTGGAAATTTAATTCACTAGAAATAGCTGCAGAATTGTTCTTTTAATATTTTAAGATCTAGATACTATTTTAAATATTTTTCATCTTTCATCATATTGATGCTCTTGTGGAATTTACCAGAATACCCGCCTTCCTTCTGTCACAGTAACAAGCAGTTTTTTAAATGAATCCATTCTGGCCAAAACGACAATTCCTAGTACCGTTCCAATTATCAATTACTCTCCGAGCAATGAAAAACTGTGCTGAAATTGTCCTTTCCAACCCTCCAAACTTTCCGATCTCTAAACCTGTGTCCTCTTGTTCTGCTGTCTAAGTGCATTCAAAAGCATTGATCTGAGTTTACTTTCTCAAACCTATTTAAAACCTTATATCTCTATAAAGTGAGATTCTAAGACATCTGTTTTCAAGATCAACAACTTAATTTTTACAAAGTCATTGCAAATTAGATCCAGGGTGAATACACTGCAGTTCATTTTGCCTCTCCTCTTTCCTAGTATGAATCTGGTACATTTTTATTGCCTTTTCTGGTGGGGAACAATTTTAAAAAAAGCAAAAGATGAACTTGTTGAAAATCTATTCCCAAATCGATAGATCTATAATTTTCCTGGGCTCTTGATCTGAGATCAGTTCAGATTTACCATTTGAGTTGTCACTGATCCCTACTTTACTGCAGTCCTATTATGTATCAAAAAATACACAAATGATTATCTCATTTGTTCCTCAGTTTAAAGGTTGCAATGTGGGGACTGGAGGATGATGTATATAGTAACTGAACAATGCCTAAAATCATTATTCCTCGAATGCAGTTACTTTGTATGAAAATTGACAAAAAAAATTACAAAATGCTTTTTAAAAAAAAGCAAATAACAGCTTCATCTGCATAGAAAGTGAGCTCGATAGCAACAATTATTTATGCTCTTCTGCTCATGATTCAGTGACCCAAGGCTATAGCAGCATTATTATCATGTATTTCTAGCTGGAAACTCCCAACTGCTCAGTTTTATCCAACATGGTGAATTGCAAGTTTACTTCTTTCTTTTCAAAAATGCTACTGGTGTAAAGAGTTTAATAATAATAATAATAATAATAATAATCCTTGCATTTGATATAGCGCTTTTCACGTCAGGAGGACGTCCCAAAGCGCTTCACAGAACACACTGTAAAGTGAATTGACTGTATATTTGTGGGCGAACGCGGCAGCCAATTGCGCACAGCAATGTCCCACAAACAGTCGTAGATTGAAAATGACCAATTTAATTATTGTTTTTGGTTTTTTTGGAGGGATTATTATTTAGGCGTGTGGAGTAAGGAAACTTGCCCAAGGTTTCGCCCTGCCTGGAATTGAACTCAGGTCTCTCGCTTGCAAAGCGAGTGCTCTAACCACTGAGCTACAGGACTCTTTAAAGCATGAACTTCATAGGGAAAGGTTATTTGATGATCACTTCTAAATTAGTATACAAAAGTTTTGCTGCGACCGCCAAGTCTCCCCTTTCTGGATTAGACATTATTGTCCCTATGCATAATAGGTTATTGTAAGCTGTTAACAAAAATGTCTTCCCTCTTGCATTCCCTAATGAGTAGGCAGCTAGCCCAGAACTTGAGTGCAGAATGCCAACCTCTTTGTGATGAATTGTTATTAGCTCAGAGCTAGTTCACTGGGTTAGACACCTTAAACTCTTGCCCTTTAGGGTAGTAGAGGTAGTACACGGACATGTGCTTCATGACAAGTGTCACCTAATAGTGATGAAAGGCTAAGAATGAAAAGAGAATTATATCCATTTTTTTAAAAGTACTTTATCCATCTATCTGTATGTATAGAGAGAATAAGGTTTGGAAAATTCACTTTATAAAATAGTATGACAATTGTTTTTATATATAAGCCTACGGATCCACACAAACTTAGTTAAAAAGTTAATGCTGAAAACTAATTTGAAATCTTGTTCACCCACACAAATTCAAATATCTAACTTCATATTGCACATATCATAAAAAATAAAACATCACAAACAACAGGTCCATTGGGAAATGAATTATGGTTTACAATTTATGGTTACATCAGTTGTTTGTGGGGCAAACAGATTAAATGTTATTGAAGTTGTCGCTTTTGGTATGAAGCACAATGGAAAATCTGAGTGTGCTTTGCAAAGCGTCCACAAATCCAACTAATGTTAAATACCAATCCAGGTGCTGAAGTGAGCATCATGTGACCTTAAAACCTTCTGTGCCTTAGAGATGTACCAACAGTAGCATGTCCCAAGCTCATTTTTTTATGCCTTATGCACATTTTACACTATGCAAGTTCTGTCTATGATATTAGTTCAGTGATTCAGAACAGAAAGTTACTAGAGTGTTATACCTGCTCCAATCACTCCTTTTCCAGGGATAAGGAGAGCTCTGCTTATGTACAACTAAACAGATACTTAGAGGTCTGCTAATTGCTCGATCAGTGGGTGAGCTTTAAACATTCTCCCCCTTCTCTCTGGAACTCCATCCCAGAGTCCCTTGGCCTCGCCCCTGCTCTCCCTCCTTCTCTCACTCACTCCCCCGTTGAACTTGCCTCATTACCTTTCTTTTCTACCATGTTTTTGGTCATCTTTTTCCAGCTCCCCCCATTGTCAAGCTCCCCCCTTCCAGCTCAGGTCCCCAGTCAGCTCTGTGAAGTGTTTTGAGATGTCCGCACGGTGTGAAAGTCGCTATATAAATGTAAATTGTTGTTGTTGCTACTGAACACGTTAATGCTCATAATGTTGCCAAAATGCAATAATTAAGGTATTTCAGTATTTTTTACAGATTAATTTATTTCAGCAAAATTGTAAGTTTATTAAAAATCAGTATAGTTTGGGTTAACTGTCAATACGTATACTTTGAACTCAATGCTGAGGTGTCAGGAGAGCTTTTCAGAATCATTTAAATTGATCACCTGCCAGGTTTGCTTTTGTCTGCAGTTAAAAACGTTCCAAACCTTGCCTTGATGAATAGAAGCAATTATAGTTGTTCAAATAAATGCAATATATCTAACTAATGTTGTCTATTTTCATTGTAAAATCTACCACACAACACTAAGACTAATGCCCAACTGACATTGCTGGAAGCTGTATGATATTTGTTGTCAGCAGTGAAGTGATTGAGTGAGATTTGTGATTTATATTTCCCGCTCTGAAATTGCATTGGCCAGAGCCTTGGGAGAACACCTAGAAAGGAAAACAAGGAGTTGCCCTTCTCTATGCTATATAGGGCCTCCCATCCCATGGTTTCAGATCTAATAAAGGATTGTACCTGAAACTATACCTATTTAATTCTATCAGAAGCTCATTGACATGCTGCCCATTTGCAGTATTTTTCAGTTTAGAATTATTGAATAAAGCATTTCAAAGTTATGTATTTATGCTATAATTTAGCATTAGCCTGCGCTGTATTTGTACTATTCGATCCAAAATGTGATATTTGCGAAGGATTTGTAAATATTGAATTCTGCCGGTAACCAGATGTGTGGTAATCTTACTGCAAGCTCTCTGCTCTGAATAAATTCAGTGTTTACATATCCTTTGTGAATCTTAGCCTCGATGAAACCAGGCTGCCTCTCCCATGTTTCACACCGTGATTTGTGTTTTCCTCACATAGAGAATAATTAATTATTAGGAGACAACAATAAACAGAGTAGATGGTATTGAGTAGTTTGTAACTCATCTAAGACCAAAGATGAGATTACAGCCTTGAAATCACTTCTGTAATATTGTTGTTAATTTATTGGAACTTAATATGCGGCAATATCTAACTGGATTCCTTAAATTGTATAAAAACAGCTCCACTCTTATGTGATCTAATTTCAGAGCAGAGATCCCGTGAGTTTTCTTGTGAGCATGACATGCTTCTGGATACCATAAATAAATATCGCCACTTGTTAGATCCAATATCTTCAATGAAGTTTATGGAAGCATTATACATGTTGGATTTTTAAAAAATTTCCAGCAACAATATAGTATGTTGTAACATCACCCATTTATCAGTGATGATCAACAGTTACTAACTAGGATGTAAAACTGCCAATGTATACTGCACTCTTTGCTTATCAGAAATAAAATGTCTCCCATAAAATATGCATTCAATTCACTTTACAGTATATTCTGCGAAGCGCTTAGAGACGTCTCGAAGATGTGATAAGGCACTATATCAAACGCAAGGAATATTATTATTAAATGTCTGAATATCTTTGCAAGGATAGATGGAATCACTTAATTCCGAAATTATTGCTTTCTTCAGATTTAGCAGTACTTCCTTTGTGGAGGAACTGAACAGTACCAAGGAACAGCTTCTATAATCACAATATTACATGGAATTCAATTTTATGCAGACAACTTAACCCTGCAATCTGACATGGTGATTGGGACATGATTACTTTTACTGGAAGAGATCTGTCTACACATTTCTCATGTTACTTGCAAGAATTTAACAGTTCTGTGCAAACACAGCACCCATTCAATATTATCTCAAAGACGACATGATTTATTACATAGTGTACTTTGCAAAGTCTAATTAATCATTAACAACGCATTGTGAAATTACAGATAACTTTGGTTGACGTGACTCTATCACACTTGCTTTCAACAAGGTTTGCTGCTCATGAATAAGATTCAAGTATGTTTTAAAATGAGTCTGACTATAGAATGACTAAATTAACTAAATCAAGACTATCAGTTTGTAAATATAAACCATAACGTTCTGTGGTTTTTCTGATGCGTAAAGGTTATTTATTAGATTAGTGCTTCTGGGGCTCTCAGCAAGAGAAATATATCAGGTTGCCATGCAAGAGGCAAGGTTAATGGGTGGTGGATGCTAATGAATGCAGAACATTAATAACAACCCCTTCAATGATGTGACCTCCATATTCTCAGTTGAGACTCATTTAAAAGGGTTATCTGGGTAAAGACTGATGACCTGAATGAAGACCAGGTAAATACCTTCAGGATGAACTCATGGAACAGCAGGAATTAAATAGATCCGTGTTATGTTAACCAAAGCACAAAACAATTTTATTTAAAAATTGACTTATGCACTCACTCTTTCGGTCATCAATATGTATGCATAGTAACAGCTTTTTTTTAATAATTGGAGAAAACTAAATTGTCAACTCCTTTTGTGATACAAATCATTCAAATTTCCAATCAGAGTTAGCTTCCGTGCACAAAAGGAAATTATTCTGTTCAGTAGCCCTATTTTGCATTCTTATGTACTTCACTTCTTTTTAAGGGAGACATCAGAAAATTAAGTTTTATGAATGCACTGTGAAACCATACAGTGCTCATAGTAAATCTTTTCCATTAGAGACTAAGCTTCCCCTTTTTACTCTGGACTGCCCACCCCACCTCCATTCCTATGAAGCACTCACACCATCATCCTCCCACTCTGTCTTGAGTGCCTTTGAGCTGACTCTGCTAGCTTGCTGCTGAATTAAATTAGTGCTAAATATGAGGCAGATTTATGTTGTGGATTTGTGACCAATGAGGATTCAGCTGAGGCTGCAGGAACTCTATTAACCATGACCTTTATTGCTGTTAGTAAAAGATGACTTTCATGGCCTTACCCGAGGCTGCATTTAAACCTGAACCCCAAGGGGGAAGAACAGGGATTGACTGGCGCTCATAATTGAATCACATTTGCTTCAATGGTAGATTTTTAAAAAAAATCTAATCCTTTTGCCATTGGTTTCAACCTGCAGACATTCCTTTCAGTTTTGTGACGATGGCGATATAGTTGAGGAAAGAAGGGCAACATCTATACCAGAACTGAGCTAAAGGTTTGGCATTTTACAATCCACAAGTGTCCTACATTAATTCATCGACTATAATCTTTCTCAGACGTCTCTTGATTCGGCCTGAAATAATATGGTAAAATAATTTTCATCAAAACCTTTACTATTTCTGAGGCAGAGATTTGGAGTAACAGATTAATGTAGAAAAAAATAGCTGATCGCTTATTATGAAATATCTGATTATTCCTACTTCTTTCCAATTACAATATCCTCAGAATATTGCAGAAATTGGAACATTGCAATGCACAAATTAGCTGCCACGTTTGCCTATAAAATACACAGTCACCAGATTTTACCATATATCATGCATTGTGCTTTGAGACATCGTCCTGATGTGAAATATATCAAATTTAAGAATCATTATTATTACAATATCTGCCTTTAGATTGGTTCTTAAAAATGCAATAGCATCCCACCTCCATTGTGTAACATTCTGGATAGTCTCAAAAAATAATTGTCCAAACTTTACTTCATAATGCTTTATCTTATGTAGCCATTTCATTCATCATTCATATAGCCACCTTTAGAGAAAAACATCCCCCCAAATTGCTTGATGATTCAGAATTTTTGTTAAGAAAAATCAAGTTTGTCCAGTAAAGCAAAATACTCTGAGGAATTTTAGCAAGGATTTTGTCACATATATTTTATATTTGAATTTGATTTCCACAATGATTGATTTGTGCCATCAGGCTTCCTCCAGGAGACGGAATAATCTGAACCCTGGTCAAACATTGCATCTGTTTGGCAAGAACAAGATTTTTGCTTCAGCTGTGATACACCACCGAGCATGGGTATTTAGTTCATTGCTATCTACTCTTGTTTATAGAAGAATAAACGTTGATATAAATTATCAGTACTGTACTTTGCAGCGTGAGTTTTTTTACTCAACTCTTTTAGACATTTTATCCAAGTTGGGTACAAAATAACCTATTTTCTACAAAAGGTAAAAGTGCTTTAATTCCATCACTGTTGTTGGAGTTTGTTGTCTGAGAAGATATCCTGAGATATAACTTCTTACTAAATACAAGATGCCTTTTTTTCCCCAAATAAGAAAACTGATTTCTCATTGTGATATCCTGACTGCTGCATTTCCCAGAGATTGCATCTGCTAAGCATTTAGGAAGATAACTGATGTGTGAAAGAAAGAACACAAGGAAGAAGTTTTGGGATATCTAGGTCATGCAAAAGCTGAAAGTTAAAGAATGATTGTGACAATGTAAACCAAAGATGGTCCATATAACACACAAACTAAAATAGTGAATGTCACTACATATGGTTATCGCCTTCAATTTCTGATTTACATTGGGTTAACCAATCTCATCTGGGATTTAATGTCCTAAGAATTTAGGCTTATAGCACTTTGAGACGTCTCGAAGATGTGATAAGGTGCTATATCAAATGCATGGATTATTATTATTATCATAGAAAAGAGTGACTGACTACTTTTGTTGAGGTACCAGATGCATCTAATCCCTGTGCAACTGTATTCTGTGTTTCCAATTCCACCTGTGCTGACTCCCTACGGCCCAAACCCCAAAGGAAAATTCACATTAATACTTCACAGCCAAGGGTACGGACATGATGTGTGGATGGTAAAGGAATTATTTTCTTACTTTGTGAGCTTCGGTCTTTTAAGGTGCAGTGTGCCAAAGCTGGAATGAGCGAGTCAGAACTAAAGCTATAAAATGATGGATATTATGAAGAGCAAGTACCACAAAGTTGTCAATAACTGCTTGTAAAGTGTAGGTCTGCAGAAGGGAAAAACATGTTTTTTTCTGTCAGCAGGATGTAAAGTCCTTGCTGAAGCTTTTGCCAGGTTCATCGGTCTCCCTGATGTGAGAAATGAGATATTGATTTTTCTCCTTTGCAATCAGTAAAAGAGAGCCATGGAAGCAACAATATTCCAAAGAGACATAAACATGGCAGCACAGTCAAATAGCTAAAGGGAGATACAGATATGGTATGGAAATCTGATGCTCCTTTTTTTAAGCTGTTCAAAAGTTTTGTGTTGCTAAGTAGTAATCAGCATGATGCTACCTTCTTGTAGATTTTCCTGGATTAAAACACAGGCCTCTGTTCAAATGCTACTGTTACTGTTAATATTGGTAAAACACAATTCTTCGAGATGAGGCGAGGAAGTGAATGAAAATGCTAAACAAAAGTGATGTTTGAAGAATGCCACAGGGAAAAAGAGTTGAAATCCTGAAAATACTAATTCCTAAGTGGCATGAGATTGCCACTTCAGAACCTTCAGTTTTTTCACATCTCAAACTGGAGCTCTCAGATGGCATTTGAAGGTTTGCATGGAAAGTGTGAATGTTTTGTAGTAGGTGTCATATTGTTAAGGCAGTTGAGATGAAAACATTCTCACATCGCTAACTGTAGCAGTGTTGACAAATTGCGTCAATGGGCAGAATAACAAGTGTATTATTTTGCCTGGTGTTAATGCAGAGTCAATGCCGCCATACCAAGTGACGTGAGGAATTTTTCATTCTCTGTCTAACCCAAGCTATACCTTACTTCATACTGACAAGCACTTAAAAAAAAGTGGAAAAGTTGCATTGCTCTGCCATATATCATCGCTTACATCGATTATCACAAACCTCAGCAAAAAATGCAAAATTAAGACAAATGTAAAAGGAGCAGACATAGATTCTCATGAAATAAATGAACCTGGATAGCTACTTAATGTTGAAATTAATCTTCTGATACTCATAAGGTAGACAAAGATCTTTCCGCTTAACAGACCTATAAATTAACTTTGAGTTACAAAATATGCAGCCTTAAATGAAACTTTTAATAAAGAGGTCACTTATCAAGGTTTCAGTTTATTTCTGTTGCTCACGCAGTACTGTAGCTACTGCAAGGCCATTTTTGCTGTCTAATATAAGGTATTGCCCTTGCATCCAAATTATTTCTTTACTTGCACCAGATGGAAAAAAGAATAATAATCCTTCTATCAGGAGCATGTCTCGAAGCACTTCGCAGAATATACTGTAAGGTGGAAAAACTGTATTTGTGGGTGAATGATAATTTTATTTGGGGGATTTGAGCAGGACACCGGGAGAAACTTCTCTTTTCGAATAGTGGGATCTTCAGTGTCCACCTGATCAGGCTGGTGGGACCTCGGTTTAACATCTCATCTGCACAACCAACAATGCAACACCCACCCCCAGCACTGAATTAGAGTGTCAGCCTAGATTAATCTCCATTTGGTAATGATATCACAGTTCATGGAGTTAACTGTGTGAAAAGGGAATTATGGTTTTAGTTATATACTTGAGAAAAGGCATGGCTGAATATAATTTACATTTATATAGCGCCTTTCATGTTATGCTCTTCCCACTTCCCGGAATCCAGTGTAAAATGCATGTAGAGAGATCATGGCCATAGCATGAGCTTGATACAGTGTGTCACTTAACCAGAGTATTGCTTGTACAACTGTCATCTTTTAAAATGGTTTGTGCCGCATGCAAAACAAATTGCTCAGACCGGCCTGCATTTGTCTATCATTGATTATTATTGCAATGTAAATTTAATATAAGAATCTCCACAATATTACGGTATAGAACCCTGGGACCTCACATTTTATTGAGATGTACAGCTGTGATAACCAATGCTGTTTATTCTCATACAGTGGGACAGTGAGCTGCAATGCTACTTCTTATTTGAACGGGTTAATCTCAGAGCTGTCTGGTGTTGTTGGTTAGACGAGTCCTCCGTCCTGGAATAGCCTGGCCCAACTTCACTCTAAAACCTCTTTGGCTGGCCAATAAAATAAATGTTTCTTGATTGAATATTTCTTGATTTGTGGCGTTAGTTTTTGCTGTGTTGTTATTTCTAGGATTATTTTGTTGGCTAAAAAATAAAAATTACTCTTCACGTCGGAAAGATG
Source organism: Callorhinchus milii (assembly GCF_018977255.1). Taxonomy (NCBI): domain Eukaryota; kingdom Metazoa; phylum Chordata; class Chondrichthyes; order Chimaeriformes; family Callorhinchidae; genus Callorhinchus; species Callorhinchus milii. The sequence continues at coordinate 35,982,881 of NW_024704746.1, read as the reverse complement.
TCCCAGGGCGCTGGACAATCAGGGGTTTTGGACCCGAGCTGAAAGTTGGGGTCTGAAGAGAAGAAGGGCAGGGGGATGGGGTGAGAGAGTGGCTGAAGGTACGATCGAAGAGGAAGGTCTTCAGACGGGACTTGAAGGAGGCAAGAGAGGGGGTGAGGTGGAGGGATTGCGGGATAGAGTTTCAGAGTGTGGGGCAGAGATGCTGAATGCCCGACTGCCAATAGTGGGGCGGGGGCAAGAAGTGCGTGAGACCTGACGTAGGCTGGTGCCCACCAAGCGGGGGGAAAGGACAGCTGATATGGGCTTATGAGGTTGGAGAGGTAAGGTAGCAAGACCATGGAGGACCTTGCAGGTAAGAACAAGGGTTTTGTACTCTGAGTATAACAACAACAACTTGGATTTATATAGCGCCCTCCACACCGGACGGCGTCTCAGAGCGCTTCACAGTAACGGATCTCGGGGAGCCAGTGAAGCTGGGCAAGAACGGGGGTTATAGGTTCCTGGTGCCTGGTGCGGGAGAGGACACGAGCTGCAGAGTTTTGAATCTGCAGCTTGTAGAGGAAAGAGTTGGGAAGTCCAGCAGGCAGTTGGCATAGTCAAGCTGGGATGTAATGAATAACAACAACAACAAGATTACATTTGTATAGCACCTTTCACGTCGGGAGGACGTCCCAATGAAACGGTGGATCAGGGTCTCGGTGGCCTATGGTGAGAGGCAGAGGCAATGTTGCAGAGATGTGGAAAAGCGGAACGGGTCACAGTACAAATGTGGGGTTTGAAGGATAGCTGAGGGTCAGAAAGGAAAACATTCATTGTACTCCACATGACATCCACCAAAATACAGCTTCCAAATACTTTCAGTATTTAAACTTTGGGGTAAGCTATTTAAACTAATACAGTACTGTGCTTATAATAATATAGTGATATAATGCATTTTATTATAATTACATGAAAAATCTAAACTTCTATCTGGAATAAAACCTCTACAAGGCAAAATGACTGACATATCTGTATTGCAATTCCCTGTAAGAATGGCTCAGTCAGGTTCATTTTCATATATATTGGACTGATACTCGTGCCCACAAAATCTAAAGCTATAAAGGTTTTGCAAAAGTCTCCTTTACAGGGGAGCTAGGATCCCAATGACACCAAATCCCTGTAAGCCTGATACCAGGAAGACAGAAAGATTAAAAATAAGGACGATGTCAAAGGAAAGGAAGCTAAACATGCTTCAATTTGTGGGTATCTTGAGCAGTTGTTTGGGTAAGAATCCACTCCCTTCACAATATAAAGGGATAAAGATTGAGCAGATCTGAAGAATCCCACTGCTTATATATGGAAAGAGACGGGTGAGCAACATTCTACAGATCAGAGGGGCTGATTACATGACTCCAATCATGTGGTGTCTAAACCAACTGCACCAGTGACTCACATCGTTCAGGCACCCAATTGTCCAGCAGCTCTCCATAGCTAACAGAGCACTTTTCATATCAAAGTCATTGTGCACAGGTTTATTCTCCGAACCATTAAAACCTGTATCTTGTAAAATAAATGCATGCCACTCTCATTATTCTCTTTTGCTTTATGCATTCACTCAGACCTCATGTCATAATGGATGATGAGGAGGGCGTGGGGGCGGTGTGTGTGTGTGGCGGGGGGGGTCAATGTTTTGCTTTTTATAAGTGTATTTACCTCCAAGACCTACCTGCTTGTTGGTCTGTCTTCAATTGGCATAAATTTTAAACCAGAGAAAATATTTTCAATTGAAACAGCAGCTCCAGTCTTTTCCCACCCTGCCCAATATTGGCAGTCGGTCTTTCAGCCTTTCTGCCCCCAAGCTCTGGGACTTGATCCCAGAGTTACTCGGTCATCTTTTTCCCCCCATCCTGAATCCAACCCACAGTTCAGATGCAAACCCTCAACTGTCCAGTGCCTTGGGTGTGTGTCCTCCCGATGTGAAAAGTGCTATACAATTGCAATTTGTTGTTGTTGAGCTTCGAATCTTTAATTTGAGGATGAGCTGGAGGCCTATCCTTCTGTTGGGGCAGATTTCAAAATGACAGCAGAATACAGATGTCACTGCTGAAGCAACCATGAGCATCCACTGACTCTTTCTATGTGCCATTCCCTACCCAGCACAAATGCAAAATATTTGCAGCATTTTTGCATTGATAGTAAAAATAACACACACGCCAATTCAGGAGCGTGTTTTATCCATTGCATTAGAACTATGGCATAATCCATAATAATCTTCATGGAAAAATTGCTTGACATTCTAAATCAGCTTTATGGAGATTAGATTAGGTGACCTGGAGTCAAGGTCTTTGGGTTCATTCAGAGAAGCATGAGAAACACAGAAGTGAACAAATTATTTTTGTGTTTTGAATTAAGTTGGTAGTTTGTCATGCCTGTCCACAGGAAAAGGACTCCATGAACACTTTATGATGCTCTTTACTGATCAAATGTAAAAAGCAAAGGATAATAGAGAAGATGCACAAAGGTACCTCCTTATTGTGATGAGACAGTGCAGACCTGTACTGTGTGTATCCATATTCACAGATACCGTACATAGCAGAATATTGGTCAACATTTGATTTCACCATGAAGCACGCTTTGAATCTGCTGTGCATAAATTATGTTAATTTGCAGGCTGGAGTTAGTGATACTTCTGTTGTTAACACTGTGGTTGAAGAAACATTTTGAAGTCCTGACTGGTGGATTCCTTGGTCTCCCCCTTCTCTGTTGGATGCTTTGTATAAAATTACATTTCATTCCTTTTTTCAACTTTTAGGTTCAGCATTGATTCTCATTCCTTTAAAACCAAAATAATTCAATTTTCTCCAATAGATTTTCACACTTGTTAGTAATTGGGGATTGCAAGTTCAAATAAAACCCCCAAAATGTTGGAACTGCAAAGCAGGTCAATCAGTTTCTGAAAGAAATCTTCTGAAGAATTTTCCTATCCAAAACGTTCTCTTTCAGGTGCTGGTTGACCTCGTGTGAACTAGAAGCAAATCTGTTCATTTCAGATTTCCAAAATTCTTTTTTGTTAAAAATTATAAACACAAGCTTGTCTGTCAATAGCACACTCAGTCATGATGACTCAATTCCATGCCCTCCTGAGTCCATTAAACTGCAGGCAGTTACTTGGCATAGATGCAACAATTCATTTAAAATAGCTTTTGAATTATACAACAAAGCCTGTAGTTTAAATCAGTGCTGGTAATTGTATGCCAGACAAAGACAGGATAATTGTTTTTTTACTATTGTTGTAGCTGCACCTTCTAGGTGCTCTGCTTTTATGATTGATGGTCAAGGACATTGATAATGCATGCTTTATAAAGTTACTCTGAACCACTTGCTATGTTGGTGATGTGCACAGTCTGGTATTTTTATCTTCGCAGTGAGACTGTGGAACATAATAGCATTATTGTCAACATGTTAAAATATCCTTCAGAGAATCGAAATAGAAATTATATGAAGCTAATTTTTTGAGAATAGATTGTGTGCATGTATTGCATAGAATTATATAGTGTAAAGCATGGTTTACATTTGACCTAGCTAGTTCCTTCTCTTTCCTAGTGTATTTGTCAGCCTGGCTCAGTCGGTAGCACTCTCAATTCAATTAGAAGTTTTGGGTTCAAGCCGCATGTTGGGACTTTGAGCTCACAGTCTTGGCTGACAAGTCAATGCAATGCAAGGTGCATTGTTTTAGGTGCCATCCTTTGGATAACATTTTAACCAGGTGGACTTCAAAGATCCCACTGCATTTTTCCCCCAGACAAATCTCCCCATTCACTTTATGTCTGTTTGTTGGACACTGCTTTGTGTAAATTAGCTGCCATATTCGCCTTCTAAATACAGAATCACTCAAGGTTTCAGTAAATCCTGTGAATCACTTTGAAATGACCTCCCAACATGAAAGGCGTTATATCAAATGCAAGGACTATTATATATGTGAGTGCTCAAATTGGCTCAATCGAATGACTAGTCTTTGCCAAACTATTAAGATGATAAACCTCTTTGGTAATGGTTCTTTTCCCCAATAATATAATTCTTTTGGCTTTTTTTTGTTTCGGGCAGAGCAAAACCTCAGGCAAGTTTCCTTACTCCACACGCCTGTTTAGGTAGCAATAAGTAGGAACCCGGTTGTTCATTGATTGGTGGATCACTTTCCGGGGCAAATAATCCCTTCCCCACAAAAAAATGTTCACTCAATCTACCACTGTTTGTGGGACACTGCTGTGCTCAATTGACTGCCACATTTTGCCCACAAAATACGCAATCAATCCACTTTACAATATATTCTGTGAAGCACTTTGAGATGTGCCAACTACGTGATATATCAAATACAAGGATTATTATTATTGAAATGTGTATGCAAAGACAAGCTTCCCCTATAGAATCTCCTGCTCTGCTAATGATGATTATATTCAGATTTTTGCTGTGTCTGTGATGATTTGGCAACTAAGAAAAATCAAATCATTCAGTTTTCCTTTTTAGTTTCCTTAAGCACCAAAGATTGTTCATATGCCACTTTCTGTATTTTGATGTTTCCATTATAATTTCACTTAAAAATAGTCCTTTTAACAGGTATTATGTAAATGAAGAGAAACAAAGAGGCTCAAAAGAATTTTCAGTCACCACTTGTTCTGCTCATTTGCTTGCTCTTTTCAGCAATAAATCCCTCTTAATTAGATACTTTGAACCGACATCGACTACCTGGCTGTTTCTGCTACCCAATTACATAGGCACTTGCTGGGCAGCACTGCTGATTAATATAAACTGGAATTAACGAGGAAAATATCAACTCAATGAAGATTTTTTTAGCGGCTGGATGATAACCTGGATTAGTTTGTACACAAAAGGTATCACCTGGCTATATTACCAAAGGAAAAATAGCACTGATATCTACTACAAACATTCAATCTTCCCCTCCTCTTCCCTTTAATTCTGGCCTCCTCTCTTGAAAGCGCTAAGGCTAGTTTTACATCTTTCAGCTGCTTATTGTCCATTCTTTATGGGTGAGACTAGACAATGAATGTCCACAGGCTGTTGAAATGTGAGTATGTCACAGCTAAGTCTACAGCTGAGAGCCATTTATGTTCACTTTTCAACCCGGGTCGCTGGACAGTGATCAGGTACATTGGTGTATTTAACTTTGTTCCCCAAGGTCGCTGAGGCAAATCACAGCACCAGCTCCTATTGCAGGTCTGGCCAAGGTCAAAAACATTTCAGCGATTATTGTAATTTCATCAAATCTAAGGTGCAGGGAGATTTTAATTTGTGGAGAGAAAAATACTGTTAGTACAAATCTAAATCTCCATTGATAGCGCTCCATTGGCTCACCCTGATTGTGGAGGTACTTTAACATCCACGCCTTAGATTGAAGAAAATAGAATAATCTTTTCCATTCATTTTTAAATGGAAATAAAGATAAAGAGGATCGGCTAGACTAGTTATGGTGGATTACAGAGTCAAGAGTTCTTGAGACGCTATCCTGATTGAAGGGTGCAATTGCAAGTTATTGTTGTTGGCTGCAAGCACCGATGTAATTTATAAGTTTCTTTGTGTGAGAATTGGTTCGATTCCCGGTGGGGCGAAACCTTGGGCAAGTTTCCTTACTCCACACGCCTGATAATAATCCCTCAAGAAAACAAATTGGTCACTTCAATCCACGACTCTTTGTGGGACACTGCTGTGTGCAATTGGCTGCCACGTTTTGCCCTCAAATATGTAGTCAATTCACGTTATAGTATATTCTGTGAAGCGCTTTTAGATGTCTAGAAGAGGTGAAAAGCGGTATATCAAATGCAAGGATTATTAATAATAATAATCCTTGCATTTGATATAGCGCTTTTCACGTCGGAAGGACGTCCCAAAGCGCTTCACAGAACACACTGTAAAGTGAATTGACTGTAAATTTGTGGGCGAACGCGGCAGCCAATTACGCACAGCAATGTCCCACAAACAGTCGTAGATTGAAAATGCCAATTTTTTTTTTATTATTGTTTTTGGTTTTGGAGGGATTATTATTAGGCGTGTGGAGTAAGGAAACTTGCCAAGGTTTCGCCCTGCCTGGAATTGAACTCAGGTCTCTCGCTTGCAAAGCAAGTGCTCTAACCACTGAGCTACAGAACTCCACTCCATGTATTATTATATATCAGTGTCAGTTCATGGTGCTGTGTTCATGCTACAGGCACGGTTGGTAAGAAATTCCACCTGTGTTTAGGTGAAATGCTATGGGAGGTTCCCATAGCATTTCAGAACCTCCAGAATTTGGCAACTTGTTGAATTCGGTAATAACTTTGAAGCTGTTTTTCTGTGATGTAAATGTAAAGAATTCCATTTTTCAGAAAACTGGCTTCAAAATTAAGAATGTATTTAATAATCTGCCAAACTCTGTGCACACTGAAATACTTGAGAAAATAGAGTAAATCTAGACTCAGGTGGAATTGTGAATTTAGTTTATAGCAACGAAATTATTCATTTCACAGCTTACCCATTGAAGTGAAAAATCTGATATCAGATCACTGGATGAAATTGTGAATTAAAGCAATATCTGACCTTATCAGTTTGTACAAGATGGTTGGAGATAGAGCAGCACTTTTCAGATTTAAGATAGAAAGTAATATTATGGTTGCGATTGTACCAAACTTTATTTTTATTTTACCTGATGTTTGTCTCGACATAACTGAATCATGTTTTTATCATTAAAAATAAAGGTGACCCACCAGCCAGAATACTCAGCAAGTCCCTTCTGTCACAGACATATCACTGAAATTCCAGATGGAACTCCTGCCTTCTGATTTTTATCAGGTCAAACCCAGCTTCCAGAGGAAAAGAAGCTTATCCTCTTGGGTGCTCACTTGGAAAAATTAGGTTAGGATTTGAGAAGCTGATCTCAAACCTGTCACTTTGCAGAGATGTTGACAGATGGATAGTGAGAGACAGGTCTGGCACAATATTTCCATTCCCTTATGGGGGAGGAGATGGGGGAGAGGAATATGCATCAACATTATTATCATCATATTAGTATTTGAAAGCTTTGCTTGCACAACTGTTNAAAAAAATTCTTGCAAAATGCAGTGATACTATGTGATGCTGGGAAAGCTACCATTTATTAATATATCAGTCGTGTGGGGAAGAGGCTGAAGGGAACCTGATGGCTTGGACTCCAGTCCTTTTGTAATGTCAACGTTCATGGAAATCTCAATAGAACTGTTTCATCAAGCCCTTTGATAAGCATGACACACATTTGTTTAGGCAGTTGGGAAACCTCTGCTCTCAATGTTTCAGAGTGTAAAGAAAATTATTCTTCCTTAGTGATGCTCTAAGTGGTATTCTGTAACAAACAAAGCATGTTTTACATGTTAAAGTCAACAGGATTTTGTGTTTGTGCATCTGCCTCTAACCATGTAAAATAGCAATTTGTGTTTATATAAGGCTTTTCAAGTTAAAGAACATCTCAAAGTGCTTTAGCTTCTCAACTTTACTTCATTTGAATTGTTTCCTTCCAGTGTTCAGAAGCGTGATATAACATCTATTAATTAACCAATGCACTTTTCAAAACTATCCTTAGTATCGTAGAAAGGAAAAAAAAATATTGAATAATGATACACAGGAGCAGTTTCAGATTAGATCATCAATCATAAAACACTTTATAACTTTTCTTCCTTAAACTCACTTCCCTGTATCTAGTGCTTCATGTCTGTGTGTCTGTCCGCCAAGAGCGCAATAACTGATTGGCGTACAGACATGATTTATACTTCAACAGAAAAGTCTGGCATAGGGGACTGTCATGGGCATATTTTTTTTTGGAGGGGATCTCCTATTATTCCTAAACTATGACCTAAACAAGCTCATCAACATGACCTAAACAAGCTCCTCCCAACAGAAGTCCTCCCAACAGGAGTCCTCCCAACAGGAGTCCTCCCAAGAAGGAGTCCTCCCAAGAAGGAGTCCTCCCAAGAAGGAGTCCTCCCAAGAAGGAGTCCTCCCAAGAAAAAGTCCTCCCAACCAGGAGTCCTCCCAACCCTGCTTTTCCCATGACAATTCTATGTTGGATGTTCACGTGTGGGTTCATCTCAAAACCTTTACATCATTGCTGAAGGAGAAAAAAATGCGAATGTTGTCTACACGGAAGCCTTGCAGTAACTCGAGGACCTGCCGGATCACGCAGTAAACCCCTTTGGTTAGCATAGCTTTGATAAAATCTACATTCCATATTGGATCGTTTAGTTGCAAGTGTAGCTGCATCGGGTACAGCTAGTCTATTATAAATATAAATACAGTATATACATATTTGAGTGAGCTGGTGATTTTGCTCTTTTTAGACCAGTCTTAGTTTCATGGAGAGCATTAGTGACTCAGTAACCCATGTCGTCCAGCATATTTTCAATGGAGGATTGGTGCTTGTGATTGAATTGTTACAGGTTTATTGAGTTGCAATGTACAGTTAATTACTGTAATCATTATGTTTACAGATTTCTTGTTGATCTTGTGTCCTCGATAAGGGAGGAAAGAAAACATTCCGGTGTTGTAAAATAACTTACTTTGGCTTTTCACTGATACAAAGTTTGGCAAAAATCGAATTTTGTCTTAATTACCTTCTTCACCTCCTACTGAGCCCTAGTGCAGCAAGCTAGACAGCTCCACAAGAAGAAAACTACGGTATTTCAGCAGTAGGATTCACAAATTTACCTTGAGGCATTGCACCAAGTGTCTTGATAGTTGTGTCAAATGTAAGTAACATACAAGCAGAGGTGTTCATTGAATGTTATGAGGCATTTAACACCAGGAAAGGGTTTCATTTACAACATATTTGTGTCTTTGTGTTGCTCAAACAGTTCCCAGCAATTCTCATGAGGGATGGCTGTATTCCTAGAAACTATTTTTTCTTTCTCACATAAATTTACTTGAATGTGAAAGTGTTTCAAACTTAAATGAGAAAACATTTTGAGTTGTCGGTTTCACTTTCCAGCTAATACCAAGATTGGGAGTGGATAATCATATAGGATTTCAATAATAGATTTACTATTACATCGAATCTGTTATGGAACACCTCAAGTTTTACAACATTCTCTCATGTACTTAAGCTGTAAATATATATATTTTAAAAAAATCATCTGGGCCATTTGAGGTTTATTAAAGAAATAAAGAAATATGCTGTAGATATTCTTGAAGTGACATGCCAACACACCACATTACCTGTTGAATGTACACGTGTGTTTATGTGTAGTTGAGGTACATGGTATGCTCCCACACAGAGAGCTCCTGTTGCTATGGAAAGCACTGAGCAGAAGCTATGAGAATGGAAGTAACATAACAGGGTTAAAGAGAGAACGATTGGAGACTGGTCGCTTATAACACTTCACAGCAGTATCAGGGATTTCATCTTCTCAGCCTCAGATCGCAAATGCCATATGGAAATAAGATATCCTAAAAATGAGGAGGCTGCTTCCCCTTCACATAAACATGTAGCTGTGCTTTCTCCAGACATGTAATGGGAGAATGTTTTGGAATGCTGGCTTTACATAGGAAATAAGAATGAAAACACTTTGCAATTTGTACCTCTGTGTGAAGTTTGATTCAATAGTAGTCCTGCAAATCTGATAGTAAACCAACTTCATCAGAATATTCAAACCAATGCATGCCATGACACTGTTATGATTATACCAGGTCATGTAAGACTTTGAGCCTGAGCAGTTTGGGCTGCAATGCAGCAGCATAGATTCTCTGTCAGAATTGGGCATAAAGAACTGATATAAAGGTATGAGCTATTACTTTGTGATTGAATTGGATCTCCAGAATCAGATATTAATAGCTAGTTTGGTCTGTTTTTATCTTGTTACTCCTATTCTTCCTATGACTTTCTCTTGTGACATTTTCCCTCCTGGAAATAGAGGTGATTGTGTGTGTGTACTGTTTCAAAGACTATTGCAGCCCTCTCGTTTCTTATCCAAGTGGTTGTTCTTTATCTGTAAATCTGGTTAATTGGAGCTGGCAAGCTATCCTATTTGGAAAATACACACACGTGTATGTGTGGTCACTAGAAGCATGGCTGATTTACACCCACCTTCCACTCCTTATCCAAGGACATTCAGAGCAATTGTTATGCCCATTGTTGCCTCTTCTGAAATGGGGAAACTCAGCACAGATGTGTCTGATTTGGAAAGGCTTCATGGAGAGCCAAAGTCAAAAAGTACCTGACCTGAACATCGTTTACATTGACTAAAAGCCATTCTCGCTTCAAATAGCAGAGGTAGCCGACACCTTCAAAATCCCCCTCCTTTCCTACCTGCTTGGTGATCCCCAGCGATATGAAGTAATTCAAGTTGTGAAAGTTGTTGTATAAGGGCAAGTTGTTGTTTTGGGGCTCCTGATCAGGATGGGCTGAACACTGGCAATTATTTGAAGAGGTATCTTATTCTTTCCACAGCTGCACTTAAGATTTTATGGGAATCAATTATTTAATCGAATATCTAGCTGAATTAAAGGTTGTATTTACTCAAACATGGAAATTGATTTGGCCAAAAGAGTGCCGAGATACACATCCAAGTATTTCCTTAGGCATTGATGGAGAGTTCCATTGAGCTTAGTGTTTACCCCGTGAATCAAGGAAGCAACATTGAAAAATCCGTGTGGGACATTAACATGGTGCCATACTATAAAGAAGACTACAGTTATATTTTCAAGTTCCACTACAATCAAGTGTAACATAAAAATTAAATGACAAGTTATTATTTTCCTTCAAAAAATACTTTATATATTTAATATTCCAGCTATTTTATCTCTTAAGTGCATTGCCAACCTTATCTTTGATTTGTAACTTTCTTCTTAATTGCTCTAGTTATTATTCCAATACCGCATAGCACTGTGCTTTAAATTCGAATAATTCTATACCGAGTCCAATACCTGGAGAAAACCTATGTTTAATCCTTCCTTCTGCTAATGTGTTCTACACGGTTAATGTGCACAGTTGTAGAGATTGAGTGTCCTTTTATTTCTGAGCCTGGATTTAAGTCTACCTGGAATAGTGATCCCCAGTGGTTGCAAGAATCCTAAATGAAGTGTGCTTGAGCAGGCTTTATCCAGTTGTCAGTGAGCAAGTATCCACAGCACCAAACTGCCCACTAATTGGCACCAAATTCCCTTCACAGATAGCATTTCCTGGCTGCAGAAGCACAAAAATCATTGTGTCCATAGAGACATTCTCTTCTTGTAGTGTCATGGGTTTTCTTTTCACACTTAAGTAAACAGATCCCGATTTAACATTTTATCCGAAGGACGAATCTTTCAACAATGCAGTACCTTCCCAACACTGCACTGTCATCTTAGACCATGAGCTATTAAAAGTGCCTGGTATAGGACTTGAACCCACATCCTTCTGATCCAAAAGGGAGAGAGCTATCGACTGAGCTAGGTTAACATCTATTTATCCTGTTTCGTTTCGCAACATTTTGTTAGAAGTCTGCTCTACATAGCTGCTATTCTGTGTGGAGGAAATTTTCAAATCTGTCTTGTACAAATCTCATTAATTTAACCCCATGCCCTTCATTTTTAGTCTTACTTTCTAAGCCAAATAACCTGCAATACATGGATCATCTGTTACCCATCATCATTTTAAAGACTTTTTTCAATTGAAATTTCATTTAGTTCTCGATGCCTCTCTGCCATACTTTGAGCTCTAAATTCTTCCTCCTTGATAAACCTTCAATTCATTCACATCTGTTTGATAGAAAATGATCCCTCCTACTGTGTAAGCTTCAATCCAGTTAACTAATTTGTTAATAATTCCATGGAAAATTAACACTTGAAGATGCTTTAGAGACTCATTTAAGGCTCACATGTGAAAATTATCAAATGCTTTCTAAAAATCTAAATAGATTGCATTCACTGTATAGCAATGCCACGTTTTGGGGAAAAAAGTGCATTAAGTTGAAGAAAATAAGCAAGCAAGTTGGAAATGTGAATGAAAAAAATGTTTAATTAAACTCTTTTTAAATATTTGCACTAAGACAAGCAGGTCAGCAATAATTGGAACTGGAAAACAACAACTTAAACAAACAACAAGGGAAAAATACATTACATGACGTTCCTTGCTTTGAGATTCTTGGTCTCTAGTCATGCTTGTACATATATCCTCTTTCTCTACTTGATGTTAAAACATTTTGTCCCACACACAATCTAAACAAGTTTACACTTGCTTCAAAATGGTTTCTCTGGTTATAAAGTGGCCACATGGGATCAGCTCCAGCACTCACAGTCCTGGCTATACTGGGACATCCTCCTGGCAGTACAGCGTTAGTTTTGGTTGAACATAAATTCTTATTTGGTATAAAGTTGATTTCTGATAGGAAACTTGTTCTTGAAGTGTGAGTGTGTATACGTTACGGTATCAATATCGATTCTTACCCCGCAGAATGAACAGGGATTCCATACAAATGCACAACAAACGCTGTGACTAACACTTTACTGTTTAACGTTGCTAAAGGCACAGTGGGTCCACTGAGCAGCAGGTGTGACCATTCTGAAAAAGAAAGATTCTGTATGAAAGAGCTGGAGTCTAAGGTACATTTCAAAAAAAATATGATTCAAGGCCATCTATATTTTGTGTGTGAAGAATTTATATCAAAAAATAAACAAAGTGATGTGAATGTTACTTAATCAGAATTTGAAGACCCAGAATGTGTACACTGTTTATATATTGTATGTTAAAGTCATATCTGACCCTGAAATTAGTGGCTTGGGACAGACAGGTGTGAAAATTGTACATGTAATATTGGTGCATTGTTCACAGCACAGTTTTACTTTGTTGGTTCCTTGTCACTTGCTTTCTATTTTCTCATGAAGACACTTTCCGAGCACAGTGTAGGCCTACTGTAATGCTATTGCGTTCTGCAGTAAGTCAGCAATATATAGATGGAACCTGAGCCCATTTGGGTTTCATTTTTCAGTTAACACTTGTAAATAAACAAGCAGACTAAAAAAGACTTGATGTTTCTTGTGGAGTCCTGAAGCATATTGGTTAGAGCACTCGCCTCACAAGCGAGAGGACCTGGGCTCGATTCCTGGACAGGGCGAATTCCACCTGGGTCTAGATTTACATTACCAGATCTTTCGGTCATCTTTCCCCTCCCCAGCCCCATCGGCTCCCAGCCTCAGCTCAGATACCCAGCGCTTTGTGATGTTTTCACAATTTCCATTTATACAGTGAAAGGCACTATATAAATTTAAATTATATTAATTTTGAAGCCGTTTTTCAAAAGTTGGAATTCTAAACTCAATATCCTGCTCTATTCCCGTATGTCTTGAGAAATGGTCATTCTCTCCTACACACATTTGCCTGTGAAATTGTGTTGTGCCCCACCTCACTGACTGAATGACCAGTCAATGAATTATTGATTTATTTTGTGTAACCACCTTAGTCTATCAAAGTCTATTAACCTACAAAACATTAAACCTATGTTCTTTTAACTCGGAATGACTACCGATAGAGAAAAAGATTTAAAATGAGAAATATTATGCATTTTGAGGAAAAGCATCATAAATGGAACTTAAAAATGCTGAAGTCAGTGGAATTGTTAAACAATTCTAATCAATAGCAATTCTGTCACTTTCCAGTAATCAACAACAGGCTAGTGGTTATTTGATTCAATTTAATTTGTTAAAGATGTCATCATTTTTCAACTGCAAGGAATAGCCTGTTGTGACTGTCAATCGCTTCCCCTTCCTAGTGGGAATTAACAGCTCTGTGGACTCCACACTGTATAGATTAAGAAAGACCAGGGATATATAGGAGTGATTTCCAGGCTTGGGCCAGCTGATGGTTATAGATTAGTTGACTGGAATGCATTGCCTGAAAGGGTGGTGGAAGCCGTTTCGATAACAACTTTTGAGAGAGAAGTAGATAATTATTTGTGGAGGACAAATTTGCAGGGCTATGGGGTGGGAGCGGGGGAGTGGGATTGAATTGGATAGTTCTTTTCAAAGAGCCGGCACAGACACGATGGGCCGAATGATCTCCTTCTGTGCTGTATAATTCTATGACTTCCACTTCTCTCTCCTCTCTTTTTAAAAAAAACAGATTTGTGCTGCATAGCTGTAAATTTTTATTCACCTTTTACTGTTAATTATTTCTTTAAATATAAAATATACAGTATTTTCTGCCGTAGACCACACATCACTTTATAACTTGAAGAATCATGAATTGAGCTGGAGAGTTCAATGATGACTTATGGTGTTTGAGGTCTGTGCAGTGTAATCTCGACAGACTGGAAAGAGACATTAACGTTTTGTTAACGGCAGGAGTGCAGTCACTGATCTCACCTTGCACTGGCAGATGGTACATTCTGTAGCGTGCTTTCTCCATGACGATCCGGTGAACCGAATCAAATTCAGTTCATCTACACACGTCTTGGTGATGTCGTTGCGGATTTGGTTAGCATGGCACGGATCTGTGACACATCGTGGACAGCATTCACCTTCATGGATTGTACTAAATTCACAGTTTCCTTCTGGGCACTGTAGAGGCCAGCAATCAACCTCTCCTTGCTAAAAAAAACACACACAGCAAAATGAAAGGTGAGCATCTGAGTCATTGTACAAAGAAATCCAGCACCAGGACTCTTCAATGTACAAACATAGGAATTGGCCAATATTAGAATGTTTTCACTATGTACCTGACCTCATTGACAGCTGAGGGCTGGATAAGTTACACAACAATGAAATTATCTTAATGTCACAGCAAACCACTAGAATTTACCCCACTGAACAAGATGGAATTTATTCTCTCATCTTTTGGACTGAAGTATCCTGAAAATGAAAATGCAGAACACAGCGCACAAGAAGTGAAATTAGACTCACAATAATACTGCTTTAAATGGTTTAAAAAATAGTGGTTTTCTTTATTTTTCATGAATGTCATCATTTTTCAAATCCAATAGAAATCAGCTGAGCCCAATTCTCCGATGTCTCATTTATTCTATTGGAAGTGAAGCAACATTGCTTCCAGCAGTAGAATAATGTGGTACTCTCTTCCATCAAGTCCTTAAATTTACCCCTCCAGCCAACACCATAAAAATGTTCAGCCAATTAACCCTCATGTTTTAATGGCATACTAACAGCTTTGTCTAATTAAAGTAAACACATGGTTGTGAGTCATGTCCTCCTGACAACTAGACACCAGCCATGTGAAGTGTGAGAGGCAATACAATAGTGAGCATACGACGAGTCTGGTCTGAACACAGTCACGAGTTAGGTAGAAGAGAAAATGAAATATCATGACTTATTGCCAACTCCTAATAACTGTCAGTAGACAAAGAGAAGCGGAAAATAAAGCCATGAGGTAGTTCTACATTTATGGTTACCATCAGGGCACAAATCTTAAAACTATTGCCAGTAATGCATTCTCTGCCACCTTCAGCAGTAAAAAAAAGCTTATTCATGTCAAGTGACCTCATGGCCATTCAAAACATGGCTTCACAAGAGGAAGGGCAGGACAATAAAAATGCTCTACTCCAGAATCAAGACTTTCAGAGCCCTGAGTACAGAAATAGGTACCATTTTTATAGGCAGTTTTACATAACAAAACCATAATTGTTGTATTCTATTTGTCAGAGCACAGTTATTTCAGATAAATCAATGCTCCTTCTAAAGATTATGTAAATTTGAGAAGCATTTTTCTCCAAGTCAGCAATAATGTGACTGACGGTTTTACCATTTTAATAAACCCAGCCTTGGAAATATTTTCAAAAACCCAAGTGCGCCAGAGAATGTTTGAATATTTATTGTACAAAGCTGTAAAAGATAGTTAATTACTTAAAATTTTTCAGCTCCTATTTGTTTAATGGCACACTATCACAGCTACACTTTTCAAATGATTTAGATATTCTATTGAACATGAATGAATTCTATAATTTTCCTGTTACATATTTGGAAATATCTCACGAGATGAGAGGCAGTTTCTGTTGAGATACTTGCATGATGTGTTGTTCTGTGTCTGACAAATGACTGAGAACCTGAGTCTTATTTTGGCCTCTGAACTAACGGTGACTTACCACACAGCGGCACTGTTGGCAATCTTGCACCCAAGTGCTCCCACTATCATACTTCACATCTCCAGTTTGACTCAAGCATTGACTGGTTAGCCGTGGGTCACATTCAGGGCAACAGAACAGGTCCACTGTTGGATTTTCACAGTCACAGACCATTCGACGACACATCACCATGCCTTTCTGATAATGAGCAAAAACAAAACATGGTTTTATTGCATGCCAGATTCATTTGGTAAGAGTTGATTTCATATGCATCCATTTCTCACAAGCTCCTTGAAATAGATGGAATTGTTTTGATTTTTAAAATAAGGTATAATTTTTCAGGCTTTTCCTCTTCTAGGCCTGCACTCACCCATGCTGCCTCTTATATGTCAATCCAACAGGGTAATGTCTGCCAATCTTCTCTGAAAGGAATGCTTCACCTTTTGTTCAGCGCTCTTTCTAGGAGCCCAATTGAGAACTGGTACAACTCGCCTGATGGCAGTATGTTAGAAATGTATGTAGGAATGATAAAACACTCTGGATTAGATAAAACCTTATCACTATAGATTTTGTGTAAGGTGACACTGACTAGCTTTGCTTGTTTTCACAGCACTGGGAAGTGTGATTCCCTCAGGGCAATAATGATGCTCTTAGATTTTTGATACTCTGCTTCTGGGTGGTATGGTACCAAACAGTGTATTCAAGAACCGACAGGGCTCATAGCAACCAGTGGTCATGTTTCCTTCTCAAATAAGAACTTCTACAAAACACTGCTTCTGGCAGGAAGCTTTTCTATGTTCAATACAGTATTTTCAACAATTTTGGGATACTTGATCAAGTTCTTTTTTATATAATTTAAAAAATATTAAAACATCAACTGTTGCATAAAAATGGAACAATGCCCACTATTTATTGTTTGTTCTATAATTCCTCTGAAAAATCCTTGTCTGTTAAATTATATTCTAAATACGCTAGAACTGGAGTACCTGAGATGACTTAAAAAAAATCCTAGCCATTGGGCTGAAAAACTTTCAGTAGAGTGATCTTTAGTGAAGGCACATGAATTCAAACAGTAATAATAATATTGATAATAATAATAATAAAGTTCCACATGTCTATCCTTTATAACACAACGGTATTTAATTGAACATGTGGCCGTGTTAAATCAAGTTAACACTTTGCATTATGTACTTTTCATAACACCAATCTTCAGCCTGTTTGTTCAGCAGTAATAGTGAGAACTCACAAGTTAGATGTTTTACTAGGAGAGAAGCACATTCCGCAGACATTATACAAAATCAATGTTACAATCAAATGGTTTGGCTGCTATTCGTAAATTACTCCAGCTTCATTATTCACTTCTCGTCACCATATCATCAGTTACACAGGGAACACTAACACAGATTTCTGTTTGTATTGAAAGATTTTAGAAATAGTGTTTACACTTTGATACATCGTATTGTACGTGACACCATTGCAGTTTATTTGGCTGGTCCCAAAAATAAATAAAACCTACACTACACTATCTCATACCTCCCAATTGATTTTTTCGCCAAATGTCTGTCTAATTCCCTTCTGAATTTGCTGACACAATCTGCCTTCCCTGCCTCTCTGGCAGTCTATTCCACACATACACCATTCTGTGTAAAGTAATTAAATCTGATCTGTCTGTTCACCTTCCCTCCTCTGAGCTTGAGTCCTTGTCCCCTGGTTGTTAATTCTTTGACCATGATAAATGTACTACTAAGGTTCAAATTATCTACACCCTTTAAGATCTTGAACACTTAAATAACATTTCCCCTGTATTGTTCTGTAATACAGTATAGGCTAAATGTTTTTTTTCCTCCTTTTTTTGTCCCTATTGTTGAAACTCAGAGAGTTGCAGCCTGTAGTTTTCATCGAATGCTTTTTACTATCTGATCAGACATCTGTTTTATGCATGGACAAGCACAGTATTGACTGACTGGTAAAGCTGGGAAACATCACATTCTTTCAGCTCAAGCTCCCTCCACTGGAAATTGGTAAATTATTCTAGAATAAGACACACAAGACATTCTGCTTCAATACTATAAGATTTTGAAACCTGCAATAGTGAAAATGTCCTATAAACTGTGGGCTGTTTCCCAATGCAGCGCCAAACCATCTCAAAGCTGCTTATCGGGACTGTATAAATCTTATTACTTCACCGCCATGTAGTTCATACAAAATGTAATGCTTGGACGATGGTTGTTAGTAAGGGTTATATTCCCATTGTACCTAGTACATCAGGCACAAAGAAGGAATCCAGCAGCTAAAGTGTTCACAATCCAAGTTGCTGCGGACTTCTATAGAGTTCAGGAGGTAAAAATCTACGAAAAGAGAAAATTCACCATACATTGCCATTGTGATATCATTTACTACAGAATGAATTTATTGTTCACTTGTAAAATGAATCTCCAGATCAGTGCATCTTCCAGGCACCATGATCTGTGGTGGGAATGACAGCAAATGGAAACTTTAATCATTGGAGCACCAAAGATGACTTCACAAGATCAATTCAGATGAAGAAGTAATTCAGCCCATTTGATGTTACCCTTACAGAATACCCACCCTTTTGTTCCTCCCACTTTAAAATCGAGCCTAGTGTCCTAGCCTCAGGTTACCTACCTGGTAACTTCTTCTAATCATTAATTACCTTCTAGGTAAAGAAATACTTCTTGGTATTTGTCCTGAAATTGCCCTTTGCAACTCTAGACCTCAGTCCTCTTGTTCTGCTGTCTCAGTGCATCTAAAACTACTGTTCTCTTATTTTCTCGATCTCAATCCCACAGGGTTGGGGTATAATGCCAATCCAACTTCTGATTGGATCTCAAAGCCTGTGCTACTCTTACGTTATAAATTATCTTCATATTTGAGGTGTTTTTTTTCTGGAATTTTTTCCTAGCCCTGAGAACTGGTGCAGACTCGATGAGCCTCCTGCTGCGCTGTAAATTTCAATGATTCTATGATTCTAGCTTAAAAGTACACAAGATGAAAGTGCACAAAACTAATTGTTCAACGGAAAATGGGAATATTGTAGAACTGCCATTATTCTACGAGTTAACATATTAGTGTAGAAAGTGTATGCTTATGCATGCTGCAAAGACTTAAAAATAAGGAAAACATTTATTAATTTAACACACTCACCTGACATGAGCAGACAGAACACCTGTCATTTTCTAAGACCCAAATTTGTCCATTATGCTTTATTTTGCCTTCATAGACACAGTCGTCAGTACAGTTTTTTCCATGGGGACATCTGCAGTAATACCCTCCTTCAAGGTTAAAGCAAATGGTGTCATTGGCACAACTGTGCCTTCTGGTCGCACATTCATCGATGTCTGAAATGATGCATGTAAACTTTTCTTAAAATACAGCACTTTCAATCAGCATAATGCTTCTCCTCCGCAGATAACATAAATAATTCTCTCATAAATGTCTGGATTTAAAAATTAATTTCCTTGTAATATTTAAATCCCTTGAGTTAACAACTCTGAATAATATTCTGAGACAGTCAAGTCAACGTGTGAATTAATCTTTTTTAAGGGCAATATCTATTTTGCCTTATTGTAATTAAGGATTGTTGAAAAAACTTTACTGCTTATCTGTCTTATGTTTAACCATCGTAAAAAGTCAGTTTCAATATGTTAATAGCATCTTAAAATTGCCACTCCTCAGTACTTTTAAAGGTAAAGAAACAACTTACATTTTTATAATGCCCTCATCATATCAATGGTGCAAAGTGCTTCATAGAAATTATTGTTTTTTCATAGGCAAATACACACAGCAAGACTCATCCAGTCATGAGGTGAATGATCAATTAATCTGGAGGATTGTTGGTCTGGCCATGTCTTTGTGTTTGAATAGTCTCATGGGGATATTTAATGTCCACAGACAGACAGGACTGGCTAGAGGCCAGGCTTAGGCACTCGAGAGTGTGCATTGGGGTCCTGCTAACCAGGTAAAACCACATAGCTTGCCATCAAAAACTCTGTCTGGCAAGTTTTCTGCTGCTTGTTCTGCTAAGGTCATCCAACTCATTTGAGCTTTGCAGAGCTAACTGAGAAAAATTCCTGCCCCCATTGACTGGTTTGCTGCTCCAAGTCCTGTAGATACACCAGACTGGCTGCACTGCCATGATCAGTGCCCTGGAATACTGTGGACTGGCCTGGCTCAGGAACCAGCAAGGAATGCCATAGAGAGGGCTGACTCAATTCTAACATTCCTTTGTCAAGGACATCCAGAAAGCCAGCTCAGCTCCAAACAGAAAACTCTTGTCTCATGGGATAATAATAATAATCGTTGCATTTGATATAGCGCCTTATCACGTCTTTGAGACATCTCAAAGCGCTTCACAGATTATACTGTAAAATGAATTGACTGTATATTTTATGGGCAGCCAATTGCGCACAACAGTGTCCCTTAAACAGTTGTGGATTGAAGTGACCAATTTTTTTTTAAGGAATTAAGAACTCCGGAAAAGCGATCTGCCAATCAACTAACAACCGGGTTCCGACTTACTGCTAAATAAACAGAGGAGTGCGGAGTAAGGAAACTTGTCCAACGTTACACCCTGCCGGGAATCCAACCCAGATCTGTCGCTTTCGAGGAGACTGCTCTAACTGCTGAGTTACAGGACTCTACAGGGATAGAGTGTAAACCCAGAATTTTCTGACCCAGAAGGGAATATTGCTAACTGAGGCAGGTGAACACTTGTGACTATCACATGCTAAATTGGGTAATAATTTTTTGAACAGCATTAATAAAATACAGCAGATAAAATAAACCAACATCAAGCGAGGCTGTACGATTTTAATTACACTTCTCTCAGCACGTTCTATTCAGAATGATTACAACTAGAAACCCTTTCTTGATACTGACCTTCACATGTCTCCCCATTTGCTGCAAAGAGTCCATTATCGTGGTAGCCATCTCTGCACTCACAATGGTACCATCCAGGAAGGTTGATGCAATTAGCACGACTGTCACATTGCACGAAACCCTCTGCACATTCATCGATGTCTTTAGCAGCAAGGAAACATAACAGAGCATTGTCACCTGATGTTTTACAATTGTCACTCGATGTTTTACATCCTTGCCATCCAATGAAATCACACACCACTTCTGAAGCTTGAGACAAATTAAAGGGCACAATGTTACGCAATTAATTTTCAGACTGCTGTCAACATTTTAAGTGCTACTTTTCAGCAGGCAATTGCTACAACAACAATTTGGATTTCTATAGCACCCTTCAGATGGAATGAAGTCTTAGAGCGCATTATAATAATAATAATAATGCTTCCATTTGATTTAGTGCCTTATCACATCTTCAGATGTCTGAAAGCGCATCACAAAATATATTGTAAAGTAAATTGATGCAACTGGCTGCCACATTTCATCCACAAAATATACATTCAAAAAACACTTTACAGTAAATCCTGTGAAGTGTTTTGAGACATCTCGATGATGTGATAAGACGCTATATCAAATACAACAACAACAAATTACATTTGTATAGCGCCTTTCATGTCAGGAGGGTGTCCCTAGGTGCTAGACAGTCAGAGATTTCGACCCGAGCAGGGGGTTGGGATCAGGATAGGTGAGGGTAGGAAGGTGGCCTAAGGCTTGGTCGAAGAGGAGGGAGGGTCTTGAGATGTGCCTTGCTGGAGGATTATTAACATTTTTAACAGGGAAGCTTCTTATCACCTGTTTATTGTATTTGTCAGCGGTTAAATATTTTTGGAACAATGATGGAGAATTGAAGTGTTAAATAATCCATAAAACCTATGTACATAGTAGTACTTTAAGTACTCTTTCCTATATACACAGCAAAACCCAATACAGTAACTTCTGTTTGTATGATCAGATAACTGGATGTTTGCCTACCAATGTGCAGCCTCTATTATAAATACATTTTGCTACTGCTATGCATATTATGCTACAATTATGTGCAAGTATGAGTATAATATTGTAAGGCAGTTGCTATTTTCTATCTGTAATGCTGAACCTTCGCTGTAGACCTTGTGAAATTTCAGTCTTCCCAGAGCTACAAGACTTTGTAAACTTAATAAAAACAATTCAGAAACAACTAATGACAATAAATCATTACATCTTCTCATATTTAAGGAAATGCTTTATCTAAGTAATATTTAAACAAGTGTAAACACCTTAATACTGTTCATAATGATTTTCCTTTATTTGTACTCTTGCTCACTTACTACTTACTATTATTATTTTAACTACCTTAGTTTTCTAAACTGATGACACATTTCTACGTATTGTGTATCTTATGTCCCTAAGAAAAATGCACTTATTTCACTTGCCTTGCTATGTTCATCCAAAAATACACAGTCACTACACTTTACAAAAAAATACTCTGATAGCGCTTTGAGAAATTTCACCAAGATAACGCACATATCAAATGCAAGGATTATCATTTTTATTATTACTTTGTGAGCTTTCTGTATCTTGCTGTTCATTTGACAGCAATTTTGATAAAATGTATCTCTGGCTGGCTGAAAACTATTGCCAAAGGCTATTTTCAACCGATCAAGTGTCAGAACAGTAAAGATTGACATTTCCATGTCATTGATATGACCAGATGAATTTTGACGTGTTTTGAAACATCGGAGACCTGCTACTGCTGAATGAGCTGTCTCTTGTGCATGGCCAACAGTCAAATTATACCTTGACAAGATAATTCAGCCATGGCATAGGAAAGGTTATGTTTTTCAATAGGGCACCGTTTTTATTGAAATGGATTATCTTCTGGATTGTACATCATATCAATATGATAAAGTTAAGGCACATTTCTACTCCCAGACAAGTAAACATGCATTTTGAAGAACCTTCATAAGGAGAGGGGTCATTTAATAGTTTTTGATGGCAAATTATGTCAAAATATAATTAAATTAAGAAATCCTGAAAGCCATTTAAAATTGAGTAGGCATGACAATTTTCTCTATAACTTTACGTGTTTACACCGCTCACACATCAATGAATTTTCCTGGGTCTTCTGGTGAGGTTCAGCAATAAAGGTTTGAGGTGTGGAATTGAGCAGCTATTGAAAAGACAAACCTTGGTGCCTGGAAGCATTTTCATTTCCATGTATTGCATTTTACTGCATGGAAGAGGCTAATTTTGAAATGAAATACTGTTAAAGCAAGCTTTGAACCCAGGAGTGAATTCCAAAATCATCCGTAATTTCAATTGAAAGCCGTAGATTACCGTTAAAGAAAAGGAGAAACAATATTCTGTCAGGCTTTAGTGCTGCACCATGAAATATGCTGACCAAACCAACGTTTTGGCCTTGAAATATTGTCAAGAATGATAAACATGTTGCAGTTTTTTCTTTGCAATCAAAAGTGCCCATTTAATTTGGGGATACATTTCATTTCTTCTTAAAAGTAAAATCTGATAAATGTGATATGGAGTAAAAGCATAGCTGCTAACTGAGATGAAACTGCCTGAAAATGCACTGCTGTAGTCCATGGCAGTTCCATATAAAATACACCCAAACAGGGTGTAGTAATACGTCAATTGTAATGTAAATAACAGTGTTTAAGATGCAATTAAACATAAGTGATTCCTAAAGTATCAAATAGGAATTACCAGATGTACATGATGTTGTGCTCTCTCTCTCTTCCCCAATAGCATTCTCAATGCCAACTATGGGAAGCCAGGCATTCTGAGTTTTTGGGTAGCTGCAGAAATTCGACTGCATGATCATGGCTTAATTCTTTGTTCAGGGCAAGTGTACGTTCTGTGCACTGGATTCATAGTTTGGATGGCTTTTCCTCTATCCATACATTCTATGAACTGTACACTTCATAAGTCAGTTGTGGTTCTAAGTGTCTTGTTAGAAGACAGCAGACCACTCAAAGTTCTCATGCCCTTGAAGAGAAGCTTTGAAATGGATCACAATCAAATGAGCCCTGTGCAATTTGCATCTGTTCTCTAAGGCTGTTTTTATACTGCAGAGAGTAAAATCCCTTCACTCCTAAAAGTGTAGTCATGCGGAGGACGAAACCAGATTTATACTTTCCACGCCACTTCACTGAGAATTGGAACTCGACACCAACACACAATTTGGGCCTTTTTAATGTGTGCACATCAAAATGAGAGGGTGCTTTCATTGATGCAATTAAGTAACTGACCATGAACTAATCCTTTTATCACCATTAAAATCAAATGGTTCCATTAAAACTTCACTAAGGGATAGCCCAGAACACTGAAGAGAAATGAACCCTGTGCGATTGGCACCTAATGTGTTTATTTTGTGCGGGGGTGAGTCACTCTGAAAGCATCTCTGACAGGTAGACCCAGAATTTGTGCTTCAGCATGATTAATGCTGTCTGTAACCCCGTATACAGAGTAATGTTTAGCAGTGATTAGCTTTATTCTATGCATTTACATTGGATGACAGGATGGAAAGGTTGTGCTCTCGTTCAAATTAATTTGCACCAAAATGTAATGAAATAATTTCTTCACAGTCCTCTGCATTCTGTGGTATAATAGACACAAAAACAATGAAGAAACAAGGAACTGAGAGAAAGAAGATTGATTAGCCTGTTTGACAGAGTTGCTGAAACATAGGCTAAGCAATGTTGCAAATGCTGCAGAATTAGAGGTGAATGAAGGGCTCGGATGTGTTCTTAGCTTTCATATCTATTTCAGGGATCAGATCTAGCTGAACTTAACTGTGAACTGAGATAGCTTCATCCATTTGTGATTATCTATCTAAGAGAGTTACAAGGAAGCGGTCCAACTGATAACATCATGAGCCACATGTGTGAGGCAGTTCCAGTGGGTCAGCATGTGCATGATGTATCACAGAATTCATAGAATTATACAGCACTGAAGGAGGCCATTCAGCCCATCATGTCTGTGCTGGCTCTTTGAAAAGAGTTATCCAAATCAATCTCATTCCCCTGCTCTCTCCCCATAGCCCTGCAAACTTGTCCTCCCCATATAATTATCTGCTCTCTTAAAAGCTGTTATCGAATTGGCTTCACCACCCTTTCAGGCAATGCAGTCCAGATCCGAACACCCTGCTATGTGAAAAAATTTCTCCTCACCTCCCCTCTGTTTCTTTTAACAACTATTTTAAATTGGTGTCTTCGGGTTACCGACCTATCTGCCAGCGGAAATAGTTTCTCCTTGTTCACCCTATCGAATCCTCTCATAATTTTGAAAACTTCTATAACGTCTCCTCCAACCTTCTCTGCTCCAAGGGGAATAATCCTAGCTTCTCTAGCCTCTCCTCATAACTGAAGTCCCTCATTCCTGGTACCATCCAGGTAAATTTCCTTTGCACCCTCTCAAGTGCCTTGACATCCTCCCTAATGTGTCGTGCCCAGAATTGAACACAGTACTCTAGCTGAGGCCTAACCAGTAGGGGTTCATAAGGGTTCATCATAAAATTCCTGACGTTTGTATTCTATGTCCCTATTTATAAAGCCTAGTGTCCCGTATATACAAAATAAATGTCTCACGCATGCTATCCTATTGCAGCATTCTCTATTCACATATCCTTTTATGAGTTCTACTTCTTAAGGCCAACCATTGCGACATCTATGCAAACCCAATGCCATGTAAAGCAAAAAATATTTGTGCGCATCCACATTTTATTTCACCAGAAGGAAAGGAATGACTGTCAAATGAGTGTAAATTTTATTTTTATTCACTTTGTGTTTTTGTGCATCTGATCTGTGTTTGATCTGTCTCATACCTGTATTGGCCCAGTCAAATGTCTGCTCGAGGCATTTGTTTAACAAGTAATCCAAGAGCAGCCATCTATCAAAACTAACCATTTCCCTGAGCCTGGTCTAGTGGGATAGCATGTATGAGACATACACTTTCTTCATGTTAAAAAAGTTTGCCTTCACTCTGTGGAGGTAGTCACACACAGACAATTTTAAAAAAAAACTTATTTGGGGATTTAGCATTTTAAATACTTGAATTTCAGTGAAGCTGAATTCTGGATGAATGCAAACATGTTCCATTATCTGTCCTAGTACCCTGATTATATTTCACATTGTTCTATCCAATTTCAATCAAGACCACAAAAAAATATTTTTTCAAGTCCAGTATGATAGTAGTGCACAGAAACCGTTGCTTTAATTTAAATGAGCTCCAGTAGTTTCCTGCTTTTGAAGCTGATGGCTGACACCATTTTTGAAAACTCCACAGTGAGATGAGACATTGGAAAGGAGATGAAAGACCCATGTCTCCCTCAGGAAGCACTGAATCTCTGCAGTACTTCGCTGATGGATTACACAACTTGGGCCCAGTTCATTAAATTGATGGATAGCAGCACTGAAGGCTCAGGTCCCAGAATTTCAGTTGGCGTGGAACGAGGTCACAACAGCAAACAAGACTACATTTGACATGGGTGCATTTAACAAGGAGCCAGCTGTTGGCTTTCCAATTCAAATCTTAAAATAGAGCAAATGTGCTGCAGAATTTCGCTGGGTTCTGAATGCTTGAATGCAACTTTTTGCTTTGTTGCCACATGACCTGACTACCTATATCAATCCCCAAACTCCCTACAATCAAACGTCTGGACCATTAGTGTTTCTTTTTCAAAACTTTCCTCCATGACCATTTCCATAGGCAAAATTTTTCCAATCTAATGCCTATTAAAAAAGTGAATCATACGCTGAAGCAATACTCCAGATTATTAATCTCACTTTCTAAAACACGCTCTTCAGCTCTGAATTCGTGCACTCGACTCATGACGTATCAAGGGTCCCAAAGCACAAGAAGCTTGGTCGTCTATACAATAATTAATCATTGATGCCAATCCTTCTCGGTACATCCTGAAACTCTTAATTAGGTTATTCGTTCAGGTTTTTTAAAAGGAGTTTATCAATACACTGTTAACTGTTTTGCAGAGAATTTATTCAATGTAAACACCAATCATCTGACTTCTAATCATGGTGATATTTGTTAATTTTATATGCTAGTTCTGAGTTCAATGGAGCCTCCTTGATCACTGGACTGGACCTGTACACTTTCAGCCCATACTATCAATTCATTCAGTGTATTTGCACTTTGGCCAAGATTCCTTTCATTGCAATACTTATTATGACAAAACAATGAAGCTTTTGCAGAGCTGCTAAATTATAAAACATCTTGTTTTAGGGGGGGGGTGAAAAATATTGAACCAAAACACAATATTACAGTAGTAATGCTTTTGGAACATCAGGATAGCTATCATTGTAAAACTATACTAAAATTAATCTTAAAAACCTGTTTTATTTAAAAATAAACTTCATTTGCAATTTCCCTGTCACCCCTTTATGCTTCTATTAGCTTTTCCAAATTCAAACTGTTCCTGTTTCTTCAAAAGGATATGCAAATGAGAAAAAAAATGGATATTCCCAAAATATCATAATGCCAAATGATTTGAAGTTTACACAGATGTCTACTGATAACATGGAAATAATCCAATTGATTACAAAATATGTTTTTTCTCAAAGGTCATAGAAATGTTTAGGAATGTATTGTGGTTCCTAAGAACAACTATTAGGGGTTGTTGCACACTTGAATTCAGTTCTGTAACCAGAGGGGTAATATAGGTAGTCTATTTATTTTACTGCATCATTTTGCCACAGTGACTTAACAGTACTTTAGCCAACCAGTTCACTTCAGTAAATGCACAAAAAAGCAATGTCCTCCATTACAACATCCGAGGTCAATGTTTGCTCATCCGAACATTACCCAGAGGGTAATCATCATTCTAATACAAAGGTTCTCCATCTGTTGATGTGACTTCCTAAAGACTGCAGCACTTAGCAGTGAATCACTACGGTGAGCCAAATGCATTACTGTTCTAAAAACTAAACCAGAATAATTGTGTTGTTTTCTGACTCACTGGATAAAGTCAAATTCTAATTTAGCTGGTGTCATTGCCCTGAATGTTTACTTGATCTACCACTGCATTGCAAAAAATGACTATGGTCAAAATTGACTGCTTAGCCATAAATGAGGATTCTGTACAATATTTTAATGAAATTTTAATGGCACAAGTCGCATGGTTTACATCAATTTGCACTAAGCTTATAATCGACTTCTCCAGTTAATCAAATTGCACATTATCTGTATTTGTGCATGTTTAATAATGACAATGGTTCACTTTGGCATTGGTGGAAAGTTATGACCAAAATTACCTAGTTTAGAAGAAGTGATTATGTTGGAAACCAAATCTACATTGACAAAGACAATTTCTTCTAATCATTTAACTTCATATGTGAGTAATTTCATATTTTAGTATTTTCCATGTAAGACCATAAGAAATGCTAGACGAAAAAAGACCCCCAAAATCCATCTAGTTCACCTTCCACCTTCCTGGTGGTCGCATGCACATATGTCCCAAACTACATATGTACTCTATCTCATAATGTTATTTCGTATAAGAAAACTAATCTGCGTTTGAAAGAATCAACGCTTCCTCTTCAATCGTCTCCATAGGGAGCCTGTTCCACAGGTTCACTATTCGTTCACTGAAATAGTGTTTGCGTAGATTCATTCTGAATTTAACCCCTTCAATTGCAGGTCGTATCCTCTGGTTTTACTATTCTGGACAAGTTGAAACAGCCTATCATGATCTATACTGTCTAACCCCTTTAGAATCTTAAAGGCAACAATTGTGTCTCCTCTCAATCTTCTCTTTTCTAGCATGAACATGCCCAATTTACTTAGTCACAATAAATTGTGTAAATACACCTCATAGTCCAGCCCTTCCATTCCCTGAATCATTTTGGTTGCCCTCCTCTGTATCGTCTCGATTTCTCCAATAACCATCTTAAATGATAGTTTAGCAAAAAATCCTTATTCAGTGGAGAGAAGAGAATCTGCTGCTGTATATTTTAAATGAGGGCTTTATCCAACATGCTCTTTGCTGATTTGGGTTTTATGATATCCAGGTCATGAAAGTAACTGTGAATTTGGCAAACAAAAGGTCGCAAACTGGAATTTGTGATTAATATAACAAATCTGGTTAGGGAAAGTTACAAATATTGCAACTATTGATTCTATCGGTCTTTTTATCGGT
This sequence comes from Callorhinchus milii, assembly GCF_018977255.1. Lineage (NCBI taxonomy): Eukaryota > Metazoa > Chordata > Chondrichthyes > Chimaeriformes > Callorhinchidae > Callorhinchus > Callorhinchus milii. The sequence continues at coordinate 35,953,766 of NW_024704746.1, read as the reverse complement.
CTTCACAGTGCCTTGCATCAGTTTCAAGGTCAATTTGAATCATGTTACAATTGAGAAGGGACCTGATAGTTTTTTTCCCCTATGAAAGGATAGAGGTGAATAGGCTTTTTCTACTTCTTGGTGAGTCCAAAATGAGGGGCTTTAATATAAAACAGCTAGTAGCGAACCTAAAAGGGAGTTTAGGAGCTATTTATATAGACAGAAGGTGGGTAGAATAGTGGAACTCACTAGTGGAAGCTGTAATTGAAGAAGAAAGGATCAAGGACCAAGGAAGGATCATTTAAGAGGAAACTTGATGCACACATGAGAAAAAAGGGAATAGAGAGAAAGAGATATAGGAGAGCAGCTATAGGAGTTGTGGAGGCTTCTGTGAAATATAAACATGCAGACGGACCAGTTGGGTTGTTTCCATGGTCTATGTGATATAAGCTTTGTGGCAGATGTGGTCATTTGGGCTCAGACAAAAATATTTTGTTTTCTCTGAGAGGAATACCTGAGTTTTGGCCTGACACACATCTGAGTACCTGCAGGATCCACTGTTTCCAAATCCTTTAGTGAATCTCACCTTTTAGCCTATTGTAATTAAGTAGCTATTAAATTCAAATGATCTTTTAGACTTGATTTGTAAAAGATACAAAGGTCACGGGCATGTGTAGTTGTTATTGTGGTAATTTAATTTGTATTAATAATTCATAATCACATTGCTTTCAGTATTTTAATGTATGTGAGAAATTGCTCATTTCAATAGAACAAACATTCTTGAGATGTAAAGTTAAACTTGTATTTTTGCAAAATCTGGTGAAGCAAACACCTCATAAAATATTTAATCCTGGTACTTTGCCGTCGTAACTTATAAAATATAACTGAACCATAAAACCTAATTAAGTTGATGGCATTTCCAGTTGAGCAGACTATTAAAATCGATTATGCAAATATTTGAGTGCTGCTTCCTGTTATTCTGTAGAGATTGCGAATGATGTGCTTATGCTCTATGAGTTAATGTCCCATAAATATTGGAAAGTCTCTTATGTTTAAAATTTAAAATCCATTTGAATAGGCAGGGAATGGGATTTAATCTGTGGTATTTTTCAATGCTATTCCTTTAATAAGGAATCCAAGATGTGCAAATAGGAACCTCTTTTGTCATGGAGTCCCCATTTCTTATGGCGGCGACCCAAAGGAACTTAGCTCTGACACAATCTACCTCCATAGTACACTCATAACAGGTTTACCAAAATTTTAGTTCAATCCTCATTAAGCATTTATTTGAGTCCTATAGAGTATTGGTTAGAGCAATCACCATGTAGGCGAGAGGATCCAGGTTCGACTCCTAGGTAGGGCGAAACATTAGGCAAGTTTCCTTACTCCACACACCTCTATTTACCTAACAATAAGTAGGAACCCAGTTGTTAGTCGATTGGAGGATCGCTTTCCGGGTAATAATTTCTTTAAAAAATTGAAAAATAAATAATAATTTGGTCACTCAATCCACAACTGTTTGTGGGATACTGCTGTGAACAATTGACTCTCACATTTTGCCCACCAAATATACAGTCATTTCACTTTACAGCATATTCTGTGAAGCGATTTGAGACATCTAAACGTTGCAATTAGGTGCTTTATCAAATGGAAGGGTTGTTATTATTACTAATTCAGATATTGTCTGGTCTGGAATGTCCGACGATGTGATCATAACGAATGTTGCATATTCCACCCCTCTAGCAAGATCTGTATAGTTCTCACAAAATATAATGTCATCAGTTAGGTTTGTGATGAAAAAAACAAAAGGATGTTGTTCACAGTAATGTGGCTGCACTGCGCTGTGGATTAAGGGTGAAGGTTATCGCACAATAGTAAATGATTCCTCTCTCTGGTTTAGAAAGAAGTAAAGCAAACGGATATTGAATGTTAAACATTTCATCATCGCTAAGCCAGACAAATGCTGGAAAACTGCTGCCAAATGTTGGCATTCCTGTCTACTGAAGTGTGAATATAATTCCTCACGCCTAATTAATTCCGCTGAATTATTATCTGCAATTTTTTTAAGTGCCATTTTGCAGTAGTAAAGTGCTTCTCCAAACAACCTGCATACCAATAACCTGGTGCTAGTCTCCATTGACGGAGATGCTTCAGATCCCTCTTGATGCTGAAGTATAACCTGGACACTAGCTTTTTAAAATCCTATGTTTCTGCTTCAGCAGCCGTTCAGCGTCTGAGCAATGGTGCAGCTCACCTTTGAACTTGATGTGATGTTAGCAACAGCTCAAGGTTACTTTTGAGATAGCTATCCAAAGACAAACCATGATACTGGAAAATTAAGCAGTTGAAATTCATTAAGTGCTGTAATTCATTATTTAATCAATTTCAATAAATCTAGCAGTGAAGAAGGCCGTGGATTTATACCTTGTTTACATCATTAATTACAAAGCCGAGCAGAGTAGTGAGCAGCATCAATCCAACGTAGAGGGTATAACTCTAACCTTGGAATTCGTCCCCGTACAAAGAGCTCCCCCTAAGCCTCCACTGGAATAAGTTTCATCCTGGACAGATTCTTCCATAGATTTACTACAGAATGTCTTCATGTTTGTTCCATCATATTACAACAAGTCTAACAACTGAGGGAGCAAGAGGTCCTTCCTTAAACAGGGTTTTCTCCCATCAGGATTCTGCCCTGCATAATCTTACAATGCAACATAATAGTATAATTTTTACATCACCTTATTGAAGTCAAGAGCTCTGAGACGCTACCCTGTGTGGAGGGCGCTATATAAGTGCAAGTTGTTATTGTTGTTGTTGTTGTTGTATTTCAAAAATGTGGATATAAGCCATGTAAAGTCTTTATACTAAACTAAATACTGTAGTTGATCTGAGATTGGGCTCTGATCTTGTATAACTATTTTTTCTTTACTGATACCATGGGAGTTGAGTGGTGTTTCCTTTCTGAAGTGTGTCAAAACCCATTGCACATTCATGTACAGATGCAAGCACCAGCACTTCCTGACCAAATGCATCAGTCCAGTCAATGCAAACACCAGCACCGGAATGATTCAGTGAACATGAAGGATAAAGCAATTGTTTCTGGAGGCTGCAACTTCAACCCTAAATTCATGAACTGTGTACAAGACTGATCACTGGGTGAACAAAGATTCTTTTGGATATTTTACCAATTAAGGTATAACTTTGCTTTTGAGAATAATGGATTTCACCAAAGTTGAGAAGAGTTAGATAGAGGATATTTTTAAACGAGCTGAAACAACTAATTTATGTCAAACTTTGGATTTAAATGGCTTTATATTGTAGTCAAAGGAGAAGGCAGGATAGTACAGCTTTGATGCCCTTGAAAAGAATGAAGAATATGTGAGTTAGGAAACAGTGCAAGGAGTGTTGATTAGAATAAGGTGAGAATGAAAGCTGGAGGAAGAGTTTGTAGGATGATGTAGTAACAATCCTTGCATTTGATATAGCACCTTGTCACATCAGTGAGATGTCTCAAAGCACTTCACAGGATATACTGTGCAATGGTAAACTTAAAATTCAGCAGGAACTAAGGAAGAAATTTCAGAGGAACAATGATCAAAGTCATACTAATAAAAAAAGAACAAGAAAAAGTATGAGCGAGAGAGAAAGAAATAAGAAAGATTACAGGTGGGAAAGGATCCCTTTCTGACAACAATTCTTTCTTGTATTTTGGTCAAGAACATGAGAGATGCCCTCACAACTTTAGGAATATCCAAATCTTGGCTCGACATAATATTTACATAAAATTAAGCTAAGTAGCATTCTGCACAGAACAACCCAGAATGGAAGAGATCCAAGAAGAGTGAAATTGGATTCTAAATTTCCCATTGCCTGAACAAAACATTTGGACAACATATGTAACCGGAATGTTGCTGGTTTACGAATTTCAAACCAAGTTTGAATGATACTGCATACAGCAGGAGTCTCTTACACCTGCCGGATGGAGGCTTTCAAATCTGCAGATACATTCATTCTCACACTGAGGCAAGTTTTAAATTGAAAGCAACTAAGAAACCGGGGTGCATCAGAATTTCATGATGACAGATACCAAATATATGCATGATATTCATTAAATCTGATGCTATGTCTCCTGAAAGACATCTCAGATTCTGGAATGTGAAATTAGGTCATCTCCTGTAGGCTGCAGGATTTCTGCAAGCTTCAGTGCAGAAGAACAGCAGGACTGCTTCATCCCAATAAGAAAAGACATTCTAAAATCTCAAGAAATTGTAACCATCTCTGCAGGGATTCATTACAATGCACACTTTTAAAGAAATCTGGAATAGAGGCACGCACCAGTTTGAGAGCAAGCAATATGAACAGAGGGAGCCCTCCCAAAGGTAACATATTACACAGAATTACATGGAATCTACAACCCACAAACAAGCCATTCAGACAACTAGTCGATTAAGGCTTTACATTTTAAAATGTTTGCTTTTGTTTTGTCTTTGGGGGATTTGTTTTAGAAAAGCAGAAAGGGTAACAGGTTGCAATTGTTCCAAGGTCACTTGGAGGAGGGGGATATTGTGTTATGATCTGATTTCAGTTCACGTGGCCAGTAGATTATTCTCTGCCTAACTACAACACTGCATAGCTGCACAATTTTGAGGTGGTGCTGATAAATGTTAAAATTACATAGTGGAAAGATTGTTTTGTGGTGAAGCAGTCGCCCTTTGTAGCTGCTGTTAGTACAGGAGTAAGGATCGGGCCAGACTGGACAGTAAGGGAGAGATGAGTTGTAACAATAGGAAGCTTTAGTTTTGCAGGTTCTCTCCCCCTTCCCTCCCTCCCTCCCTCCCTCCTACAAACACACGTACTTTTCTGGTAACACAGCTGGATTCCTACCTGATCAGCATTAACATATTAACATAAACAGCAGTGTTTTGCGTTGGCATTGCCACACATAAAGTCTAATTTTAAAGCTTTAGAATGGCAGAACTGTCCATTCCCTAATAATTTATCTTCCTTAATAAATTTGTATTATCGAATTAAATAGCCGCTAGTATCGACAACAAACATACTGTCATTCTCGTTTATCATTAACTCTGTTAAGAATTCCAGTTGTTCATTAATTAATTACTAACCAGCCACCATTAGTCATCTACTGTCCTCTGTGGATACATATTATTTACCTTCCATTTCTCTCTTCTTTTCATTTGAATAACTATTCATTGATCTCTTCGCCTCACTTTAATACATCAGCATTGACATTAACATAAATGGACGAATTGATGCATTTATACTGCACAGTACCCACCGAATCACACTGATTTTTGACAGTGATTATCGGCAAACGTGCAGCTGGAGCTCAGACAGTGGGAATCTCACTGGATTCCCGCTCCTTACACCTGACAGGAGGAAGTGATGTTGTGAGAGCAGGGATTCAAACCCATAAACACAGCATGTGTGAACTGTGCTGGGCACACTCCCTTGTTCTCCATTCTGTGGCCTGAGAATCTTGATGGACCATGTTATTGAATGTTATTGAAGTTTTAGCCCCATGATCAACATTAACATTAAAAATGCTTATCAATTTTTTTTAAGAAGATTGTTTCAAACCAAGGTGTGAATTCATAGCTTGCCAAAAACACATGTTTATTTTTATTTCAACCTGATTGAAATCAATGTGAAGAGCGAATTGTAAACCCATCTTCCCATGTGCATCACCATGCTGCCGAGAGTAAAGTGGCTTCAACCTTGGCAGCACAAGTGCAGATATTGGTTCTCTTACCCAGCTAAGATTTATTAGTCCATTTCCAGGTGCACTGGATCCATGACACTTTGTCATATTTGCTCTTGTCTCATTTATAAGATTAAATGCTGTTTGGTATTTTTTGCGTAATTGATAGATCAGAAACGTGTGATTTAGAATTCCCAAGTTAATCCTATCTGGGTTCTTGCTCATAAATCTGAGACCTCAAAGAGATTCCCTCAGAGCCTATTTTCCTTGCCATGGCTATCGAGAGACTTGCATTAGGCCCTCATTACAAGCAGCTTTCAGCTTTGGTCTATGTATGACCATCCAAGCAACAGCAATTCAGAGATCCCAAAGCCATGCTTTTAATTAACGTAATTGAAATAAAAAAATCCCACAGATTCTACTATGGAGATTTTGCAGAAAATAGGTTATTGGTTTGACAAGATTTATGGCTGAGAAATATGTTTGGATTATGTATTTAGCATCTCTTCAGACTGTGTGCTTCATCCTGCTTCTCTCATCACGTTTGTCTAAAATATGCAGGTCATAAATATTTGAAATACTGACAAAAAACCTTATTGACCACGGGAAATTTTATTGCATTAGGAAATTTTGATAGTTTGAAATAAATGTATATGATCAAACATCTTAGTTCATCATTACAGTGTGTGGTTCTTTACTAACATTACGCATGGAAATAACCAGATTGATGAAATATTTCACATCATTACTCCCTGATTTCTAAGATCGTAATGAACAGGTTGTGGATTCAACATTCCTGAAACAGCTCAGACTATGTTGTATTTGTTTGATAGTTTTTCCCTCTCTATATCAGTGGATTTCTTCTCCCACTGAATTAAATGAAACACTTTTGTGTGAAGTTATTTACAATGCATCTACCTGCAAGTATTTACATACTGTGGAGTGAGTGCTACAAACTGTGAATTCTTATAGAAATGAGAGATGATAGCGCTAGCTCATAGAATTACACAGAAAGTTACGGCACAGAAACAGGCCTTTCGATCAAACTAGTCCATGGTGGTGTTTCTAAATGAGCCACTGCCACTTCTGATCATTCTCAAGCTGCAATTATACTGCTCTGACTAGGAAGTCTGGTTTATAATGCCCCCGCCTCTTAAAAGTGAAAAAAATCTTTTTCCTTTGTTTTATTTTCCATCACTGCTCTGTTCTCGAGCTATTCTCGTAGATGTAGAGTTTGCATTCCTAAATTCATGTTATAAGTTTTGGTTGCAGCCTTGAAAGGTTCTTCCCATCTATAGTCAGCTGTTTCCTCAACGAAGAAAATGAACAAATAAATCTCTGATCGTTTTTCTTTGTCTTAACTTTGTGGTCTGTTTTCTGCAGGTCTTAAGGGCAACTAGCTTCAAAACTTTCCCGTTGATTTCACAAAGTCAATATGGAGGAATTCACTCTGAAATCATATTGGATTACAGGCTGACAACCAGCTGAGCTGTGTGCAGATCTGGGTGTAGAGTTGAAATTCACACCATTAAGGATAAAAAAAACTTCATGTAAATTTTCAGCAAGGTTTAACCATGTGAGGGAATACACTAGGCAGAATATTGTAATACGTCTTTCAGCATGAGTAAGGCCAGTGCTCAGTTTACGTCTCAGGGAGCACATTCACTTTGTATCAGGCTGACACGGCAGCATTTTACAGAATTATCAATGATTTACAGGTTCATTTGAGTTTTACTTCAGTGATTGTTTAAATTGCTTCCATCACACAGCATTACATCATGCTAATGAACTGTATGGAGGATTGACTTGTTTGAATGAATTTTGAGTGCTTGACAAATACACCATTTAAGTAAAGACACCATTTACTTGATCACTCGCTACTCATGTAAATGTGAAGTATGGGGTGCAATACATTTGAGGAAATTGGGCATTTTTATGCATGTGAAAAGCTGGCCACTCCACATTGCGAGAGCCAACCATGGGACCACAGACCATCTGAAGTGAACCTACTAAGGGGATACCTTATACTGGAGTCGCCCAGTTTCTTTGAATTATACTGTAAAAATAGATGCATATGTTGCCCCTTATCATAGATTATGATCTAATTTATGCACAAGTGCAATCACTACTTAAAGGCTGGTTGGCTTAAAAATTCCAAGTGCAATAGTATTTTACAATCCGTGCACTTAAACCAAGTCAATCTTAACAGGAAACATCACATGCTGCAGCTGATGTACTTACCTGTTTCACAAAGTTGTCCTGTAAACCCTTGCGGACATGAACAGACATTGGGAGTATTACAAGTGCCTCCGTTTCTGCAGCCATCTTCACAAAAAGCTGATGAGAACATCAAAGATACATACTGAGAAACACCCTTGCAATAAGCAGTAAATTTAATTGCTCAATAAAACATTAATACGTTAAAGATCTGGATTTTTTCAAATATATTACAACCCCTCCCCCCACTTCTTACTTTGCTACCAATTAGGCTTGCATACTGGAGTAATTTTCTATAGTCCCCAACGATTTAAAGAGATGTTTCCATAACTTGTGACATGAAATGCATTTTGTTTGATATATTTTCTTTTAAAAGCAAAGTTCAGCTGCCTGGTGTTAAAAGCAACTGTTCTTCATTGCAGTCTCTTGATATGAAATAATTTCAGATAAATCTCATAGTTAATTGTTAATTTTATCACACAAACAATTTTTTAAAAATTCTGTCCTATCTTTAAACAATGGTTTTAAACTGTGTTTCCCTAGTTATCCTTTCTACATCTCTTCAATATGTACAGGGAACACAAGTTGTTTTCTAACTTCAAATTAACTTAATGGTGAGCCATTGAAAAGGGATCCTCCAGTTTGAAATGTATTAATCCAAATGTTACGCAATAGTGACCAAAGAACTAATGTCCATTAAGACTAACATTGAGAGGAGCTAATTTAAAGCAAAATATTGATGGTGCAATGAATCAGCAACATTGTGAAATATTAATTGTGTGGTTTGGCCTACAGGTATCAGACAAACAGTCACACTTATATGTTAGCTGTCACCAATGGGTGAATGAATGGCTTGCTGGATCTCCACTACATTAAAATCTGCACTTGCAATTTTATTTAGGTGCACAGTATATACACTAACAGAATTTGATGAAAACTTCTGATGGAAATAATATTGAGGACTACAAACGTATGTTTACTGAGTGTAGGGTGAAGTAGAGCAGAGTGGAGGCAAGAGAAACAGAAATACTGTAGTCATTTATGAACTGGAAAATCTGAGTGCATTTGTATTGAGCTTCTTTGAACTCTGAAAGTAGAGAAGGCTGTTTCTGTAAACTACAAGGGAGTTTCTTGTTACTCAATTACACTACATGCACCAAGTGCTATGTGAAGACTATTATTGCTGTTAATCCTTTACAATAGAGTGCTCTCAAAACAGCCAAGCAATGCTTGTAACTTGACAGTGAAAATAGCAGGAATCACAGAAAGATTGGGGTGGGGAAGGATTAAACCTAAAGTAAACTGACAATAAAGAAAGGAAACTGTTCAAACTTGAGTTGCACTAAGCAGCACTTGAAGAAGGAGCTTAGTCTAAAATCAGGGAAATGACTCGTTATGGTGCACTCCTGAATCAAATTGAAAAGCTTGATTAAATGTCCCATTTCGTAAGAGTGCTTATAATTATTTAATTTAGGTTTTTGAACAGTTTTTTTTAAAGGAAATGAATCACCAGGGTAAAAACATCACAAGTGCTCAGCACTCAGATTGTCAATGTTTCATCTACATCCTTCATTTATCTTCTTCACAATATGATTAGAAATGTATTTTTGAATACGTGAGTGGCATTATTTCTTACAAAGCAATTTCAGTCTACTATAAAAACTGTCATTTATACCAGGAACTGACAATCACAAGGAAATTGTATAATCTATAGAGCAGTTTGTTTTTATTTAATAAAAAAATAATGGCTTGAAGGTTTGTGCTCAGTGCTTCTATACAAATCTCAGCCTTTGTAGCTGTATTGTTGTTTTATCCAGTATTTGAACCGTGAAGGCAAGAAAAATTCAATAGCTACTGAATGCTGCAAAGCATGTAGTATTCCAGGGTCAAGGTCACCTTTTAGAAATGGAAACAAACCATTTGGCTACAGGAATGCTTTTATTCAAAATAATGTGTTTCGATGTGGAAATGTCACTTTTAAATACAGCATCTGTGTGGGTGTGTATGTGTGTGTCCCTCATTTGCTGTGCACATCACAAGAATACAAGTTCACAAGGTTGGTTTGGATGAAGGATTGGTTTCGATATAAATAAATCCATTATCCTAGCCTGAACTACTCTTCCTAGTGACCTGTTCTAGGTATTAATTACCCTCCAAGTAAAGAAATACTTCCTGGTGTTTGTCCTAAGATTGCTCTTTACCACGTCCTTTGAATCAATCAATTGTTTAGACTTCTAAACATCTGCATCATATAATTTTAGATTGGATAATAAATGAAAGGGCCAAGCAAATTATTGGAAACCTGAGTACTGAGCACTTGCACAGCTTTTAATTCTCTTGCGATTTATTTTCTTAAATATGAAATATTTTAACTGATTTTACAACAGGCATTTTCATTGAAGTGTTATAATTTTAATCAGATCTGCTCTAGTAACACACTCTACCATGGATTGCTCTGTGGGCCCAACATATTTATACTTAATGTACCAATTTAATGTTACAGTTTTGCTTTTTTTCATTATTTTGGAGACTAAGCTAATAAGTTGAGGATCACAATTACAATTCCACTTTAAAAAATGTACACTGCACACTTTTTGTAGATTGTTTAATTGGAGTACAGATAACTACTGCAACAGATTGAGACTAAAGGAAGTGGCCTATTTTTTAAGTGGATACTTGCATTCACCAAAATAAATGCATAGTCACTTTGTTTGATGGACTTTGCTGAAACAATATTCAATGAGGATAAAGCAAATAGTCAGTGGAGTGTCAACTCCTTAATTGTCAAAGCATTGGAATCAGAAATTTCAGCCCAGAAGGAAATCTGAGCGATACAAATAGGGACTCCATATGATAACTGGATGTACGTCACATTAATCTGCTCTCAGGAATGCAGACTTGTAATTGTAATCCTCAAAGTATTAGCTTAGTCTACAACGTAATCTACAGTTGGATCAGAGTTCCTGGAGGTTCCAGTGGAAAGTAATGGGATCCCTTATTAAGAATCTCATTATTTTTAAACTCCACGTTTTTTTATCAATGGGGAAATAGAATAGCCAGACATCACATCTTTGCAAACATCACAGTGAGATGTTCTGATGTATCAAAGACAGCTAATAAATGGTACTGGTATTGCTTACCTTTACAAAGCGTGCCATTGCCTGTGTAACCTGGTTTACAGATGCAGTTATGCCCTCCTACAGTATTAAAGCACAGAGCATTCTTGTCGCAGTTGTGGAGCCCTGTGCGGCATTCATCATGCTCTGAAACCACAAGAAAAAAAATATTTAAGAACAAAAGTAAGATTAATTCAGAAACAAAAAAATGTAATTTGCATAATTTGCCAAATGGACTCCAGGAAGCTTCGAGAAATATCATAAATTACTGTATTGTATTCCATTCTTTTCCCTCCTTAGTTTCCAGAATGTTTTAAACAAGTTTCTTAAGAGAAAGAAAATGGCTCAAGACTAAAGTTCCAATTGATCTTGCTCCGTAAAATTTAAGATCATGCAGAATTATGAGGAATTCTTAAATTGAGTCCTAATTCGGAAGTCTATTTTTGCCGTTCTTAAAAAAGAACCTTCTAAATCAAATTGGTTACTCACTCCATGACTGTTTATTGGATGTTGCTGTGCACAAATTGGCTACCACGTTTCCCCAAAATATATAGTCAAATCACATTACAGTATATCCTGTGAAGGGCTTTGAAATGTCTCAATAGCATCTCAGATGTCCAGATAAGACACTATATCAAATACAACAATTATTATTATTATATCTTATATATCTTACATTTTAATACAAAATGTTCTTACTGGGTAAGGTTAAGTGGCATTTTGGCCTTCCGATTTTACTTTGCCGTAAAGTTTTTATTAAAGAATAATCTATGAAAGATATTTTATAGAATCTCCTGAGAATTTGTACTGCTGTTGAGCATGCTAAATATCTGTTGTGTATTATTTAATTGCTGTTTAAACCGGTGACATGATAGATGTGATATGATTCCTGGGCACAATATTTCAGAGATATTGACAGTCACAATTTTTTTAAATAAAACAATTTTAAATATGTTTGTTTAATACCTTTTTCTCTCCTGATGATGATTCACATATCAAATCTTGCAATTTTTACTGAAGTATATATCAAATTTATGGGTTTATTTTTAACTAGAGGATTCTCATTAGTGATTGGAGGAGAAAAGCCTTCAACTGAGAATTGAAGGGATTTCAGTGAACAAAATGAACATGTTTGTTTTAGCTGGAATACTGCTGCTGTGTAATTGTATTTAGTATCAAGCTGAAAGAGCCATCTGTTGTAGTTTTTGGTAAAAGATTACCCGAACATTTCCATTAAATAAAACAGTGCATGCTAGACACACACTGCCTCGTAATGGCTGAAAGGGGCTTTCTTTTTGTTCCTCGAAGCAGCTTTAGATTTATCTTGATATTTCTATCAATTGTATTCTTTGTGGTCTTCAAAACCAAGTAATTACTACTAATTCCAAGTGATATATGCTTTTTACGTTGGGAGGATGCCTCAAAGCATTTTACAGGATTTACCTTGAAGTATAGTGACTGTATATTCTGCAGGTGAATGTGGCAACTGAATTTGTGGGTGGCAGCTGATTTGCACCTGACAATGTCCGACGTGAAGTAAATAACCAATTTTTATTTCCATTAAACCTTCCATTTAACCTTCCATTAACCAGTTGTACATCACATTGAATTGTGGCAACTTTGGTCCAGACACATTCTACTTCCAGGACAGAGTTACTGCAGGTTGATGGGCACTCTGATGAAGTTCCTTATTAAAACTCAGTATATAGAGGAGATTTAAGTAGTGTTGCTGCTGGTGAAAAGTACTTCTGCCCATTCCTCCAAAGCACATCAACAGTACCAACAATGCACATGGTTTTATGTATTTTACTTAAGAAATGCAAGAACTTTACTGTGAACAAATGTAAACGATTCATGAGTATGGTTGCCTTGCTGCCTCTGCTAGTTTTATACACTGAGCAATAATCATTTTTTTACAAAGCAATTCAAAACACATGTCTTTATGAACGTAGGAAACATAATAATCAGCACTTGAGAACCAACCCATCAGTAGGTAGTCTCAATCATGGTTCATTACTCTAATGGCATTACCCTAGTGTCAGAAATGCAAATTCATGCTGCTTGCTTGTCAAAATAGGTTATAAATTGAAGACTGAAACTCTCCCCAAAATGGGAAAAAAGAAACAAAGCTTTCTTTAATCATACTGTATAACACAGAATTAAGGGCACTTACTGGCCTCATTTTCCATGCTCCTGCCTGCCCTATCATTGTTTATTTATTATTTTCTCTAAAAGTTAGGCATTTTGATTTTTCTCCATCACAATATTGAAGAAAATGAGAATATTTTTTATCGATACAGATGATATTACCGTCGATTGTATTATATTGTTTTTAAAGATTATGTTTGAGTACTTCATTTGATTCCTTTAAGACATAGACCAATATAAGCAGCCTGATTCCCAGATGTGACTTGTGGTCTTATTTCTTTATTGAAGTGTCTGCCCTCAGTCCTACTCCATTCTACTTCTGCATATGTATGACTGTCAAATCAGACTGCACACCAAATTATTAGCTGCTACAGACAAAGTCCTGGTAGTCTGCAATGTTTTGGTCTGGTATGGCTACTTATAATATACATTGTCACATGCCTGTGGGACGCATTTATTCCTCTTGAAATTCCATTTGGCGAAACCCTTTGCTTAATGCTAACCAGAATTTCAGCCATTATAGTCTGTCTCTCTAAAAGGTACCATTCTAGTTACGTGAAGTACACTCTTCAGATATTATCATCAAATTAAGAATTTATTAATTCTTTACACTGTTCACTTTACAGTATATTTTGTGAAGCGCTTTGGGACGTCTCGAGCACATGATAAGGCGTTATGTCAAATGCAAGGATTATTATTATTAAGTTTTTTTTGTAGGATTGCACTGCAAAATCTAGATACATAAACAGACTATAAAGGAGGGTACTGCTTTAGTCTCTATTAGGGGCATAGAGCCAGACTACAGATCCATTCAATACAGTATTTGCTTACTGACAACCAATCATTAAAACAGCCTCAACCCTTACAATTGAGGGCATTTATCTACCCCAGTAGCAAGTACATTGGTATCATTGAAACTAGTGAAAAGCTTTCTAAACCTTTGCCAAACCCTTCATGCAAGTAATTAAAGCAGTTATTTCCTGCACAGAATAAATAAAACCAGAATATTCCAAATATAAAAATCTGTCTTTATTTTAACTGAATTAGTTTTTACAGTATTTATACTAACTTTTTAAAATCTCATTTTATAGTATATTGCGTATATTTTTTCATTGGTAAGATCTCATGCAACCCCTGAAGTTCTGGTGCTTTGGAGCTAACAGTGTGTGACAGCTCGAATGTCCTGCGTTAGTCACATTCAGTGGGCTGTGACAGGGTAAATGACACCAATTACCCGATATAATTACTGTCTCTGACAGTAGCTTCCCCCCAGTGATCATTTGATGAGTTTTGCAATGCCTGCCTTGTCAATCCAGTCATCGTCTGAAGACCCATATTACTATCCATAGTCCTTTCACAGACATTGATTAGCTGCTCGGCTTTCAGTCAAGCTACTCTGAAATATAACAAGCTGAACTGTGAAATAGGCTGCATTCAGATAGTTATGAGAGACTTCTGAGCCTAAATATTTATAGTCCTTTACTATGAGGATCATGAATTGATTGTTAGATGCAGCCTTAGGGGTGAGCACCAGAGCAATTTTCTTCCCTGAATCAGTCCGCAATTCAGACATTCTGAAAAATCAAGTGTTAAAAACAACACTGCTCCTGTGTCAAGAACAACAATCCCTGTGCCCCTATGTAGCATATGTTGGCAGCCGTGATCAATGGTTTGCAGCCTTATGTCAGTGATTGGAAATGACTAGGCAAAGTGACAGGCAGATTCATGTCCCGGTCTGCTCCCTTTATAAGTTTATTTTGCCCTTGAGGTCATGCGTAATAAACACTGTAAATGTCTTCATATCCGACGTGCTTTGTAGTTCAGCAATGGGATCACTACAGATCTTTGTTTCAGTCAGCGGCAGGCTGCCGGGAGGAGACAAGAAACCTTGGTCCATCAACACTGATCGCATCTTAATTCTACTTAAAACTACGCTAAACTTGCAAACAATTTATTTTAATTTGGGAGTGGCATAGACAAGTTCACTCCTCCTCACCTCCCATTTCGAGTTTAGAAAGCAAATTCATGTCAGATGTTGATTCGATCACATGTATATGGTTCTATCAATGTACAGTAACATTGCTTTTCACCAAGTGCAAAGTTGGCATTGGTAGAAATCTGGAATTCTCTCCTTCAAAGGCCATAAATGCCTAATCCATCCACACCTTCAAGAGTGAGGTTGATAGATTCTTGGTAGCTTAGGGCAGTAAGGGAAATGGGGAGAAAGTGGGAAATTGGAATTGAAAGGATTAGCTGAGATACAGATCAGCCATGACCTAATTAAATGGCGGAACAGGCTCGAAGGGCTGAATGGCCTACTCCTGTTCCTATGTTCCTATGTTTTCAGATGATGAGTGCAAACAAATTAACAAAATTGTTCCCACCTGGTAAAAATGGTCCATAGGAAAACTGGTGACAAGGTGTTAATATAAGAAATAGATTAAGAATTAAAATGGAAGAAGTGGAAAATAAATTTAAAAAAAATGTTAACCCAAAAGGGACAGAGATTAGGGTAATTAATGATGATAAAGGGGTGCACAAGAAATGTCTTCAAAATATTTAATATTGCGCCTTTTTTAAATTGATTTAGGTTGGGGTTAATATTGTAGTAGCAAAAATCATCCTGAAATTGGAGTCACTTTGATTATATAATAAAGTGGGCCATAGAAAATCTGATTGTAGATGCGGCAAGAATAATTCACCTGTCATGTATTTGGTCCTTTCTATTATAAAATCTATCCATGACAGGTGACGACGACAACAACTTGCATTTCCCCCACAAAAATATATATAGTCAGTTCAATTTGTAGTATATTTTGTGAAGCGCTTTGAGACATCTCGAAGGTGTGATAAGGTGCTATATCAAATGCAAGGATTATTATTATTACTGCCCCCATCACGCCGGATGGCATCTCGGAGCACTTGGACTGTTTCCAGTATGAAAGGAAAGCATGTGTTTAGTTGCTTGAATCTCTTTAATAACTTTGCTTTACTGTTGTCTATTTTGTTTTAGATTACTGAGCTACAAATTGTTTTATCTGGAATTTGTCACACACTTCCAATCATTTTTCAGTCGATGGAGGGTAAACAACCAAAAAATGCAATAAATGGGGTGGAATTACATAGTGTAGAGATTCAGGGAACTGCAAGGAGTTAATTCAATTCTTCACAAATCAATTCTGTGCACACAATCCAGATAGAAGATAACACTAAAACATATGTTAGAAGGGAAGTCAACCAATCAAGCAGGTTTTCCCATTATACTTGCTTGTTGTGTGTAAACAGAACTCTTCTCTTTCCTTCACCACTCAAATCAGAAACTTTAATGACTATTGTCGGTGAGCTTTACGTGTCTGCTGACTGAACTAAACACTCATGGAAATATCTTAGAATAACAGTTCTCAATGAGAACTTAAGCGAGAAGTATGATCTGAATTCTGAAGGCAACATATACATTACCTAGAGCCTCATAAAAAGAAATCCCAAACAGTACACTTTCAATAACCCTGTGGTGCTGTAATTTAAGTATGAGATAAAGCAGAATGAGGCACAGAATGTGGCACAATATCTAGAGAATCTTTCCTTTGCATTACAACAACTGCCTCGGGGCATAGTGGCTGAAGGCATGGCCGCCGATGGTGGAGCGGAGGATTAGGGGGACAAGGAGGAGGCCAGACCCGGTGGAGCGAATGCAACGGGCACTGAGGAAAGAGGTCAGTGAGATAGGGTGGTGCAGAGGAGTGGAGGGATTTGAAGACAAGAGTGAGGATCTTGAAATCGATCCTCTATGGGACAGGCAGCCAGTGCAGTCTGGCAAGGACTGGGGTAATCAGGGAGCGGAGTTTGGTGTGGGTAAGAACGTGGGCGGCAAAATTCTGGATGACCTGGATCTTATGAATGGTAGTGGAGTGGAGGCCGGCAAGGAGGGCATTTGAATAGTCCAGCCGAGAGGTGACAAAGGCATGGACCAGGGTTTCGGCAGCTTTTGGGGTAAGGTATCGGCGGAGACGGGCGATGCGTCGGAGGTGGAAGAAAGCAGTGCTGGTGAGGGACCAGATGTGTGGGAGGAAGGATAGTTGGGGGTCGAACCTGACGCCTAGGTTTCGTACGGGTTCGGAGAGTTTTAGGTGTAGGTTAGGTAGGTGGAGGAGGTGAGAACCGTGCAATTTAAGACGTTGACGAGAGCTCAGAGGGAAAGCAGTAGCCAGGCAACTTGCTTGCAGAGAAATACTGTTAATATTAATCATTCTTCACTTGATATACTGCCTTATCACATTGTCAAAACATATTGAAGCGTTTCACAGGATTTACTATGTTGTCTATAGTACTTGCACGCAAATGCCATCTCCCTTTTTTTTCTCCGTTTTCAACAGTAGGAAACTATTGCTAGGGTTTGGGGAAGGAAAATCGACCTAAAGGTGAGTTACTTACTGATTCTAATCGAGAAATTGTAAACTGGGCTGTGTGACTATTTACATGCAGAATGGGATAAATATATTGTGTGATCATGATTGTCAGTACTATCGATCACAGCACGTAACACCCCTCCCACCTATAGAATCCTAGAAATTAAATCATAAGAGGAAACCATTTAATCATTTGAGCCAAAACACTATTCTATCTCTTCTAATCCTAATTCCCTGCCTTTATACCGTTTACATTTACCAGAACCCTTTATAAATGCAGTACATATTTGAAGGAACTAACTTAGGTAATCTCCTAAACACACATCGATTGAATCTCTGTGAGTACAAATTCTGAAATGACATTGAATGATGTAACACAATATTTGTGCCTTAATAGGACCACGGACTATAACAGTAGTCAGAGGAATCTTGCAATCTTGCAACTCTGCTGATCATTGTTCCAGTCCAATGGTGTCACAGGTTATTTTTAATGATAAGAGCAAGCAAGTTTTGTGTTTAAAATAATCAACAGGATTTCACCCTAATCAGATAAGGTACAAATACAATGTTATCTAACTGAACTGTGGAATCTGAAATAACTTTCAGGCAACTTCTAATTTCCCTGGAGTGTTTGGAGTTATTGACTGTGTGTGTGTGTGTGTCTTTGTGCGCGCCCATGAGCAAAGCAGGAGAAAAGCAGTGAACTTCATGGCTTTAATTTAATATACAAAGTTGGTAACTACATATCTACTACCACAAAGGTGGTAACTACAGACTGGAGTCCTGGAGTCCTGTAGCTCAGTGGTTAGAGCACTCGCCTTGCAAGTGAGACACCTGGGTTCAATTCCAGGCAGAGCAAGTTTCCTTACTCCACACGCCATTTTCAATCCACGACTGTTTGTGGGACACTGCTGTGCGCAATTGGCTGCTGCATTTTGCCCACAAATATACACAATTCACTTTACAGCATATTCTGTGAAGTACTTTGAGACGTCTAAAAGACGTGAAAAGCGCTATATCAAATGCAAGGATTATTATTGTTATTATTATTATTATTATTATTATTATTATTATTATTATTATTATTATCTGCTTCAGTGCTGATTGTTCCAGTCACTGCTTTTGGAAGAAATGTGGGACATGAGCCTGCTGTGCCCCTAACAGTTTATCCTGGTCAAGCTGAAAGGTGGCATTGGTAAAATGCTTTTACTCAATAGAATCTTTCGAAAGGGAACTGGATAACTAACCATTGCAGTCCAGCTCCATTGATATACATTGAACTAAAGACTGGGAAACATTTGCAAACTAGAGGTTTGATCTAGAGGTTCCTATTGGTAGCTGGTAGATCTATTGGTAGACCTAGATGTCCTTAGATGGTAGATTTCCACTAATGGTAGAATTACGTCCAGTTTCTTATTCCTATCTGTCAAGAATCGTTACCAAAAAATCATTGCTGCAAAATAACACTCAAGAGTGTGGTGCGTGCTACATCAATGGCAGCAGCACAACTACCTCTGGATAAGGACTAATAACTAGTCCCCTTTGTTGGGTGAGGAAGAGGTAAGTGGGGTTTCCTTGGGGCTGAGCTGGCTCCAGGGTCTTTAGTGAAAATCTACTAACATAAGAGGTAATAAATATCAGTTTAAAAAGTGTACTTCAAATAGATGAAAGATGAAGTCAATAATATATCTCAGCAGTGAAACCTCTCAGGAAGCAACAGTTCTATTGAGGAGGAGCTGCAAGAAGCATCTCTGATCTGCACTAGATCTGTCAAGTTTTATTTATTTGCATTAAGATTTGGTGTATTTTGGGGACCCATGACAGCTGTTTCTGAATGGAAAGTATGAAAAGATGCATTTCTTTGCAATGAGCCACATTATTCTTAGAGAAGACAAATGCTCTTGTGGGGATTGGGCTAGTCTTGGAACTGCTTTATATAGACACGAGGAAATATCTCAAACAATAATCTGCTGAATGTCATAAAAAGTAACTTTGTTCTCTGCGGGGCTGATGTCACCCTCTACAAGTTGTTAATGCTTCGACTGAAAGATAAGTCATGACCAAATCACTGTTGACAGCTACGAGAAAAATAGGTAACTGAAAATACCAAGTCAATCACTCTGTCAAGGAAAGCTGAATATGATGTTATCAGATCAACTCTCTTTTCTAAGAGTTTGCAACCTTGTAAGGAAATGTGAAAATAATGGAAGATTTCTATCTTGCTTATAGATTGCGAGAGGAATAACAAAGTAGGAAAGGCAGCTCATGTTTTGAATGCGTACATACCTGATAGTTTTGTAAAACTGTACGTCTTAACTCCAACAAGGGAGCAGCTCAGATTTTGATTAGTGCAGTGCATTGTCTCAATCCTTCTGTGCCTTCGGCGGGAGTAATTCTGTCTGACCTTGTTACTGTTGCACCTTGTTATACCAAGTCTTCATGCCAACATTTTATGCCCGCGTTCTTCCCATTCTGGAGCTATTCACTTGTTATACCCAGATGGAACTTTAATTAGTGATTGTTTCTGTCTATTGAACAGAAAGTGAGAAACAAAACTTCCAGCTGCTCCCGGTTTTCTCCGTCCAGTTACTTCACTCATTTGTGATATAAATTCTTTGTCAAGTAAATGCTTTTCTCCCAAATCATACAATTTGCCTCATCCAAGCCTGAAATTACATCCTGTCACATTTGGTATCATGGGTTCTGGATGGCAGCCACTCTAAATGGTGTTTGACTTCACCAACTACAGAAAGTAATATTAAAAAAGTGTCAATGGATAAAACTGCTGCAATAAATGTAAGGCAGGGATGTGTCAACACACAAAGCGCAACCTGCCACCAGCAGTAAAATGTACCTTTACACAATGTTTAATTGCATTCATTGAGTCAGTGAGATCTATGAGCCTAAGGCTATCTAGTAACAATCTCCAGTCATGAGAAAATTAACCTATTTTAAAACAGTTTGGGATCCAAGTTGCTGTGAATAGAATTTTTTTAAAGCTCAACATTGTAATTGAGCCTCCTCCCCCATCCCCCATGACTGTTTGTGGTCTTACTTTGCAGATGTTTGTAAGTTTGAGTAGAAAGTGTCTGGCATACTAATAAAATATTGAGTCACCAGGGCATTCCTGTTTTATTGGTTTAAGGTTATCAGTTTACTATTTTAAGAACTATGAACAATAAGCCAAAAATTAAAAGTGCAGCCATGATTCAATTTATCTGAGAGAGCCTTCCTATTGCATTTTCTTACATATCAGTGAGAATTCTTGATATTTGCATACTGTAACAACAAAAAGCAGCAACTGAATACGTGGCATATAAAGATATTTATTACTAAAATGCAAATAAAGCAGATTTTTTCTGGTTTTAAAGTAGACTTTTCTCTCACAATATTTTACTATTTTTGGAATTTTTTTAGATGCTGTAATAATATTATTAGTCCATAGAAAATACATCAGTGTCTTGGCACCATTTGACAATATAATGCAATTATAATAAACTAACACTCCTATATTAAATACAATCTAAAGCTCACAAGTCAGTGGTGAAATACCAAGATGTCACCCAGGATCTACACTCCACAGGAAAGACATCAGGATATGGAGTAAGTCCCTGTACAATCTGCTACTTGAAGTGGAAATACAGTGCAATTCCATCACCATTTGAAGAGAGCCAGAGTCCAAGCAATGAATTAAATTCCATTTCAACATCAGTAAAAAACGATCAATCAACACAATCTACTTCTAGTTTCCATTTGGATGATATTTAGTTCGGACAGTTCTAATACCTGGTTATCTGTACATTTAAATTCATGACAGACTGGGTTTGACAATGATTCCACAACAATAGGAAGCGAGCAAGAGACTGAGATTAGATTGATTCATGCGCAGAAAAAACACCAGCATTGATTTAATAGGGCAATCGTTCCATTTCCCTCCTGTAACCTTCTATGAAGAACAGCTGGAGTAGGAAATAAAAATGGCCCACTGAATGTGA
Organism: Callorhinchus milii; assembly: GCF_018977255.1. Classification (NCBI taxonomy): domain Eukaryota; kingdom Metazoa; phylum Chordata; class Chondrichthyes; order Chimaeriformes; family Callorhinchidae; genus Callorhinchus; species Callorhinchus milii. The sequence continues at coordinate 35,932,186 of NW_024704746.1, read as the reverse complement.
ACATGAGTGCTTTTCTGAGGCTGGATTTAAACCCATTTGTGTCTTTCAGCCAATTGTATGGGGCTAATGGTTATAGGATTTCTCTCTGTTTAACCACAACCCAAGAATGTAGTTGGGAACCGAATACACTTAACAGGAAATAATAGCTGTTTTTGTGGACTTTTTTCATTAGTGTCCATTACTTTTTTTCTCTGTTACCAAGGATTACATCTTTGACCTTTTCTTTTGATTCATTTTTAACTCTAAAGCACTTGATACAAACCTCACAAAGCCAAACTCCATGACTAAGATTGTAATAATCCATTTAACTGTCAATCTGAATGTACCCAACACACAATGTAACGACACTGAAGCTCATACAGTATTTGTTTATATAACAGCTTTCGAGAAAGGAAAGAACATTGGCTTCTAACACTTCGTTATTTGTGTGAAGTGTTTTGAGATGTCCTCCTGATGTGAAAGGTGCTATATAAATGTAAATTGTTGTTGTAAGGCATAATGATAGGGGCCTGTAGGAAATAGAGCATTAAACTACATCTAACTCATGTTAAACCTGACCAGATAATGGTGGAAGTTGTCACTGGATGAAACAGAATCAAATCTTTCATGTCCTTGTATTAATTTTGCTTGGGCAGCACACAACCATATTGGATCCTTAGGTAAATTAGGGAGGAGATAGCTGAGCCTCTAGGATGTATACTTAAGAACTCCGCAGAAAAAGGAACAGTGCCAGAGTACTGAAGAATGGCCAATATAATACCCATTTTGTAAAAAGTGTGATAGTTTAAGGAGGGACCCAACAGAAGTGTTTAAAATTATAAAAGGGTTTGATAAGGTTAACATTAATGTTTCCTTATATTTGTGTCCTCTGCTTATGTTTGTGGAGTCTGTAACCGGGGACACAATTATAAGATAGCAACTAGGGGATCTAAAAGAGAATTTAGCAGGAACTACTTCACGCAGAGGGTAGTGAGATTGTGGAACTCGCTGCCTGAAGTGGTCGTTGAATCAGATAATGTAGATGCATTCAAGAGGAAGCTAAGCCTTCACATGAGGGAGAAAGGAATAGAAGGGTATGGGAAGGAGAAAGGAATGGGTGAAGACTTGTGTGGAGTATAAACACCAGCACTCACTGAGTGCCTGTTTCCGTGCTGTACATTTTTTGTAATCTAAGACAAAGATAGATGTGTATATTGACAATGTACTTGAACTCACATGTGGCCAGAGCACACGCTAAAGAAAGGGCTCAGTGAACATGGTCTCATTGTCAGAAAATGTCTTGGATGGTATTAATAATCCTAGCATTTGATACGTTGCTCTTAATTTTGAAATGCCACAAAGTGCTTCACAGGAAATTACTGTCAAATGTAGTGAATGTGTATTTGTAGGCAGACGGCAGCCAATTTGCATACAGTAAGGTCATACAAACAGCCATGAAGGGAATTATTGGTCAGGATACTGGGAGAAACTCTCTTTACGTTTTGAAGAGTATTTCTTTTGGCCAGCTGGGTGTCTGACACAAGCGGAGACCCAATACTATGCTTAAGAGTATCCAAACCAAATTGAGAATTCCATGAATCTCACTTATAGATGGAAATTCCAGAGATGTGTATTGGAATGGAATGTCAGTCTCTACCTGGAGGCATGCATTTTGCTTACCTAATGCCAGAATGTATTAAGGTTAGGTTGGCAAGAACTGTGCGGGTTGGGATACTGCTGGCGTCTCCCAGCTAAGACCGCATAGCTTGCGAGGACCATCCTACCCTGTATCAGTCTGAAAAGCCCCATGGAATACTGGTGGTGGATTTCTGCTCTTTCGACTGCAGATAGCTATATCTCTTTCTCTGACAACATTGTTCTCTGCAAATCTGTCCCTTATTTGTCTTTAACAAATGCAACCCTTGCATGGGTGTCAGTTTAAGTGTCAATCAATACTGTTAAAAGGCTGAACTTTCATGTTAAGATGTAAGGGACTCAGCATTTCAATTGTCCTTGTGATAGACAATGACCAAAACACAATGTAACATCTGGCTCATGCTTTTAAATGTTAATGGATTTTGGCAATAATGAATTTTGACAATTATTAATATATTTCTCCCTGCATATGGATAGTCAACATATTTAATATTGGCAGGATTTATTGATCCTCGTTTTCTATCACACAAAGAGTATCACCTTCAGCATAAATGGAGACATCATACATTAACTTCAATATAATTACTGACATATTCTTACCTGTACAGGAGTAGTCATCAATTTTAATGTAACCATCTTTGCAGAGACAGGTGTAGCTTCCAGGGCTATTAATGCAGATGGTATTCTCTCTGCAGTAATGTTTATTTTGGGCGCACTCATCAATATCTGTAAAATGAAACCATTTGATCAACTCAGTTCAATCAGATTAAATGCAATACCATTCAAGCATCAGAGAACTGATTTTTCCGATTGTAAAAATAGGTCAATTAAATAATTTAACAATTTGGTTGCCATAATACTAACTCATACTTTGCCTACTTTTTGTATAGATCCCAAATGTTATGTCAATTATGAGAACCTTTTTTTGGTATTTACTCTATGCTTCAGTCATTCTTTATTCCCAGTGAAACTAGTGAAAAGGTGGAAAAAGGTTTCTATCCTCATAATTGACATAACATTTGGGATATATACAAAAAGTATACTATAATAACAATAATACCTGCATTTGCTATAGCACCTTATCATGTCTTCGAGTCATCTCAAAGCACTTCACAGAATATCCTGTGAAGTGAATTGACTGTATATTTTGTGGCCGAAACGCGACAGCTGTGTCCCACAAACAATCGTGGATTGAGTAGCCCAATTTTTTTAAGGGATTATTACCCCCGGAAAAGTGATCCGCCAATCGACTAACAACCAGGGTTCCTACTTACTTCTAGATAAACAGAGGCAAGTGGAGTAAGGAAACTTGCACAACGTTTCGCCCAGGTCAAGCCAGGTCCTCTCGCTTGCGAGGTGAGTGTTCTAACCATTAAACTACAGGGGACTCTTGAGGACAATTCATTTGTAAACTTATTATTGAAGGAGCTATATACTTTGCATTATGTTATCAGGAAATAGAGGGATTAGCAATGTTAAAGGAATTGCTGTCTCCTTATCAGTATTTTTAAATCCTTTAGCACAGAAACTGAGCAGTTTGTTCCAATGGAAAATAACTGTAAATCCAACGAGTCAATTGCATTTGTTACAAAATAATCCATTAAATAAGATTTCTTTGCGCTTGTTGAAGAAAGAATGCATGATTCATCACAGAGAATTATGATTGCAGCTGAAATCATCATTAACAATGAAAATATTTGGATGGTCCACTTTAATGCTTTTTGAAGGACTAAAGCAGTTCAGAATGCACACAAGCCTGCAAAAGCCTTAACGTCTTTTTCTTAAGGTAATAAATTAGTTTTCTATGGAAAACAATATGTGATGAATTGCAAATCATATAGGCTCTAAGGATGTGGTTTTCAGGCAGGAGACGGGAAGAACTGGTGATAAACAGAAACACGTAAATGTCTAAGCTTGAATGTCATTAGACAATAAGGAAAATTCAGAGTGCAGGGCAATAGCAGATAACTGTTACAAAGAAAAACAGTTTTAAGAATCAATGAGTCTAAATAATTTCTGACTGTGCTTTTAGAGGAATGTGTTCCAAAATATATATGAAATCAATAGCTTTCACTAAAAAAACCTTGCTTGATAAATTTACACAAGCTATTCTTATGCCCAGAGGAAATGCAGAATAGGATGAAAAGATTATTCCAAAATGTTGTTAATATTCAATTAGACACAGTTAAATGTTCCAGTTAATCATTTAGTTGTCCATTTGCGTAATAGCACTTTGAGCAGGACTAGTTTTGTAAACCTTATGCAGATGCATGTCCCATTTATATCAAACTCAACAACCAGAAATGGCAAAAAAACATAAGTGATTACTTCAGTTAAATGATGATTAAATGAATGGCTATAAAAATTTATAATTCTAAACTTGATTTACATTAGCGATGTGCACTATCAGATCAACAACATCTCTGTATCTATATGACAGTTATCTGAAATTCTGACTGACAGTGATTGGATGCTTGATTTAATAGCTGAGAGGGCCTTCAATCACAAGTGACAAATAATCGGACAGGTTGAGCTAATCTGTTATTGCGCATGTCACTATTCGTACGGTAAACTTCAAGATTTAAATTGTTTATAACTTAGAAGCACAGTCTTCCATCTCCATTATTTCCACAAATTTTATGAGCTCATTTTTCTGTCAACAAAGAATGTCACCAAGTACCCATGATAGATAAGGTCCCCTGGCATATTAACATAGCCAAATAAGTGCCCGTGGCTTAGCTGGAGTGAACAAAAGATGCATTGCTCGGCCTCTGGGAACAGCTGATTAAATAATAATAGGTGTACACTCTGACTAAAATATACAATTCAAGATCAATGTGAATGTGAGGTGAACCTAATCTTCCATTCCCAGTCTTTAATGAATTAACAGTGCATTAAGGGTGATATGTGGGAGTTTCTTTGCATTCGGAGGATTCTCCATAATTTCAACACATGCTTTTGTCTTTGGGACTGCTATATTTTCTGTGCAGTTGAAAGCCTGAAATAACAAACCATTATTCATCTGAATGACACTGAAGATAAGATGACAATGACTTTATTCAAGAATGATTTGTGCTCCTCTTTCCCCCCACACCCCCCCCCCCCCCCCCCACACACACAAATACAGACACATTTCCATTTGGTGCAAAGGTGGTGGAGAAAGAACAGTAAATCATGTAAGTTGTGACTGGTTGAGGGAGTAATTCATGGAATTTCAAAGAACAGAACATCTTGACTTTGTGCAGATTAGCAATGATTATATTACAGCAGATGCAGCAAACATCAGCTGCTGAAAGGAAATAGTAATAATAATCCTTGCATTCGATATAACGCCTTATCACGTGGTTGAGACAGAATATATTATGAAGTGGGTCGACTGTGCATTTTGTGGGCGAAACGCAGCAGCCAATTGTGACTGTAGTATCCCACAAACTATTGTGGACTGAGTGATCTCATTTCTTTGGGGAAAGCAATCCAATAATCGACTAACAACTGGATTTCTATTCACTGTTAGGGAAATAGAGGTGAGGTAAACTTCAGACAAAAGCTAATTAAAAGAGGAAAAAAAGCACCCACCACCTCACTATGATACGTTTCATCAATGGGGAGAAACCCCATTTCTCTACCCCATTTTCTCCTTTGTTTTCCTTGCCCTGCCTCCCCCCTCTCTGTTAGCCCTTAAAAGCCTCTCCCTCCCAACATGCTCCAGTTCTGACGAAGGGTCATGGACCCAAAACGTTGACTCACTTTCCTTTCTCCATAGATGCCGCCTGACCTGCTGAGGGATCCCAGCAACTTCTGTTTCTGTACTAGGTTACCATGTCTGTTTGCATTTTTGTGATCTAATGGTGCATTTTTGTGATCTAATGGTAGCAACGCATTATGCCTATTTTCATGTATCCCTGTTCCCTGCATTTCCAGGCTTCGTGCCAAGCACTGAGGGAAGAGGATGATAAATTTGCCCTTTTTGTGGCAGTGTGACCAGTAGAGGTAAGACTTCACAGTGACTGATATTTCTTAGGACCCCTCATGTAGGCAGTATTCAGTTGGACTAGATCTAGACCTGTAAGCCTCAGAAACAATTAGTGAGGCTGAGATGTACTGGTATTTACTGCTCAGTAGATATTCTGCTCTCAAACTTCTCAGTCAAAGGGTCACTGCAATTCTACTACTAGAATTTAATGTGTGGGACTGGGAGGTAAAAATAAAAGATGACATTTCCAGTGAGAAACGTAGCACCATCCTCAGAACTGAAAATCATGAATACAGTGTTTAGTGAGGTTGCACTACGTTAAAATAAAAAATAACTTCTATTGATGTAGCATCTTTTGTGCAAAACTCTCACAGAACTTTACAAAATACAAATGACTAGAAATCAGGTGAACGTTGTTATATGGACAAATTTGTCAGCTAATCCGCACCATCAGCATATTTTAAACAACAATGAGATGAGCAGCCAATTCATTTTAATTTCGGAGTAAATTTGGTGTAGAAAAGAGATCTGAACCAGAATAACTGGGAGAAAGATTCAGTATTTCTTTGAAATAACAATGAATTATAGTACTGAATAATGCAAATAACAGCACTGGGCCCTATCTTACAATTCACAGTTTTGCTCTTACTCATTTCCAATCCTGATGGCTGTTCCAATCACTAGCCTTTTCCTAGTTCAGTGCCAATTCCTGTCTGCTCTCTGATGTGAGAGAAAATAACGAAAGGGGAAAAAAAGACCCTGAGAAACACACAAAGTAAGCAAGAAAATAGAAAGAAACCGAGAAAACTGCACTGAATAAATTGGGCCAGGCTGTCCACTCGTGACAGCCATCTGATGAGGATTACAGTAAGATGTCAATTTGGCTCACCTGGAGGAGAGACTTGGCAGAGAATTTGAAGCAGTTTTCCAAATCATTGCTCTACTGGTAAACCTCAGTAACACTCTGAACTATTCTGCTTGTCACGCATATATTACTTTGCATTTCCAGAGACTGAAGCAGAGGGAGTCTCTCTCAATTGCTGAGCTTGTAGACTGGTTGCATAACTTATTTTTTCCCCTGGTGTCAATGATTTTCTTCTTTCATTTAGATTAGGAAATAATATGTAGGGTGGCCCAAACATCTACTGCATTCAGCAGTGTGGATATTTGCCAATATAATGTGCTTTGGCCTTTATATTATTATGCTGATAGTATTAGACTTACCAAGAATAGTTTCTAATGGATCTACATATTTTATAAAGTTCATCATACATGTTTCAATAGGCTTAACTTTGTAAAATATGATATTGTTTGGGGTTTTCAAAAAAATCTAAATTTAGAAAAAAGTTGTTTAAAATTTGTAATTACATGGTCATTGTTACAATAATGTGGCTACTGGCACTTTAGCAGAATTAATGACGTTTGTACATTATGGCACATGAGCTAAAAACAATTGTCTGGCATAGGGAGCATGAAAAGCACCCAGACTTGCTAGCAGTCTTAAGAGTTAAAAGCAGCTGGTGGAATAATGCTTTTGATTCCTGATCTCAGAATAGGGACCACTTGGCAGCACCAATCCAGAAATACACTTTATTTAAACAAAATAAATTTCAATGCATGACAACTGTGCACAATTGGTTGTCAAATTTTGCGCACAGAATACACAGTCAATTCCCTTTACAATATATTCTGTGAAGCGCTTCAAGACACCTCAATGACGTTATTAGGTGCTATATCAAATGCAAGGATTATTATTAATTTCCAAAAGAGTAACAGGCACTAAAGGCAACTATGTTTTCACACCACAATGTAAATGAGTGACTTGATATTGTTACTGTAAACAGTATAGTTGATTCTTGCACTTAATTTAAAGAATGGAGCCTCATGCACTTATAGCTTTTCGTTTCTGGTTGCTTTGGACCGCTGATTATTTTTTGTAACTGAAGAGTTCTTAAATATTTGGAATGCATATATCTGTGAGGCCATAGGACTCTTAAGCGTTGAGCTCCACTGCAGAAATAATATTCAGAAAATCATAATCTCTGAAATGTCTGTAAATGCAGTGTGATGGGTGTGTGTTTGTGTGTGTGTGTGGGGGTGGGGGGGGGGGTTAAGAATGTAGTCTCTATATTAGCATAAGATCACACCAGTGCTAACGTCAACAAGTAGAGCTCAGCAACCTTTGAATTAAGACCTGAAGAAAGTGATCGTTTTTCTCAGTATTATAGTGGATAATGTTTTAATATGAAAAGGCCTTGCACAAGAAAGATAGCATCTTTAATTACAGTGACGCTTGAGGCAAAGGGTGACGTCAGATTAGTATTAAAATCTAGTGATCTTTGAGATAGAGCATATTAATTTTACATTCAATCAAATACAGCTTTGAAAGAACATCTGAATAGATTGTTTGTTTAAAAAAAACTGTTTTCCATTTGAAACACAAACTTTGGAGAATCATTTTGCTGACAGATGGCAGAACTTCAGCGAGATTCAGAAAAGGCAAGGCAGCTTTCCAGCACCATGTCCTAATTACAAGGAGGGATGGGACATGATGGATTACAGAACTGCTTTGACTTTTCTGCCAAGTCTTTCTTATGGATGAGACAAACTGAAAAGGGCTGCCATCGAACTGCAGTTTTCATCTGATGGCTGTCATCCAAGCAAAAGTCTTGCTTTACTGAGGCCTGAACGAATGATAATAGGGAGGAATCAAATGCAATATTTCAGAACTCCAAGACGCCTTGTGCTGACAATGTTTATCTCTTTTACAGCTCTAAAGAGAAATCACTGAGCTGGAAGCACCTCCATAGTAATAGTTACACATATAGGCAGATGGCCACAATCCCTAAACCAGGAGTGGCAGCATGCCCAGTTAACGATTTATGCCATGTATGTTTGGATTTGTAGTGAACAGTTCTACTAAGCTCTCCCCAAAGCAGATGTTGTGAAACCAATGTTTTTCAAGCAATAGTTTAACACAATAGTTTAACTCATCATAGAATGAATACAGTTCAAGATTTTCCTATTTTTTGAACATACTTTAAGGTTTCACCCCACTCTATGTTCCTTTGCTCGGTTATGAAATACTCCCCCATGATGGTGGATTAAACTGACCACTGGAAAGTATATGAGAACAGGATTCTCATCTTTCCCTTGCTTCCTCTGTTGGACCTAAGCTCTATTCAGTGCGCTGCTCTGCACTGAGAGGGGCAAATCAAGGGTGTGAATCAGTGTATAAGCACGTCAGTGGATTAAAGTGCTGTTCAACCATTCATTGACTTCTTCGCTGTTTGTGGGACATTGCTGTGTGCAAATCGGCTGCTGTGTTCCCCCATAAAGCACACATAGTCACTACACTTTACAGTAAATCCTGTGAAGGGTTTTTGAACCAACGTGAAAGGTAGTATACCAAATGTAAGGTCCTGGAATGAGTTGTTGCTTCTCAGCTTCGCTCCTTCTTCTCCCACCACTCCCTTCTCGAACACCTCCAATCGGGATTCTGTGCCATCCACAGAACAGAAACCACCCTGGTCAAAGTGACAAATGACATTCTGTCCATCTGCAACCAGGGCTCCCTCTGCCTCCTCGTCCTCCTTGCCTCTCTGCTGCTTTCCACACCATCGACCATTGTATCCTCATCCACCGTCTCTCCTTTCACCTCAACCTCCACAGTGCTGTCCTTGATTGGTTCAGATCATATCTCTCACAATCGCCTGCACTTCATCTCCTCAAACAGTTTCTCCTCTAGCCCCCAGACCGTCTTGTGCGCCGTTCCTCAGGGCTCTGTCCTTGATCCCCTCCTCTTCAATATCTACATGCTCCCTCTTGGTGACATCATCCGCAGACATGGGGTTAACTTCTACATGTATGTGGATGACACTCAACTCTACCTCTCTGTCTCCACCCTTGACTCTAGGATCACTGCTGTGCTGACAGAATGTCTGTCAGACATCAAGTCCTGAATGAGAGCTAACTTTCTTCAGTTGAACATCAACAAGACTGAGGCTCTCCTGATTGGCTCCCGTCAGCGCCTCCTCACCTCAGGTGCTGACAGCATCACCATCCATGGTTGTACACTCCACCTTACTAAGCCAGTCCGGAACTTAGGGGTCTTGTTTGACCCTCAACTATTGTTTCTACCCCACATCTGCGCCATGACCCACTCTGCAACGTTGCCCGAATCCGACACTGTCTCACACCGCAGGTCCTCAAAACCCTCATACATGCCTTCATTACATCGAGGCTCGACTATGCAAACTCACTGCTTGTCGGCCTCCCCAACTCCTCCCTCCACAAGCTGCAGATCATCCACAATCTGCAGCCCATATCCTCTCCTGCACTAGGCTCCGAAGCCCTATCATCCCCATCTGTGCCCAACTCCACTGGCTTCCCATCACACAGAGGATACAATTCAAGATCCTGGTCCTCACCTTCAAAGCCCTCCATGGTCTTGCTCCTCCCTACCTCTCTGACCTCCTAAACCCCTACCACCCTATTCGCTCCTTCCGCTCAGCGGGCTCCGGCCTACTTCACGATCTCTGCCTTGCTCGCCCAACTATTGGCGGATGGGCCTTCCGCCACTCTGCACCCACCCTCTGGAACTCCATCCCGCAATCCTTCCATCTCGCCACCTTCAAGAACCATCTCAAACTCTTTGACCGGGCTTTCAATCTCCCTGCTTCCACCCCTGCCCTCCACCCTCCCCCACCCGACCCTCAGCTCAGGTCCGTAACTGTGTCAGTCCAGCATCTTGAGACATCCTCCCGACGTCAAAAGCGCTATTTTAATGTAATCTTGTTGTTGTTGTATGAATTATTTATTATTCTTATCTTCCTTCACCATGTTATCTCACTGATCAAATATGGTCTAGGCAACTGAAAAACATGTTGCTTCTGTGCCAATTAGAGCTTGGCAATGAAGTTAAAACTAAAACAAATCTGAATTTGCTAATTTAGATACAAATGGTGGGGACAATTTTAAATATTTAATAAGGTTGGATATTGATTGCAGATGCTGTATGTGTTCTGTATGTATATGTTTTGTACGTGCAGTACCTATGACCAGTGGTGACCAACCAAATACATTTTCCATGAGTATTTCTTAATTTATGGCCACACCATAAATTTTGCTAATCAGTAGCAACAGGATACAAAATATTGATTTAACACAGACTTACCAAGACTTATGTGACTGTTTGGCAGGTCATGTTTTGTTGCCAGTGCGGGCCACTTTTGGCCTTTGGGCCATGGGTTGGCCACCACTGATCTAGACAGAGTGAATAGCCTGTCTCCGTAGTGTGAAGTAGATTTCTCATTCTCAGAAAACGCAAGGGACAAGGAGTTATCACCTGCTTATTTCTGTCACATCTACTGTTCCTTTTCTTTTCTAAACCTTCCATTAATGGCACTTTTAATGATGCGCCAAACTATTTTACCTTGTGATCACTTTCTAACGTCCTAATACCTTTTGTTTCTTGACTTGCCATCCTCTGCAGTGCCTCCCCAGTCAAACACATTTCAGCTCTCATTTTGCCCAAACTCTATGCCGATCTATTTTTCTCTTTCAAATGTCAGCCACTGAAATTTTTGCTTCGTTGGTAATTATCGTCTGTTTGTACTACAATTTTGTTAATATTAGCAGTAATAATAATCACATCAGTTCGCTTTTTTCATCTCTGTTTCATTAAAAGTGTTGAAAAGGCTCAGAGAAAGATTTCTGGAAGGTCAGAGCTAATCTATAGTTTTCCTGCAGAAACACTGAGGAACCCAATGTCTACATGCATATTGGCATACTATAATAATAATAATCCTTGCATTTGATATAGCGCTTTTTACGTCGGGAGGACGTCCCAAAGCGCTTCACAGAACACACTGTAAAGTGAATTGACTGTATATTTGTGGGCGAACGCGGCAGCCAATTGCGCACAGCAATGCCCCACAAACAGTCGTAGATTGAAAATGACCAATTTATTATTGTTTTTGGTTTTGGAGGGATTATTATTAGGCGTGTGGAGTAAGGAAACTTGCCCAAGGTTTTGCCCTGCCTGGAATTGAACTCAGGTCTCTCGCTTGCAAAGCGAGTGCTCTAACCACTGAGCTACAGGACTCCACGATACTGTATATACACTACAGTTTTGTGCTGTTTACTGGGATTTGTTGAATCTGATGTGCTTTGCTGATGCATGGAACAAAGCAGCTTACCTTGCCTTTCAACCGAGCTTTGTACTGCCTTTCATTCTATGACCTGACTAGTAATTTCACGCCTCACAAGATTATTTCACTTGTGTGAAAATCCAAAGTGTTCCTTCGCCAGTGTGAAATAATTGCTGGTCAACAGCAGCAGAGTTCTCAAATCAATTTAAAGAGGCATTACGTTTCCCTCTGGAGTTGCGCCTCCACAAAATGAACAGAATATTTAACTCATAATGGTGGCTTGCGGGTATTTTTTTCAGTTATGTAAACAACAAGCTCAACCCCCTAACGCCTGCATCACTTGTGGATTCTGGTTCGTCCATACTGAAAAAACTAATCTATCTCACTGTTGCTCGGGAAAAATCTTTCAAGTATTTTTATTTGCTATCTGTTCCCCCCTCCTTGCTTTACTTTCTCTCTTCTTTACGTTTTCATCTCCTCTCTCTTTGCTGCACTTAGATTACGCATTCAGCCCATGTTAATATTATAATAATAATAATAATCCTTGCATTTGATAATAAGACTGTCATGGTATAAAGGCTCAAACGCGAATTGTGGTGCAACATTTTCCATACACTGACCTGTGCAATAGGCTTTGTCTTCCCGGAGAGGCATGTAGCCAGTGTTACATTGGCAGAATGCACCAGCTTCCAAATTCACACATTTAGAGTTTTCAACACAGTTGGGGCCCTCAGCGCAAAAATCATTGCCTGCATTAAAAAAAATGCATTAGTGATTTGACAACAAAATCATATGATAAATCTAGTCTCTCATCAATCTGCCAGGAGTGAGAAGCAGTGCACCTTAGCTGTGGCATTGTATTACCATATCCTGTTGATAAAAAGCCCCGTCAGATTGAGTGGATTCGCTAACAACATAGGCTGAGAAAAGGCAGCACCTGGATACCATTGTTTAAAAATACACATCAAGATACTGTGTCCAAGCTTCAGACACTGTGAGCGTGTGTGTGTGTGTGTGAATATATCCTTTTGAAAAATAATTGGTCATGTGAGCTGTACACTTCATTGCAAGTCATGGGTCAGATTCCCAACCTCTTCACAAGATGATCAAAACCAAATTTTGAAAGCACTCCATCCTTTTCAACCTGGCTTCCTGATTCTAGCTTAGAATCTATCTCAGAGGTGGATTTATTTGGTGGGTTTATTTTGATCCAGAACTGATTTTAGAAATCTGAGTCTGCCACCTTTACATTGACAATGAACAAACTGATTCTTCATCTATTTCATAGCACTAACTTCAACGGCTTGACACTTAAATCGGTTCCTTTGTTTTTCAGCTCTAGTGCTTTGAAGCTGGCCATGTTGTAACCTGTTGGCCCAAAGCCTGTTCCATTAACCTCCAATAAATTAACTAATAGCTATGTAACTGGAGCAACAGAGTGTGTTAAAGTGATTGAGTCAGGAAGGACTAACCGAGCAAATAGTTGGTGGAAGTTGAAGGATAAAAATCAACTGCACAGACTGTAGGAGCACTACTGCCATTAGCAGTCATGATGTTCAGCAGGCAAGCTACAAAGGCACCGCTTTGTTCAAGATATCCCAGTCTATCAGGTCCCAAAAGACATATCCATATTAAAAATTCCTTTTGTCACAGGCCATTATTAGCAGTGAACCAATACAAATTGGAATATCTTGTAATTGAAATGTACATCTTAAAAAAACTTGGATTATAACTTGCCCTGTTGTTCATATTCACTACAGCTAGGTTCCTCGGGGCACAAATGACATGTCTCCCTAGAATTACAAATCAATCAGAATTCAACATGGCAAATCTACATTTACCACATTGTACATTGATGTTGATTCAGAACTTGACTTGAGTCCTAAACCCTTTGTCCAATACCTTTGCAAACCTTGCAGCAGCTGTATGTCAGGGAGATTTGGTCTGATGATGAACAAGGCAGAGAAGGGCAACTTGGATACAGAACACGTTGCATTGATTTGTCCTGTCAAACAATGCAGAAAACATTAATTAAACCCATTTAGGGGTCAAAACATTTGCCACTTCAGAACTAAGGTAAAAATAATTATTACTCTATGACATAAACATTTTCGATTATATTTGATTCAGGTTCTATTATTAAAGATACCCATTGCTTTCATTACATTTCTGTTTGGTGTTTCTGTTTGCAGATTTAACATAATTTAAACTTGGAGTTATCGCTTGAGGCTTCAAACCTTTCAAGACTGAGTCCTTCACGCACAAAAAAACAACACAAATTTTTGACTTCATTCATTGATTCATTCATCAGATATTGTGAACATATGCTCCTTAATTCTCTGTTACAACACATTTAAATTTGTGTATGTTAGTTTTCCTTGATGTTTTGCTTAACTAACTACTTTTATTTTAAAATTTACCAGAGGAATTATTCCTTCAGGCCTCAGCCTGTCCCCAGGTTATACTATTTGACATTACTCAACATTGGTGACACTTTTGTGCATGTGTCTGTGCTCATTAGGATGACAGATGCGAGTGCTGTAAATAGATTTTTTTTCGTATTTTTACCCATCAAGCAGCCCCAGGTCAGGTGATAACTTGAATGAGATGCTGAGTAAAGCTTCTTCTACACTACCCCCAGCAACATTCTTCACTACATCAGCTTCAGAGAGTCATCCTCCTCTTCACCAGAGGGACAGTTCCATTGCGCTCAACAACAACAACAAATTGGATTTATATAGCGCCCTCCATGCCGGACGGCATCTCAGAGCGCTTCACAAGCATGGCTCGTGAGCCTTGCTTGTGGCTTCTCTCAGCAAGACTGTCCATCGGTGCCAGTTTATGAGAAGTTCTATTCTGCTAACTGGAAGAGAGTGTGAGGCACTGAAACCCATCTCACAAACACTTTCAAAGGAGAAGGGAAACTGAGATGGATTCAGGCCCATATCCCAAAAGTGAAAGGCCAGTGTATTAAATTCATTGTGCCACCCATAAAGAGTAATAGCTCTTGATTTAAACAACAAAATTACATTTGTAAAGCACTTGTCACATCGGGAGGATGTCCCAAGACGCTGACCAGTCGGGGATCAGGACCCAAGCGTGGGTGGGGAGGGTTGGGATGAGGGAGGGCAGAGCGGTAGGAGGGCGGCTGAAGGCACAGTTGAGCGGTGTGGCTGTGGCAGAGTCAGGCAATGTTGCGCAGGTAGGGGAAGGCAGAACGGGTAAATGATAATTAACGTGAAGGATCGATTGTTAATTAATAATTAATTTTCTTTAGTTGGTAAATATTAGACCATAATTGAAGTTACAAGAATTTCCTCTGTGCTGTGTTTACACATAGTTTACATAACTCAAATAATAGACCCTGACTATTCCACTAAGCTTAAATTTAATATACTGTAACACACTTAAACTCCTAGAGCCAAGATTTCTAAGTTTTTTTTTCACTTTACAAAACTGGAAACTGGAAACATTTAATTCTGTGATATTTTCTCCATAAAGAGCCATAACTGACTCTCTCAATTCTCTCATATGGACCCGTTCTACATATTGATTGCACAAGCCTTTTTGTATGGCTGGTCTTGTAACACAATTCCAGAAAAACGTTAACTTTAAGAAAAAATGTGGACTTGCACAAACAGTTAACATTTTAAAGGTTGCATAGTTAGTCAACGTGTGTCTCGGTTGTTTTACAAAACAGAAATCGTGAGTCTTAAAATAAGATTTTGTTTGGCAATTAGAACACAAAGGAGGTCTTAAATCTACACATCAAAACCTTTATGCAAAATTAAAAAAGGTTTTCATAGTTTCATAATCATCAGTGGATGTGTGAGTCCTACCTTGCACTCTAAGAGATAACACTCCCCTGAAGCTTTCCACTCTGTTGTTCTCTCTCCATTATGGTAACGCTTGTTGCCAAGGACACATACAGCTGGTAATAAAAATAATGCGTTATTTCAATTTGTTTTATATATAACTGAGTCATGTGCCAAAAAAGGCTCCTGTTTAGATTTCGGGTATGTTGAGTTAGCTGCTATTAGTTGAGTAGGGTTTGTACAACGGATGTCAGCATTACCTGGGCTAAGAGAAAAACAAAAATTTGCTAGAGCTCTACTATGGATTTATATCCAATGACAACCCTAGAAAGCACAAGTTGAGGGTATAAGGGGCAGGCAGAATTAAACTTAACTGTGAATCATACCATCCCTTGAGAAGTACTTCAACAAAATGTTCATTTGTGATAAGTGCAAGTTGTCGCTGTTGTAATTACGCTCCCCGTAATATCCTGCTAACACTGGCAATCTAAAATGGTCAGATGAGTGAGGTGATGGAGAACAGTTGGCATCTGCTGAGTCATACACCAGCCACAAGTCAGTTTCTTGAGGAAACAACAAAATAAAACAGATTTTTGAATTCTACTGTGGATGCTCAGTGTTTCTGGCAGGGCAGGAAAATGTCCATTGGTACTGTCCAATGTAAATCTGTAACCAAAACATGGGAGGGAATATCTCTCCTTAAAGCATACTGCAGCTGGTCTAATTTAGATTTAAACACTGCAAAAAAAATTACAAGCTAATTGAAATCAGTGTCCAAGTTAACCAGGGGGTTTAGTAAATTAATGCCTGGGATGAAGGAAATTACCTAGGATGAAACTGGGTAAATATGAGTCATATTCCCCTGAGTCAGGAAGGGGATCTGATTGAGATGTTTACATTTTTAAATATTTAGTGATATTTGGGTACTACACTTTCCATTAGCAGAGGGATACAAAATAAGGGGGCATGACTTTAAAATTACAGCTGAACTGGTTAGAAGGAAATGCAGAATCATTTGGGATATTTAAAAGGGAGACATGTAATACTTGTAAATGTTAAGTACTTCTACCCACACTCAGCTTGAGCTCCCTGTCAGCTCAGGGAAGTATTTGCCCAATGTGAAAGGTCCTACAGAAATATAAAATTACTACTGTTGTAGTTGTTGTAACAGTTTAACTGATTTGAAGAAAAGGTGGTGAAATGAGATTAAAAGATCTGACATGATCTAACGAAATAGAATAGACTTGACAGACAAATGTCCTACTCTGTACTTAAGTAGAAAGCTGAAATATTGCTCAGCTGAAAAACGATGGCTGCATACCAAAGAGCATAACAATGTACTTTATCCCTATATCACCAGCAGATACATAAGTATTCCTTGCCTACCACTATAGTCCAAAAGTAGACCTTTGTATTATAACACTTGTAAATAAGTAGGTCACAGCGACATGAAATATGGATAGGTTTTCGATTCTATCTAATAGCTTGCAGAGTTACTGGTTTTGAACTTGCCCATTTTTACCTATTGCTGCAAAAAACATAATAGTTCAATGGAAAGAGTTGAATGATCCAGATTTATACATAAGAGCAGATGATCATTAAGAAAACATGTTGGCACCCATCCCCCCACTTCTCCCCCTCGTTACAAACAGGAATTTAGCAGTGTTTCCTGCTGGTAAAGCTGGTGCCCTGTTTTTTTTATTCTGGGTGTTTATTGGTTCATCAGCTTCCCAATGGAAATACAACTATTAATTGGAACAAAATTTGCTTTATTTATATCTGAAATATTTGCATTTTGGTAAATTTGAAATATATTGTGTGTCATATGTGGTGGGATTCTGTTCATCCGCCATGTGAATGGGGGCAAATACATTCATATTTTAGCAGATGATTAAAGACAAATCGGCTCATCAAACAAAAGATACTTGACATTAGTCAGAAATCGGTGCCATTAGGGGAGCTTTTGCATTAGCACAATAAAGCTGTGAAGAGGATAACCTTTGCATCACCACTCTGTAAACTGCACAAGAAACAATGGAGCTGCTGAAGCTCAATAAAACCAGATCAGCACAGCAGCTTCTGGTGGCATTCAGTACTTACCAACATTTCAAGCTGCTGCTCTCAGGAGAAACTGTACAAACTGAATACATAAGCTCAGCCAACACATATTGCTTATCTCACTTTCAATAAATAAACAACAACTTTGATTTATATGACTCCCTTCATGCATATAGATTCAAACAAAAATTAAATAAATAATTTGGTCACTCAATCCACCCTGCACTCCGCAATTGGCTGCCGTGTTTTGTTCACAAAATATACAGTCAATTCACTTTACAATATATTCTGTGAAATGCTTTGAGACGTCTCAACGATGTCATAAGGCGCGATATCAAATGCAACGATTATTATTATTATTGTTATTATGATAGCATCTTTGAGCCTGTACAGTGGTGGGATTGGACTCTGTGAAGGGGGAGGTGACCATAGGCGCAGTTGAAGAGGTAGGTTTTCAGGTTAGATTTAAAGATGGATAAAGAGGAAGTGAGGTGGAGGGATTGAGGCAGGGAGTTAAGTGGATTAGGACCATTGGTGGCGGAGAGGGGTTGGGGGACGCACAGCAGGCCTGTGCTAGCTGAAATAAAATAAATTATAATAATAATTGCATATGACAGCGCTTTATTATATTATCATAAGATTTTTACTGTGAAGTGTATTCTTGTAAGAAAACACCACAGCCAATAATGCACATAGCAATGTCCCACAAACAGTCAAAAAATGAATGATCAGTTTGATCTCAGGTATTGTTCGCCGGGACACCAGGAGAAACTCTTTTCTTTAATGTCCACCTGAACAGGCAGATGAGACCTTGGTTTAACGTCTCATCTAAAGGATGGCAGCTGTAACAATGCAGCACTCATCCAACACTGCATTGAAGTAATGTATCAGACTAGATTGTGAGATCAAAGTCCTGACGTGGGGCTTGAACCCACAACCTTCTGATTCACAGGCGAGAGCGCTACCAACTGGACCAGACTCAATCAGGTTGAGGAATGATCTGTTTGAGGTGTATCAAGTTACAAAGGGATTTGACAGGCTGAAGAGTGAGCAACTGTTTCCTCTGGTGACAGAATTGAGAACAACAGACCATATTCTTAAACTTGAGGTTAAACTTTTCAGAAGTGAAATAAGGAAATATGCAGTGGGTGGTGGGAATTTAAAAGGCAAATAGATAAATGCTTGATAGACAGGATATAAAGGAATATGGAGAGAGGGTGGGGAAGTGGAATTGAGTTGCGGATTGACCATGATGTTGGAAAGTGCTGGCATGGGCTCGATGGGTGGAATGACCTACTTATTTGGTGAATACGACACTTGGTAAATAGTTAAACACCCCAGAAAATGCACATTTCAATATTATATTTTTTAAATATATATTTGATAATATATCATTGTATAATTTGTAATTAATTCTAGGAGAATGAGCACTGAACTGGGGGCAATTCAGGCAACATCTGGTTAATTTGTGTCTGAATTTTGCTTATTTCAGAGATTCTCTGTTTCACAGAAGCCTGTTCTTTTGAAAGAAAATAGCATCTCAAACACGTGGCGAGACTAATATTCCTCTTAAATTATCTGTCACAGTTCTGCAAATGCAGCTAGTTTTCTAACATGGTGAACATTGTTGGCTAAGTGGCTTCTATATGATGCTGTAGCAACAAATTGCACTCATACCATATAGTGCCTTTCACAAAGGAGAACGTCTTGAAGTGTGTTCTATAGGTAGTATGGGACACCAAGCAATGAGGAGGCCAAGGGAAAGATGACCAAAGGCAACAACTTGCATTTATATAACGCCCCTCACGCAGGGTAGAGTCCCAGACCACGTCCCAAAGGCATAGCCAACAATGTAGTAACAACAGGAAAAGGCAGACTTCAATGCTTTACTTATATAACACAGTTAATGTCTATTTAATGATATTCAAGACTCCATCAACACTAAAGGTGCAGTTTAAAGCTGATATCTAACTTCAGGAGCATCAATGAAACAACAAATATTGTGTAATTAAATCTGCACAAAGACTGCAATATAAATCCGATTTGTAGTGCGCTGATTTCAAAGGAAGCTTTACTCTTAAAACAAATTACATCTTAATGCTGGGGAGGGGGAGAGGATTGTCATTGCACATACCTGAAGCATTTTAAACTTTATAAACATAGTGCCATTTGGCAGGGCTCTGTAGGCGCCCTGAGGGATTACAACAACAACTTGCATTTAATAGCACTCCTCACACAGGATAGTGTTGTAGAGGGCTTTCGTTAGTAGAGCTTTACTCAAGCTTTGCCCCAATGAGATTTCAAAGCAGGAAATACAAATATAAATCTATATTTTTAAAAAAAATCAAATCCAATTTCTACTTTGATGTTGCTTCCTTCCATGGGGGTGAGTCAGGGAGAGAACTGTATTTATTAAGTCTTTGAATGTTTCAATATGGCTATATGTCATTTTCCTTAGTAGTGCAGTAAGGGAGGGACAAACGGTTTGGTCATGACCAGATAAATAATAAATAATCTTTGCGTTCAACCAGATGTATGGGTTGTGAAGGTTGAACCAAAACTGAATACAGATTGAGTGCTTCTCTCATTTTTTTTTGATTATTTTATAAGGACTTGAAAATAATTGTAGTTTCTATTAAAGGATATGCATATTTTAATAGAGAACATGCTTGTGCATAATAATTAGGCTATTAGTGAAAAGGTTTGTTTTTTTAAAGCTTCACGATGAGACCATCTGGAGAATGTTACACTTGGAGGACAGCTGATAATATAATGTCCTGCACGAAAAATGAATTTAAGAAGGAATTAAATGTATTTACTTATAACCCGAGTACATAAGGTATCCACGAAATAGTGAGATACTCACGCTGGCATTCCTTGCAACATTTCCCATCCACATAGACGGGAGCATTACCCGGAGAACAATTCTCAGGTGGGCAGATCAGCTTCTTGCACTGTGCTGTCCCATTCTGAAAGGAAACAAGAGAGGTTCAGATAAAGAAGGTGCTTTGGCTCATTAGATCTGATCCTTCCAGCAGACCCACCTATCATACTCCCATCGCAGTATCAAGCTGTTTTTTAAATTAATCCGGCATCCTGGTCTCAGACACTCTGCCTGGTAACCTATCCCATTTGTTAATTACCCTCTGGGGAAAGAAATACTTTCTAGTGTACTGTGCAGCCGTAAACCTGTGTCCTTTCATTCTGCTTTCTTGGGTGCTTCCAAAAGTAAACATTGTGGTTTTTACGGTTAAAAGAACCTTTTGTTAGATTTTGACACCGATACATTATTCACCACTAGAAATTGGACAGGACTTTACACACACCCCACTTGCTATAAATCTCTTGTACATTCAACTACATGTCACTGACAGCACTGCAAGCAATGTCTATCGCAGCTTTTGTGTGCAGCACTGGTCATAAAATATGATTGGGCATTCATAGAAAAGATATTTATCTGGATTTCTTTCTGAAAGAAATCATATTTGCTGCAGATCTGTCTTAAAATAAACTGTGGTTACAGCCTAATTTTACACTGGTTAAAAATTTCATTGTAGTTGTCGTGCTCAGAGAGAAATGAATGGGTATAAATTGTTAGTTTGTTTTAGTGGTTAATACACAGGTTCTAGTTCAGGGGAAGAAATGGAATTGTAATTTTTTTAAAATGGATATTATAATCCTGGCATTCACATTTGATTTAGTACCCATAATGTCAAAATGTCGCAAAGCACTTTTAATAACAACAACTGCATTTATATAGCAAAATACAAAATACTGCAGATGCTGGAAATCTGAAACAAAAACAGAAGTCGTTGGGAACACTCCGCAGGTCAGGCAGCATCTATGGAGAAAGGAAAGTGAGTCAATGTTTCGGGTCCGCGATCCTTTGCCAGAACTGACAAAGGGTCGTGGACCCAAAACGTTGACTCACTTTCCTTTCTCCATAGATGCTGCTTGACATGCTGAGTGTTCCAAGCGACTTCTGTTTTTTGTTTTGCATTTATATGGCGTCTTTCACGCAGGGTAGCATCCTAGATCACTTTTACAGATAATTGCTGTCAAATATAATGACTCTGTAATTGTAGTAGTCTATTTTACACACAAGGTTCCACAGAAAGTCATTAACTGAATGATCAATTTCTCTGGAGCATTGTTCACAAGATTATAAGATTGGTTCGGATAAAGAAGACCTTTTGGTACATCTTTGATCTCATCTTTCAAGGATATCCACCCTACAATGCTTCCAATACAACATCAGACTTTTTAAAAAAAAACAAGTCCAATATCCTGGGCTCAACCACTCTCCTGGTAACATATTACAATCATTAATTAACCTCTAGGTAAAGAAATACTTTCTGGTGTCCATCCAAAAATGGTCCTTTGCAACCTGTACTATCTTATTCTCCTGTCTCGGTGCATCTGAGAATACTGTTTTGCGTTTACTTTCTCAATCTCATTTAAAATCATACCTCTATTAGGTCCCCTCTGAGATGTCTCTGTTCAAGACTGAACAGCCCCAGATTGTCTGGTCATTTCTCCCCTGCTGGGGATTGTTTTTGTTGTTCTCCTCTGTACTGCCTCTATGACCTGGAAGTCCTTTATCAGAAACTGCCTACTGTTCTGGAATAGTGTCATGGGATCTTTAACAACCACAAGAACAGGCAAATTAGCATGATGTTTTCAGTGCATAAGTTGCTCCTCATGTTTCCCCAGCTTTTATTTCAAGTCAAACAACTTTCTAACCAGCTCATGCAAAGATATTGTTTTCCTCTCAGTTTCTTTGCCCTATTTACATAGCAGTTTGTCAATCCTATTCCCCAAGATCTCTCTTTTTCAAAACAAGTAGACAAGCTGTTTAATAACATTAAATAACCAAGCAGTATTCAGTGCCAGTTAGTGGAGCTTTGCACACAGTTCTCCTCAGCCAGCAAGCGTAAACTTGAAATGGGAAATATAAATCCTGCTACTGCTTCAAATCCACCATCTGTTGGCAGAGATAACAAATTATCCCTGCTCAGTAAATGAGACATAAGAGTAATATTTCTTCCACATCAGTCTTAGCTAGGGCTTCATTGTGTAACTAAAGCCACATATGTAATATAGAATGCTTTGAAAGTTGCTCTTTATTCTTTAACATTTTTAAACAACCAAGCTTTCTTTCTGGATTACATTTCCCCTCTTCCCCACCCCCAAACAAAAAGCAAACTTACAGGTGCACCTTTACTGATGCAATTCACTAGCTCCAAATATTAGCAATAAACAGGAGGGGAATTGCATGTGGTTAGTTTAGTGGTGTAGTTTATCTTTGGTGTAAAATCAGGCATAACTGAAAACCTAATTAAGTTGGAAAATTAAGTGTGCAACTTTGTTGAGGGTTGATGCAGAGTGCAGTAATATTGAATATTATTATTTAATATGACATTCACAAGAAAGGATTAATTGTGATATGTTTTGTTCTTCGATTTGTGGTATTTGCAAAATGTCCAATTGGGTTGAGGAACTGAACAAACAAATGGGTTTGCAATACGCCCTTTTCTGTTTGCATTTTGGTGAGATTTGGAAATCGCAAGTAGCCATTTTTTGTCAATTGCAAATTCAACCTTGCTGTTGTAGTTGTAGTTCGGGGAAACTGAATCCCATTGTTTGGAAATCTTGATATATGAAATAAATCAACAAGGACAGAACTGAGATCAAAGTCTTGCACTGTAGTCACCACTGTAGAATGGGCAGCGTTGTGTACCTTGCATGTACAGCTTCTGCAGCCATCTGTCCAGGTCTGTGATTCTCTGTAGACGACATCATTCACTTTACAGCTCTTCTCACAGTAACACTGGTCCAACTTGTTCATTTTTTCCTCAGCGTAAGAGAGCTGTGTGAACATGAGCGTTATACAGTCGGACTCTCTTCATTTTTAAAACATATACAGTACATGCGTAATTAAAAAAAAACATTTACTGGAAAAAAGGGAAATCTTCTATTTGAACTTGATTTAATTTTAATATGATATCCAGACTAATGAAATGAACTTTCTATTTTATGAATTCAAAGTGCTCATCCAGATATCAGACAGCCAATGTTACCAACATTAACATGGTTGTTAATTACTTCCAGCCAAACTTGTCTTCAGCCACCTCTCTCAGGGGATTGAGCCAAAGTGGCTTTTATATAAGGGTGGCTTCTGAGTTAGGGTTCCATGTGTGGTTGCATATTGTTTACCCAAACACATTGGTCATTGATGCTATATACAACCACAGTGTGTACTTGACGTCATATTCTGAATTCATTCTACGAAACTCAGTCTTTAGTGCACAAATGCTATTTTAATTCATCCAGAATTAATTTGCTATCAAAGAAATGGCAATTTATGGCAAAAGCAAAAAATCATTCCTTATATAAGAGGAAATACCTTTCCTGATGTCTTGGCTAAAATATCTTGGAGTTCCATAATCTTTTGCACAAGCCCATGGAAATCATTGCAAGTTGGACAGGCTAGAACGATAGAAAGCTTGATGTTTAAAATATGAATGTTGAGAAGTTATACATAACACATCTGCCTTTATGATTATAATGTTTCACAATATTGAACTGTTTTAAACACAAACAAACAGCATTTTAAAAGTTTGTTTAATACAATAACCAAGAACAGCAACTTGCAATTATGGTTAGCATTTCGGAGTGCTTAATAGCAATGTGGCTTGATGCTGAGCCGGAATGTGGGGGGCGGTAAGGTACAGTCGATAGCATGGTCGAGGATCTTGAAACTGATCCGTTGTGCAACAGGGAGCTAGTGGATCCTGGCAAGAACTGGGGACATGGGAGTGCAGAGCCTGATATAGACGAGGACATGGGTAGCAGAGCTTTGAGTATAATATAATTAATAGGGAGCTTGGGAGACTGGCAAGGACGTTAATATATAATATATACTGTAATATATAATAGCTAGATTAATATATATCATACCGTTCTTAAGGTCAGATCACATGTTGTTTCTTCTTGTCAAAGTTATATAGCTAGTGGATTACCAGGTACACTGACAATCTCCCTATAAAGTGTTTGCTGTAAAATACGATTCTAAGATTTTCTTTCAATCTTACGTACAATTAACACAATGTCAAAATGAAACGTACTTCGATTGAGATCTGGGCATTGAGTAATATACCCCTGTGGCATCACAAGAATCTTCACGTCCTGCATGACGCCCTGTGGTGAGAAACAAATTCCATCAGTAAATACCCACAATAAAAATCCTCAGTCCTATTGCTCTCTTCAGCTTGCAACACTGCTTTTTTGTGGCTTTGGTTTCTTCCCCTAGAAAAGTACACTAGAAACTGTGGCTAATATTGCAGAAAACAAACAAAAGTTCAAGTGCTCAGGTTTTGTTATCGTAACTGTAAATCAATGGAGATTAACAGCGCATCATATTGCTATTTTAAATTTGGAACATTACGAAATAAATTAACAGGTCTTAACTACATATTGGATAAACTGCAGTCAGAGTGTTACAAGGCTGTATCACAGCAGAGGGATCTGATGCCATTGTAACCTTTTAGAGTTATGTCTGTCTGAGCATTTTCGAAAGTCAACTGAACCCTGAAGCTGTCTTTAAATGTGTGAAGCCCACCTTCAAACAGCTGTTCCACTCTGTTCACTCACAGAGTGAGGTTAGTGGTGTTTCACAACATATTCACAATTCAACGCTTTTTGAAATGCTGTTAATTTCACCCCATGATTTGCTATTGATGTCGTTCAAAAGTTCCCATAAAGATTCATATAATCTGCAAGATGTGACAAAGAGATGACAGAATGCGCCCACATGTACCAGCAGAAGCTAGAGCTTGAGCTGACACCCCTTGTGAAGATGCCTTGCTTTAGAGAAGAATTAACCTTGAGTTAAGACCATTATTTCAGTTCTCACTGCTTGAGGTATTGACCTTGAACAGTTACTTCCTGCATTTGTTCCAGTTAATTTCACAATCAGTTGCTTCTATTGAAATTGATCAAGACTAGTTTGAACCAGTTGAATGATCAAACTGCTTTCAATTGAATTTCTCAGTAGAAAACTGTTATTACATTTGCTTCAATACTCAACCTTTATTGAATTGTGGCATTGTCATTAGTTGTATAAAACTGCATGATTAATCCAAGGCCGAATAATATGCAGTGTATTTCGTTTTACATTTAAAGATTGTGCTATAAGATGAAAAATTTTATTTTGTAAATTAGCTGACTTTTGGGAATATGAAAACTATCCAAATTTCAGACAATCAGATTAACTACTAACTTTCCTCACTGGGAGGCGATAGTGATTCTCCTTGGAGCTGAACTAGCTCCAAGGTGAGGCACCTGGTTATGGAATAATAGTCAGAAGGGCGATTTTAACCAGTTAAACGCCCACAGTACCTCAACATACATTCTTGCCCAAGCCACACCAACTTGCACATAATACTTCCCAGAATCAGGTATGCAGTGTGCATCCCTCCAGGAAGAGAGTGTGCATTCCATTTCAGACACAGAGACATTTCCATGTGTAGGTGATGGCATATGTGGAATTCTCAGTCCGGTTTGAATACTCTTAAGCATGGTGATAGGTTTCTGCATTTAACAGACATCTGGCTAACCAAAAAACTGAAGGGTTAGAAATCCGAAACAGGCTATTTCCTACACATTGGCAAAGTTGAGAGTGAATCGCTATTTAAAATCAATTCCAATCAAAACCAGATTTGGGCTCAACTGGAACAAAATAGACGGTATCCGCCCAGTGCAGATTTCTCGCTTGGATTCTTGCCAAACCCTGGATATTACGAATACTTAGCTTCGAGAAAGTATTTTAAGTATAGTGAGAACAGAGAAATTAATCACTGATTTAAAAATGAATAATTTTTGCTGCCAGCCTTCACTTGCTCAACAGTAATACAGTAGGAGAAATTGATTGATATTGACTAATGAAACCTGTTTCAGCATCACTTTATACAGAATAAAATAGCTGTATTATTTCTGCGTTTGGCTCACCTTGAAAAGACCATGAACATTGTTTCTTTGTCCTAACCAAAGTGCTGAGCCAGTTGGAATATCCATGTAAGGTCGTTCAATAACACGTTCGTAAATCCTATAAGCAAAGACGCAAACTATTAATTGAAATACATTGGTGGAGATGTAGTGAAATCCAATGAGCTTCTTGGCTGACAGAGTGACTTTTAAGTGATGAAAGAGTCTCTATTCAGAGGTGGATTGAAATGAATCAAAAGCAGTTTGTAAAGTTCATATAGTGAAAGCACAATAACATATACACCCATTTAATTTAACCTGCAACCTGCATTTCTTTGGATCTGAACTGTTAAAACATCTGAACAAATAAAATATTAAAAATGACAGGGACAAGGTGGCTGTTTCAGACTAAAGTGTAACCTATTTCACCATGCAAATTTTAAAAATAGTGAGGGAGAAATTAATTGACATGGAGAATTCAAATGCCTAATTTATATTTGTAGATTAATAAATAAAATGGGGGAATAATTCCACCTGGGTTAAGATTTACTCTATTTATGTAAATAGTACTTTCTTGTTAAAATAACTTACAGATAAACTACTTTTAAAATTAAGAATGTATTTAAGAATTTTCCAAATTCCAGGTGCTCTGAAATGCTACACAAACAGAGCAAATCTAGACCCAGGGGGATTTTCTCCCTAATAATGTTTATTGCCAGCTGTTTTAAGATGGAATATGGCCTCTCGGGTGGATTAAAATGTTGAATTGCATCTTATCAGTGCTCCATCACCAACACTGCCATAAGACATGCTTGACTGTTTGCTATAATCGCAGCATTGGCATATAATAACATTCAGTTGCCTCAAGAACAATTTTGTTCTCAGTGGGAGGTTCTTCACATACTCAACATTCAGATTCATTGAAAACAATAGGCTCTTTCAGTTTCTTTCTCCAGCAGTGCGGTAGGGAATTATTCTCATGTCATTCACTGGGGACCATTAAGATAGAAAGTGGGTGGTAAAGTGCTGGACTACTGAACCCTGAGTCAAAATATTCTACTGAGCAACTGAACGCTGCCCACGTTTCAGAGGCTTTAAGTAACTAAATGAAGCACTTAATGATCTCATAACCAGGTGGGGTACAAGATTCAAATAGGGCAGACAATCAGCAATACAGCAGCAGAATATCGAGGCCTATTTTATGGAACCAGAGATCTCTGCATTTGTAGAGGAAGTAATGTGGAGGAATGGTATGACTTTCAGTTCTGACAGCTGCCTACCAGATCCAGTTGCCAGGATGAAGGCATGTTGGCAGGAAAGCAGGAGAATGCTTCCCTGGTCAGTCCACATGACAAGAAGTAATAAAAATCTGCATGAAAGTCCAATTATAATCTCATACTCCCAAGGCCCATACATTATGGACCAGTGGAGAACAAAATGCACTCCACCATTCATTGTTGGTAAATTCACCGACCTTCAAAGAATCATCCTTTCAATATTTTGTGAGTGACATAGTTGAATTGAGGCTATTGTGTGCTATGGGCATACAAGCACTGGGATCTCAGTTGAGACTATCCAAACTCATTTCACAAAGGACAGAGACATTCATCTCTTATTTTGGGTAGTGAAAATTAAGTTGCTGAAAAATTGAACTAATTTAAAATAACCTTTTCAATTAATAATGGTAACTGGGTTGATCAGGTATGGCAAGTCAACCCAACAATATATCATCTATTCACAGCACTCAGCCATCACTGGCTATCCACATTATTATTCTTAATTATTCATCCGATAAGTAGAAACATAGTAACAGGTTAGGGCAGGAACAGACTATTGGCTCATATGGCCTATCCATCCAACTTCCCCAAATACACTTTCAGCAGATATATCTCATTACCTAATAATCCTGAATCCTTTTAATTTCAAGGATCTTAACGAATTGTATCTTGAAATCATAGAATCATAGTATCTGCCAGTAGAGAAGGAGGCCATTCGGCCTATCGTGCTTGTGTTGGCTCTTTAAAAGAACTATTCTAACTCCCTCGCTCTTATCCCATATCCCTGCAAATTTTTCCTAATAACTCTTCTATGTAATAGTTANTTTTTTTACTTACTTGTTGCAGTCCACGTATAAAACTATATGCGATGCACTAACAGCCAAGGCTACTCGATGCCATTGACCATCAGCCAAAGCATATGGAAATACCTCTGTGCGGGACTGATGCCACCAATACTGATAATGAAAACGTACTTCATTCCGATGGCCACTGCTCTCCAGCTCCAGATACCTGAAACAACACAGCATTCTAAATATGGACACTATTCAAATTATTCAATAATATATCCGGTAATACAAATTTACATTAATATAGCAACTTTCCCTTCAATTAAAGAAGCATTTGTTTACATTCGCTATTCATATTTTCGTTGCAACTATATATGAATTTCACACATAGAAACCAGTGTCAAACCCCAGCAATGGCATCAACATGTCATTTAAACTGAGATCTCATTATTCTGGCATTCCTAAATTCACAGCCAACCCCAGCTATGATGAAAACAAACTCAAAATTAACCTAAATACAGTTCTTTGTATTATGGTATTAATCTGCAATTTGATCATCATAAACTGTCATCTGGTGTATCTCAAGAGACCTTGCCCAGCATTACAAAGGTTAACATGATATTGGTAGATTGTGTAGAACTGTGTGTGTACTTCATAAACACAGAACCTAGCTCAAAATATGTTCTCACTTGGTTGTCTAACTCACGAGTACACACATCAAATGATACAGGCTACCTCCTGTGCAGTTGTTAAAAGATGTCAGGTCCCATCAGCATTAAAGTCATTGTACACAGGATTGCAAAACATTATATAAACTTGATGGCATATCCAGCTGGAAACAAGCCGTGTGTGTGCTTGAAGTGGAAAAAGTGTGCTCTCCCAGTGTTTCACCCACAAAATATACAGTCAATTCACTTTCAGTATATTTTGTGAAGCACTTTGAGATGTTTTGAAGACGTGATAACCCGCTATATTAAATGCAAGGATTATCATATTTCATTACAAATCTCAGAGAGATTCCCTTTGTAATGTAATATTGAGGAAGCACCATCTTTTACTATTGAGCTTTATTGAGCAAAGAACTGGAAATTACAATATTGGTATAATGGAATTGTTCTATTTGGAGTATTGCTCAGCGACACAGAGGAAAACTAGACAGCTAAATTGGGAATTCTCCCCAAACTGAAAGATTTTGAGAGAAAATTACACATACTATGTCATTTTTAATGTTTGGAGTATGGTCCGTGGGTCAGTTGTGGTTTTGTTGTATAATAACACCTTACGTGTTCCATATCCAATAAGAGAACCAAATCTATGATTTGACTGGTTAAAGAGGAAATAATGTTATTGAGTGGCACACAATAAGTCCCACAGACACAATGTCGTAGGGAAATTTTAGGAATGTAATGGGCAGAGAATTTTTTTTTGTCATTTAAATGACCATATAATGAAGTCCTGTAACTCAGTGGTTAGAGCACTCGCCTCACAAGCAAGAGACCCATGTTCGATTCCCGGCAGGGCGAAATGTTGGGCAAGTTTCCTTACTTCACAAGCCTCTGTTTACTTGTCAGTAAGTAGGAACCCGGTTATTAATCGATTGGCGGATCACTTTTCTGGGATAATAATCCTTCAAAAAAAGCCAATAATAATTTGGTCACTCAATCCATGACTGTTTGTGGGACACTGCTGAGCATAATTAGCTGCCACGTTTCGACCGCAAGTATTCTGTGAAGTGCTTTGAGACGTCTAGAAGACGTGAAAAGCACTATATCAAATGTTAGGATTATTATTATATTAATCCTAAATATATTAATTATATTAATATTATTATAAGCGCTTTGGGACGTCCTCCCGACGTGAAAAGCGCTATATCAAATGCAAGGATTAGTATTATTATTATAATAGATATTTAGAAAATCTGCAAAAAGGTACAAAGGTTGAATATAGAAAATTATAAGAGTTTCCTTCAAATCAAATGGAGATCAAATGACTTAAGTATGAATTTATGCTTGGAATTAGTTTCTCCACGCTCCCCATAGTGAGTTGTAATGTTGTGCAGGGGTATTTTACAGATCATTTAAATAAAATGTCTAATGAATATGGATTTACATGCACTGATGGGACACTGATGTTTCTCATGTTATTGATGTGTCTATAAAGTATAAAAGCATAGTAGCTAAATCAAAGTAAAATAGAATTAGGTAAGAAGTGTGTCTCTATAGGGGGAGTGCACATTCCATTCCCTGGAAATTTTCCATGCATTCATGGCATACATATGTTAAACTCTATCTGGTTTGGGTACACTAAAACATTGTGATGAGTCAAGACACCCAAATGACCAAAAATACAGGAAGTAGAGAATCAGGGAAAAGCTACAGTGTAACAAATGTGATTGTGTCAATAGATGTGATTATTTGTGGAAATATTCCTAATTACTATACGAAGAATAGAAGTGGTTTGTACTTTTTTTTTACTATTTACTAACATGTGAAACACTTTAATAATCAATTTACTTGATAAAGAAAAACTAGAAGATGTAGATGTGGTACTTTCCAGCTTTCATTTCTTTTCTCTGAACCCTCTTACTATCTGTTGCCATCTTCTCTTCCAAATTCTGATAATAAGTCATCGTTTGTCATTGTATTGTGTTCTGCTCTCTGAACTTCATGTGGAGTACAAGTGATAAGCTGTCATTGTATGCAGGATGGTTTAAAGAATTACACTTTTTGCAAAGGCAATGTTTGACTCATTTTGTAATTGTCCAGCATTTTAAATCTTTTTAGCAATCACAGAGCAGTTTGGGTAAATTGTAAGTGCAATTTTACTGCACTAAGAATAAATGCAAAATGCAAGCTTTCAGATAAAACACCAACTGAGTCACTTACCTATCATCAGAGTGATGAATTGACAGAATGACACCTGAATTGTAGGGAGTCTGCTTCAGTGTAACCAGAACAGTAAACTCGTGTGTGTGCTTCAGTTTTTGAGACACCTGTTCCGCTGCAGATGGAGAAGCTTTTATTTTTCTGACAGTATCTGTACAAAAGAAAAGTAGGCAGCAAGTTGTAATTATTTCCTAGGGATTTCAATCGTATTTAAAGATCTCTTCCTGGACTGCCTTTTCGGCAAGTGTTAATGGATTATCGTGCTGGTAAATCTGGCAATTTATCCATGCTATTGTTTTGCAGTGCTGAAGGAAGTCAGAGGATTGAACTATTTGCTGCCCCCTTTGTACTACTGGAGCAATTTGACATTGTTTCCATGGTAGAGTAATTTGTAACAGAATTACAGGAGTAAAACTTGTAATATTCTTTAACTGTTCCTTAATTTAACACTGTCATTAATTTAAGGAACATTTGAGGGATACCACAACTTTGACCTTGTAATTCCCAATCTGATTGCTCTCCCGGGAGGAAAGGGGAGCTGATGGATGGTTATGCACATGCATAACTGGCCAATGCCAATTCCAATTTTAATGTTACCAGCTTGCCAATAATACACAAAACCTACTTGTTTAAAGATCTGATGTGGAGCTTGATCCCACAATCTTCTAACTCACTTGAGCCAAGCTGATATCTTTAGTTAGCTCCTTTAATTGTAACCTGTTCCTGAGTACTGTGATTTCAACAGGCAGTTGCCATTCATAAGTAAACAGTAGAAATCAATGAAATACAGCATTGTATCATTCACCACAGTCTAAAATATCCAACCCCTATGCGATCCTGACGGCTATTTGGAGTGAGTAATGCAGTGGCTGAATCTATCAACTTCCAGTAATGGTGCACAGTGTCCAAGTTATAAAGCTTGTAGTTTTCGCTCACCACTGATGTGCAGATAAAGCGCAATAAGCTTTGATGTCAAAGCTCAATTGCCATCACCTAATAATTGTAGAGGAGGTTTTAGTCAACTACAGTTGGATATAATTTATGCTCAGATACATCGAGAACAAAAACTAGTCAGTTTTAAAATCTGTAATCCTTATATTTCATTTTGTTCATGTTGAAACGTATCAAAGTGCTTCACAGAGATTTCTACAAAGTGTAGTGACTGTGTATTTTTAGGGAAATACAGCAGCTAAATTGCACACAAGAGTGTCCCAACAAGTAGCAGTGAAGTGAATTACCTTTTATTTAATCTTTATATAACTTACAACATCAAATGTATTCTCTATCATTGTTATTCAACTTGAATCTCTAATACTGAATCCATCAACTGCACTTTGTGCAATGGTACCACAGACTGATTAAATCTCAAGCAATCCTGAGTTATCTCTATATCAGGCATGTTTGACTTAAGCCAAAGGTTTACACAAGCAGATACCTGATCAGATTTCAGCATAGCAGAAGGTCTGAATGGGAAGTGGAGGCAGATATTTTTGGTCAGCACCCAGTCATGAACTGGTCATTCAGATCCAGTTATACGACTGATTTTATTTTCATAAACTGTATTTTCAAAAATGTATAGCTTTTGCACATGTTATAAAAAAATGATACTGCAATTTACCCCCTTTATCACTTTCATTGTCGGTAACAAAAAGAAAGGAAATTACACATGACACTTTTATTTCGTATTATGGCAACTGAATTGCTTCAGGAAGCTGCCTTTTCAGGTTTATTATAGGACGGTGTCAGTTCCTACACAAGCTTGGAGCATTTACTGTACCAACCTTCTTCTTTAGAAGAGCATTAAACTTATCACAGTGGATTATTACAACTGCCATAGCAAAAGCGGCTGCATTCACTGCAATTTTATCCGCTGAGTATTAGGAAGACCAAACTGACATTCTGTCTTCAAAGTTGGGTGATGTGGTACAAGGTTTAATATGCCCTGTTGAGAGGGTTGGCTTATATTTTTCAAACCCCAGATTTGCAATGAATAAGTTGCCACTGTGAGTAAAGAATATTCGACCAGAAGCAATGTATTTTTTAAAATGTTTAATCCATTCAATCAACTAACCAATCAATCAAGTCATTGACTTTCTTGCTCGCTCGGTACAGAGAGAATGGGGGCGTTTGGAGTGGAGAGAAGATGGATTTAGAATTAAGTTCAAAACAAAACATCTTTTGTTTGTTTCTTTTCATGCCAGCATAATAATGTGAAGCTGCATGCCCTCCGGTGATGTGAAATTTAAAATACGACAACTTCAAAGGAATCATCATTCTTCAGGATTGGGATGAAATTATGCCTTTTATGTTCCATTTTGAAATAAAATTTGATAGAATTGTCTCATCCTCAGCTATAAAGTGTATGTTTGGATTTGATTTGCTGAACGTTGCTATAGCTTATTAGTTAGAGTACTCACCTTGCAAGCTAGAGGACCAGGGTCCGCTTCCTGGGCAGAGCGAAACCTTAGGCAAGTTTTCTTACTCCATTGCCTCTATTTACATAGCAGTAAGTGGAAACCTGATTGTTAGTCGATTAGCGGATCGCTTTTTGTGGGTAATAATCCCTTTTAAAAAAAATTTGGTCACTTCAATCCACGAATGTTTGTGTGCAATTGGCTGCTGCGCTTTGAGACGTCTCAACGATGTGATAAGGGACTATATCAAATGCAAGGATTATGATTTGCTCTACTGGAGTCACAGATGTTTTCACAGTTCCAACCGAGGAATGGGGTGCAAAGGTGGACAAAGTCATGCTCAATTGGGGTCTAATTTGTGGTATAGGGCTTCTTCCAGTAACAAGAATAAAAATCATGCCAATTGGTGGGATCTCCAAAATTAAAAGCTTCTACTTCAGAGTGATGTTGTGTGGGTCAACAGGATTGTATAAGAATCATAATCAGGAATAAAACAACCAAACCCTAATATACAACAATATACCCGAACTAAGCGTTCAACATACTGCACCAAAATACGTTGCTTTTGAAAGGAAATTCTTGATGAGTTAATTCTATTTTTTTAAAATAATACATTTAACCATGGTCATTGCTGCTATGAAATGCCATACAAATTCAATCTGTTTTCAATGTATACGTCACCTTCCAGTTTTAAAAGATATTTTAGCATAATTGCTAAACCCCTTTTAGTGATGGTTTGACAGTGATTAGTGATAACAAAGGATGGACTTGAAATGAGATTATGTAAATCATTCCACATGCCATTTCTAAGGCTATGATGTCCTTTCTATAGTGAAGCACCACAAACTAGATGAAATACTTCAATTGCAGCCTAACTGAATCTTGCACATATTTGACTATATTTGTCTCCTTGCTCCTGTATTCAGTGCCCTATGTATAAAATGTAGACGTCCTGTTGATTTTTTATGGTCTTGATTGCTTGTACTCCTACTCCTTAAATCCTAATTATCTATGCACCTAGGGCCGACAATTTAATACTATTACAGTATAATATTATTATATGTAATAAGATATACAGTATTTCCTTTCTTTGTTTTTCTTCTGAAAGTACACTATTTTGCATTTTCCTGCATTGAAATCATCTATCGGTCCATTATGCTAATTTATATATGTCCTCTTATAATCTTCTACAGTCTGCCTCACAGTTTGTCATGCCCCTTAATTCAGTATTATTTTAAATTTCAACATCTTGCCCCCAAATCCAGATTACATGAAAATAATCGAGGCATTAGCACAGATCCCTGGGCTATCCCCAATGCCAATGTAAAACATTTGCCTTAATACTATTCTACTTCCTGTCTTTCATCTCTTTATCCATGCTGCCATGTTCACTTTAATTTTTGCAACAGGTATCCTATGAGGCACCTTATCAGATGCCTTCCAGAAATCCATGAACACAACCTTCACTCCATTCTCTTTCACTGTGCATTCCTTTCATCTCTTCTAAGAGACGGTACTTTTCCCTATTGAGGAGGAATATCTCAGGTCCTTATGAGTACTGCCAATTGAAACTAGTTGTATTAAGGCCCAGTGAGAATATAGGAATACCTGCTTGTGTACTTTCAGCTGAGCCAAGAGAAGTTATAAATAGGACAAGTGAAGATCAATTTGTGGGAAGTGTTTAAAACTAATTTAAAGAGATTCATAGCAACACTGTTCTGAGAGGAGCTAGTGATTTGCTTTGAGGAGCGAACACCAAGGTTTTGTCTGATATTTGCGTGTTTTGTGCTTTGAGACATCTTCCTGGCCTGAAAGATGCTATGTATATGTAAATTATTGCTGCTGTTCAGCATGATTGACATTCTGATTTTTGTACTGGGTTATTATAACTGCCATGGCAAGGCCATAATAACAGTCAAATAAGATAGGTCACAACTTTTAAGAAAAAAATAGATAATTATTTGGGAAGACAAGTTTGCAGGGCTATGGGGAGAGAGTGGGGGAGTGGGATTGATTTGGATAACTCTATTACAAGAGCCAGGACAGATACGATGGGATGAATGGCCTCTTTCTGTGCTGTACAATTCTATGATACTATGATTCTATTGAACATTTAAAGAAAATCAGCATCATCTTTACAGTTTTTAATTAAGTAGTGTATGTAAAAGGAAATAATTATCTTCATGAATGTATTGAAGCATTTGCCTACAAAAACAGTCATTTTTGCTTAATTACTATCATAAGGTGCTTTGAGGCATTTCATTTTGATGAGACACTAAAACACATGAGATCTGACTTCTTTCTAACTTCCAGTTTGACTCAATAGAATAAGAACATTGTTTGTAAATTGTAAATATTTGGGCGATGCCATATTTACAGGATATTTTAAATTCTACACTATTGTAACTACTGGCAACCAACCTTTTATTTTTCTGGTGTCTGATGTCCATAAATTACTTTTCCTTATCCAATTCTCTTAAATTGCAAATATTCACTTCCATAGCTTTCTACAGCCAGATCTAAAATTGGTAAGTTTCATGAAACTACAAGATTTCTGGGTCACATGGTCAAGTTACAGTTTAGTTGTGGTTTGACTAAGGATCAATTAAATGGTTGTATACATCCAACCTCTGTGTGCCAATGTATTTGCACAAACACTATGCAAGGAAAAGAGGCTTTGGATTTCTTTATCTTACTTAAACTTAAACTTAAACGTCTCAATGTGTTTCACAGATTTCTTTACAGTTGAGCATTATTACTGTATAACAGGGTGCCTGGGACCATAAAACCCTAACTGCACTATAGCTAGACACGACCCCGGGTTTCTATATGCATGCATGCAGCCAGCCGGCTAGTTCCTTGCCAGTTCCTGCATTAAGAAAATTTGGCCCACTTTTGGGTCAGCATGTCACTGCCAATGTCACTTCCTATTTATGGCATATGCCCAAAGGAGCAAATTACATTGGTAGTGGCTTGATGACCCAGATGTCACCATTTTAGCATAGGAAGCTAAAAGCTTGGCTTCTGGGTCATTGGGTCATCATCATTGTCACTTCCTGCTATGTGCATGTGCAGCGTACAGAAAATATTGTGGATGGTGACCAAATGGTCTGGAAGTCGGCTATTTTAGAGATCCAAGAATCTATCCACATTATATAAATGCAAATTGTTGTTGTATTTTAGTGCTAAAAGATTTGCTGGGAGAGAGGGAGGTTGTGCATTTACATAGTGAATGGGATCCACACTGCAATCATGTTATAATGGAATTCACACTAAAGAAATGTGTTATAACAAAGCTGCACTGCATTTGGAGATGAAAATGACAGCCAGTTTGTGCACAGCAATGCCCCACAAACAGCTATGAAATGAATTATCTTTTTTTTTCTCTCTGGGACTAGGACATCAGGAGAAATGTCCATTTCTTTTTGAATGATGCCCCAAAATTTGTTATTTGCTTGTGGAGTCCTGTAGCTCAGAGCTTAGAGAGCTCGCCTTGCAAGCGAGACATCTGGGTTCAATTCCAGGCAGGGCGAAACCTTCGGCAAGTTTCCTTACTCCACACACGTAATAATAATCCCTCCAAAAAACAAAACAATAATAAATTGGTCATTTTCAATCCACGACTGTTTGTGGGACACTGCTGTGCGCAATTGGCTGTTGCGTTTTGCCCACAAATATACGGTCAATTCACTTTACAGTCTATTCTGTGAAGCTCTTTGAGACGTCTAGAAGGCGTGAAAAGCGCTATATCAAATGAAAGGATTATTATTATTTTCTTTGAAACATCTATATACACTAGCACTGTTGCAAGTTGTGTCTTAAGATTTCAACATTAAGACACACTGATTAACGATTGGAAATACCCAGGCTCTGTCCCTCCATTGAAAATGTAATTCCCGGTAGGTGGAAACTTTACTGTAATGCAATGGCCCCTCACTATAATCTTCTCTGATCCATAAAACATTTCATAGGTCTCCCTCATGAATACCACAGCCCTCAGCTGCTGCTGGGACATGGTTTGTGCAAGAACCAGAAGAGCATCCAAGAGTGGATCCATTGTGGTAAGTAAATGAAAGGGAGGAAAAGGACAGGAGCTGAAATGAAGAGAAATGGACATGTTCATTTTAGGAAATAAACTACTCCCATTGTAATCTTATAATCCTAGAGAAGAGATGGGAACATCAAAAGACAAAGAGAATAAGTACGATTCAAAAAAAATAGGAGGGGGAATTCTAACTCCCTGAAGAATAGCTTGGTAAAGTAACAGCCTCGGGACGACAGCAGTCAAGCAAGAATGAGAAATGAATCAAACAACTAAATTTCTCAGTGTCTTTGTCCCCAGCAAAATAGACCTACATTTTTCATGGTTCTTGTGTGAATAATTGTTGCTGTCCAATTGCAAAAACGTGTTTATGAAAGTTATTTGGGGGATTTGAAGCTGTCTAGTGCTGTTCTAGTAATTTCTACCTCTTCATGTCCCATTTATGCCATTTTTACACACAGAAACAGTTTACGGCTCTTTATGATGTTACTCCTTAGCAAAACAGATCCCACTCTCACTTTCTTCTGTGTGACAGCTTCAACCATGCCCTTTCATTTCTTATCTTTTGTGCATTAGTAGAAATGAACTGTGTAGATAAATGTGCAGTTATAAGGTAACATCATTAGCATTTCACTAAATCTGTATGGTAGTAGAATCTCATTATAGATATTGGAGTTTAACTTGTAATAGTTCTTTACAGGATTTCTTAATAATGAATTTTACTCAGAAGCAATCTGCTTCCATGGGTTCACAGGAATTCTAAAGAGATTCCTATAAAGAATCCATTGGGAAATAGTGTAAATTAGAGCCCTTTAAAATTAAAGTTTTGTATTATAGGAAGTCCATTATTTTGACCACTGTGCTGGCAAGTGAAATTGCCTGTTGTGAAAATGGAACCTATCTTTCTGGAAGGCAGCACTCCCATCTCTCACCCCCCACCGAACCTTGTCAGAATTTGCAAACAATTTTGAAGGAAACAATTTTGAGACAAAAATAAAATAAATCTCTTAATTAGCAGAACCATATAACCAGAACCGTAAACTGTATTTCATGCTGAGCAAATTTCAATTCATTTCTCAGCAAAGGTTGTGCAATTCCTCCATGTGATCCAAGCATATGAGTTACTTTAATAGAATCATCAATAAATGATGAAGTAGCTCAAAAGCAATCACATCAAAGTATTCAGCATCCACTATGGTGTGTGTGCTGGATGCCATGATACAGTTTCTCTCACATGAACAGAATCAGCCATAACCTACTTCCTGACCTATAAACCGTAAAAATCCCACCGATCAAAGAAAAACAGACAAGGAATGATACAGTGCAGTTTCAGTTGTGGAGCCATTTAGCACAAAACAGATCCAAAAGATTGAAATCATCTTTTTAGCGATTCAAGAGATTGAAAAACAAGTCATGGCAGTTAATTTTGAAGATGAGTTAATTTGGGTGTTATCTTCTGGCAAATATATTTATCACAGCTCACTTTTAACAACCTATCCCCAAGCTAAGCATCATTCCCCAGCTGAGAGTTTAGTCAGACAAAAAGGCTTGTGCCAATGCTGCATCTGAGCCAACTACAAGGAAGAGAATGCCCTGGTCACTGCATGACTTGTCTGTGTTTTCAATAAGCCCAATATGTGAAGAGTTCAAGCCACAAACCACTGATTTGCTGCTCTGTGCAATTAAACATTGTTGATTTATAAAAGCAAAGTGAAAAGTCATTGCTCTTCGAATCATAAAGTTAAGAAGGCACACTCAATGTAGTCTCTTCTAGTTATACCACTAGCCTCCATGTTCTCTGAAAGTCAGGGACAAGGAAACGGTTCTGAAAAGAAACCTACACCAATAATCCTATCATTCCTCCAAAACTGCAGCTGGATCTCTCCTGCACTTGATTCATTATTTATTAATTTGCTCCGAGATGCTACCCTGCATAAGGGGCGTTATATAAATGCAAGTTATTGCTGTTAAAGATAGAGAGTTGAATTTATACATTGTGTATGTGTGTTTGTATCTATATATTATATTTAGGTTTATGTGTCAGATTGCTAACTATGCAGGTCCAAACTTAGCTATTCTTCCATTACAAAACTTTGGGTAAAGGCATTGTTCCTTTCTTTAAAAAAAAGGAACGTTTTGCAGTCAACAATGAAATTATAATTACCTTATAGACACAAGAAATAATTGGAAATATGAGCTTATATACATTGAATAATAATCCTTGCATTTGATATTGCACCTTATTACGCATTGAGACGTCTCAAAGCACTTCACAGGATACACGTAAAGTGGATTGATTGTGTATTTTGTGAGTGAATTGCACATTCACTTTTAACATTAAAATTAAATGATACTGTTTACTGTCACATGTCTATTTTTCCAAGTTACTATAATGCACCACTAACTGATGAAC
The DNA here is from genome assembly GCF_018977255.1 of Callorhinchus milii. NCBI lineage: Eukaryota > Metazoa > Chordata > Chondrichthyes > Chimaeriformes > Callorhinchidae > Callorhinchus > Callorhinchus milii. Next base: position 35,891,749 of record NW_024704746.1, on the reverse strand, counting down.
AATGTAATAATAATAATCTTTGCATTTGATACAGCACCTTATCACATTGTTGAGACATCTATCTTAGTTATGTTTTATGACTGATTATTCTTTTATTTTTAATTTTGCTTTATTCAGGCCATCCAGCTCCACATCTTATGCACTTTAATTAGTTGTTAGACTTTCTCATAGCACAAAATCAGTCAAAATGTCTCAATATCCAATTTACCTCAGTCACTGAGATGAGCTTCTTGCGTAATTGTAACATCAATAATGAAATTCAAACAATGCTGCTTTAGTATTTATAAATATTAATGTAATTGGCCTGCAATCCTGTCCTCCTTTGTTCCTTGTTTGTGGAATTTCTCCCCACCTCGTGGTTCCTGTTTTTTGCTTTTCACTTGTTGTTTTCTCTTGCTTGTGTAAAGTTGTGTATGATGTTTAAACTCAGTACATATCTCTGCTTTATTTACATTAATATTAGGGAGTCACAGTTCTGCATTCATGTTTTTATCTTTCTCGTTGCTTTCTCTGTCTGTGACATTGATGTGCATCTCTTGAGGTTAGTCCTTTGGGATTTCTCCTGGTGCTTGCGCACACTACAGTGGAATGATATTTTACATATTACGTAGTAATCATTTTATATCTTTTCTCTCCTCTCTCCATTTCAGTTGTGTAGATTTGCACTGTGACATACTTTGTTATTTTGGTAGTGGCAACTTGTAGTATGGGGAGTGGGGGGGGGGGGGGGGGAGGAGGAATCTGCACCATTACCAATTGTTCTTCCATTTTATCTCTCTCATAATTATTTCTTCATTCATAAGCAGAAAGCACATCCCTCTCCTTAGATCACAGTTCATGACTGTCAAACCTTGCTTGTGTCTCCATCAGCCTGGAATGAAAGTATAAAGTCCTACTCAGGACTGAATGCATTATACTTCTGGTGCTCTGGCTGAGGCAGCAGCACTGTGATGTGCATCATTAATATTAAATCAGAGTAATCTAAAAAATGTGCAGCTTTCAATATAAACTTGATTTGAAAAAATAAATCTTCTTTCCAACTAGAGTCAACATTCAATCAGTGACCAAAAAAGTGTAAGGAGGGGAACAAAGTATTAAAATAAATAACAATCCCTACATTTAATACAGCAACTTTCACTTTGGGAGGACGTCTCACAGAATCTCACCCTGTGTATTTTGTAGACAGGAAGAGCTGCCAATCATGTTGGATAAATTACTTAATTTACATTAATACCCAAAAGAAACAATGTGCCTATTCAATAGTTGAATGATATATTTAGGATATTAGGGTAAATTAGATTAAAACACATTTGATAAATTTAAATAGCCTTGCTAAATAATTTTTAGGTACTTTTGAGCGCATAATCTTGGAATTAGGAACTATCTATTAATGAAATACTTGACTTAATAAATGTTTAAATTCAGTTTATTAGAAATCATTTTTCTCTTTATAATTCAAGCACATTTTTTTTCAATACTGTTATGCTCTTCAGAATAGTATTCATTAAGTGTGCTAGCTGGATTTTGTTTGTATACACATTAGAGCGAATGAAAACAAGAGTTCCCTAACTATTAAACCAAGCAAATCACATCTTGTTATGATTCTTGCAACAAATTCTTACATGCTGTTAGGAATTAATGTGTTATGTTAATTAGGCTGATGTTAATATGCAAATTCAGTTATGCATAAAAGGCACTCTGTTTGAATTCAAAACCTCTCAATTCTTACCTTTATGAAAGTAGCAGGATATACAGTGAATATACATTGTCCTTATTGACTGAACGTCAGTGAATTTATGGGGAATAATGTATTGATCATGAAAATGATGTGGAGTTATGGATATATTTTCAATCCTGCATAAAAGTAAGTTCATTATTATAGCGCTTTTACAAAATGACTTATTAAACAGGAAGAATCTGTTTCCAGTCCTTAATCTACAGTCAAAGTAATGTTACTTGAATATAAATGTAATTTGTTGCTGTTGTTGAATGAAGTGCATCATGAGCAGCAATCTTATTGGCACTGCCACTATGCTACTATAAGATTGGTGTCTCATTCACATCAAGGAGTTGAAGTCATGTGTGCTGGAACCATCAAGAAAACACCAGCATACTGCCAAGTTTCCAGTTCTCATCTATTCCAGGCAAAGGAATAGGGGTTGTAGGTTGTAGATGGAAAAAACTGCCCACAAGCCACCATCCGGCCTTGGACACTTGAGTTATTGCCCACAATATCATAATACGGTTGTGCCTTTTTTGTTCATTGGCTAATGACTTATATTGGTGGAAAGAGGATTGATTTTTATATAAAGTATATGTTCTTATTAAAATGCCATGGATGTGTTTTAATACAGTTGTTGTTAGTTATCGCTTTAGTCTTTAATACCGAATGCTACATTTTCCACATTCTGTAGATTCTGTATGTATTCTGTCTGCAAAACATGCACTGTAAAGCAGCCTTACAACTATTTTCAAGTAACATCTTTTCACAGAGAGGCAAAATTTAGTAGTATTTTAAGCTTCAGCCTCTTTGTTTACTGGTAAACTGAAAGCATCACCCAGAACAATATAATGCTGCTTCCCTTATCGACCGAGTCCTATTGGTAAGCAATGGACAAAACATGATCTCAGTTTGTCAGTCATGTTTTTCCTTTGCAATCGATATTATCAGGTTCCCGCATTCTAGGATCAGATCATGTTTATGGTCTGTCCCAGTAGGATTTCCACGTTGACATATTGTACTGACATTGGTGGAATAATAATACTAATATCAGTCTAGCTGATTGCGGTGCAATGACAATGTCCTTTTTTGCTTGCCTCTGAGCTGTGTTTTCTGCTCTTAAATGAATCCTGCTATTATTTTATTAAGTTGCCCAAAAAATAAATAGAAGCAAAGATGATAACATTAAAAAAATGTAACCTAGCAGCAACCTAGGTTACAATATAGACACTGTTTTTAATGCTAGCTTTAAGAACATAGGTTATTGTAATCTTATCATGTACTGCCAAAGGATGAATAAAATTCAAAGCTAATTGTTTCACATACTACAATTTGGGGATTAAGATAATTGGCCAAATAAACAAGTGAACTGTTCACTATATTTGAGATTTCATAAAAGGAAATTAGAATGGTTCTTGATGGCAGATATGAATGAAGCTTAAAATGTGGATACATTTAGCATTCTTTTTTACCTTTAAAGTTTTAGTAGCAATCCATACAAAGCAAATACATGATAAGTATGATTTGACTCTAGTGTGAAAAAAAACTTTCTTAAATGTGTATTTATTTGGAAGAAGCCTTCCTTATCCTTCCTCAGTCATTCAGCTCACTACATCAACTCTCCTTTCTGAATACAACTTAGAAGGATAGGATGGATGAGTCCACTGATATCTTCTGGACACTGCAAACACCAATCCTTGGTTGATTAACTAGAAAGGCACTATTGTGTGGAGTGGGAAAGGACACTCCCTTCCCACACAGCACAGTCCAGACTGAGAAACTCCCTGCAATGCCAATACAATATATATCCAGACTGGAAATTAGCTCCTTACTGCAATGATCTACGTTTTCATGTCTAGGTCCATAATCAATTAAATTAATAGATAGATAAATAAATAAAGGTACCCATTTTATTTATTAATTATTTGCTATTTTTCTCAAGTGAAATACCAACAAAAGGCGAATCTTTGTTAAATTCTCTGTGGTGTATCACACCCACAGAATTGCGGACTGATACTCCTGTCAACACAAACCAAGTCAATCTTATGTGTGCACCTTGTGTTTACTGCTCCCAGATCTATGAGATGTAAGGCTGCAGAGCCTGTTAAATTCAGCAGCAGATCGAGACCAACAACAACAACAACAACAACAAAATTATATATGTATAGCGCCCAAAGCACTGCACCTTTACCAAACAGATCGAAATGAAGGTGACTGAAGGAACTTGGTACAACGTGAGCCCTGATCGATGCGAGATCGGTGTCACAGGTCTCTCCTGTGTGCAATCTCTCTCTCTCTCCTGAAGCAGCAACTCGCTGGGTGGAATCAATGCCAATTGCAATTGAACCTTTCTCAGCAAATAAATAGTTTTGAATCAACCTGTTTCCCGTCTCACGATTATATCCAAAAGCTGATTGTAATGTAATAGGTTGGCCCCCTGATGCTCATGAGGTATCGTGTTTCTAATCGATGCAAAAGCACTGACAATCTCCCCCTCTTCCACGTTCCTACTTCATCTGCTTTTTCGAGGGTACAGCAAATGCACGATGCCAGTAGTGAGGCTGATTTGATAGATAAATCAGCACCAGAGCTCATCTTCATCTCCCGACAGTGGGGTATTTAAAGGCTCTGCTTTCTACCGTTCCCCCGATAGAGCCCAGACCCCCCCCATAACAGGACTGCCCCGGCAATCACAGGGCATTACAGCGAGTCTGGGAGCTCCAGCCCTTTCCTCTCCATCCCATGTCCCCCTCCCGGGGAAAGGCACTCAGCAGCATTTGGCAGCTTTGAACCCTCTCTACCGCGTTGTGCAATCGATTTCACAACCTCTCCTCGCAAATCCTTCAGCCTCTCCAGGACCCTTTCCAGCTGTGAGTGAGAACCGAGCTCAGACCCCGTTCCCAGCTCAGCTGAGACAGACTTTTTTTTTTCTCTCTCTCTCTCTCTCTCTCTCTCTGAAGGCTCAATGTCATTATTTATTACCTTGAAATACAAACGCTTTGCTTCCATTGTCAAATCCTTGGACCTGGACAATCCCCTCAGTCGAATCGTCCAGTTGCAGAGCAGAAAAGACATCAATTTCCAAGGCTGGATCCACGCCAAACCCTAAAACTAACACGAACCAGATGTTACTGCGCATTTTGGGGGGCATTTGGAGCGCTGTTTTTTTTTAAAAAAACACACAAAATCCTTTCGTTACCAAATGATGACAATTCTGCCATCTCCTCCTCGCTCGTCTTTTATTAACTACACCTTTTTGAAGCTTAAAACAAAACGTGGAAACAAAGAGCGAACAGCAATGAACACATCGGATTCGCCTTTGTTAGTTATGTTACACACATATATATATATATGTGTGTGTGTATATTGATGCTAAACTTAGGACAACCACATTTCCCCACATCACAAGCTCAAATCGCTTCTCATGCTATTTCCAAAACAGCAAACACACCTTTATTGCCTGTAAATACTCCTTCGGGGATGGGGATGGGGTGGGAGGGGAGTGGGGAGAGTGATTTTTGTATTAAATCTGATTAATTCGAAAACAATGAGGTTTGAAGAAATCTTGGCTGGTTTGCCGGGGAGATCAAATCCTTGTAAAAAAAACTCCTGAAGGAAGAAAGGAAGCGAGGAAGGAAGGAAGGAAGGAAGGAGGGAAGGAAGGAAGGAAGGAAGGAAGGAAGGAAGGCGACATTTACCTGATGCGATGTGAAAAAGTGCGAAGACAGTCCCGATGATCCCGAATGCCATTGTCAGGAAACTCTCAGTCCATTGTACAGTACAGTGTATCTGTGCTCAGAGCTTTTCCTTGTGGGGATCACTGAGGAGTTGGAGGCGACCAGATGCAATTCAGAGGGAATAAGGACAGGGTCCTCCTGCGTTTAACGCCTCATCAATAAACCTCTCCAAAAAACACGCACTGGGCACCATCGCCCAGTCACATCCACCCCGTCACACACAACACCGACAGCAATCACAGTTGTTCCGGATTAAAAACAAGGGGTATAGATGTGGAGAGGTGTTGCAGGGAGACAGGGCAAGGCAGGGAGACAGGGCAAGGCAGGGAGACAGGGCAAGGCAGGGAGACAGGGCAAGGCAGGGAGACAGGGCAAGGCAGGGAGACAGGGCAAGGCAGGGAGACAGGGCAAGGCAGGGAGACAGGGCAAGACAGGGAGACAGGGCAAGGCAGGGAGACAGGGCAAGGCAGGGAGACAGGGCAAGGCAGGGAGACAGGGCAAGGCAGGGAGACAGGGCAAGGCAGGGGGACAGGGCAAGGCAGGGGGACAGGGCAAGGCAAGGAGACAGGGCAAGGCAGGGGGACAGGGCAAGGCAGGGAGACAGGGCAAGGCAGGGAGACAGGGCAAGGCAAGGCAGGGAGACAGGGCAAGGCAGGGAGACAGGGCAAGGCAGGGAGACAGGGCAAGGCAGGGAGACAGGGCAAGGCAGGAGAGGATTGCTTGTCACACGCTGCAGACTGAGAGAGTGGATCTGTTGTATGTGTGTATCTGTCTGGGGTGTCTGCTGGAGACTCGCTTTCCCAGCGCTGTCTGGACACACACTGCTCTGTTGCAAAACAACTGGCGGTTCAGGGCCATTCACACCCCCCTCCCCCCCCCCCCCCCCCCCCCCCCTGCCCCCGCCTTGTGTGTTTCTCGCCAAAGCAAGAAGCTGATGGCAAAGGGGGAGATTTCAATGCTGCTGACAGTGTGCAGCCCGTGTCTGTGTGTCTGTCTGTCTGTCTGTGTGCTGTGCAGTGCAGATGCTTTCATCCAACCTGGAGCTGAAATACCTTTAAACCCAAATTAGAGTAAAACTTCTTAATACATTTTGTTTTAATTCACAGAGTAATATCCCCTTTCATCAATATATATACACATATATATATACAATATATATTAGGATTATATATGTACATATATATATATATATAATCCTAATTCCATTCGCCATATCTCAATACAGCAGCTTCTACTTGAAGAAGAATAAGGCTTTCAGTACCTTGTGTTAACGTGTCTAATATAGACTCTGTTTCCGATAACTTGAAGACATATAATGTTTGCAGCTGAACCTGTATTTTGAAACCTAATGGTTTTATTTGGTAATTCTAACACACACCGTTAGTTATGTCTCTTCAACTTAGGGCGAATTCTGGATTCTTTTAAGCAGTGAATCTGCATCTGAGGATTTACTGTGAGATTCTGGTTATTGCGTCCTCTTGAGTATCTGCTGAAACTAAAGCAGCAGCAATGCAAGTCAGTCCCAGTGAAGTCAGATTCAAGTGAAATCGTTGTGTGCTTTCCAAAGATGTCGATCTGTTCCTTGTTGCCTCGAGTTGCCAGAACTGATTCTATACTGTGCTGTGCTTTGCAAATTGACTCTGGTTCCAAGAGCTCTCGTTTCCCCGAAGAATGGTCTGGAATCAGCACCTTTTTTTTTAAAAAAAAGGAAAAAAAAAAGAAAATGTCATTTCGAAACTCAGCCATTATCAGGTGCAGGTAAATGTTTTGTGACACGAGGTTTCCGTCACTCTGTTGCTCTTTGAGGCGTAAATAATGCAATAGCAGTGGTGTGAGGAGGTAATCATTTTAATGTAACTTAGAGGGTCATTGCATTTAATTGCACACTGAACTGAGACAACGGACAACAGTGAGTGTTTCACTGTGAATGGTGTATTCTCTGCCGGAGTTCACGGTTCACTCTATATATAGAATGGATAATCAGAGAACTCGCGAGTTAGGTTTGAATACAGCCCAAATCAACCAAGAGACACGACACATCCTGCATTCAGACACCATTCCTCTGCACATTGCATATGCTGTACAAGGTTCCACATTGCCTGATTTCTGCTTATATGTCTGTGCACTGCACTTTCTGCCACGTTAGGGGAATCGTGTTTCTGTACTTTTGACATCACTGTTATCAGAAGTCTATTGTAGTAATAATAATAATAATAATAATCCTTGCATTTGATATAGTGCTTTTCACGTCGGGAGGACGCCCCAAAGCGCTTCACAGAATATACTGTAAAGTGAATTGACTGTATATTTGTGGGCGAACGCGGCAGCCAATTGCGCACAGCAGTGTCCCACAAACAGTCATGGATTGAAAATGAACAATTTTTATTATTGTTTTGTTTTTTGGAGGGATTATTATTAGGCGTGTGGAGTAAGGAAACTTGCCCAAGGTTTCGCCCAGCCAGGAATTGAACCCAGGTGTCTCACTTGCAAAGTGAGTGCTCTAACCACTGAGCTACAGGACTCCTTATGTACTATAGTAACCATGAAATCATCCATCCACCATTCAATACATAAAGCCTTTTTACCAGTGTTGACTCCCTGGTACATCACTCTGCATGAACAGAAGCAAAGATAAACAAAGACCTCGACCATGATAGGTGGGATAGGGGATGAGTGACAGTACTGATGAAAAGGCACATGCTAACCATCCTATCCTTCTTCACACACTTATTGATCCCTTATCCATTTCCTAGATTTCCTGTTCTTATTCCTTTTTTTTAGCATTTTAATGTTTTCATCAATAACAGATGTGTTCTGGGTCTCCCATGGATTAAGGCTTATGAGAATACGCAGCCTTAAAATTCAAGACACTTGTTATTCAGAATTGATCATCCGTTATATTGCAATATATACCATTTGAGGGACATACTGCTATTCATAACAATAATCCCCATTTGATCCACTTGTTAAGGCAAACGTATGTTCCTGACCTGCATCATTATCTCTTTTTGATGGTGATCGCACAAGTAATATTGGCAGAAGCTTTTTTTTAAAAAAGGCAGCCAAAGCTGTAAAATTGGAATCTTCAAGTTTATGTTTGATGTGCGTTTCAAACCCTATAAGGCTAGGTGATCAATTGTGCACCCACAAGGTTTATATAAAATACTTAATAGTGGACATGTGATTTATTCGCAGATATATCGTGTACCCCCCCCCCCCTCACCTGCATTTTACAGGTGTAATTAAACACATTGATTTACAGGTTGATTTTATCTACTTTAGGGCCACAATTTAACACTTCTTCCTCAGAATTCACTGGAACCGTTGTATTCAGTGACTCAGTGACATCGGAGCAAATATAGAAGCCTGATGTTATCTGGCACCAATTTACTGTGATTACTTGTCCCATGCTGCTCAAAATTAGCATAGCAAAGAAAATAACAGCAGGTAAAGATTTAACGAACACATAATGTTTGTAATATATACAAATATGCGGCACAATCTGTACAGTTACAAATGCATTCTAATATCAAATCCAGCATTTCCCATTGCTATTCTAGACTTATACAATATTATCCAGGCTACACAGCATTTTTTTAATGTCTTGTTACACATGTTATCAGCAATTAAGTTATAAAGGAAGCACAATTACAATGCATGCATTGCAATAAATCTGATTGTGAAATGTATCTGAACATCACTTGCCTGTAAAGTGTCTTGGTGAACAGATGGGGACTGGTTGCAGTACACGTGGGAATACATTTCTAGTGTGTTCATAAAGTCAATCCTATTTTTGGAAATTATTGAAGCTTTAATATAGGAAATTGTAATAAAACACAGACATCTCGACAGTTGCACTGATACAGCCTAAACGCATATCAATGGTGGAAGAACACGGATTCCACATTTTAAATTGGCAGATGAAAATATTTAGTAAAATAGTAACTTTTTGTATATTATCAAACTTTTGATTTAGAAAAATATCTAACTGCTTCCTAGAAGTTCTTCTTGGTGTCCTAGCCAAGAATTCCCCCCAAAAAATTGGACATTCATATCATGGCTGTTTGTGGGACATTTCTCTGTGCAAATTGACTGTCACATTTGCCTATGCGTTTGCCTACAAATATGCTACCACTACACTTTATAGTAAAATTTGTGAAACACTTTGAGACATTTGATGAAGTAACAAAACATGTGATCACGTTGCTGGGGAACAAAGATGTATGCAAAATATTATCTTTATATANTTTTTGAATAATATTTCTCATCTCATGTTACTTATTTCCTTAGTGCCTCCCTGCCAATCCAACTAAGTGGGAAAATCACAGGGTAGCCTATATTACCATTCACATTTCAACATGGAAAGGTGCTATATCAACCCCAAGGATTCTTATGATTATCATTATATGTTACCAGGCATATTAGTTAATTTCTGAAACCACATGCACTCACCACATGGCTGTTTGTGGAGCATTTTTGTGCACAAATTGGCTGCAGCAAGCGGCTACAAATACATGATCACTGCACTTTACAGTAAATCGTCTGAAGCTCTTTGTGATGTTTCAAAGGCATTATACTAAATGCAAAGATTATTACTATTAGCTGTATTGGTTCTTTAAATTATTCTATTGTAGAGAATTACTATGACACAGTTAATTATAATGTGGCCTTCATATTCCCTCCTATTACTTTGATTCATGTATTTGGGTTAATACCTGTAGTAATTTACTAGTCTCAGGGAAGACAAAGTTAGATGTCAAATTCAAAGACAATTGCACTTCCGTTGTGGAAGCCATAGCTCCTCATTCTGTTCCTTTGATTAATGAGCCACTGTGAATTGCAGTATACTATATATCCAATGACTGAACAAAAGGATTGAATGATCTGAGACCAGAACTTAGCTACATGAAGGCAATTGGAAACATTCGTGAAGAATTCTTGAAGAATTAATACAGTACATTTTAAACCTGTTCACTTGCACAGTCCTGTATTTAGTTCTGAACAAACTGTCTATACATTTCAGACATTATTCACCTCTGTCTGAACACCAAGTGTTATCTTTATTGTTCAAGATAACTTAACATCCGTGTAAAGTTCAGGAAACAATCTGTGCATAAACCAGATGTCCTAAAACATGAATATTAGCAAAAGGATCTGTTGTTAAAAGAGAACAGAAACATTCAGAATGAATGTCACTATGGCAAGGACTCAGTATTAGCTTTGTCAGAGTTATACTGCGCTGTTGAAAAAGCTTAGCAGAAAAGTGTTCCGAGAAGAGACACTTTACATTTCATTTTCAATAAAAAGAAAACAGATGAGATATGGAATGTTCTACATTTATATTTCTTTCATGGACATTCAATAAAAAGGAGCATAAAATTGCATCTAACCTGTATCCAAGTGGTTTGTTCTGGAGGAGCCATCACATTAGCACCTGTCAGAAAGAGAATGAGCATTTTTGAAGCAGATTTGATTGTACAGTCTTAATGTAGCACAGGGTTTTATTTGTCTTAACTCCAGTGGAACATTCTGAAGATGAGTAGAAATCTTCAGATGCAACACAGAATAAAAACCGTATGCTGAGATAAAGCACATAAAATCAAATTGCAGATGAGATAGATGAGCCCTGTTCAACAAATCATTCATTACTCTCCCTCTCAAATAATTACTGTAATCTGTTTTCTGTCAAGGGACTTTATAAAACTTCAGATATAATTGGATAAATTGAGAATAGCTCTTGGGTTTGTAAGTATGGATTACTGTAACCAATCTTTGTTTCTTGTGATTATTGTCATTTTAGATTTTAACTTTCATTCCGGATTTGCTGCTTTTTAAAAAAAACTATCAAAATATAATGTTTAGCTATCCATTCCCAAGAAGACACCAGTCCTGTTGATGGTGTACATCCCATGATAGACCATATGGTACAAACCATATTATCTCATGAGTTCTTACTTTTTTGTGATGTTATATTGGCTAAATGCAAATCGCTGCCATCCAAATTATTAATGGTTTCATAACCATACAAATAACCAGGAAGGCTTACTCCCTAATCTTTGTGCATTTCAGTTATGGAAAAGGTCATGCTTGTTCCCAAACCTTTGTGGAAATATTGCTTGTGCAACAAGGATTTGATGGACACCAGCAGGCTGTGGGTCAATTCGAATATAAAACGCTGATGAAGGATTTAGATCTATAGACAAGGTGCACTTACTATACTCAATAAAGAAAGTAATACCACCTGGAGCCCCAAAATTAAGTCCCTGGTGCTTGGCTCCACCCTCTGACTACAAGATTTGTTGTTGAGAAGTTGATGGATGTTTCCACATCCATTCAATATCTATCAATGAACAAAGTGGCTCGGGGGGCAGCACACGTCAACTCAAGGATTTCAGTTCAAAACAAGGGTAAAACCAGCTCTGGTGATTGCTTTACTAATTTACAGGCTGTTTCCCAAATCTCTGTTTAACTTGTTAAGTGAATGCAAATTTCAGTCAAAGCCAACATTGGCAAAGATGGCTTCAAGCATGTTAATCTGGTACCTGAACATGAACAATTAATGAACAGCGCACTAGTAAATTAGTGCAGTTTTCATCTTACGACTCTGTCCCTCCGGTGTTGAAGTCACGTGGGAAAGATATTCAGAAGCTAAGTACTGTATCACTGGAAAGTTCCAATGCAACACCTGTTTATACATTTAAACAATTGCCCACAAAATATGCAGTCACAACATTTTACAGTGTATAATAATATGATAATCCTTGTATTTGATATGACACCTTTCATGATGGTAAGTTGTTCAAAGTGCTTCAGAAGGTTGACAGTAAAGTGAAATGACTGGAAGTGAATGGATATATACTGCGAAGCTATGACTCTTCCTGATGTAAAAGTCGCTAGATCAAATGTAAGGATTATCATTATAATTAGCAGCCTTATATAAATAAAACAAGGTCTTTAATGAAGGCTGCTGCTCTACAACTCTCTGCCCAGTGGTGGGAGGTTTTATTGAGATTGACTGATAATGAGTCATGACAATTTTATAAGAGATGGGATCCCAGTACACATGGCTCTGATTCCAAGTGGGTGAGCATCCCCTACTCAATGATTCAGTGAACATCAACACCATTAGTGATCAATCAGTATTCTCACGAGTCCCCTGCTCTCCCAAATAAAGGCATCACTTTGNAAAAAAATTGAAGAGAAAATAAATTTGCAGCTAAATCAAAAGAAAATCTGAAGGTTAGTAAAAATAAGATGTAAAATATAGCTTAATAGTTTTGTTGCAAACTCCTACTGCCTGGGTGATGATGTTTTGGCTCCAGCTCTGCTTTAGTTACAGAATATTGTGTCTCTGTGCCCTCTAATGGTGGTGTCCAGTATAATCTCTAACTATTGTAACAATAATCTTGGCTTTTGTTATAGCACTTCACAGGTTTTACTGAAAGTGTAGTGAATGCAGATTTGTATGTCAATGTGGCAGCTAATTTGCACACAGCATAATAATAATAATTCTTGCATTTGTTATAGCGCCTTATCACATCATCGAGATGTCTCAAACAGTTTCACAGAATATTCTGTAAATCGAATTAACTGTATATTTTGTTGGCACAATATCCAACAAACAGCCATAAAGTGAATGACCAATTTTATCTGGAGGATTGTTGGCCAATGAAACTAGGAGAAACATCCTTCTTTTTTAGAATAGTGCCACAGAATCTTTAACGTCCATCTGAACGGGCAAATGAGACCTCAGTTTAAGGTCTCATCTAAAGGACTACACCTCTTCCACACAGTATTGGAGTGTCAGCCTGGACTGTGAGTTGAAATTTACAAAGAATGTACAGCACAGAAACAGGCCACTAGGCCCGAGCAGTCTGTGCTGGTGTTTCTACTCCACACACACATACTCCTTCACCCATTCTTTACTCTTTCCCATACCTTCTATTCCCCTCTCCCTTATGTGAAGGTCTAGTTTCCTTTTGAATTCATCTACACTATCCGATTCAACCACTGCTTCGAGCAGCGAGTTCCACAATTTTACTGCCCTCTACGTGAAATACTTCTTCCTAAATTCTCTTTTCGATCCCGTAGTCTCTATCTCATATTTGAGTCCTGATATGGGGCTTGAACTCAAAGCTTCTGACTTGGAGATAAGAGTGCCAGGCTGACATTTGTCAAAGGAAATACAGATTCAATTATTTGGTCCAGTTGCACATTTCGAGCAATAAATATTTTTTCCAATGTATAAATTCCTGTCATTCATTTTCCTCTGGGTCTTTCAACTTTATTGCTATTCCACTTTTTAAGCTTTTGAAGAACTTACTTAGTTTTGCACAGAAAACATATTCCACACTTAAAAACTAAGTGCTTACACACTTTAATGTCAGAGTCCTGCCGCCTTGTGAAAGATAGCCAAACAGCACTGCAACATTTCCTGTCTTTGAGGATTAAATTGTTTTAACCTCGACACCATGATAGAAATTATCCACATCCCTTTATTCACAGTCTTTACTCGTGACTGCAGTCATTTCCGATTGCTTCAGTCTTACAACTATTAAGCGTTTTATACACAGTAAAGGTTATTTTATTCTACTTACTTATTCTTTTAAGTTTCTTAACCTACAATAAATCCAACTTGTAATGCCTATTCTGTGGGTAAGACCCACAAATAATTACATTTCTACGATAACGTTTCAGGTCATTTAGGTTTAATGGAATTTAATATGAATTTAATAATGCAATTAATATGAATTTAATTATAGGGCCTTACGGATTTTAAACTCATCAAAATGACCAATATCCCCTTTCAAAACTATTTAAAAAGATAAATTGGAAGCTTTTAGATATTATCTACATATGTAAATAAAATTCATACTGTTGTAATATACTGTGTCAGCCTGGTGCTATAAGGTGTTACATCATATTCAAGGATTATTATTATTATTATATATTGAATCATTTATCATGTGTGAATTACATGATATGACTACTCAATGGATGCATTCCTTTACCTATTTGTCCTCTATAATAACAAATCATGTCTTATGTGTTGCTGAAAAACTTGATTGTTGTATCAGATTGTGGTCTTTGACACCAAGCAGTCAAAATTGACAAGGATTTCAACAGCACCAGTGGTATCAACTGCTTGTTTGGGATGCCATCTAGTGGTTTAATACGTATCCTACAAGCAAGCAGGAAAATCCCAGTAATCAAAATCATTAGATTAATCATGTGTGCAATTTCAGAAACGTTTTCACCAAGTATTCTTAGAAACACAGATATATATATATATATAGTGCAAATATGACCATTTGTCCTATTGAGTTCACACCCCCTCACAAAGAAAGGAGAACAATTCAATCCCACTGCTCTGCCCTACCCCATACCTCTTCAAATCCCTCTCTTTTACATACTTCTTGAAATCTACAATGGACTCCATCTCCACTACCCAACTCAGCAGGATATTCTGCATCCCAACAACTCTCTGGGTAAAAACTTCCCCCTAAATTCTCCTTTTCCTGTTCTTGTGGCTATATTATAACTATGTCCCCTATTCACTGACTATTCTCAACGGAATAAAAACATAGAAATCTACAGCGCAGAAGGAGGTCATTTGGCTCAAGGTATTGAATAGGATAGCAGTATGAACTACTTGTTTGGGACATCATCCATGTGACCCACAGCAGGAGTGGTCTGTAATTGTGCTTGCAGGCCTAGATACCTCGGGAATATTGGGAACTATTTTGAGGGGCACCTGATCACAGGCATGCAAAGCTGGTCAGACTATATACAGGATGATTGCTGGTCAAGACATTGAGAGAAATTCCTGAGGCTTTTTGACGAGTGTAATGGAATTTTTAACATCTACCTGACCAGACAGATGAGAGCTCCCTTTAACATTTCTTGAAAAGATGGGCACTTCCAGAAATTCAACACTTCCCCAACACTGTGTTAAGAGTGTCAGCTTGGACAGTGAGCTCAAGTTCCAAAATTGGTTTTGAACCCACAACCTTCTGTTGCATAATTTTTTTTTTTTTTTAACAAATCACAGCTCTTGCAGACATGTTCCTCAATCCGAAATGTTGAATTATCCTGCATGATCAGTGTAGCATTCTAAATAAGTTTATTGGGAGCTAGAGAAGCACCTTGTTCAGCTACCTGCCAGGACCTACTCCGGTTAAACTACAGGAAAAGGTGAAATGCCAGGAATATGTCTGAAGGTGTAATTAACGGTGGTGATGACCCAGTTTAATTTGCTTTGCCTGCCTATGATAACCACCTTCCACCCCCACCCCAGCTCGGTATCTGATCGGCCATTGTGAAACACTCTAAGACATGATTTTACATGAAGGGAGTTATGTAAATGTAATTTGTTGTTGCGTAGGGAAAATCAGAGTTTGGCTACACGGAACCTTACTCAGAAACTTGAAACTGAAATCTTGGAAGATAGAGAGGACGAGGAGCCAGCAATTTCACATCATGACAAATATAAAGGTTCCATTTGAATGAGCTTAAGTTTAAAACAACGCTGTATACCTGTACTGTTGCAGTTAGATGGGAATGAGCAGTGCGAGAACCCTTCTTCTGAGCAGTCTAACCACTGATGCAAATTGTTATGCAATCAGAATGTTTGGCCTTGGTGCAGTGCAGCAGAATTCGGGAATAAAAGCAAGAAAAATCCATTGTAAGCAAAAGTGTTGACATTGTCTTGCAGTGATATTTAAGATGAATATTCATCATAGGTATTTAATGAATATTAATCTCACCCCTAATTACTATCATGTCAGAAAGACAAAAGGAAATGTAAACAATATAAGACACTGCGACTGTTAGCTGAGAACTCATTAAAACCTGAGACACATTCAAGTGCAATAATTAGCCTGAGGTCCCCAGTTGCAATTCTGAGCATGATAGAGCATTCATTAAAATCATTACTCAGTAGCTCCTTCCTTTATTAAAATTCCACACACATTCAAAAAATAGAGTCACACATTGGCCCTTTGAGAAATCATACAGCATTGGTTTGATCTTTAAAGCCCATTTATAGAATTAGGGACTTTAAATCCAGTAATGGTTACTGCCATGGACAATGTGTTAGATTAACGAAAAGAACCAACCTACTAATTACTCATGGAGCCTTATAGATTAAATGTCTTCTTTTCTGTTTAGCAAACATATCTGAATGCAAAACTCCTGACAGCAATCATTATTTGGTCAATGTCTCCTGTAAGGCTTCCATCTTTCTCTAACTCAACAGACTGAAAAGAAATGCTCTGGGATTGTCTTCAAATAATAAAAAAAATCTGTTTTAAATCTTGTCACGTAACCTGGAATCAAGCTTATATAAATGTTTATACCTGTTGGCTATAATTTTGTAACTGAACCTGTGTGAAATAACAGGGGCAGTTAAAAATAACATGGATATGCGTGGATATATTCCATTTTCAAAGGGTCTAACTTGCTGGCAGTATACTAACACTCTGTAGTACAGGGCACATAGTGAGTTTAATCGCGTCAAATAAAATTTAGGTTGGTCATGAGCTCTGATGCTCTGCCCTCTGTAAAGAGATGAAATCATGTTTAAATGCCTTTCTCAAAGCCAATTTGTTCAAAATTGCCACATTATTAAAAATTGTTTGCAACTCCCTTCGATGAAGGCTGACAGTGCTGCACTACGATGCTCCTCACATCATTGATAATTATGTCATTTTACACCTGTGAAGCAGAGGCTTGGCAGAACAATAACTGGTTCTGCTAATTTTCTCAGGTTACATGAATATACCTAGGTATATAATCTGCGGATTATTTTAATTCTAATTTGATAATTTATGCAAAAAAATGATATATAATCCCAGATTTTCCCTTGATTCTCCTGCAGGAACTCTGTCAACATTCTCTCCTTGCACTGCAGTATTATTTATTTAGCTTGTCTGAAACTATCGTGTCTTCCCATTAGAACACACACTTGGAAACAAACCTTTACCAGATGAGCACAAAAGTATTCCCACACGGCGTTTTTTGTTTATTGGTGAGCGAGGTTAGGCCTGCTCCCTCCACTAACCGAATTAGACCAAATGCATTCCTCTTAGGGAACGAGGGTTGCCCCTGCAAACAAGCCCCAATCCCGCCAAAAAAAACTCTTGTAGGCCCCATCCTTGCAAGTCAGGCGACTCAATTGCTTCTCCAACAGGGCAAGCCAGGCCTGACCTTACTGACCAAGTGCTCAAGTGAGACACAGCACAGCACATAAGTAGCACAAGCAGGGCAGCAGCTGGATACAACAATCGACCGTAGTGCTCCTGAGGTGTGGATTCCTGCTTCCTATTTCCCTTTTAAAGTTGCTATTGTGTGTTGCTCATCTGCACAAATTTCAAACGCAGGCTGGCAGACATTTGCTTTACTGCTAGCCTTCAAATTGTTGCGTGCAGCAGAAATGGGGAGGAAAATTCACAGTCAGAAGAAATTAGTCTTCTAATTGTAGGAGTCGTAGGCTTTTCTGTAGTCAGTGTGAGAATGCACCTAGGGTATTCTTCTCTGTTTGCACTTTTTCATAGAAATCTGTAAGCTGTCGTCACTCAATGTTTCTTGCAAATAAAATGGCAGGTGTTGCTTAGAGCTGCAAACATTTGGAGAATACCACAAGCAGCAACAGTGAACAGAGTGATGATGGGACTGACAACAATAATAAGGACTCAGAGTAATAAAAGAGATTAAATGCAACATGTAACACAGTATTTGATCTCCGTTTGAGATTTCAAATATCTAAGGGGAACCATGAAGGATGCAAGTCACACTGAAGGTAACGGAATATGCACAGTGACTATGGCAGTTATCTTTGTGATAATGTCAATAATAAGTTTGTTATTTTTCCTTGTTTTGGAAAAAAAGTTTACTGTACACAGCAGGCTTTGCAACCATTAGATAGACATAAAAGACAACACAATTTGTCCTAATACAAGTATTTGTCTTATAAAATAACATTCTAGTGTAACTGCTTTATAGAAATCTATTGTTATTGCATTTATTATAATCTTAGCTAACAATATCAATGCTGTTTTATTTGTTTTGTTATATTGAGCCTGTGGGCTGTATATTCCAATCCATCTTCTTCCCTGACGGTTTAATTTCCAATCCAATTTAAT
Source organism: Callorhinchus milii (assembly GCF_018977255.1). Classification (NCBI taxonomy): domain Eukaryota; kingdom Metazoa; phylum Chordata; class Chondrichthyes; order Chimaeriformes; family Callorhinchidae; genus Callorhinchus; species Callorhinchus milii. The sequence goes on along the minus strand of NW_024704746.1, from coordinate 35,873,150 downwards.
AGTTTTGCATGCTTATTCTGGGCTTTTAAATTAATGCAATAACATTTTGTTTCAGCAATGAATCATCACATAGTTAGTGTCGCAAGCATGCACGGAAGAGATAATGCGACAACAGTGTAACATTCAATGAAGGTTGTAAATATTGAAGTAATATATACACACATATATATATCCACTAAATAAATATATAGAAATGTTCCTATTGTAACACTCAAAATGGTTGTAAATATTGAAATAATTAACTAAATATATACATTTTCCTCTTTGATACAATCAGTTCATTCTCGCCTTAGTAATTCCCACTATGTTTGACATGTAATGGTGACAATTATTACAAGGATTTCAGTCAACTAGCTCTCTACTGCTCACATCCCTTGAAACCGTTGGGCCTAAAGTCTCTAGGTCTCGCTTGGGACACTACTGGAACACTATGGGGTCCGTAGAAAGGGGTAAATTGACAGATAGTTTCAGTAACATTGCAATATATAGTGCTGTAGTATAAGTCCAGTCATACAGATCAATATCTGCTCAGCTTCTCAATGGTACCTTAGGTGTTTTTGGTGAAGGAGGCCATTCAGCCTATTGAGTCCAAATCCCTAACTGTCCAGCGCCTTGGGATGTGTTCCCGACGTGAAAAGCGCTATACAAATGTAATTTTGTATTGTATTGAGGCTTTTCTGGTGCTACCCCACTTTAAACATTAATCCCAATTTCCTGCTCCATCCCTTTAGTTTTCTTCAGATATTTCAAATAGTTTGTCTTCAGATATATATCCAGTTCCCGTCTAAATGTTGCCGTATTCTCAGCTATATGAACAATGGTGTATTACAGCAGTGAGCTATCTGAAACCCTCAATATTGAGAAAGTAGTGGTATCAGTGAAATATTTCAAACACTTAAAGAAACAGCATTACCATTGTTCCTATTATCTCTGGGCATTCTGTTTAAAAATAGCTTGCTCACAGTTCAAATTGGGAAATGGTACATCACCACATACAGGATATATCAGAGATTGCTTTTCATTATTTCCATGTTTTATCACATTCAGATGATGGTTACATTTTAAAACAATCAATCCTGACAGAGAATTGTTTGTTCTCAACCCTCTAGGAATGAAAGGCAAGTAATGTGAATTCAGCACAAAACCAGCACAACTAATAGGTAGGTCACAAAATGACTGCTAAATATCCAGCAGTGAATAGAGCAGCAGTCATTTAAATGCGTTATCATTTTCTGCAATTATTTTAATTGACAGACATATATGTGCTCTCTTCATTTCATACAGAAAATGGGAATTCCTTATATTGTCAATAACTGTGGGTTCAATCTGCATTGGCTAGGTTGAACCATGCCAACAGAACTATCAAAACACTGATATTGGTGGATTGGGTTGTGAGGTGGTTGGAGAGGTAGGGAGTTGCCAGGGAGTGAATGGAATTGAACACGAGTGTGAGGATCTTGAAGTCTATCCGTTCGGTGATGGGGAGCCAGTGGAGCCTGTCCTAAGTTCTAATTCAGTCCCTATCTTAGAAATTTGGTACTTATCAGTCAGAGAGCTATTGTTTATAATTTCTGTCTTGTGACTTGGTCTCATTTAATGACATTAAAAACTGTAATCATACTGTAATCATAAATAAAATATACAGTTAGATTTGTAATGCACATTTAAAATAAATAGCTGGAGACCAATACTTTTTTACTTTTAGTCATTTTGATTAATTTGATAAATCATAAATAAATCAATGTAATTATTGCAAAAAACACAAGCCTGACTGTTTTGTTACATAATTCATAATCTGATTAAGTTTTTTTCAGAACAGAAATGTACATTTTCAAAGTACCTATTCATTTAATGAGACTTTGCAAAGTAGACTTCCAGTGATGTTTTATGCAGAGAATTATAGTAACTGGCTTTCTGCTTGTGATGTATTGTAATTTATAGAAAGATCTAATTTGCAGGTTAGGAATTGAATGTCAAATGACTGTGCAAATGCAAATGTGTGGAACCCAGAACTGTCATGATTAATGACTTAAAAAATAAAAATTTATCCCTCAGATCTGCTCAGATAGTCAAATGTTCAAGTTGTTAGTAATATGGCCCATTGACCGTAGCTGTTGATATATTCCTCACAGTTTCTACAATATTTTATTTGATCAAGGTTTGAAATAAACATTTGGAATTGAGCTTTGGGATTTTGCCATACTCCAATCAGCAGCGTGTTAAATATCACTGCTGTCATCTAATAGATGTCAACATTTGGCTATACTTTTATTGCCAACACCCATTGACTGAATCTGCCAACAGATTCATTGCTAACCATTGAATCTTCAATGAACTGTGATACATTGACATAATTGCAGATGAGCTCTTAATGACAGAGATATTGCCATGAAATGGCAAACACGTACGCTCATCACCAGCTGAGTTATGTACTCACAGTCAGTCTGAATCTCACAGGAATGGCAACTACAAATAGTAAGGTAGCTGTAAAATATACTACAGTGTCATCTTAGATGACCAGTCTTTAAATTGTGTAAGTAAAGTAAATTTAAAAAGGAAGCAAAATGCAATAGTCTTAAAAAAAAGATATATGTAATTGGACAGTATTGGCATCATTACACTTGCCTTTCGCATTATTGGTCCCCTTCTGTTCATTATCAGTCACTGGGAAACCTTATTGCTATTGGCAGTGCTTCCTACACTTGCAGGAAATTGGCAGATTGTGACCATGTCTGAATGTCTGAAATTCTATAAAGTTTTATCGTGTAAGACTATTTGAGCTTAAAATATAACATGCAGAATTGTGGAAAATTCTTAAATTCAGGTTCAATCTGAAAGTGAATTTCCAGCAGAAGTTAATTTAACTGCCTTGCAAATTAAGACTGAATTTAGGATTTTTCCACAATTCTGCATGATTTTATATTGTATTTTAAGACAAATTGTTTCTACAAGTTAAGACTCTGTGTATTTGTTTTAAGACTCCGATAATCATTGTCATTTGTTTGTCAAGGAAATTGATTAGATATAAGTGCTCTGAGGCTCTACACTGGGTGAAGGATGCTATATAAATGCAAGTTGTTGTTATTGTGGATAATGTATTGTGGATGGAGAAACACTGATACCAATGTAATGGTAAAACTTCGTGGAAATCCATAACAGGAATTAATCAGTATTTAAAAGGCAAAAATAAGTTAAGGTTTTGGTTATGATCCTTTCACAGAACTCCAGTTTCAATAAATTGTTATTCTTTTTCAGGTGCAGATCGATGGGCTATGGATTTCCAGCATTTGCAAACTTTTTATTTCTACTCGACCCCAAGAATGTTAAAGTGACTCTGGTTAAGAGGGCACTTTATTTGGGGGGTATGAGGTATATAAAATTATTATTTGATATAGATAGGGCAAACCTGTAATTATTTCAGATTAAAGTAAGCAAATAAACAAGGACATATGAATGTAACACAATAAAGAACAGTTTTGAAATAGATATTAGGAAAATAAGTTGTCCAGATAATGAAAATCGTTTGGAACAGTGTACCCTCTAAAAAATGCATTAGGATCATTCAAAACGAAACCAATTGCTGTATGTATAATATAGGGATGAGCTTTGGTGAGGCAAATGTCCTTCTCTCCTTGACTTTTCTTATGTACTTAAGTTCTTAAACTTGGGTAAAGTGGAAGCAGGTAGCGATGAGAAATCAAATAAGTTTAAAATCAGCACGACAAAGGTTAAAACTGACGTCAAGAAACATTTCTTCACATAGAGGGTTCTGAAGATGTGGAATGCTCTACCCAAAAATGCCATTGAGGTGGAAGGAATAGGGATGTTTAAGACAGATAGATAAATACTCGAATAGTACAGCAGTAATTATACTACCTGGCGAAAAGGCGGGTCATTCAGATTAAAAGATCTGACAAGATCGAAAAACTGTTAGAACTGGTCAGATGGCCTGAACGGCCTGTTCCTGTTTTCCTATGTTTCTAACCTGCAGTGTGTTTATTCGTTGTTTATGAGGAGGATAAAGGACCAGAAGACAGAATTGCTTTTGAGAAAATGACGCAGAAATGATACTATTGATATCCAGCGAAAATTATCCCCTTTAATTGGCAGCTATTCTCCATTTACAAGGTCACAAGGAACAACAGAAACTATTGGCTAAAATGTAGCAGAATTGAAATAAAATATAGGCATTGTAGAAACAGGTCATTTAGCTTGGAGCGTGAGTACAGAACAAGGAACAAGAGCATAAAATTACCAAGCCTTGAACAACATCTTCAATCAGAAGCAATGTTTCTTTCCGCAGACTAGTAAACGTGTCATGCACAGCACTTGGTGTGTTGATTAACTTTCCTATTTACCTTCCTTTCCTTGCACTGGGATATGATTCTAAGGATGCTATCAGCTCTTTTGTACCTCACGTATGTTTTTTGATCAGCTGCGTGTCTGACACATGTGGGAATCCATCACCATGAGTATCCAAACCAAACTGAGAATTCAATACATCCCACTCAGACATGGAAATTCCAGAGATTTTATTGGAACGGAATGCATAATCTCTCCTTGGAGTGACGCATCCAGCTTACCTAATTCTGGAAAGTATTAGGTGCGGTTTGGCAAGAGCCAAGACTTGGGGTCCCCGAGTGTGCGTTGAGATACTGCTGGAGTCTAACCAGCTAAACCTGCACAGCTTGTCATTGAGAGTACTATCTGGCAAGTTTCCCACTACTTGAACAGTTAAACCACCTACACACACATATTTTCCATAGAGTGCCGCTGGACACAAATCATTTATTTACAGGTTCAGGAGCACAAAAGCAAAATGTAGCACCTCCAGTGAGTTAAATCAGTTCACGCCACAGAGTTTGAATCTGTGACTCTCCTGGCTTTTAGAGTCAGTACCACAGCTATTAATATAAAAGTGAAAAATATGCACATGTGATATAATTATAATATATAATTATGATATCACCTACGGCATTTATCACTCCCAAATTGTCCTGTATGTGTAAGTGAAAAATGGGGGAGCTTATTGCAAAGTCTCATAAAGCTATTTTATGAAACAATGTATTCACTACTTTGCAAAGGTTGTAGCATTATTTCTGTATCCTGTCAACAATTAAACAATCATATGAGGATAAACACTCATATAAGAACATGAGGAAGACAACGTCAGAAATGTCAAATGATACAATTCAAGAAAGTGTTCAAGCAGACAAGAGAATTGTAATATATCAAAGCAAATTCAGATTGTTTAAGAAACAGACCAGAAGAAAGTTTATCAATACCATTTTTGAAATGAAATTGTGTGAATATCCCACTGTTATTTTCTTACAATGGACAGTAAAATGAAATAGATCAGTTACAAATGGGATTTGAATGAATAATTATGAAATTAATCATCTGCAAAGATAGATGTGCAACAAAGCACCAATCTAGAAAGAGGATCCTGTGAGCGATTGACTGTACAGTTTTTAATCATAGTCCTGCAGAAATTATAACTGTGAAATCTCCCACTGTGTAGGAAGATATGGAACAGCATTGTTGTTAGGAGATGGCCATTGGATATTGATTAAATTAAGTGGATTACACCTTCCAAAACATACATAATAATTCTAAGGATTAAGTCCTTTCTGGCAAACGTTTAATATACAAGTCAAGGCTGATTTAGAAGTTTACTAGTCTAGAAGAATCTAGCACTGCTGATTTTGACACCTACCCACATGTACATGTGCACAATGCACATGAGATATATATATATAAATAATTGATTATTCTGATAATGCTGAATCTTTAAGCTCATTTTGTGCTGCAGTAGGAGGAAGAGCAGATTAAAGCATGAAATGCAGAAGAGGGTTTAAAAAATGTTTTCTATTCCAGCGTGGAATGTACCAGAGGGCTTGTTATAATTATTAGTGTAAATTATGAGATGGGGATATTTCACTCACTAATATTTTGATACTTTGTCAAGAAGAAATCTTAAAGTAAATAGAGTTGGTTAACTAAAGTGTATTTTAAGAAACTTATAGAAACAATGTTTCATATCCTGGAGATGATGCTATTAGAAGACACCGAAAATGTAATGAGATTCACCAGTTAAGATACCAATCAGAAAGTCCCAGTTTTCATCATATCAGCCTGGGTTGTATTGAAACTCAGGTCTACAAAATAAAGGATAACCCTTTCCCTTAAATCAGCAATTTGTGATTCTCTGGGGGAAATTATATGTATTATGGGACTGAATGGTTGTTTAGTGGGAAAATCTGATAAAGAATTAATTCTATATCATCTGACAGATTAGACAATATTAACATATGCATGTAAAGAAGACAGGAAAGCCTATTGTAAAATGAAACATTGTCCCTTCCTAAATAGCCTATGAAGAACAATTTCTTCTGTGCCACACTACTAAATTATAACTTGAAACTACGCTTCCTACAGAGGCAATTGCTGAATAAAAGATAGCCTTTATTTGTCGAACCATTTATCACAGACTTGGTTGAGAATGGTAATGTAACCACCTTTACTATGCAACTTGTGTTACCTTTGACAGAGATAAATGAAAATAATGACAGTGATGGAATGACATCTTAATTATGCGACAAAAATGTATTTTATAGTGTATTTTTGCATGAATAGTAAATGCATTACAATATATACAGTATGTGAGTTTAATTTTAATGTTAAAAGAAGCCCAAATCCAAATTTTAAAATTATATTAGAGATTGTTTTCTTATGTCTTATTTTGTTTTTATACATGGAAACACAGTCCATAAGCAACATTCTACATTCGCTGAATTCAGTTTCAGGGAATATTATTCGCCATATATTATGGTTAAAATATGTTCTTATTTTAAAATCAAGAGTATTTTTGAAAAAAATAATTGTGTAATAGAGAGATGTAAAAAAATGCTTATTTATAGATGAATCATGTTTTAGCAGTATATGAATTGAATTTTCAGCATTAGTGTAGATATGTTGATTTTTACAATGTTCATAATGGATGAATACTTTTTTCCAAACAGTCTTTGTGAATTGTATGTGCTGGTGAAAGCAGAGTGACCAATATTACAGAGTACATTGTTAAATGGAATAAATGTTATTTTACTACTTCTGATCAGTTGACATAAATGCTCTGCTATCTTTGCTGCACTGCACAGATTCTGAACACGGGGCTCTCTCCGTTAACTCCAGTTTCAGATCTGGGACTTTCCTGTCAGCAGTCTGAGTATATTGTGATGCTGGCGAAATTGTGACATATTTGCGTATGAATGCTTCTCCCACTTCTGTGTATTTTCTGTCAGGAGCGTTTGAAGATTTGTTGTCGCTCTGTTCAGAAGCTGAAAGAGATTTCTCTTGCAATGGCTGTTCATACACACATTCTTGTGCCAATAGTTCTCGTTCCTTAGTGTTTCGCCATTTCATTCTTCGGTTCTGGAACCAAATTTTCACCTTTGAATTGAAAAAAATGAGTAATAGTATTATTGATGTTAATACTGATACTGATTAATGATACTGATATTTAGTATTAATGATACTAAGACTAGCATACATTATCTCATTACTTGCCAAATATACATTTACAGGAATCAAAACAACATTATAACTATATTGTGATCTGAAACACAGCAATTTCAAACAGGATTGCTTAATTAAAGAATTGAAAAGGGAATTCCTTATGTAAACGACAAGTACGTGTACATTGCACTTCAAATTTAAATAATTTTGAGGATGTTGTCCTTCTATATTTCTTGATGGAGGAATCTCATTTGAAATGGTATGGGTTAGACTTCATTGTTTAGCTCCTTCCCTCGAATTGGTTTGATTGGTAATACTACTGCTTGGCATCAAACTGAACCGAAAGTATACAGGTTCCGTCATTGGTTGTGCTAAATTAGCTAATGTTAGCCAGATAGCAGTTAAGGGATTATAATTAGCTTCAATGCTCTGGATTGGGAAATAGAAGAAAAAAAACAAGCATTTGCAATCCTGAAAGTTATCCAGTATTACAATAAATAAATTTATACGATAATATATTTCTGTGATCATTAAGCAGTTTCTGTAAACCTTGTGAATACAGCACAATAACCAATTTAGAGCAGAGCAATAATAGAGTGCAACNTTTTTTTATTAACCTGCAACATTGATTTGTGAAGATCTTAAATCATATTGCTCTCACATGTGGGGTTCCTACTCATGATAGTTGCTGATCGGAGATTTGTAAAATTCTTTTGATATTCTGAAAATTAAAATCTTAACAAGTAGCAAACTAGCTCATTACAGGAATATTAATATACATTAAATTATTGCAAAATAACAGAGAGCCCAGTGTTCAGAATCTGCGCAGTGCAGCAAAGACAGCAGAGCATTTATGTCAATTGATCAGAAGTAGTAATATTAATTTACATTAAATTATTATTGTAAAAGTTTAAATGAATTATTTAACTGATAACAAATGCCAAAACAATCAAATACAGTTCAGTATATTGATAATTTAAAATGGAAATTGGTCATTTTGAAAGTGGTAAGTGAGGCACACGTGGGATGATATTTTCAGTTTCTAAGTGAAAATCATACAATCTTCGAAGGGCGCTCTATAGATACAGACTGTTGTTGTTTAATACATTATTCAACATATTCACTGCTTTAGAAAGTAAATAATACCATATCTTATTTTAAAAAATCTATTAAGAAATATCATAATTCACCTTCAATGTAAAATATGAACACAAACAAATGTGTTTGTTGTTTCCTAATCAGTAATCTGGAAGTGGTAAGAATTTTAAGATCTTGTCATATTACCTGTGAGTCTTTAAGCCCAAGATTTGTAGCTAGCTTTTTCCTGTCTGTTTTGCTGATATATTTCTGTTTCTGGAACGTTTTCTCCAGTGCTTTCCTCTGCTCTTCAGAAAAGACCACTCTGCGCAGAATTCCTTTTCGCGCTTTGCTGTGACTCACCTGAGGCCAAAGTGGCAGATCACAGCACCTGAAAGAACTGTTAACTATGGGTGCAAAGTAAATATTGTTAGGAACACAGGAAAGTTTAAGAATAGAAAAAGATAATTTGACTCAACAAACACATCCCTACTAGAATGATTTTGGGCCATGGCAACAGCTCTCCTTTGGGTGAGGTGATATTTTTCTGCTAATAGAGTTTTTGTTTCCAGACTCAGATTCCTTATTGAGGAATCCTGTTAAGAAATACTGCACATTAAACCCAAATAATTCATCAATTAATCAGTTCCCATCTTTATATATAACAGGATTTTTAAAAATAAATCTTCATAGGAAATAAACTCATAGTTATGTTTCAATCAAAAGCATTCAATATATTTCTGGTCTGGTGGGGTTGCTACGTTTGAAGAATATGCACTTAGAAATATACTTAGAATTCTCATTATCTCAAATGGTATCTGCAATATTGTTGTTGGATGAAAGTTCTGAAAGTTCCTGCACATATATCAAGTTCATTATTGTATTTAAATATTTCTCCAAAACACAATATGCAAGTCTTGGACTTCAGCACTAAATAAATAAAAGTATAATTATTTTATTTTTAAAAATATAAATGTTCATAGATTAATACTCACAGAAGCAGTTTGCATTTGAATGACTCGATTTCTTATACTCACAGAAGCAGTTTGCATTTGAATGACTCAAATTCCTTATAAAATAATTCTATATGATATACTCATTTTGTGTGTGTGTGTGTGTGTCTTTTTTAAAAGGCAAAAGTCCATATAAATACATGCCCACATCATAGGTGTACAACAAACTGGTATTATATTTTGCAGACCACCTTGGAGTTGAGTCCAGAATGGTTGGTCACGATTTTGTTTAGGTGATTAATTTCAATATGAGATCAATGAAGTCAAGGGCAATTGATAATTAATGGAGGCACAGCCAAAACCATTAATCAAAAGAGAACCATGGCACAATTTTGTTTTTAGTAAACTGGCCTCAACAGTTTTCAATGTGATCTGGACTAGACTGAAAGACCAAACACAAACAAATAGCAATGCAAATGCCCTCTCCTGTTGGAGCTGTATATTCAAGTACCAATCAATCATAGTGTATTTCATACAATCGAATAAAAGACAACCCTTCCACATTAATGATATGACTGCTTGCATGCTTATAGATTTAAAAAAAATAAACAATATAACTATTAACTACTAGGCATTGGCTTTCAGAAAGTAATATGGTGAGATACAACAGCAAAAAGCTTTGGCTCTACAGCTGACTGGGATTTGATAGTCATTTGATAATCAAAAACGCAGTAACGTCTTTGCTTATAAGCTCTGTTCATCCTCTGAATGCTATTGAGAAAACAGGAGGGTCTGCCCGGATCAGCGAAAGAAAGTCTATAAAAGTCGATTTCATTTATGTTTCAATGAACTGATCTCAATGATGGTTCGCAGGATTCCCCCCAATGGAATGTGAGAGACAGGAGTTAAGACTTTGCAAACAGAGCTTTATTTTATGGCACTACGAAAGGGCGCCTGACCCCTGTCCAGTGCTTTCTTAGTGGAGGCTGATTTGGAAAGTTCATCTGCACTGTGAAAAATAGTGGCGAGGTCGCGTGTGGATGAAGAAAGTGAAAGTGCCGATTGGTCATGGTCCTGTTGGCCATTGTGCATTAGCCATCGCCATGTAAAACGCTCTGTGGGAAAGGGGCTGCCCTGAAAACATCCCTGAGAGAGAGTCTCAGCTCATTAAACAGCCAGAATTTGCTGCCTCACTTGTCAAGAATCATTCAAGTTGGCAACTCTCCTTTCGGGGTTAAAAAAAAAAGAGAGCTATTTAGTCAGTTTGCTAAACCTGAATTCACTTTATACTCGGCTTGATTTAAAGAGGCAGTGTCTTTTGCTCCAGAAAAAGGTTTGGTGCTCTTACAAATAAGTGCCATCGGTTCTTTTAACATACCTCCCATCATCAGGACCCTATTTTTCTTCCCTGCTGTTTTGGATCTCTAAAAGCAATTTGTCTGTGGTGTTTATATTGTCTGACAGATAGAAGACAATTTAGCCAAATAAATTATTTTCCTTTAAAAGAAAGGGGATCGAAGCCTCAATTAACTTTACCTAAACACTGGAATATATTTTTTGAAAGAGCTAACTGTACTTTTTTCTATTAAAAAAATAAAGCAAACGTATCTATTTTGAATAGAGTGAATGATGTGTTGCTGTTACAGCTTCCTTTCATCAACTCAGGCTATCAGATCCAGTGCAAAGCTTACAAACCTGACAGGGGTAATGGGAGCCAAGCTGGTTTTAATGCATTTTAAATGCTGAGATATCAAGTGTGAAGCTGTAATTTGGCGTTTCACTTGTAACCATTTTTCAGGCCACATGGAAATCGTACCGCTACGGTTTACAAAGCACATCAAGCATTCAACTGATGAAGCACAAAAACTTACTCGGAAAAGCAGTGGGGGAGACCGGCTGCTGACAGGACCCACCGCAGCAAGACAAGAAGAACTGGGGGAATCTGGGCTGGAAGCATTTGGATAAAGCTGCACACAACGAAAATAACACAGATCTTAATAACTTCATTCGAGAAAATAATTGCTGCAGTGCAGGATTCCAAAGCTATCGAAGCGCTCTGTAAAATAATTAAAACAGATTTAACACTCAAATGTGGTTTTGCGTTATGATGAACCACTACTTTGGGTTTCTAATTTTAAAATGTACGCACATCTGATAAAAGCACCAAATTCTCCATTTACCTCGGAGTATAAACCAGTGTTGGTGCAAGTAGTCTATTGTCTTATGGATAGAAATTCCACCTGGTTCTAGATTTACTCCAGTAACATTTCAGGGCGTACAGGATTTATTGAGTTTTTAAATACAGTCTTTAAAATAGAAGCTGTTTTTCTGTCAGCTCGTTTTAAGACCTACAGAACTACTAATATGTTCAAAAATATATTACCCGACTGGTTGACTTAAATGTATGGACGTGATATACGGAATTAAGGTGAGCTACACATTTTCAGTCCACAGCCTGTGTCCCCACCTTCATTCCACAATGCGTCAAACCTTTTATATAAGAAATTAAATAGTATCTCCACATGAAATTGGATTGTTTTATATATGACTTGACTCCTAATTTTACAGGTTCGGGACGTACTAACCACATCCTTTCCATTATTCCTTGCGATGAAGTTCTACATATTTATTCACTTCATTCCAACAACTTCAGAGTATTGGTTGGGTTTCAGTTCTTACTTAGTAGGAATGTTATGGGAAAGCTGGTGTGAACTCAACTGCTTTACTTTTCAAAGTGTACATGATCAAAGCCAGGTCGAACACATGTAACCTTGTAAATAAGGGAATTAAGGTTTACGTTTTGTGAAATGGCCTTTTGCAATTTTTTGTCCCACAAAAACAACATTGGAATAGCCAGTTACAGTCGGAATATGATGCCCGGGGAAGTTGGGGAGGGGGAGAAATTACACATCTAAGTGTATGGTCGGACCACATATTTATATTGTATGTAGCAGTAGTCTCAATACATCATCTCATGTGTTTCCCAGAAGTTAATGTTACCTAACAAACATGGTGTGACTAAAACAGAAGGTTTTTACAATGCAGGTATGGAAATTGTGGAATGGCAAATAGAAACATCCTGATGTGCAATGTGTATAAGGTTTATTTATTGTTTCAAAAGTTAACACTGTTAAACTTGCAGCTGCGTTTCTTGAAAGATTTCTAAAGCAGCCCCTTTTTACTGTGAACATTCAATTCAACTCCCGACCAAGTGCTGCTATTTAGGTCATCCAGATTCAGAGAAAAACATCGATTCACTGTACAATAAATGTTACGTTGTTGGGTTAATCTGAAGATTTCCACCTGAATTCCACCGAAACTTGCCAATTCGGAAAGTTTGGGTGCAGTTGCTTTCACTCGGGGCTGTAAACTCTTGGGAGGTAAGAGTGCAAAATCAAAGTTTATTTAAGAAGCAGATTCAAGTCAAGTGCAAAGGGAAAACATGCAGTTCAGGAAGGACACTGACAAAACATAAGATAATATAACAGATGAGATTAGTGTGAGCGGCCTGAAGCAGGTGAAACTGGGTTGCCTTACCTATTTCAGGATAGGGGACTATTTGGCTGGTAGAGGTGACTGGAGCAGACTGGCTGTCGGAGGGGTTAACGAGCTGAAAGGAGGGTCTTGTAGGATGTGGACCTCCTGATGGGCTGATTTGTTCCGCAGTTTGGGGCACTTTCACTGGCACAAGGGTTGCCGGAATCGGTCGAAGCGGAGGACTCGAGGGACCATTGATCCGCAGCAAATTATCAATCAGGAAACTTTTGCCCAAGTTGTGGAATGCAGGGAACTGAGGTGAGTTCTGCAAAGGGGATGAGATCGGACTGGGGATCATGGTGAGAACGCAACACAAGGCGATGTTTGCTCCACACCAAGGAGTCACAGGCAAGTCTTTATCAGAGGTTTCGTTGCTTTACGAAAAGTGTCTCTTCCCAAAGGTCTGTCTTGTAACTTCTGGGAAAGTCTTGGGTCTTGCTTTCCCAATGCACGATGTGCTGCGATTGGCTCGAAGGTTTACATGTGATTCTGTCCTGAGATCCTTCAGTAATTTCATTCTGGTGGGACAGAAGGTGTGTCCATGTCACTCATTTAAAAAAGGCAGATCGTGGACTGTGGGAGTGGGCAGGGGGTTACACTTCAACAGTAACCTATAACATATTATAACTGGTCAGTCATTTCATTGCTGGCTGTTTGTGGGACGTTGCTGTGTGCAAATTGACTGCCAGGTTTGCCTGCAAATATACAGTTACTACACTCTGCAACAAATGCTGTCAAGTACTTTGAGATATTTCTGATTATCATGAGGCACATTACATCAAAGGCAAAGTATTATTATAATTCTGTACATCAAGTAGAATATTAGATTTTGTGCTTATTTACAGATGTTTCAAGAAATCAATCAATCTAATAATTAATCCTCTACTCAATATATTATAGAATAAAAGTAAAACTAAAAGGGCAATATTATGCCTGATTCAAAATCATTTCAGAGTTGAAAAGTGAAGCATCTGAAATCATGTTGGGTAACAATGTACTATTTAATAAATCTAAGAAAGAAATCAAGGAAATAATCACAATTACTTAAAATATATTGGATTAATTGCATATTAATAAAAAGTATCAGTGGGCTCTTAAAAAAAATCCAGGGTATAGTTGTAACATCAATAGTACCAGATGTATAATGCTAAAACCACATTTAAATCATAAATTGTTTGAAGGGCAATAGTACAACAGCAACAACTACTTGCATTTATATAGCACCCTTTACTCTGGGAAGCATCCCACAGCACTCGACAAGAGTACAAAACACAGTGCTAAATTTGAAACAAAATGCATTGACACATACAAATTAAATCTCTTATTTTATTGTGTAGAGCGTTATTGTTTAAATGTATCAGAGGATAATTATATCTCTGGAATTTCCACGTGTAGGTGGGATGCATGGAATTCTCAGTTTGGTCTGGATACTCTTAAGGGTAAGAGTTTCTTTAGATGGGTTTCTGCATGTGTCAGATACCCAGCTGACCCCCCAAATCTGACTAATTATAATTGCATTTGGTGGTTTGTTTTAAATGGGGCATGTGTAATCCTTTACTTCAACAAATTGGATTAACAACAGCTGTGACTGCTTATCTTGCAACACATTTTATCAGAATGATTTCGTAAACAACAACTTGCATTTATATAGCACCACTCACGGAGGGTAGGGTCCCAGAGCTCTTGACCAACTGCTAGAGGAAATTTTGTGAGGAAAAGTAAACGACTATTTTTCCAAACCTGGTAACTTAGTTTGTGTTTTTATTTATGCTTTTTTTTATGATTCTATGATCAATATAAGAAGGGAGGAGGTTTGTATTTAGGACAATGGAGTAATCCTCTCAGTCAACAGATACTGGTGTTGCTGTTGTGACTACAAACCAAAGTAATAATTTGACTATTTTTATTCGCTGTATTTTGTTCAGCAATTGCAAATTATTACCACCTAAAATTTTTTTTAGGTTGGACAAATTTCTTAAAGAAAGGATATTAGTTCTATACACTATTTGCCTAGAATCATTTGGACCTGTACACACTAGACTTAATTCTAATTAAATTTGCAGGAGTAAGGCTGAAACCAAGGTGGATATCTGGACATGATTACAAATCATTATTCCAAACTAAAGAGTGCAGATTACATTTTAACCTGCAAGAGTGAAGCTCCAGTGGCTCCTGAGATTAGATTACAAGGCTTGAAATCACACCGAAACATCCTTTACTGTGCAATAATTCTCACAACAGAGGATTAACAAGCACCTGACCTCAAGGTAGATTTATTGAGAAAATCCTCAGCGGTTGATCACTGAGAACATTTCTGTCCAATGTTTTAGTTTTCAGTTTGTTTTTGTTCTCACACAAAAGTGGAGTGGAATAATTAACCAGTTATGAGGTGCCACATGTTCTCTCACTTCATCAGAGCAGTGAACGAAAGCAGCTGTCCAATATTGCTATGGATACACTCATCCTGCTCTCCCCACCTCATTGCCCTAATTGGTGACTTTTGAATCAGACGAGTTTGTCTTTAATTTGTGCTCCCCGTGTCATTTACTTATTAATGACCCCATGAATGACACTAAAATTAATTTAAAATAACACCGCAGGAATCCACAGAGTTGTGGATTGCATATCCAAATGCATATGAAATGCATATCCAGGGAATCGTGTTGTGAATTTAATCTGAGTAGCATTTAACAACTGCTGGATTTCTGAAATTAATCCCAGATTCATATTAATTATCATCATATAATTTAATGTATTTGTCCTGGGCAACAATCCCTAAAATAAAATTGGTAATTTACTTCACAGCTGTTTGTGGGTCTTTCCTGTGTGCAAGTTGACTGCCACACTTGCCTACAAATTCTACAATTCACTACAAGTGGAATCCAGTAAAGTGCTTTGAGACGTCTTGATGATATGATAATGTGTCATATCAAATGCAAGGATTATTATTATTAATTTAGAGACAAACTTAAAAAACACACAGAAAAAAACAAAACGATAACTCAGTCAGGACAGCAGCTGGGCCATGACCATTGGCTTCTGCATCCAGGGAAGCAAAAAATAAACAGTGTTCCTACTCCTGGTGACTAGTGATCCCTGCTGAAACATAGGGATGTGGAGGAGATTTCTGGTGAGAACAGGATTGGGTTCGGTACTAATACCCCTCCAATCAACTAGCCTGCAAACACTTGTTATCTCACAAGTTATATAAAGTTATCTCGTCTCACCTGTACAGAATGGTGACTATCCTTCTGGGGGGAGGTAAGCGGATGAACTGGCTCCAAGGGGAATGTTTGGCAACATAATACCAGAATCGAACAAACCCTCTGTGGTGGACTCAGCCAGGCAGATCTGCACAGCCAGCTAAGCTCATCAGCAAGAGTTGGACAGCCAGACTGGAGGTAGGGAATCATCCCACTCAGCTCCTGTTAACCCTGCAAACCAAAGTGCTAACGGGTAAGGTGATCCAAGCTGGATTCGCAGTTACTACATCAATGGTACCAGAAGCTTGCCAAACAGAGATATCAATGGCAAGCTATGCAGTTCTAGCTGGTTGGACATCAGTAGTACCCCCAACACAGACTCTGGGGTCCCCCCAAGTCTTGGTTTTTGCCAACCTGTGTCTAATATCCTCAGGAATTAGATAAGCAAGATGCGTCCCTCCAGGGAGAGAGTGTTTTATTCCAATAAAATCTCTGGAATTTACATGTATAGGTGGGATGCTTGGAACTCTCAGTTTGGTTTGGATATTCTTAAGCATGGTGATGGGTTTCTGCATGTGTCAGACACCCAGCTGACCAAAAAAACAGACATGGATTGTCAGCTGATAATCATAACAATAAACAGTTCTGGAAAACCTTCAGATCTTACCAAGCCACCCTTCCACAGCAAACGTCCACAGTGGTTGTACCAGTAGGAGGCAATATGATCATTTATTGGCCACAGTTCAAAGTATAAATAGCTATCTCAACTTTATCAGTTACTGAATCTGTTGACAAATGGTCTCCTCTTGTTTGGGTTTCTTAACCGTAGATGTGTGTGAATTTGTTTCCTCTGTTTGATTTTCACATTGCTGTGTTTCATCTACAAACAGCAAGGTCCTTTACATTTCTCCATTTCTGATAATCTCCTCCCCACCACCCCCATTAAACAGTCTAGCAGATAACCAAGCCAAAATTTAGTAAAAATTAGTAAATTTATTTTAGGGTATTGTAACTCATCTTCTTTTGAAGACCAACAGTCCAAAAGAGAAAATTGCATTTAGCTTGACCGTCTTCCTAAAGCAGTGAGTAATTTATAATGAATTCTCATGTTATTCAATGTAGAATAATAAAACCTATATTTTGCGCCATGTGAAATATGCATGCTGCACATTCTTTGATTCACTCCTTCAACAACAAAGTCTGCTCCATAGGTTTGTCCTGAACAGCAAGTGACCACATTGTAACTGGGAAAAAATTGGAAACCACATGCTGTGTAGTAAAATTGTCCTTAACAAATTGCTCTATTGTTAAAGTGATAGGAAGCCAAAGGTTGCATGTAGGCTCATTTAAAAGTTGCCCACAGCGAAAGATACTGAAAAAAATAAAGTGACACTGCCCTGTCTAAATTTTTCAACAGGCTTCTGCTAATGTGAAAAATCACTTTCCATGCCTATTGCCTGTGGCAGTGCAGAGAGATTTTCTATGGTGCTTTGTTTAGGAGGATCTGTCGGAGGGGCTTTTTGTAATGAATGGCTATATAACTGGGCTCATTGGGAGTTTACACTTATAGAGAGTCTGTGATCATTCTTATTTTTAAACCAGAGAGTGAAAATGTAGATCAGAGTCATTATTTCAAGCCGAGAGGTAAATGATAATGTGTGTTCATAATCCCAAAATAACTAAAAACCAGAAGTTCAGATTAAATAAATGCAGCTACGCTCTTATTGTGTTACAATGAAGGCAAATGCTGTCTGAAGCTGGCGATGCAAATCATATACTCAGACTTGAAGAATAAAAGAAACTGGACTGAATCGACTGTACAAGACTATAACCTCTCACCACTTACACAAGACCACAGGCCACATTTTTAAAACAGCAACCCTTATACACAATTTAAAATTAATTCACTTCAAATTAATCATTTAAAAATGGTTATCTAAATGTTGAAAAGAATATAATACAAATGTTACTGAATTAATTAGGCTTTGGATATTGTTACAAATATTTGTAATTAATTATAAATAAATATACATCTATACCAAAATATATTGGTTATAATTATTGCTATCATCTTCTCATATTTAATACATTTCAACTTTTAGTCCTAAACATTCAATATGAAAAGAGTAATGATATTTTCACTACAAAAGTTACAGTCTGTTTAAAAGCAATATTAATGTTCATTTACGTTTCTGTTAGAGTTGATAGTAGCATTTATTGTGTATACTGATTAATCTCTACTACTTCCATATCTGTGATGTATAACTAACAATTTGCTATCTGGTCTGCTGAAAAGTGACAGTTTTGCACTATTTAATAGCCCAACACCAATCAATGAATCTGTCAGTCCCTTGACTGGCTCGTTGTGTGGGATTGTAGTGATGGCATATTGAATTCCTTGTGACACCAGGCTGTTAATCTGGTAACTATTCTCAAGTGCGACTGCTGGTAATGTGTGAGTATTTATTGTGTTTAGATGGAGTTCCAATGAGCTCCGAGGGTGAGAGTGAAACCTCTTGCCTTTTCACACTGTGCTCAAGACCCCTGAACTTTATGCACATTGAGTCACAGACAGAGGGTAATGGAGCATGATTTTATGCTCAATAGACCATACATTAACACAACAGATAAGAATGTCAGTAAACGCAAAGTAAGAAACAGAAAAAAGACCCACAAGAATTACTCTATTTTAGATGCAACCGTTATTCTATTGGAAAAAGAACACTAATATAATAATACCGCTGACTCCTGCTATTGGTGGCTTTCAGTTTGCCAGTCAATAAAGAGTCAATAGTTAAAGAATGACAATGCAAGGTTGCTCCCTCAGAGAAACATTCAATAAGAGCAATTGTCTAAGAATCTCACTGAAGAAGAAATTAAAGCATGTTTGCTGGAGGGCTGCAGATATTTTAACTATGTTCAGACTAACTTTGCATGCATGCTTCTTAATAGTCTGACGAGAACATGTTATATATAGTATGCAGCCATGCTATTTATGTGTAACAAGTCACAATAGATCAGAATTAAGGAATGACCCTCTGAGATAATGGATGAGGATCTACATAGTTGAAGCTTTAGGAATATATCAATAAAAGCATATATCAGTAAAGGAGCATAAACCATAAAACAATATTACAAATAAAACTTGATATGGCAAACATTTCAATTTCATATTTTGGACTACTATATACCACAATAGGACTAATGATTGCCTACTTATACAGGGTGACCCAAAAGTCAAGATACCATTACAATGTCTAATAAGTCTTAACAAAATGACGATTTTTTTAGATAATAGGGTAGACATAGCGAAGATGTTTTCACTTGTGGGGGAGACCAAAACTAGGGGCCATCAATATAAAATAGTCACAAATAGATCAAATAGGGAAATTAGAAGAAATTTCTTCACGCAGAGAGTAGTGGGAATGTGGAATATGCTACGACAAGGAGCTGTTGAGGGAAATAGCATAGATGTATTTAAGTGAAAGCTAGATAGGTACATGAGTGAGAAAGGAATAGAAGGTTATGCTTGAAGGCTTAATTGAGGAAGGGCAGAAGGAATCTCATGTAGAGCATAAACACCGGCATAGACCAGTTGGGTCGAATGGCCTGTTTCTATGCTGTATATTCTAATATATTCTAATGTATGTCACAACTTTTTGGTCATCCTGTATATATGAAATGCAAAATTTTGCTTGGTCTTAACCTGAAAGACTATTCTGTTATTCTGTCTTAAAATTTAAGAATTGTATAAAATTATGGAGGAAAAAACTAAATTCAGTCTTAATTTGAAGCTAATATTCCAGCAGTTCTTGAAATAAAACAGCTTCCAAATTAAGACTGAATTTTAGAATTTCCATAATTCTGCATCATCTTAATTTTTGGATGAAATGGCCTTATGGGGTAAGAGTGGATGGAATTTTGAGCCTATGAATAAGATACATGAACTGTAGTTGCTGAATGACAATATGTTAATTGAACGGAATTACACCACCATCTAGTGGTACAAAGTAGCAACAAAAAATTCAGTGGATATTTTGAAACTCTGCAATGATACATTTTAATTTACTACAGTTGTCAGTCAATGTAGCAAAACTATAGCAATGTAGCAAAAATGTAGCAAAAAATAGCTATTTGTTAGGATGACATGAATATCTCTCTAAACATATGTAAATTTGGCTATATCAGAGTTGAGAACAGACCCATCAGAACAGTAATAATAAAATAATAATAATAATAAATTTTGCATTTGGTACAGTGACTTATGTTGGAAAGGATGTCTCAAAGCACTTCGCAGTATTTACTGTGAATTGGAGTGACTGTGTTTGCTGGCAAACATAGCAACCAATTTTGCACACAACAATGTCCCACAAACAGTCTTGAAAGAATGACAATCATCCACCCAAATTTTGTTGGGGGATTGTTGGGCCAGGGCACCAGGTGAAACTCCCTTATCTTTTCGATTAATGCCATGGGAACTTTAACATCCACCTGAACAGGCAGATAGGATCTCGGTTCAGCATCTCACCTGAAAGATAGCATCTCTGATAATGCAACCCCCCACCCCAGCACTGCATTGGAGTGTCACCTTACACTATGGTGTAGTCCTATTATGAGACTTGAACCCACAACCTTCTGACTCAGAGGGTAGAGTGCTACCACTGAACCCAGTTGACATACTCCTTGTTGTTCTGTGAACCATAAGCTATCAATATTCACAAAGTAAAATATGGCAAATGGAAGCAAGACTGTAAATTTAAAGATATAAAGTCAACACTGCCAGGAAATTGACAACTAGAAAGAATAGAAAGATAGTAATAAAATAAGAAAATAATAATCTGCATTTGCTATGGCACCTCTCACATTGGATGGATGTGTCAAAGTGTTTCATATGGTTTACTGTACAGTTTTTGTGACTGTGTACTTTGTAGGCAAATGCAGCAGCTAATTTAGACACAGCAATGTTCCACAAACAGTTATGAATTGAATGAATAATTGTGTCTGGAGGATTGTTGGCCAGTACACCAGGAGAAATTACCTTTTTTTCCCCCAACCAAGTAGTGCAGTGGAATAAAAAATCCACTGTGCTTCACATGATACATTATAAACTGCAGTGACTGTATTTGTGGAACGTGGCAAACCATTTATGCACAGAACTGTCACACAAACAGTATTTCCCCCTCCGTCTCAGCCTTCAGCTCCCCCTTGCAGCTTGGGCTCCTAGTCAATTGTGTGAAGTGTTTTGAGATGCCCTTGCAATGTGAAAGATGCTATATATAATTGTAAATTGTTGTTGATGATGAGTAACTGGCTCCTTTAAATAACTGCAGAAGGAAATGTATCTTGCTTTTTCTCTTTAGCATTTTTCATATATCGTATATCGTCAGCATTTCTTCAGTTCCCCATTTTAAAAATTACCAAACATCTGCTTTTAAATTCTTACCTCTCAAGCCTCACTTTCATATCAATGTCATACCACTATAATGACAATTTACCTCTAGAGGGAGTCTTTGGTCTCTTTTTGTGTGCAAGAAGTTTGTGATTTGGAGTTAGCACACATGTGTGATTGGATTACAAGAGTCTGAGATCTGCATCTGTAGACTTCTTAAAGACTAGCACCCGTAATAAGTAGACCAGGTATCACTTCTTGACTGATAAAATATACAAATCCTTGTATAAGAATCATGTGGTTCTTACACAAGAACCTGTTTCACTGCCCCCCACCCCTCCTCCCCTTGTTACTCCTCCCATTTTCTCTTCTCCTGGTGATGTTTTTCATTCCATTCTTTGTGTATGCAAGCTTGCCAGACATGAATTGCATACTGAGTGCAGGCATTTTACTTTGGCAGGTGCTGAACTTCTTACAAGATGTGTGCTAGGGGTCCATAGAAAATATATTTTCTTTACCTGCTCAGTGGGGATTGAGCTGGACAACACCAATATTTACTTTCAGTGATGAATCATGATCAGAACTTAGCAGCCTGGAGTATTATACTGCTGTATCAATCTGGAAATAAAATTGGCCATTCACTTCATGGCTCTTTGTGGCACATTGATGTGTGCTTTAATGATGCAATAAGGCATGGTATCAAATGCAAGGATTATTATTATAAACAGGGTGCACCCTTGGAGGGAGTGTGTGGATTCCATTCCAGACACAAGGACATTTCTATGGGTAGGTGGCAAACATACTTGGAACTCTCAGTTTGGTTTGCATGCTCTTAAGTATGGTAATGATTTTTGTACGTGTCAGATATGGGGCTGACCAAACAAAAGTTATAAAGTAAAGCTTTATGTTTGTTTACTGACAGAATACAGACCTCTGTATAGACTATCTTTAGGAACTAAATAAAACACTTGTAGTCTTAGTGAGGGTAGATTATCTTTAATAATTTGAGAGCCATGAATATTTATTTGATTGGTCAGCTGACTATATGATCTTCAGCAATAATAATCCTTCTATTTGATATAGCACTTTTCACATTGGGAAGATGTCTCAAAGCCTTTACAGGCAAATGTGGCAGCTATCAATTTGCACACAGCAATGTCCCACAAACAGTCACAAATTAAGTGAACAATTTTATTTGGGGGAATTGTTAGCCAGGGTATTGGAAGAAAGTTCTCTTTTCCAATAGTACTATGGGATCTTTCATGTGAAGTGAAGAAACAGAAATTTCACCTGAAGGACAACAACAACAATAAAATTACATGTGTATAGCGCCTTTCACGTTGGAAGGATGTCCCAATGATATGGAGCTATCAAGAATCAGAGTTCATAGTGTATTATAGGAGTCCTGTAGTTCAGTGGTCAGAGCACTTGGCTTGCAAATGAGAGACCTGGGTTCAATTCCCAGCAGGGTGAAACCTTTGGCAAGTTTCCTTTCTCCACATGCCAGATAATAATCTCTCTCAAAAAAATAATTTGGTCACTCAATCCACAACTGTTTGTGAGATACCACTGTTTACAACCGACTGCCACAATTGGCTGCCGACTTGAAAAGTGCTATATCAAATGCAAGGATTATTATTGTTATATTACAGAGTTATAGCTATTTACATTGTAAATAAGTTCATTAATTTCACTGAACTATGGCCAGATTTAAATTAAACAAATACTTTTCTCCAACTCCAGATTGGTTACATTGAAAAATCATCTTTTGGATAATGTACTCAATTTAATAGGCTTGCTCCTGGTGTTTCTTGCTGTTGGACTCATAAAGTGGAAAGAGGGCACAACCAGAAGATGCGTAATAATAATAATAATCCTTGCATTTGATATAGCGCTTTTCACGTCGGGAGGATGTCCCAAAGCGCTTCACAGAACACACTGTAAAGTGAATTGACTGTATATGTGTGGGCGAACGCGGCAGCCAATTGCGCACAGCAGTGTCCCACAACAGTCGTAGATTGAAAATGACCAATTTATTATTGTTTTGTTTTGGAGGGATTGTTATTAGGCTCTGTGTGGAGTAAGGAAACTTGCCCAAGGTTTCGCCCTGCCTGGAATTGAACTCGGGTCTCTCGCTTGCAAAGCGAGTGCTCTAACCACTGAGCTACAGGACTCTACAATAATAATCCTTGCATTTGACATAGCGCTTTTCACATTGGGAGGACGTCCCAAAGCGCTTCACAGAACACACTGTAAAGTGAATTGATTGTATATTTGTGGGCGAACGCGGCAGCCAATTGCGCACAACAATGTCCCACAAACAGTCGTAGATTGAAAATGACCAATTTATTATTGTTTTGTTTTGGTTTTGGAGGGATTATTATTAGGCTCTGTGTGGAGTAAGGAAACTTGCCCAAGGTTTCGCCCTCTGCCTGGAATTGAACTCAGGTCTCTCACTTGCAAAGCGAGTACTCTAACCACTGAGCTACAGGACTCCAAAGGAGGACTGAGCACTGAGCTACAGGACACCCTTTGTGTTTCAAAATAAGACTCGACTGCAATTTTTGTCTAATAGTTGGGTACAAAAAACACTAATAATAATTGGTCATTTTCAATCCATGACTGTATGTGGGACACTGCAGTGCGCAGTTGGCTGCTGCTTTCGCCCACAAATATACAGTCAATTTACTTTACAGTATATTCTGTGAAGTGCTTTGGGACGTCTAGAAGACATGAAAAGCGCTATATCAAATGCAAGGATTATTATTATTATTAATGAGTGGTCCAATGTGTTCAATGTATCGCTCTCACTGTACAAAACTAAACCTTAGAAAACCTACACATGCAGGAAAACACACATAAGTCTGATCTGTATAGCAACAACAACAACACGATTATATTTGTATTGTGCCTTTCACGTTGGGAGGACATCCCAAGGCGCTGGACAGTGTACAGCATTTCAGACCTGAACTGGGATCCAGGAGGGAGAATGGAGGGGAGGGGAAGGGGGTTGACCGATGGCACGGTAGAAGAGGAGAGTTTTGAGGCGGGACTTGAAAGAGGCGGGGGCGAGGCGGAGTGATTGGGGGGGGATGGAATCCCAGAGGTTGGGGTAGAGTGGCTGAAGGCTCTCCCGCCAGTGGTGGGGGGCGAGTGGGTATAAATCATGTAATCATTTCAGTCCTACGTACATCTGCCTAAGAGTCTATAGTCCATCCAAGTTTGCCATAACTCATACTTTGCGTAAGTCATATTGAAGGTAATAGTCCTGGAGTCCTGTAGCTCAGTGGTTAGAGCACTCGCTTTGCAAGTGAGAGACCTGAGTTCAATTCCAGGCAGAGGGCGAAACCTTGGGCAAGTTTCCTTACTCCACACAGAGCCTAATAATAATCCCTCCAAAAAAAACCCAAAACAATAATTAAATTGGTCATTTTCAATCTACGACTGTTTGTGGGACATTGCTGTGCGCAATTGGCTGCCGCGTTCGCCCACAAATATACAGTCAATTCACTTTACAGTCTGTTCTGTGAAGCGCTTTGGGACGTCCTCCTGACGTGAAAAGCGCTATATCAAATGCAAGGATTATTATTATTATTATTATTAAGGTATGGGTCTCAACTCGTACGACTTAAGTGAGGTTAACCCTATAACAACACACAGGAGGTAGGGGTGCCATTCAATTAAAAGAAAAGACACCACGTAGCCAAAGCCTTAGAAGAGCACACGATCCGATCTTGGGAAAGGTTATCCTCATCAGACTTTGTTGCTTTTCAAGTTTTCCTCCAACCACTGTGCAGTTAGAGGGCGGAAACCATTGCGAGGGTTTGGCAAAGATTTCTCTCGAGTCGAGACCTACTGCTGTTGGGACCGGTCTTGTGGGCAGAGAGTGGGGGGACATCACCAGCGTCTCTCTTTTATTTTTGCTCTGTGACTCCTCACTGACCACTTTTCCGGGTTTGTGCCTCTTACGAGTAAAACCCACGACCTCCCCCCCCCCCCCCCATCCCTCCCTCCCTCTCCCTCTCTCCCTCTCCGCCCTCCTTCCTTATTAGGGGATCATTTCCACCTCCGATCCTATTGTTTTTAAGGCGTTCCTCCAACGCGAACTCGTCGATCGCAGAAGGTCGAAGCACTTCTCTCGGATCTTATCGCCACTTTCTCACACACACAAACACACACACAAACACATAGATATATATATATATATATATATATCCACGGATTAAAGATCGAATCCTTTTTCAAGATGAGCGCTGAGGATTCGGACGAAGATCATTTGGAATTGGAAGAATTCCCCGAGGACTGTGAGTAACTAATCGGCAGAGCCTGGGCTCGGGGTGGGGTGGGGGTGGGGGGGGGGGTGTGGGGGGGGGGGTGGGGGGGTGTGGGGTTGTGGGGGAGGGGGTGGGGGGGTGTGGGTGGGGGGGGTGGGGGGGTGTGGGGGGGGGGGTGTGGGTGGGGGGGGGGTGTGGGGGGTGTGGGGTGTGGGGTTTGTGGGGAGGGGGTGTGGGGGGTGTGGGTGGGGGGCGATTCCTTGGGACTCGGATCCAGTTGGGTTTCGGGTGTTTTCCGGATCAAACTTTTGACTTTTAACTTTTTTTTAAAAAAAAAGAGAAAACGATTTCAAAACGTGGTCGTGGAGAGGAGCGGCCGTGGGGTTTAGGGGCTTCATCTCGAGTTCAGATCTAAAGCGACTCTCAAACAAGGTGTTGGGGTGGGGAAGTCCTGGCAAAGGGACTACTGCAACTCTCTTTAAGAGTTAGGAGTCAGGATCATCACAGTGAGACCATGTGAAGCTCTGACTTGTAACTCATCCTATAGGAAAATGCAGCAAACCAGGTTTATGGACCTGACAGTAATATAATAATAATAATAATAATAATCCTTGCATTTGATATAGCGCTTTTCACGTCGGGAGGACGTCCCAAAGCGCTTCACAGAACACACTGTAAAGTGAATTGACTGTATATTTGTGGGCGAACGCGGCATCCAATTGCGCTCAGCAATGTCCCACAAACAGTCGTAGATTGAAAATGACCAATTTATTATTGTTTTTGGTTTTGGAGGGATTATTATTAGGCTCTGTGTGGAGTAAGGAAACTTGCCCAAGGTTTCGCCCTCTGCCTGGAATTGAACTCAGGTCTCTCACTTGCAAAGCGAGTGCTCTAACCACTGAGCTACAGGACTCCACAGTGCAGAGTGAGTGACTGTGATTCAGCCCCAGGGCTCAAGGTGGTACCCCACCTTTTATTGTGCCAGCACTTGGCTTTTTTGCTTTGAACCCACAGGTTTTGGGGTTGACAGGCGACTTCTTGTGTTTTGGAAAACAAAGAATGCGAACGAGGTGCAGTTCAGAGATTCTCGCCTGAGGAAGTGGTTCATCTCAAATTAATTATTGTGAATTCAAAATACTAGGGATTTGGTGGTGAGGCGAAGGGGAATTTCACCGAGGTATAGATTTGCTCTGTTTTCATTGCATTTCAGAGCTTTCGGTCAGAATTTCGAAGGTGTTCCTTATTTTGTAGTTCTTAAAAAGAAGAACTTCAAAATCTTCAAAATTGAGGCAGTATTTAAGAATTTGCCAATTCTGGATGCTCTAAAATCTAGACCAAGGTGACATTTCTACCCCACTGTGCTTTGAAGGTTATTATGTGAAAGCTTTATTTGTAAACCGGTTGACACCGAGGTTTGGAAACTGGAACCGGAAAACTAAGATACACATTGTGGAAAATTTACATTGCAGAGAGCCATTTTATTTGAACAATAGAGCCCACTCCACTTCACCAACTGAGGAAAGAGGATGTCAAGAGAGTACCTCCTGTATTATTCCTAGAAAAGATTGAACTTAGTGGAGATAAAAGCTACTGACAAACTCAGTTTAGGCACCAAAATGTATAATTTTTGATTCCATGCATATTTATCCTAGAAGTTGGTTAAGAGGGGCAAAACCTTTTTTTATGCGGAACACTCACAGTCAACAAAGAAAAAAGTTTTTATCCTGATATCCTGAGTCAGATTCAAACCCAAGCGCTAGAGTTGAGTGAAAAGCGTGGTTTCCTACTGCACAAACTGCTCCTCTTAGGACAGTTAGCAATTTGTTTAACCTTTTTTTTAACCAGAAAATGTATGTGATAAACAAAATAATTACTTCTTGCTGAGAGCCCAAATGCAGAATTAGCAACTGCCATTCCAAACAAAGCAGTTTAACATCAAAAGGAAGAGAACTGAAACTTCCATGGCAATGGTGCAAAAATACACATAAATAAGGAAGTAGAAGTCTTTTTTGGCCCATCAAGCCCATTTCTTTCCCATCGTGTTGCAGAACCTTGTCCTTTCAACTCTACCTGACTCATTTACAACAACAAGATTCCATTTATTGAGCGCCTTTCACGTCGGGAGGACGTCCCAAGGCGCTGTACAGTTGGGTCAGGACCCGAGCATTGGGGGGGGGGGGAAATGGTCAGGGTGAGGGGAGGGAAGGGAGGGAGCGAGGAGTGGGTAGAGAGTCGAGAGGGGAGCTGAAGGCACGGTCAAAGAGAAAGGTCTTGAGACCGACCTTGAAGGAGGAAAGGGAGGAGGCGGCGAAGGCACTGGGGGATAGAGTTCCAGAGCCTAGGGGCTGAGAGACTGAAGGCCCGGCCACCGATGGTAGGGCGGTTGGGGCGGGGGATGTGGAGCAGACCGGAGCCAGAGGAACGGAGGGTACGGGCGGGTAGGTAGGGGGATAGTAGGTCGGAGAGGTAGGAGGGAGCAAGGCCGTGAATGGCCTTGTAGGTGAGGGTGAGGATCTTGAATTCGATCCTCTGGGGGATGGGGAGCCAGTGGAGGCGAGCGAGGGTGGGAGTGATGTGTTCCCAAAGCCTGGTGCGGGACAGTACACGAGCTGCAGAGTTCTGAATTTAGTGTCATGAATGGAAGCTGTCTGATATTTTTTGGTAACATGCTATGGTAACAAAACAAATTCTGGATTATCTATACAGGCATAGAGTTTACATTGTTTCAAACTAAGCGAATTGTTTTGCACAGTTAATATTTCCATGGTCTTGATATTCAGAACCCATAACGAACTTCTGTAACCTGCTGATATTTCAGTGAAGTACTGGGGTGTGCTGCATTGTTGGAGGTGCTGTCCTTAGCGTGAGACTTCATCCCAAAGTCCCATCTGTCTATTCAGATGGATGTTAAAGATCCCACGGTACCATTTATAAAGAGAAAGGAATTTCTTCCAGTGTCCTGGTCAGCAACCCCCCCAATACAATTGGACATTCACTTCAGGGCTGTTTGTGGGACATTGCTGTGTGCTATTTGGCTGCCACATTCAATCACAAAATACACAATCATTCCACTTTACAGTATATCCTGTGAAGCACATTGAGACGTCCTCCTGATGTGAAAGGTGTGAAAGTAAACACCCAATAACTTGATCCTGGCTTAACTTTTCACTTAAGTCATCATGCTGTCAATATCCCAGTCACATTTATTAATGTACTAGCTGTACCTATTGCAGCTACACTTGCAACCAATTTAATTTAATTGGCCTTCTCTCTTTTGTCTGACATTTTTATTTGTCCTTTAGAGGCTTGATCTTTGCTTCTTAGGCATCTTTATCCCTTAAGATTAAAAAAATGTGCTATTGAACTTGTTACCATTTCTTGTTCACATATTTGCACACATATCCTTTTGGGAAGACTCCTGTGGGAGGACTCCTATTGGGAGGAATCGTCGAGAAGACTCCTGGTTGGGAGGACTCCTGACACACAGCCAGACATTTTGTCTTTAATAGTATAAGATGTATCTTTCTAGAAGGTGTGTGACCTCTGTCGCTACTTTATTGCAGAGTACCATGCATACCTTTTTGAGGGCTTAATTAAAGCATTTTTTAATGTAGCTCATCAACAATAGGAGATCCCCGAAAAACTCCTATCCATGACACTCCCTAATGCAAGACCTTTCCGATGAGGTATAAATTGTGTCTCTACGTCAATCAGTTATTGTGTTCTTGGCAGGCAGGCAGACAGACAGACAGACAGATAGTTCGTCTTTATTAGTATAGATGTATACATGTGGCTTACTTGCCATTCCGGATAACTTGCCATTTTTTCCCTTGGAGTGACGAGTTCTCGGCAGTTTACAGTGTATCAAATGTTATCATACGCTTGTCAACAATCCTCCAAATAAAATTGGTCACTCACTCCATAGCTGTTTGTGGGACATCACTGTGTGCAATTGTGCTACCGCATTTGCCTACAAAACACACAGTCACTCCATTTCATAGTAAATCCTGTGAAGCACTTTGAGACATCCTTCCGATGTAAAAAGTCGCTATAACCACATGCAAGGATTATTATTATTATTGTCCTTTGCAACCTTTCATGCTTTAAAAATTTGTTTCTCATATGTTTTTTAAAAACACCATCCTACATCACTACAAAAGATATCTGTACAGTGTCCAAAAAAATTAGATTGAAAATACATAATCACTCAGACAATATTGTAGTAGAATCTGATTAGGGTTAGCTTTTTATAGATACTTATGAAGTTAAAAAAGTCACTGCGTTTCAATTAATCTTGTTTTGTGGCCATCAAGAGAAAAACTGGACACACCTTGTTCTGCCTCCAAACTGTCAAGCTGCCAATAATTTCTGGTAGGCTTCCAAACATAATACAGTATCTGGATGATTGTTATACAACCTCAAGGGATAGGGCTGGAACACAATTTAGCAAACAAAAGCTTGGTCCTGGATCAATCCGGTAAGATTCTGCAGGTCAGTACAGTTCTGTGATATAGGTTCAGATCCATTCCTAATTAGTTCTTTATTATAATAATCATCCTAGAATTTGTTATAGCACTTTTTAATTGTCCGCACAGACTATAAGATTCCAAGTCCCGACATGTGGCTTAAACCCACAACTTTCTGACTCAGAGCCAAGAGTGCCACCACTGAGCCAGGCTGACAAACAAAATAAGTAAAACCAAAATATGTGTCTGATCTCCATGTATATCCAGTATAGTTATAAAATATAAGTCCTGGTTTAATTTATGAAACAATCTTTATATAAATGTAAAGAGTGGAAGTCTGTTTCTAGCAAGTGTCTAATAAAAATAGGAAGTTTTGTGTTCTATGTTAAGCATGTTGTTGTGTAGTCAATACCTTCAATCCACCATTGTAACTGGAAATCTCATAGCAGGCTACACATCTGTTAGAGATTAGCCAGTGAAATTATCGGGACCTAAATTCTTTTAAATTGATCCCTAACTGTTCTATTATTTTAAACCTACATATTACATTTCCACATCAATTTGTACTTGTTGGACACTTTATATTTACTCCTTGTTTGCCTTTGAAAATTGTGGGAAATTACTGATGAGGCGGTGTCATTTGTTTTTTTTCAAGCCACAGCTTGTGAAAAAAAATCTGTTTTGTTGTACTAACTGGCGTATTCTGCAATTGACAGAATTCTCCGGGTACTTGTATGGAAAGTTTGATTCCGTTAGTCATATGACTCCTTGGCTTCACAAAGAATGTGTTTTTGTGGAAGTAATGATTTCCATATTGCTGGAAATACTGACAAAATAGCGAATCTTTTTTGCGGTTGTGCGATGAATTAAATCTACTGTGATTCACCAAGTTTAACTCTTTGAGTTCCTCCATTGCCACAGTGACATACTTTTGGTTCTGTTCAGATAGGCTACTGTCAAAACTTCCTTGGGAGATATTGGAAGTGTATCTTGAGAGCAAATTCCAAAGGAAACTGGATAGCTATGTAACAGAGAAACTGATTAAAGAGTGTGAGAAACAGAATAATACAGGATTTTTTTTATTTTTGCAACAGCCAAATGCAGTGCAGTAGTCCTTTCCAGCTTGAACAATGCAATTTCTTACTCAACAAATATTTGTAGATCCACCCAAGAAATACTGCAGAGGATTATTCCCCTTCTCGGTTTGAATACCACACATTGTTGCATTTAATGTCTAGCCCCCTACACATGCGATAAGCTGTATGCACAGATAAGACTTGGATTCATAGAATCATACAGCACAAAAAGAGGCCATTCGGCCCATCGAGTTTATGCCAGCTCTTTGAATAGAGCAATTGATGTCAGTCCCATTCCCCAGCCCTTTCCCCATAACCCTGCAAACCCGTCCTCAAATACCCATCCACCGCGTTTTTAAAAGTAGTTATTGAATTGGCCTCGACTGCCCTTTCAGGCAATGTGTTCCAGATTCGAACAAATCGCTGCGTGAAAAAATGTCTTCTCACCTCTCCTCTGCTTCTTTTAGAGACTATTTTGAATCTGTGACCTCGAGTCAGCAACACACCCACCAGTGGAAACAGTTTTTCCCTTTCTAACCTATCAAATCCCCTCATGATTTTGAAGACCTCTATTAAGTCTCCTCGTAACCTTCTCTGCTCCAATGAGAATAATCCCAGCCTCTCTAGCCTTTCCTCATAATCAAGGTCTCTCATTCCTGGTACCATCCTCGTAAATCTCCTCTGCACCCTTTCCAGTGCCTTAACATCCTTCCTATAGTGTGGTGCCCAGAACTGGGCGCAGTATTCTAACTGAGGCCTAACCAGTGTTATATATAGATTAATCATAACCTCCTGACTCTTGTACTCTATGTCCCTATTTATAAAACCTAGTATCCCATTTGCGCTTTTTACAGCTTTATCTACCTGTCCTGCCACCTTCAAGGATTCATTTACTTGCACCCTCAGGTCTCTCTGTTCTTTTACCCCCCTTAAGATTGTATTACCAGCTTGTATTGCCTCCCCTCATTCTTTCTACCAAAATGCATTACCTCGCATTTCTCCACATTGAAATTCATCTGCCATGTGTCTGCCCATTTTACCATTCTATCTATGTCTTCCTGCAGTTGGCTACTATTCTTCTCACTGTTTACTACCCTACCTAACTTTGTGTCATCTGCAAACTTGGAAATGGTACTTGCTATACCCAAGTCCAGATCATTTATGTATATTAAGAAGAGCAGTGGTCCTAATATCGATCCCTGAGGGACGCCACTGTACACTCCAGTCAGAAAAGCAGCAGTTCACCACAACTCTCTGCTTTCTGTCTCCCAGCCAATTCTGGATCCATGCTGCCACTTTCCCTTTTATACTTTGGGCTTCTATTTTTCTTACAAGTCTTTCATGTGGCACTTTGTCAAATGCCTTTTGAAAGTCCATATAAACTACATCAACTGCACTACTTTTATCCACCCTCTCCGTTACCTCATCGAAAAATTCTATTAGATTTGTTAGACAAGATTTGCCTTTAACAAATCCATGTTGGCTGTCCTTAATTAACCCATATTCTTCTAAGTGAAGATTTATTCTGTCCCGGATTATAGTCTGCAGGAGTTTCCCCACTACTGATGTTAGGCTGACTGGCCTGTAGTTCCCAGAAGGTTTGTACTTCTGCCCCATTTTATACAGGGGAGTCACATCGGCCACTCTCCAGTCCTCTGGCACCACTCCTGTGTCCAACGAAGATTGAAAAATTGTAGCCAAAGCCTCCACTATTTGTACCCGTGCCTCCCATAGTAATCTTGGTTGCATCCCGTCCGGACTGGGCGACTTATCTACCTTCAGCGCAGTCAACCTTTTCAGTACTTCCTCTTTGTTTATACTTATCCTATCCATTCCCTCTAACCTCTCCTCCGATACTGCGGCATTTGGTGCATCCACTTCTTTTGTGAAGACAGATGCAAAGTACTCATTCAGCACATCAGCCATGCCCTCTGCCTCCACAATAAGATTTCCCCCTTGGTACTTAATTGGCCCCACCCTACCTTTGACTAGCCTTTGTTTCTTGATATGTTTGTAAAATATTTTAGAATTCTCTTTAATGTTACCCGCTAACCTTTTTTCGTATAATCTTCACACTGTAGAAGGGGAGTTTTTTTGGAGAATGGATATTGCACTAAAGCAGGAACATATTTAATTATTTCCTGCTTAGTCACATAGACATAACATTTGCCTATTAAGTAATATAAAAAAAGGCTAAGTCAAATGCAAAGAATGGTTTCCCTCGGGCAGAGCTGGCAGTTTGTCTGTAAAGCGACAGAACAAATGTTTTTCCACTGGTAGACCTCCGTCTTATTCCTCCAGCTCATCTCAAAGGCCCCTCCATTTAATTTCTAGTGGTGGACATACATAGTGATATCTTGAAATGAGTCTAAATTAGACAATTTTCCAAAGACTCTGCCTCCACATTAATCAATCACAGCAGAAAACACTCAAGGTTTGCTTCCTTTGTGGATTTAAAGGACCCATGTCAGTATGGTACATTTCATATCACTAATAAGTAGAGAGCTTGCTAATGGAATTGGTAATTCAACAATCATATCCGCCACCACTACTTCAGCATTCAGTGTGTTAGTCATACCTATGACTTTTCCAGTGACCGGTCAGAAAAACATCAATTGGACTAATGCATACTTTATACTCCTAGGTTTAACAAATCATAAAATAGACTGATATTTTTTATGATGATTTCTTAAATGTTTTCTTTAGTATTAATAAAAGTGGCACAGAAACTGGGAAAAGAATAACTTGACCCCAAATCTTGACAGAAAGTGATACAGCTACGTATTTCAATGCAAATCCTTTGGGATCTATTATGCATAAGCACATATGTGCAGAGGGAGGTACAGATGTTATATTGTAATACAATATGCAATTGATCTTGACACCAGGAACCTGGATCATATTGTATTCAATAAAGATGCACTTGAAATATATTTATATCTCTGCACTTAGGATGACTTTTCCTAAGCAGTTCTGTTTAAAAGCAATTTTTAAAAAAAAATCACTGAAAATATTGAGAATAGCAGCCATTGTCAGCAGCTCAGGAAAACTGAGTTAAATCTTGCAGCCACAGGCCCCTGGGCAGCTGAGAGGCACTGTCCTTCAATGGAGTAAAACACAGAATTACGGAACTATAGTTTGTGGTTTTACATGTGTGGGTTCCCATATGATGAATTTGTAATTTATCCTAGCTTCCGGATAGATTCTTGAGCACTGGCATCTCACTGTCTTCAAAATGCACTCTGTAAAAACAGGTCTGAAGAATCTACTTGCCTCAGTTTCCAAGGTGCCAATATCTTGCAACATTATGATAGTTTCAGAAATGTTATATCTGAGGAATCATATTTCACTGATGTGTAAGGTACAAGTGGGTGGCCTATAAGACATTAACCTTTCTAAGTACAAAGTTACACTTAAGTTAGAAGAAGCCACTCTAAGAGTTATGCTAACCTATTTGTTTTGCTGGCTTCATTTTTGCTAGGCTATACAATTCAAAAGCAAGCGGGATTTGTAAGTGAATTAGAGAAAGTTTCAAAGTCAAAAGACAGAAAAATAGCATGAATATTTAATACAGAATCCTCATAAACATGCAGGAACTCCACTGTGGAACTAGATCATAATGAAGTGGAAATCCTGTGGGTCAGCAGTACATATTTAATGATTATCAGAAGGAGTCTCATTTCACAAGAGATCATAAGCCATGTAAATCACATTTTTTTAAAAATAATTGCGGACAGATTGTCGAACATCAAAAGATCTATACTTATAATAAAAATCTTGCATTTGATATCGCATTTTATCATGTCATCAAGACATCCTAAAACACGATACAGGATATAGATCACAGGATATGTTGAAAGTGGTATGACTGTGCGTATCTTGTGGGCGAATGTTATATCTGTGTGACTAAGCAGGAAATAATTAAATATGTTCCTGCTTTAGTGCAACATCCGTTCTCCAAAAAAATACTCCCCTTCTACAGTGTGAAAAATGTTCTCTTGTAAACCAAAACCTTTGAACATAGCCCTGTTCAATATTCTAAAATATATCATTATAATCATTACAACTTTCAAAATATTGAGTGTTACCAATTATTTTAAGTAATCAATATGTCAGATATACTGCTAGATATTATAACAGTTACAGAAATTTGTAATGAAGGTTAATTTCACAGAACTACTTTGTTTCAGCTTGTTTTATGTAGTATTTCATATAGACACCTTCTCCACATTTGGCTGAAAACACAGACGGGCTTGAAATCAGAGAGGGAAGGAGAAAGGGAGAGAGATTTCAGGAGAGTTTCAGATGGAGGAGTCAAAGTGGCTGAAGACCAATTTGCCAGTGGCAGGGAGGAGTTTGTGTAGAATGGGGCTGGGGGTGACTTGTGTGGGAAATGTTGAACCTGGAGATGACAAAGGCTTAGATGAGGATTTTGACTGTGTTGGGGGTAAGGTAGTGACATAGATGGGCGACATAATGAAGATGGAAGAAAGTGGACTTGGTCATAGACTTGGTCAGATGAAAAGATTGAAGGAGAGTTGAGGGTTGAAAATATTGCAGAGGTTCTGCGCAGGCTCACGGGAAACAATCAGGAAGGTTGAAACAGTTAGCACTTGACATGAGGAGTTTGTGGTAGCCAAGCAGTATAACCTCAATTTTGTTGACGTTAAGTTGGAAAAGTTATGGCTCATTCAGCATTTGATGTCTGACAGGCAATCTGTCAGAACAGCAATGATTGTGGATGCAGTACCAGGCATTTAATGAATTAAAAAAGCTAGCAAAAACTTCGCAACAGTCTGAACATTGTGTTAGAGTATCTATAATGTCAAAATTTATCAACTCTTCTCATAATAATTAAGTTCTCTAGCTACAATAGAACTAATTATATGCAATTGTGGTATCATGTAGCTTTAAGCAACAGCATTATAGATTATCTAATCCAGTCAGACTAAACCATGGCAGATATATGTGTTTGCTCAATCTTTATCTGATCCATAAAACGACTGCTGTAGGAAGATTAGTGGAGTCCTGTACCTTAGTGGTTAGAGCACTTGCCTCACAAGCGAGAAACCTGGATTCGATTCCCAGACAGGGCGAAACCTTGGGCAAGTTTCCTTATTCCACACGCCTGATAATAATTCCTCAAGAAAAAAAACTATAATAAATTGGTCACTTCAATCCACGATTGCTTGTGGGACACTGCTGTGGGCAATTGGCTGCCGCATTTCGCCCACAAATATCCAATCAATTCACTTTACAATATATTCTGTGAAGCGCTTTGAGACTTCTAGAAGATGTAAAAAGCACTATATCAAATGCAAGGATTATTATTATCATTAATTATTAAAATTATACTTTTATTGGGAAGCTTTTATTCTGCTTACCATTATATTCAAAACAATCTCAGATTGTGAAACTGCAATATGCTTTCATTCATATCCAGAAAGTAATGTATTGAAATGAAAATCAAATGTAACCTCGCTTGTATTTGCTAGACTTGAACACCATGCCAACTGTTTAAAGCTGAGCCAAGGACTCGCACTCTCGTCTCAGCATTGGAAACCACTATACTTCATATGTTTTCATTGTTTCTATCACTTACTACCTCCATTCTCTGCTGAATTGTTGTATTAAAACATCAAAAATAAATATACTGAATATGATAGTATTTTGTGAAAAGAATACAAATAATACTGTATACATTTTAATATGGCCACAGTGGTAATGAAATCAAGTTTATTTTTAAACGTTTCCCAGGGCCTTAAGAATGGGGAACTACTTAGCTCAGTATTGGCTTACTTCAACAAAATGCAGACATTTAAAACCTAAGCTTGGTGTTGACCAGTAGGTTTTAGTGGATTTAACTTATTTTTTCAGCCATGTTAGTGTGCTGCTCTCGCCTCAATCCTTCACCTGCTTCTCAATATATAAAAGAAAGGGATCAGAGGTGCTGAGACAGAAGGGTGAATAATTGATAATGGATGATAGCAGCAGGAAGTTATACCATACTTATACCCAATTGCCCAGTACTGTATTGTCGGCCAAGATATCAATCCAAGTGTTCTGTTTACACTGGAAGAAGCAGCCTAGTTGCCAGATGTATTTAAACTCCATTTGCCACTAAAATGCAATGTCGATTTCGAATTCCCAAACCAAAATGTGCTGGAATTTCAATTAATTTGGAAAAATCTTGTTTACCAAATTCAAACCTTTCCAATAATGTCTATTCAGCTGTATACAGCAAATTATGTGTAGACCAACTAGCTGTTGGGGTTTTGTAGGCTGGTTTCAGCAGTATTTTCAAGCTAGTTCAAGTTGCAGGGATTGACAGAAGTAAACACAGTTTTAAATTACTTTCTCTTGATGGTAATAAAATGCAAAATTTGTTCATGTAGGAGAGATATTCCACTTGGATCCATTTTCTTTTCATTTCAGGTTGTCCATAATTTGATAAATAAGGTTAACTTTGAAGCTGATTTTCTGCAGTTAAAAGAATTTACACAGAAATCCAGCTCACTCTCTACTTCATTTGATACTTGAGATTTGTTTTGGAGGAAGTGATGGGAGGATTCATTGTGGTCTCATTTGTCTCACCTCCATCATTTATAATATGCCATTAAAGAGGCATTTACCTACAAAATACGCAGTTACTGCACTTTAGAGTCAATGGGAAAGATGTTGCAGTATATCAAAACAAATGCAAGAATTATTATTATTTTATCATCTTGAATGCATTAGCAGTTTTCGCTCTGCCGTTTGGTTTTGCAAACAGTATTTCTGCCTTCCTTAGGTTCTGCCCTGTTCTGTGTATCTGCTGAGAGGCACAGCCTGATCAGGAGATCTAGTTCATAGAGATTTCTGTTGGGCAGCTCTGGAGGTGTGGGAGAGTGACTGACTTACTCATGTAGTTAGCACCACATAACCTGACAATGTGGCTCCTATGATGCATTCTCTCTCATTCAGAAAAACAAAAGTACAACAAGGAGAATAAAGTAATCCTTTTTAAGAGAGGTAGTGTTAGTGCAGTGACTGTGTATTTTATAGGTAAATGCCTCTTTAATAAATGATGGAGATGAGCACTACAAATGAGACCATAATGAATCCTCCCACCCCTTCCTCAAAAAAAATCTCAAGCAACATATTAAGCGGAATGAGAGCCAGTTTGTAAGGAAGGGTGGAATGTGCATGAGTCCAATGACATCTGATTTCAATTACTGCTATTAAAAAGGATCTTGTGCAGTTTATTGTTCTGCAGTATGGATTGGAACCAGTCGAACATAGCTGGACGGGGGTGGTGTGGTGTTACCATTAAAGATAGATAATAAAACCCCATTCCCTGAATCAAGAGGGTAAGCTTTAGAATGTCAGCAGATCCAGGGGAGTTATGTTGCCCTGGGCTGGGTTTTTTTCCCTCTTTGGCTCATGTATTGTAATACTGAAATAAAAACAAATATTACAGTAATAAATGCAGTTCACTGTCTGGAATAGTTTTCTTTTGTAATAATCATCAAACTTGAATGCAGTATTAACCTTACCTTCATTCATTCAATTTTCTTCTGAAACAAAATGTTCTAAACAGCTTTTCAAACCTTCCATGGCCTTGTTCTGCCTTCCTCTACAACCTCAGACCTAGCCACACTCAGCTAAGAGTGGCTTGCTTCGTATCCAACACTCGATTCCCCCACATAATCAATGGGGTGAGCTTTCAGTCATTCTGCCCTGCTCTCTGGAGTTCCATCTCAGGGTCCCACTGCCTCACCGCCCCACCTCCCGCCTTTAAAGCCTACCTCGGGTCCTATCTTTTCACTCCATCCTTACTCAGCTCCTCCCCAGGAGGATAAGAGTGAGTGTTAAATTACTTCTATAGTACATGTCACTGCTATGATTGCTTGCCTGAATAGAAAGTCTGGTGTTTCACAGCTGAAGAGATTTATCACAGTTTACGTTAACCAACATATTTGAATATTTATTTCTTCTCTTAAGTTTTTTGTATTTGAAACACAAATAATTTATTAGGAATGCATTATACACATTATTTTAAAAAAAACTTTTTTTATTCTCAGTGGACAACGACTTTTGCCAACAAGTGTGTGTTCCCAACTATGGAACCATGCAGGGTGAACAAGCGGAAACAGCGATTCAAATGGTAAGTCAGTGAACCATTGGAATAGTGCTGCATAGAAACATTAACAAAATGCTCGATTTCAGGGATATATTTTAGTATAGAATTGCTTGTAAACTAGTGCACAGCAGTTCGAAAAATCTGTGTATTTTTATTGATGCTAAACTGTTAAATATTAGGCAGTGACTGTTTCCCTTTACCAATCGACAATTTGCATGTTGTCTCAGTGTGGTAATGTCTGTTCCTAGTTCAATAAACATGAAGAACTCCAATAAGATCACTGCTCAACTTATCAAAGCAAATGTTAAGTTTAACAAGTTTTTAGTAGGTTAAGAAGTATTAACCAGTCTGATAACAGGGCTGCAATTTTCCAATCTACAGAAGGAAAGAGCAGTCTTATCAGAGCTAGTAATACACTTTTCCACCAGCTGAGCAAGTTTATCCTTGGGCTGAGGAAGTCTTTAGTGGGTGAGACATGGTAGAAATATGGAATTAATGTAGAATTAAAAGGGTTTTAGAATAAATTGTAAACGAAATTATGCCCTTGCCACATGGGTAACTTTTGTACCTCCTACTTCATACATTGTTTATGGATGGAGACAAAAGAAAATGACCAGTACAATATTGTATTTACATTTTTGATCGGTAGAGATATCTTCACCGGTATATAGCCATTCATGAGAATGTTCACCTTAATCACGGTTGTATCTTGCCAAAGGTGATCTGCGTGATCTTAAGGGAGTTCTATTTCATCAATATTTATTATCCTAATCTACTAATTCCACACATAACGCTTCAATTAATAGGCAGCACATAATTGTTTTTCACTAATATTTTAATCAAAGGCCTTGTTGAATGTTTCTAACACCTTCCTCCTGGTACCTTTAACAGGGCCCATATTCTAAAGAGTCAACATACTTAGTTGGTGCAAACTCTGGGGTAAGATGGTACTATATGCACATAGTTGACTTTAGTTAACAAACTTAGTTACATATTTGGCCTCTTAGAAGCCTTTTGATAGGAGTTTCTGGGGAACTGCCTAATTGGTTGTGAATCGAGTTACGAGCATTTATTCCAATGCATTATGCAATTGCCAAGAAAGACTGTAGATCTTTGACAAAGCAAAATGCCTTATTCTCTTGTGCAAAACACCTAAGATCACAAATATCTGTCCTAGTAATTGAAACCGGAAGAGCATATAGCTTAGAACTTATAGATCTTATAGGCTTATAGCATAGTTAGATTATTTCTACATTTCAGAATTTATGTAGTTTTGTCTAATTGTGATGGATTACTTCAGTAAAGACTGTATTCTTCTCCTCTCCCGGTATATTTACATCTATGTAATAGCTGTCATACTAACAAAAACTCTTTTTGACATTTCTAGTAGAGGAGATGGTATCTGAATCTTTTTCTCTTTCTGCCTTAAGATACATTTTAAACAAACTCTAGATTTTTTGTTTGATTTGGAATGAGATTTACCTGATATCAGCAGCACATAAAGTAGCAGGTTACACTACTACATTCCGTATTTGGCAAGAACAGGTATATTTTGACTGACATTAATACTCACCATGGGAATAGGGTAAAAAGGGATGAGCAACAAATTTAAGGACAATCTTTTTCCATTCCAGAGTCACTTTCATAAACTTCAGTAACTAATGTTATCAGGAGGAGTTACAGTTGTAATTAGATTCATCCTCCAAGGCTAGGTAAGGAAATTCACCCAGGATGTCAGCTTGTTTTCCATACTGGAAATGCATTGGTATGGATGATGCATGAGAACAGAAGTTGCAAATTATTATTCGCATCAGTAAACAAAGGAAAGTCAACAGTGAAAATGTACTTTGTAATTTACAAGTTTAAGTGAAGTTTGCCATAGATTTGTGGGCTCTAGAGACTGATGATTATTTGTACTACAGGATGGAACTTCTTGATATCACACAGTCGTTTGTAAAACCGCAGTGAAGTTGCCAATTTTGGGTAATATGAAGCTAGTCCCTGTGACCCAAACCTCTACTATTTACAATGCCACATGCTTCAGCACTGAGTGGCTTGGAAACAGAGGTTTGTCAAATTGCATGCCACAAAGGCTTTCAGTTGTATATCATACACCAATGAAAATTCATACTATGTGAGCGTATAAATTGGTAGTCTATATCAAAATCGCAAGTTTCTCACATGTTGGGTTAACTGGGTTCAATTCCCGGCAGGGAGAAAGCTTGGGCAAGTTTCCTTACTCCACACGCCTGATGACAATATCTCTCAAGAAAAAAAACAATAATAAAAAAATTGGTCACTTCATTCCATGACTGTGGGACACTGCTGTATGCAATTGGCTGCTGCGTTTCTCCCAAAATTATACAGTCAATTCACTTTACAATATATTCTGTGAAGCACTTTGAGATGTCCAGAAGACATGAAAAGCGCTATGTCAAATCTTAACTCCAGTATTTTAGGAAAAAAAACAATAATTCTTTCTAGCATTAAAGCTTTCACGGAAGCTTTTATGAGGACTCAGAACACAACAGATTTTGCAGGCATATTAATGTTACTTTACCAAAGAATAAAACTCCAAATACTGCAACAATTTACAAAATTCAAAGTGAGTTGTAAAGCTTTCCATGTGTCATAAAGGAAGATTATCAAGTTATCTCTCAGTTGGAACATTGATAGTTATTTCTGATACAGTCTGCATACTTGGCAATTGCTGTGCATTAGGTAATGGTGTTCTGTGGAATATCTGGGAAAGGTAAGTGAGCTAAATCTTGAACGATTAGAATCAATACTGCATTTTGAAGCAATAAAAGCTGTAAGTAGGACATGACCACTTCACTTATTTAATGATTGATACATAGTGCTTATCAGAAGGTTGTTCAGGAGGATTGAATTACCAGTAAAATGCATTGTTACTCTAGCCGATGGTTTAACCATGTATTTAGCATGGAGAGATGTAAACAATCACTACATCCATGAAATATGATGGCTGCCATATTCTACTCCTCACTGAGGAAATTAATCGAGGCCTTAATTTGGAGAGAATGGGCCTCACTAGTGCAACACTCATTAATCCCATGAGTAATGCTACAGTATAATGCTTATTTGCTCTCAGCCTTACCCGTGTAGCACAATACAGGGCCGGGACACTATCAGGATGCACTGCAGAAACAAAGAAATAGATGGGAAATAATAGAAGATGTATTTCCTGCGTTGATCAAAAACTTTCAGAAGAACACTTAATGTTTTCTACTTAAGTGAATTTACTCAAAACTAGTCAAATCTACTGGTTTGTGACAAATGTATCATTTCAATCCTCAACAATTTCAGAAAAGCTCGCATCTATATCTGTGACGTATTAAGAATATAAATGGAGTGAAGTGATTATGAAACTACGCACAATAAAAGCGCACAAATTGTCATCACTGATTCTCAGATAAGACCAGATAAAATTAGCTTTTCAATTCCAATTTTACTGAGATATGAGGAAGGGTGTATGTGCTCGTGACCAAAACAGAACAACACCCACACTAGAAGAATACCAGTTTGACTTCTTTGGAGATAAGTTGTCATTGTGTTTACACTGAATGGTAGCCATTTTCCAATAAATTCCAAACCAAATAATCTAATTGCAATAAATAACAATTTTAAAACTTTCAGCCCTTAGACGTTCTGAACAAATGGCAGTTTGGGGGACTTTGTAAGCTGTATCTGGCCTTATCTCACCTCATGTGATCTGTACTGTAGTTTTTTCAAAAGTGCAATGTGACTGAAAAGATGATTCATTGTTTAAAGAGGCACAATTATTGCTGCTGAGCTGTACAAGCTGTTACACAGAATAAAATGGCACAGCACCTTCTAATACATTTAACAAACTGATTAAAAGCATACGTGCAGTCATATCTGTCATAAATATTTGTCATTTTAACTACCAGTCTGTGTAACAAATGCTTGAGAGCTGAGGCCTGAGTTTTAGGTGCGAACTACAAATGTAAGTTGATACGGTGTTTTGAAGATGGCTAGTTTCAACAAGTATCTTCTTGATTTGGAATCTGTTACAAGTGTGTAGAGGAATACCTGAATGACGTGGTGATGACCTGAATTCAGATGTCATATAAATGCATTCCAACTGCATGAGTCTCACTAACACCGTGGAAAGTGATGTTTGTATAAAACAATGTATTTTCCTGGAGTATGGGCACCGTGAAGTTAGCACTGTTAAAGGGGCAGTCCTAATCTAGTGCTTCACTAATCATATCTGTCATTACTTTCCTCAAACACACTTGAAAAGGCACCATATCTGGAATCTATATACAGCTTGGGGGTCTTCAAAACAATCAGTTTGGAAATGCATTCAAGTGGACTTTCTTTCAAGTGGGCTTCATGTTCGATCTAAAACTGTGTCAAGTTTTGTTGTACTATGGGTGAGCCCAGGTAAACATCCTTTGTCTCTGTGCAGCAGCAGTATGGATTGTGCCTTTTTAATCTTTTGTGTTCTGTATCGTATGTTCCTGACAATCAATCCAGCACTCCAATTACCTCATTACAAGCCTGTGAAGAAATGTAAACATCCCTTCATGATGGACTTCGCCTTTCCCTGTGATATACTGATAAATTCAGAATTTGTCATTTTAGGTACCATTTTGGGTATTGAAACTGTCATTTTACAGACATAATTCTCCAGGCTTGTAACAACTTCAAATTATAACTGCAAGCAAATCTTTTGTATCCTGCTTAATGCAATTAAACTAGATACAGCAACAGCAATTATTAGCTAGATGGGAATTAGAGCTTTTTTTTCTGATTCTTATTACTGAATAAGAAGTGTTCGTATTAAGTTTATGCATGCTGTTGCAGAGGTGGACTTTGCCGCTTCTGGAAATATTTCTGATATAAAATTTCACTCGGGTCACAGATGAAGTAAAGTGTTATTTGTTTACTGTTCACCACTAACTTGTTTCTAACTGCTCCACAGCTGCTCAATGGGAAGGGTAAAGGACACACAAGCATATGCAT
Source organism: Callorhinchus milii (assembly GCF_018977255.1). Classification (NCBI taxonomy): domain Eukaryota; kingdom Metazoa; phylum Chordata; class Chondrichthyes; order Chimaeriformes; family Callorhinchidae; genus Callorhinchus; species Callorhinchus milii. The sequence goes on along the minus strand of NW_024704746.1, from coordinate 35,828,525 downwards.
GGTATGGCACTAACTGCTAAGACATTAATTCTTTGATATTTTGCTTTCTGCACAGGCTGATACTATTTCAGGTCCTAAGTGATTCAACCATGTCCTTCCATGTTCCAAACAATTCACCCATCAAAAGAAATGAAAATGAATACATTCACTGAAATTGCTTGTGTGAATCTTTTGTAAAGAAAAACATTGAAGGAAGCATGAGCAGGGCAGGCAAAAACACGCAGAGTGAAATGAAAGTTTACCATGAATTGATGAGAACCAGATACAGAATCCAATTCTTGTTCTCTGCCCAGGAAATTTTCTCAATTCGACTTGTCCCTAGCTCTCACTTCCCTTCAGCTGCTTCAGAATCAGCCTGGCTGTCATTCCCTCTCAGTCTTTGGTCCTGCTCATAAAAAAAATCCCGGGATAGGACTTGTAACATCCTGGATTTCACAGTCAAAATCAATGAAAAGTAAATAATATACTAACACTGAGGTAAGTGTTCTCAGGCTTCTGGCTGTTTTCCTAGCTCTAACAAGTGGCTTAGATTGACTTATTCTCCAAGTTTCTGTCCTTACCTCTGGAGTAGCGTGACACCGCTACTCAAACCCATTGCCAAATGCCTAGACTGATCTCTGATTCTCACTGTGTAGAGAAGACTAGCCACAAGCTTCACAGCATGATGTGCTAGTTTATTAATATGCATCTTCTGTTCAATGATTTTTAAAACATTAAACCTTAACATTTTGTTTGTTAGTGAAGCATTCCTTGATCAATAGGCTCCTGGATGCTGATAATGTATTGTCATAGCTATTTGGATGAAAACCATTTTGAGCACTGGGAACTGTGACTTAGATCAACAGTGCAAAAACAGTGCAAAATTACTTATTAGCAGAGCGATCATTTTGTGTTGTTTAGTTTTTTTTCCACAAACATCTGTTTATGGGACACTGCTGTGCGCAATTGGCTGCCATGTTTTGCCCACAATATATAAGGTCGATTCACTTTACAGTATATTCTGTGAAGTGCTTTGAGACGTCTCAACAATTTGATAAGGTGCTGTATCAAATGCAAGGATTCTGCTTATTATTATTATTTGGAGCACATACCAATAGCAACATCCCAGGTAGGTTGAAAACTGAACAAAGGACTAGAAGGTTCTTGAATTACATCCTGAAAGGCTGACTCAGTCCTCTACCTTGTAAAATAAACAAAATATCTAAAATTGATCCTGGGTTAATAAGTGGAGTATATTTAGATTTAAAAAGCCTGTCAGGGTCATTTATAAAGTGAGGATATTTCTCAACGCTGCAAGCCAGATGGTTAGGGGGAGATCGATCCTGGCGAGAGCTTTGAAATTTACATATGCTTAGTTTTATTCGTGATAAATCCTTACTGATGTAACACTTGCTGTGGCTGTTGTGTCTTACACATCAACACGCGTTTATACCAGGAGTGGAAAATGACACACAAAATATTGTGAGATTCCTCGTTAACTTGGGGTGTGTAACTAAATATTATGCTCTTTTAAATCCCCCTCCCCCATCCCAAAATTAACTAAGTGATTGAGCCTATTTCATGAGGTGTACTCTGTAGTAAATTTATGTTTGTATATGGTTTTGGCAGAGCAAAAAAGGAATACTTCTTCAGTCTACATTTTGTTTGAGGAGCTTTCTCAAGAATTGTATGAATCTGCTTAACTTTTTCTCCCTTCAACTATTAATGTCACAGTCAATGATAATATAATTTACAAGGATTATTTAAATATTTTCTTCTGGGCATGAGCATAGACACATCAATGTGTGGAAATGTTCACAACTGGCATCTGCGGTTAGGCCTGTAACAACAAGTAATGTTAAAGAGAGATTAGTGTTGAAGTTCTGAGCGGTGCTCTCAAACATTTCTTGGTTTATGCAAATAATCCCTCAAATTCTACATTAATGTTATGAGTTCAGCATACTCTTAATAGCAAATTTTTAAAGCATTTCCCCAGGTTTTTTGGTATTAAATCCCCCCCCCCCCCAGGTTTTCCCATTTCTTTTACAGAAAAATAAATCCAGCAAAATGCACAGGTTTTTATTTTGTGAATAATAATGACTTTAACAGTATCTATAAGAGTGTTTTTGAATGGGATTGACTATGCTGAAGAGTGTAGGTAAGAACTTTTTCAGAAAGTGAAACCAACGAACAAATAGCACAGTGATCCAGATGAAATGTTATAAACATTAGATTATTTACCCGAGACCATATGTTGTGCAACACAAGATCTCCAGATATTCTTCACTGTGTGTCACTGCTGTTGTAGCATGCCCAGATTAGTCAATTACTGGATGTTTGTGGTGATCTGGGGCCCTCAACTCCCTTCCTTAAAACAAGAAAATGAAATGCAACACAAACGTGCTTTTCCCCTTAAATTAAAATAATAATAAGAATAATGATAAATTAAAATTAAGAGTAATGCCATTTTATTAACTTCAATAACAAACATGAAAATAGTCAATACATAATCTACCCTTTACAACATTTCATCCAAATCACTGTGTTATTTGTTCGTTGGTTTCACCTTCTGAAAAATTTACATTGGTGACATGTAACATTCAAATATAATGGCATAATAATAATGAAAGCTTTGTTTGAAACTCCAAACATTGTTTGTCAATCCAAGAGAGCTCAGAGGTCAGAATGGAATAATCAGTAGCAGACATTTCATTGACTGTAGAATAATACATAAATGAGTTGCATGGTAACAATGAATCAAATGATTCCAGCAATGACAGGTCATGGCAAATGCAAATGATCAGAAGCCTAAAATTCAGTTACTGCTCCATTCTTTCAGTGGTTCTTGGTGGCTTCTGACATCAAGCTTTACTGAATGTTAGATGATCAACTTCTGTGTTCTCAGAATATGTTACTTGGAGCCATTTGATATCAAAGTGGAGAATGTTCCGTACATTAGAATGGAGTAATTTATTTAGGTCCAGGGTGGTTCAACTGGTGGCTTGCAACCTACCTGGGAACCTACCAATGATTGCCTGTGAACCCAGTAGCCATGGCCTGTGAACCCAGTGCCATGGCTCCATACCTATGTACCCACCCCCCAATGCCAGGGCTACCAATTAACAGCCCTCAATCTCTGTATCCAGGTGCCTGATTTCAGTATCTACGACCCGACTTCCCCCGCTCCCACCCCCCCACCCGGCCAGGCTACTGAGACACTTGGCCGAGTGGCACCCATCCAGGTCCTAGAGCCCACCTCGTACAACAATAACAACAACAACACGATTCCATTTATAGAGCGCCTTTCACGTCAGGAGGACGTCCCAAGGCGCTGCACAGTTGGGTCATGACCCGAGCAGGGGGGAAATGGTCAGGGTGAGGGGAGGGAAGGGAGGGAGCGAGGAGGGGGGAAATGGTCAGGGTGAGGGGAGGGAAGGGAGGGAGCGAGGAGGAGGAAGAGAGTCGAGAGGGGAGCTGAAGGCACAGTCAAAGAGAAACTCTGTGCCTTGCAATTCCATAGACTTCATAGGTTGAGCTGATCGTCTGTGTTTTGATTCTAATACATAAAAATTAACTTGATATATATGTTGATTTCACTTGAGATGTTAATCATTTTGTTCACTGTTAGGGCTACTGAACTATGTTTCTTTCACTTTCATTGTTTCTCTGGATTTAATTATTTTTCTTGCATATATGTACTTTATTGATAAAAGTGTATTATTGTTTTGAAATTTGTATGAATTTTTACATTGCCTATTTAAAGTTTGCATTATAACTAAAATATAGTGAAATTAAGTAATACAGTTGCACAATTGAAACTGGATTTCTGTATGATTCTTACGGATTTAATAATAATAATAATAATCCTTGCATTTGGTATAGCGCTTTTCACGTCGGGAGGACGTCCCAAAGCGCTTCACAGAACACACTGTAAAGTGAATTGACTGTATATTTGTGGGCGAACGCGGCAGCCAATTGCGCACAGCAATGTACCACAAACAGTCGTAGATTGAAAATGACCAATTTAATTATTGTTTTTGGTTTTTGGAGGGATTATTATTAGGCGTGTAGAGTAAGGAAACTTGCCCAAGATTTCACCCTGCCTGGAATTGAACTCAGGTCTCTCACTTGCAAAGCAAGTGCTCTAACCACTGAGCTACAGGACTGAAAGAGAAACACAAAAATACTGCTTATGGTGCTCGCGTCATTTCTCAAATCTGGCATCCGGTCCTCAGTAGCCAACAAATTGGACCACCCAATTTTAGGTAAAAATAAAATAAATATTCCCAGGTGGGGCGAAACCTTAGACAAGTTTGCTTACTCCACATGCCTCTGTTTACCTAGCGGTACGTAGGAACCCGGTTGTTAAGTCAATTGGAGGATCACTTTCCAGGGATAATAATCCCTCCAAATCAAAAAAAAATGGTCACTCAATCCACAACGGTTTGTGGGACACTGCTGTGCGCAATGGGTTGTTGCATTTCACAGTCAATCCACTTTACAATATATTCTGTGAAGCTCTTTGAGACGTCTCAACGATGTGATAAAGCGTTATATCAAACGCAAGGATTATTATTATATTCTTCTCTCAACATAATCAATAAATCTGCAGCGTGAGATCAAATACCTTGCTCTCCATGTAGTATGTTGGCTGGGACATGGGCTATATAACAGAAAGTGCTCTGTGCAGATGACCTATGTGTGGGTGGGGGGATGGGTTGAGAGGGATTAGAGTCCACAATGTGTGAATGGGAAACACTTGATATCTTTCCCTCCTCCTTCCCTTGCCTTTGTCACCTCAAGGCTGGACTATGGGAACTCTCTCCTCGCCGGCCTTCCCGCCACCTCCCTCCACAAGCTGCAGGTCATTCAGAACTCTGCAGCTCGTGTACTGTCCCGCACCAGGCTTCGCGATCACATCACTCCCACCCTCGCTCGCCTCCACTGGCTCCCCATCTCCCAGAGGATTGATTTCAAGATCCTCATCCTCACCTACAAGGCCATTCACGGCCTTGCTCCCTCCTACCTCTCCAACCTACTATCCCCCTACCTACCTGCCCGTACCCTCCGTTCCTCTGGCTCCGGTCTGCTCCACGTCCCCCGCCCCAACCGCCCTACTATCGGTGGTCGGGCCTTCAGCCTCTCAGCCCCCAGGCTCTGGAACTCCATCCCCCAGTGCCTTCGCCTTGCTTCCTCCCTTTCCTCCTTCAAGGCCGGTCTCAAAACCTTTCTCTTTGACCGTGCCTTCAGCTCCCCTCTCGACTCTCTTCCTCCTCCTCGCTCCCTCCCTTCCCTCCCCTCACCCTGACCATTTCCCCCCTCCTCTCTCCTCCCTTCCCTCCCCTCACCCTGACCATTTCCCCCCTGCTCGGGTCATGACCCAACTGTGCAGCGCCTTGGGACGTCCTCCTGACGTGAAAGGCGCTCTATAAATGGAATCTTGTTGTTGTTGTTGTTGTTGTTGCTGGGTGGAGGAGAGGTGCTGCACGACTCTGAGAGAAGGCTATGAGAATTGGTGTTGGAGGATTTGTCTCGTGCATTACTTTCATAGAGAAGCAGACGGACATTAAATTCTGTGCCTGAAAGATTCTGCACTCTGTCCAACCCAGGTCGAGTTTGATGGGAATGAAGACTCGGTGCATTTTGCCGATGGTGAACGTCGAATTGACTTTGTATTGGCCTATGAAGAAGAAGCGGCGAAACCGGGAGACAGGAAAAAGATCGCACAATTGCTGAGTAGAAAGGTACAATTCCTGCTCCTACTGCTTTGTGCTTGTCTTCAGAATTTAGATACAATGGGTTGTTCTCACTATTGAAGTTTAGAGTATATAGAACCAAGTCATTCTTTATACATAAATATTTGTATATTTCCCAATTGTCTTTTACATTTTGACACTTTATATTTTAAAGTTGCTTCTCTTCCCCTTCTTTAGACCTTATGTTTACATAATAACATAGGAACAGAAGTAGGCCATTCCTTTCTTGGTGTTACTTCTATAGCTGTTAAAAGATATTCAAGTCAAAATGTGTGACTAATTATCTTATTTTCCTTATTCCCCATTGGAATATACAGGGTGACCAAAAAGTCGTGATACCATTACAATGTCAACAACAACAACTTGCCCTTACATAGCGCCCTCCACGCAGGGTAACACTTCAGAGTGCTCGAGAGTGGCGGAGCATGACTCCAAGCCGGGGGGAGGGGAAGGTGACCATAGACACGGTCGAACAGGAGGGTCTTCAGGAACAACCTGAAAATGGGGAAGGAAGGGGCGAGGCATAGAAAAAGGATGTTCCAGAGTTTCGGGGCACTAATAAGTTTTAAAGAAATGAAGATTTTTTTTAGATAATAGGGTAGATATCACAACTTTTGGTTGTGCTCTGTAGGAGAGGAAATGCAGGGCTGACATAGTTTCCATAGGAAAATTCATGAAGTTTCTTGGTTCACTTTCAATCAGTGAGCTGGAAAACCTGACATAACTCTTAGCACCTTTTTTACCTGTTACAGACCAGAGACACATTCACTAATCTGGGTGCTGTCAGATGGCAGAAGTTGCTCGACAGCCACTTATCTCCTGGTTTTGAACACGTTTTTCCATGTCTGAGAATAATCATGAACATGTCAATTTGTTGAGTAACTGTCTTTCAGAAACTGGAAAACACAGTTCATTCTGAATTACTTTTGAAGACTCCCATTATTTTTGATTACTTATTTACAACAGAATTTGATTAGTTCTGTAATCTTACAATGTAATCTTTTCTAGATTGTAGTATTTCAGAATAATGTTAGTTTCTTTATATTCCTTCAATCGTGTTTTGTCTAATCAGAACGGTGCAAAGGGATTATGCATTGCCTCAATTACCAAACTCAAGTGTGAACGAGAAAGCTTTGGATGCTATCAGATCCAGGTTGTAGTCCAACAAAAGTAACAAAATTAGGACAGAAATAGGATTTATCACATCTTAGCCATCTTATTAGTTAATGCAACTAGGATTGTGACAGTGGAAACCAAACTTAAAATGTTTCAACATCGGTGTCCTCGAAGCAGAATCCTCCCTCTATTCTAAGACCGTGGGGGAAGAATAACCCCTGAAGACCAAGTTCTGAATATAAATGAAATGATATAACCTTTTCTTTTCAAATGAGAGCTTCTTACACATTTCTTACATTTCCATGTTTTGGTGTGCAGAGAAAAAGAAACGTGTTTCAAGCCAATTTAATACAGAAAGGAATACAGATTGAAGCCACAAGATCCGTAAGTATGCCATTTGGATATCATACATGAATATTCATAGTCAACCCTTCAATGCGCTTCAGTTTTCATCTGGCACAGTTGGTAACATTTTCGCCTCTTGAGTCAGAAGTTTGTGGGTTCAAGCCACACTTCGGGTCTTGAACTCACATAAGTCTAGGCTGACACTACAATCCAGTACTGAGGTGTGTTGCATTGTCTTTCGGATGAGATGTTATTCCAGAGCCCTGTCTGTTTGTTGAGGAAGATTTTAAAGATCCCGTGGCATGACTAATAATAATAATAATAATAATCCTTGCATTTGATATAGCGCTTTTCACGTCGGAAGGACGTCCCAAAGCGCTTCACAGAACACACTGTAAAGTGAATTGACTGTATAATTGTGGGCGAACGCGGCAGCCAATTGCGCACAGCAATGTCCCACAAACAGTCGTAGATTGAAAATGACCAATTTATTATTGTTTTTGGTTTTGGAGGGATTATTATTAGGCGTATGGAGTAAGGAAACTTGCCCAAGGTTTCGCCCTCTGCCTGGAATTGAACTCAGGTTTCTCACTTGCAAAGCGAGTGCTCTAACCACTGAGCTACAGGACTAGAAAACAGAAGGGAATTTCTCTTGGAGTCCTGACCAACAAACCCCCTAATAAAATTAATAATTCATGGCTGTTTATGGAACATTGCTGCATGCAAAATGGCTGCCATGTTCACCTACAAATACACAGTCACTCCATTTCACAGTAATTCTTGTGAAATTACTGAAAGTGTCTTCCAGATATGAAAGGCACTATGCCAAATGCAAAGGGTTAGGATTAGTTCTCAGAGAACTGTGTGCCTGAGGCATATTTCACACAATGACTTATAAATGTTAATGATTTCATAATGTTTTTAGAAAATCTCTGAAAATACTCCATAAATCTCTAAAAATGTTTTCACATTCTTTTAGGTTTTGAATCCAAAGCTTATTTTTCTCAAACTTCACGCACCATGGGAAGTTCTTTGCACTTATGCTGAAGTAATGCACATCAAACTTCCTCTGCATTCCAATGACTTGAAGCAAAAGGCCTCCAGATTTAACTGCATTACTAAACTATTCTCAGTGGATGAAACCAAAATCGAGCCAGAACCTGAATATTTCACCGCACCATTTGAGATGGATAAAATTCACAGTTTCCACATTGCTGATAAGAATTCGTTTTTCACACCAGCCACCAGAAGCAGAATCGTAAGTAAATGCAAATTAGGATACTTCTATTCTAAACAAAGTCTTAACTGTTCTACACTTCACATGACAGATTAGTATTTCTAGCATGATGTAATGACATCCAGATTCTAACCACAACTTACAAATTCCTTGAATTGTCTGGGGATGCATTGGGGTCAATCATATGGCATTTGCTAAAATGGAAATCTTTTCAATACTTGTTTATATACTTGTTTAAACCCTATTGAGCAGAAAAACTGTGATACTGTGCAGGGATTGATTGAGTAATCATCTGTGTTGGCTTCTCTAAGGTTATGTACATTCTGAATCGCTGTGAATATAGAAAATCAAATCAGACACGTAAGTTTGGTATAACCAAATTGCTCGACTCAAACACATACAAAGGAGCTTATCCTCTTCATGACGTAAGTTACTCTAAATAACTTTTATTAGGACTTTTAATATTTTAGGAATATTTGTTTCTGTTCTACTGTTGCTCATTCTTTCCTAGAATCACAAGATTGTGGAATTCATTATCTCCCTCAGCCTTCCTGGACCTCTCCGCTGCATTTGACACAGTCAACCTTGCCATTCTTTGTCACCGCCTCACCTCCCTCATCCACCTTAGTAGAATCGAACTTGCCTGGTTTGAGTCCTATTTAAACAATCACTATCACTTTGTCTCTGCTAACATTTTTTCCTCTTGCACCCTCGCAGTCACCTGTAGAGTATCCCAAGGCTCCATCCTCTGCCCTCTTCTGTTCCTTATTTATATGCTCCCTCTTGGTGATGTCATCTGCATACACAAGGTCAACTTTCTCATTCTCCATCTGCCACTCCAGGTCCACTGATGCTCTGTCAGCTTTTCAGACATCAAGGCCTGGATGAGCGCAAACTTTTTGCAGTTGAATGTTGACAGGACAGAAGCCATACTTCTTGGCTACCGTTAATGTCTTTTCTCCTGCGACTCTGATCTCCTCAATCCCCCGGCTTATCCCTAAAATATACCAAACCCATATATAACCTTGGCATTCAATCCCTAGCTGTCCTTCCTACCCCACACCCGGTTTCTGATCAGGAACCCTCTCCTCTACATCCGTCACATTGCACGCCTCTGACTGTATCTCATACCCAATGCAGCTGAAACCCTTATCCACGCTTTCATCATCTCGTGCCTCGATTATTCCAGTGCCCTCCTCACCAGCCTCCCCAGCTCCAATATCCACAGAATCCAATCTCGTATACTTGCTTGCACTGAACTCTGTAACCCCAATACACCAATCCTGGCCAGGCTCCACTGGCTCCCTATCATGGAACAGATTGACTTTAAGATCCTCACTACCCACTCCACCACCCACCGTCTCCATTCAGCTGTCTCCAGCCTCCTGCACCTCTCTTCCCTCAACTCCACCATTGCCTGTCATGCTAACCCAATACCCGAAACTTTGAAACTCTCCCCCTCAATCCCTTTGCCTTGAGACCTGCTTCCCCGTTTAGATCATGCCTGAAGACCTTCTTCGACCATGCCTCCAGTCACCTCCGTCCCCCCACCGCTCAATGCCAGGCTGTTAAGCGCTCTGAGACACTACCCTGCATGAAGGGTGCTATATAAATACAAGTTGCTTTCCCTTACCTCATACAATGTATAATCTTTTAAAAGCGCAACATCCTAGCCACTTTTGGATTTTTCTTCTGCTTATCTTATCAGCTTTCTGTCATTCTAGACTATGGGTTTTTTCCTTTCACCTGAATTTTCAGTGAAACAAATTAGATAAGTCTATGAACTTAGATTACTTAAGTATGGATTCCATTGACAAAATGTCATGCTCACTTTTCTTTTTCAGTGCAAACACAACCTGAAATCAGTTGACCCATCATGTCCAAATGAACGATACCTTCTGTACAAGGAATGGGCTAATCCCATGAGTTTTTACAAATTGCAGCCCTTAGATCTTGTCAGGTATTCCAAAGTTTTTATATTAATTGCTTGAATAGTGCATTACAAAGAGGAACTGGGCTGAAACTGCCATCTCAGTTGTACTTAGAACTGAAAAGACAAAATAATGTAGATGTTGGAAGTCTGAAATAAAATAGAAGTCGCTGGGAACACTCAACAGGTCAGGCAGCATCTATGGAGATAGTTAATGTTTCAGGTCGATGACCCATTAAAACACATTGGTATGCATCCATAAACTCAGACTCAGCATTGCAATAAAGGGCGTTAAAAATGGCTGAAAATCATCAAGATTATTTCTGACATTACTTGCTGTGTATTGTGCATGTGTCCGCTCTGCACACGAAACACCACTGATGTTACTTTTTTGGCAAAGTGATGTGAGTTGCATTTCCAATGCATAGTGCCTTCTGAGCTATGTATAGGAAGTCGGCCAAGTCATGTCCGAAAGCTGGAAATGTACCAAATTTCTGGTATAGCGCAGGTCCACAATACAAGCACGGGTCCATAATACACTCACACTTGTACATCGAGCAAGCTGGCAGTAAACCAGGGTGTATTGTAACAGGATCAGCCGAAACATTATTGCTGAGAAAATAAATGAATTACTGTGTATAAAGAATGATGTTCTCTGTTGCTCATTCACTTTACTAGTAAAATAACTGAATTGTTCCTTTTAAAGCATAACTCCGAGCATTTCAAGTTATAGTTCAGCAAAGAAAGTCCAAACTTGAACTTTTTTGATCAGTTGGGGCTTTTACATATGTGGAAACTGACGCCATCCTTGTGAGAATCCAAACCAGATTAAGAGTGTGCACTGGAGATTCAACATTAGGGTGATATTATTAATTGATGCAACTATGTGGCTGGTAAAGTACTGTGGAGCTTACACTGTGTTCAACAAATATTTAAATTTATTAAATTAGAAAGAAAAATAAACTACACAATATTTAAGAATATTAAAAGCAGCCTTTCAAGTCTCATTTATTTCAGAGATAAAATGAACCTAGTTCTGTCCATATCCATGGGCACAAAGTAACACAATACTAGTCTCATCAGTTACATTGTTGACACTGGCCTGGCCTTGGCAAATGTGATATGAGATAATTCGACTGCATGGTCCTGCAGGTTCAGAAATATAAATACTTTCTACCAATTAAGAATTACAGCTGGAAAGGTTATGGATGTTATATTTATGTACATCCAATTCAACAAGGTCTACCAAGATCAGCATTTTTTTAGTTGTTTAGCTATTTAGCTCATATGTCATATGTAATATTGTGAATGGAGCTTTTTTTTTATTGAGGATGTAGTTGAAAGGCTGAGGTCTATTGAACAATGCATCGCCAGGGATAAAAACATGGGAAATCTTATCTAGAATTGATAGAATAGCACTCACATTCCAGTAACATAGAATGAGTGTTTAATGGGTGATACCAGTATCAGAGGTATAAAAAGGATCCAAGTTTAAGCATCTTGACAGAATAATTCAATTTGAAATATTGTATTCACAAAATTAATATAATACATCAGGATCTAAAATTATTAGCAGTTTAATTACAACTAATTCTAAATCTCTTAATTTTGTGCACATGTTACTTTAAGTGTGTTTACTTGGAAATTAATCTGATCTTTAAAAGCTCTTATCCTGCTCCATAGGAAGTATTTTGGAGAAAAGATTGGAATCTATTTTGCTTGGCTCGGTTTCTACACAGGAATGCTGGCCGTTGCAGGAATTGTCGGACTTGCGTGTTTCATTTTTGGAATAATCACTCGGGAAGACAGCACTTGGAGGTTTGTCGAGAACTGAAAAAGCAGCTCAGATTCAGTCATATTACACAAGAGTCAACAGCACTAAAATGGTGATACTGTGGGCCTTCCTTTTAACGGGGTCTAATTTACAGGATTCATAGAGGATTTGAAAATATTGTTGAAATTCGTAGTTCTTACTTTACAAGATAATGATGAGAAAGGTATTTCCCTTAGTGTAGTAACTGATCAAGTGTTTATTTTAAACTATACATAAGTGAAAATAGAATTTCTTGGCTTGGAGCATTACAGTATTGACTGCAATCCCTGACTTTTGAAACCTTTAGGACTTGTATGGTGCATGAATATTTTTCAGCACTTTACGTAATGCCTGCAAGTACAATCTGACATAAATACGGTAAACTCCTCATAATTTGACCCTGACTTAACTTGTCATTATCATTTAAGTCATCTTGCTGTCAATATCTGGCTGAATTTATTTATGCATTTACACATAGTAGAGTCCTGTAGCTTAGTGATTAGAGCACTTGCCTTGCAAGCAAGGTACCTGGGTTCGATTCTCGGCAGGGCAAAACGTTGGGCAAATTTCTTTACTCCACACGCCTCTGATTACCTAGCAGTAAGTAGGAATCTAGTTGTTAGTCAATTGTTGAATCGCTTTTCTGGACGTAATAATTCCTTCAAAAAAATAACAATATATTCTGTGAAGTGCTTTGAGACGTCTTGAAGATGTGATAAGGTGCTAAATCAAATGCAAGTATTATTATTACTATTATTATTAGATGCCTAATTTGCCACTCCAGATAACTTGTCACTGAGCCATTTTCCCTTGGAGTGACAAGTTATCAAGCGTTTACTGTGTATAGATTTTGCATGACCAAGTTTCACATTGTTAAGTCCTATTGAGTGAGAATGTATGGAAAAGTGTTGTACCCTGTTTTAACCAATGGATGATTTGATATTGTGATTATTCAGTGGATGTTTGCTTTCTGTTTTAAAGTCAGGAGGTGTGTGATTCTGCCATTGGAGGCAGTATCATCATGTGTCCTCAATGTGATAAAGAGTGTACTTACTGGAAACTCAACATCACATGTAATTCATCAAGGGTATGTACTTTCTTAGCAAGTTGTGTATGGAACAAAGCAAGGTGCAAAACAATCAAAGAACTATATTTAGCTTATTGTTGCAGACAGGTTCAAATTATGTTAAAAATGTTTTACAGAAATTAGCCATTTTTGACAACTATGGAACCTTAGTGTATGCAGTGTTCATGGGAATTTGGGGTAAGTCATTGCAGCTGTTATTCTGTTTGACGTAAAAACATTTGTTTAACAATTGTAAAGCAAAAGCTCCAGTGATACTGAAGTTAAATAATCTGATAACCATCGCACCTGAAGACCTTCCCCTTCGACCACGCCTACGGTCCCTTTCTCCCCGGTTCGGTGTCAGGCTCCACCACTGTTAAGCGCTCTCCGATGCTGCCCCACATGAAGGATGCAATATAAGTGCAAGTTGTTGTTACAACAGCAAAGCCAGAGTTATCATGGCATCAGCTGACTGCTGTTTCATTATGGAATATTTCAGTATTTGTGACACTGATTTTTTTCAATTTATAGACCGGTAACAACAATAAATTGCATGTATTACAGTACCTTTTATGTTGAGAAGATGTCTCTCACACAGTTGACTTGGAATGCAAGCTGGCAGGGGGTGGTGATGGGGGGGAGAAAGTAGCCAAAAGGATAATCAATAAGATAGGTCTTAAAGTGGATTTTGAAGGTGGGAGGGAAGTTGGAGAGAGTCTGGGATGGATTTTCAGAGAGAGTGGAAAGAATGGCATAAAACCCACTCATCAGCAGTGGGACAGATTGAGCAGGATACATGAATAATCCAGTGTTTGTTCAGCAAAGTGTTCACTTTAAGATTTTCCCACGCATACGCATGCATTAATTGACTTGATCGTCCTTTAACTATTATGTTTATACTGAGGCTGATTGCATTGATTGCAGTTAACACTAAATGTTACTTTGCAGTGACTGTGTTTTTGGAGTTTTGGAAACGGCGTCAGGCAGAACTGGAGTATGAGTGGGACACTGTGGAATTCTTAAATCAGGAAGAACAACAACGACCAGAGTATGAAGCAAGATGCAATATTCTCAAGAAGAATCCAGTCACACAGGTAAGATAACCTATTCAATAAACTCATGAGGACTTTTTCCAGAGTGGTAGGACTCAATCTGATGCAACGTTACTTAACTAAGTTATGATTCTGTCCTCCTTAACAATGCACTCATTGCCAAAAGTGACTGTTAGCATTGAATCTTAACAATTACAACTATCCTTTGTTTCTAGGAAGAAGAATTAGTACCTTACTCAGACTGTGGGAAATGTATGCGAGTATTCTGTGTTGGGTCCACAGTCCTTTTCTGGGTAAGACACCTGGGCTTGTTCTCAGTTCTCCATGGCCTTGCTTTAGAAGGACATTTCTGTGATTGTTGGTGCTTGGTGAGGTGAAAATGATTTTCGAAACATGATAACCTCCTTTGCTGATTATGCATTGCAACTAGACTTTTTTTTAAAAAGCATAGTAGTTTTCTTGGAAGAAGGTAAAGACACAGATATAAAATGTATTGCTACCCTCTACTGTTTTTTTTCTGGAGCTTTAGTAGTTGTACTGACTATTATTACTCATTTACGGTGAACGGGCAGTGACATTTCAATTAAGTATAATGCTTTCCAGTAATAATAATAATAATAATAATAATCCTTGCATTTGATATATCGCTTTTCACGTCAGGAGGACGTCCCAAAGCGCTTCACAGAACACACTGTAAAGTGAATTGACTGTATATTTGTGGGTGAATGCGGCAGCCAATTGCGCACAGCAATGTCCCACAAACAATCGTAGATTGAAAATGACCAATTTAATTATTGTTTTTAGTTTTGGAGGGATTATTATTAAGTAAGCTAGTAATCTTTCCCAAACTCAGTTTCTGCCATATAATTAAATATTGCTACAGCACAGAAAAAGGCTACTTGACCCATATGTATTTTTTTTCTTTTAATTTCATTCATTGTTTGTGTCACAGATAAGCTTAACTTCCTGCTTGCTGGATTTCCCAACTCTTCTCTCCACAAGCTGCAGATTATTCAGAACTCTACAGCTCATGTCCTTTCCTGCATTAGGCTCCGCGAACCAGTCGTACCCATTCTTGCCCAGCTTCACTGGCTTCCCATCCCTCAAGAGAATCGAGTACAAAACCCTCGTTCTCACCTTCGAAGCCCTTCACCGTCTTGCTTCCCCCTATCTCTCCAACCTCCTAACCCCATATCAGCCTGTCCGTTCCCTCTACTCAGTGAACATCGGTCTGCTTCAGGTCCCCCACACTTCCCACCCCAACATTGGGCATTCAACATCTTTGCCTCAACATTCTGGAGCTCTATCCCGCAATCTCTCCTCCTCACCTCCTTTCTTGCCTCCTTCAAGTCCTGTCTAAAAACCTTCCTTTTCGACTATGCCTTTGGCCCTCCTGTCCTCCACCCCTCCTGACCCCAACTCCCAGCTCGGGTCCAAAAATCCCTGACTGTCCAGCGCCCTGAGACATCTTTCTGACGTGAAGGGCATTATACAAGTGTAATTTGTTGTTGGCAAGAAAAATACATCCAGATTTAAACAGTTTTGCTAAAGTGTATGTCTATTTGTTTAATTAGAGTTTGGGTGTTTTTCTTTATATTTCATTAAATAGTTCAATGGTTTCTATCGATGGTCTTTCAGATCTCATTAATCATTGCCTCGGTGGTTGGCATTATTGTCTATCGTTTGGCTGTCTTTTTTGTGTTCTCTGCTAACCTGCCCAAAGAGGTGGATGAAGACCTGGAACCCTTCAAAGATTACTTGACTCCCCAGATGGCTACTTCAGTCACAGCCTCCCTCATTAACTTTGTGATCATTATGATTCTGAATCTAGTGTACGAAAGGGTAGCAATATGGATCACTGACTTTGGTAAGTTCATCTCTTGAGGTCACAATTTTAAAATATGAAACTTTTTAAAAATAAAACTCTATGAATTAAACCATTCTTTGATCATCAAGACTTAGCAATCTAAAATGGCTTTGTATTGAATGACTTTGAATAACCCCAATAACATACCATTTTGAGTGGCGATGCATATCACACTGGTAATATGTGCTGTAAGTGAAAAATCATTTGTGTGCTGACAATTCTATAAGGAGTGGCTAATCAAGTTACTTTTTATCATTCAGAACTTCCCAGAACACAGACGGAGTATGAAAACAGTTTGACCATGAAGATGTTTCTCTTCCAGTTTGTCAACTACTACTCCTCCTGTTTCTATATTGCTTTCTTTAAAGGCAAAGTTGTAGGCTATCCTGGAAAGCCGGTTTACTGGCTTGGGCGATTCAGAAATGAGGAGGTAATAAAAATCATTAATACAGAAAGCTTTTTAGAATTTGCTGCCAAGACATTTTATTATTGGCCTCCCTCCACAGGCTGCAGATAATCCAGAACTCTGCAGCCCATGTCCTCTCCCGCATCAAACTCCGTGACCCCATCTCCGCCATTCTCGCCCAACTCCATTGGCTCCCTATCCTTCAGAGGATCCAGTTCCTCACATACAAAGCCCTCCATGGCCTTACCCCACCCTACCTCTGCGACCTCCTAACCCCCACCAACCCGCCCACTCCCTCCGCTCAGCCGGCTCCAGCCTGCTCCCTGACCCACCCGTCCCACCATTGGCAGGAGAGCCTTCAGCCACTCTACCTCCAACCTCTGGAATTCCATCCCTCAATCACTCTGCCTCGCCCCCTCCTTAGCCTCCTTCAAGTCCCACCTCAAGACCCTCCTCTTCGACCATGCCATTGGCCAACTCCCTTCCCCTCCCTTCTCCTCCCCTGACCCCAGCTCGGGTCTGAAATGCTTTTCACTGTCCACAACCTTGGGACGTCCTCCCGACGTGAAAGGCACTATACAAATGTAATTTTGTTGTTGTGTATGCTGCAACATGATTTTCATTTAATGTTCATCTTCCATCTGATTGCAACAATTTAGTTTGCTATCTGCTTGCTTACAAAGAGCTGCTAATGCCCAATTTTTACATCAATGTAGTGAACAGGTCAGTCCAAAATATCTATTTCCAAAAATTATTAAGTATGAAATATTTGTGTTTGTCAGTATTCAAAACCTACGTCAACTTTGAACAATTTCAGAATTCAGAAGAATTGGTAATTTGCGAACAGATTTAACCAGCAACCAATTCTTAATTTAAAATGTGTAGCGGTGGATTAATTTTCTTTTCTTTTAGCAAAACATTATCTTAATTTATTACAGTTTAAAATAGAATTTTATCAAAAAGAAATTCATGTAGGATTTCCTGCTGTTAATTATTTTCTTCCTAGACCTGTTCTTTAAGACGTCTCCCACCATGTATCATTCAGTGGTTAGACATTGTCAAATATTTGCTAAAGTTTGCTGTCTAAAATTTATAGTGTGACCCAAGTGGCTGCCTTTCAGAACTGTCCACCCAGCTGATGATTGTGATGGGAGGAAAAGCAATCTGGAACAACATTCAGGAAGTTCTTATTCCGTAAGTCAATACCTTTATGGGTTTAACTTCCATAACTGCGAAACAAATTCCAACACAACATTTCCTCATGGAGCTTTGCCTTCACGCTCTCAAAAATCTTCCGCGTAGATATCACCAGCATCTGAACTATGTTTCATCGGTTTATCTGAGAATACTAAAAAAAAATGGATCTTTGGACTTCCTTGACCATCTCTTGATACCAGGCGAATGGAGGTTATGGAAGTTCTTCCCTATTTTGCTTGTCCCACTTATTTACTTCTTGAAGGAATTGTAGTAGCTTTGTGCTTGTAAATGGCTATTTTTTCCTGTCAACAATGAACCTTACTTGCAATAAAATCCAGATTTACATTCATTTGAAGCTGGAACCTGGGACTGATATTCTGATAGCCCATCCTTGTTGTTTTCACAGGTGGTTAAAGAACCTTATTGGTCGTTACTTTAACAAAGCTTCAAAAAAAGAGCTGCCTCGCTGGGAGCAAGACTATCAGCTGCAGCCTATTGGAAAGTTGGGCCTATTTTATGAATATCTTGAAATGGGTAATTTCTTTTTTTTCAAAAGTTATAGATTGCATGTTGCATGATATATCGGAGCATTTCAACCGTGCTTATGGTCACATTTCCCTCCCCACGTGAAGGTGCGATGTAAATGCAGGTTTTTAAAGGAAGAACATTGTTAAATTTTGTTATCATTTATCTGAAAACAAAACATTGTGTAGTGGCAATTTTCTGGTAGCAGATTATAATATCGATCTAAATCGAGTAATGATTTGTGAAATTAATTCACAATTTGTTGTGACCCCATTCTTGCCCCTAAGGGTGAGATCTCCCATGTGAGAGATGAGGCAAGTCAACCAGGACAGAACTAGATCATTGTCTTTACTTACACATTGTATATTGTTACAAAGGAATTGTACATAACACAAAAGTGGCCTTATGGAACTGGAGCTGTTTATCTCACTTCTGTAGCATTCCTGGTAATTTCACATAAAGATCACTTTGTGTTTATTTCCTTTGCAGTAGCAGCCATTTCAGTAAAGCACAAACTTTATAGCAAAGAGAATGATACACAATAAATTAATTTCATGTTTTGTTTATTATGCAGTAATACAGTTTGGTTTTGCCACCATTTTTGTGGCATCGTTTCCCTTGGCACCTCTCCTGGCATTGATTAATAACATCATTGAAATAAGAGTAGATGCTTGGAAGATGACCACTCAGTTTCGACGGATTCTGTCAGCCAAAGCACAAGACATTGGAGCCTGGCAGCCAATTCTCCAAGGAGTAGCTGTTTTTGCTGCTGTGACAAATGTGAGTAATTCCTATGTCTTGGAATCACTTGTAACTTGTGTATCTCAGAAGGAAATTAAGAACATTTCAAATATGTGGGGGAGGAGTCTGACCTGGGTGTGGAGTGATAGCTGAGTTGGTGTGGGAGCCACATCAGGCAAGCAGAACTTCTGGATCTGAAAAACATCCTTAAGTTTTTGTACAAAGTATCTATATATCCAGAGGGACTGGAGACTTTTCTGTTATAAAACAAATATGTTGCTTTAAACTTATATGAACACTATGATGGAACTTCAATTTTGCATCATTTCTATCATGTTGGATAACCAACGTTGGGCAACATAATAACCAGAAAAAAATACCATTACAAAATGACTAGAAAAGTTAAGACATATTATGGAACATTCAAATAGAGGTAATGATCATAACCTACTCATTTATTTTCTAGATATTTGGATTTGATGTCTAGATTTTGTGTTTTGTGTGATTATTTGATTAGTTAAAATACCTTTTATTTTTTTTATAGGCATTAATCATTGCTTTTACATCTGACATGATTCCCAGACTTGTGTACTACTGGTCGCTATCAGTATACCCCTATGGACAATTTAGCAGCCCAACCATGGAAGGCTACATCAACAGCTCTCTCTCTGTTTTTAGAGTCTCTGATTTCACTGATCGCAGCAAGCCTTTAAAAGTACCTTACTGGTTTGACCCTGACGTTGATGCCACCTGCAGGTTAGTCATATGTGTTAAAGTAAAAAAATCCTGTTATAAGCAAGAATAATGTTTTGTTTAACATTTCTAGGGTTTTTGATAAATGCCTTCTGAATATTAGACCGGAAAAGCTTTAGACAGACAGCAGCAGCTCCAAGTTGAAGTGGAAGCACTAGTTTTAAACTATGATTCTAACCTCGTTGTGATTCAAGTGGCCCTTTATTTTTGTATTTGTATGAAAATACAGTGCAGCTCTGATCATTTCCTTTAGAGCGCTATTATTGTCTTGATAGTATGGAGTCTTTCAATTCGAATACAGCATCTTTAGGTTTTGATACTAGGCAGAGTATGTTTTGAAAATGAAACAATGTTCTGATTTTGTTAGGTATCGTGATCTGCGATATCCTCCTGGTCATCCTATGGAATACCATCACAGCATTCAATTCTGGCATGTGATGGCTGCCAAGCTGGCCTTTATTATTGTTATGGAGGTGAGGAGTCATTCTGCTATTTCCATAAAAATTGTATTTGTGTTTGTTCAATATCATGACCATGACAATGAGTTAAGATTATAATATAATAATAATCCTTGCATTTGATCTAGCGCCTTATCACATCTGCAAGACATCTAAAGCGCTTCACAGAATATACTGTAAACTGAATTGACTGTATATATTTTATGGGCAAAATGTGGCAGACTATTATGCGCACCAGTATTCCACAAACAGTTGTGGATTGAGTGACCAAATTTTTTTTAATACAAAGAGCTACAATTCACCCATGTCACAAGTTTTAAACTTTTGTATATTTCACACAAGCTACTTGAAACTTAAATCCATTTAGCATATTTTTCACCATTATGACAGAAATTCTGGCAATTTAATATACAGCACTTTAATTTAAAACATATGAGATTTTAACATTTTTCTGAAATCTGGCTCATAAATAGCAAATACATCTGTATTAATTATTTGAATGTTGAAACCAGACATGGCTAAATATCGTCTATAGCCAGATAAACATAAGATTTCTAAAGACATATGAAATATTGTTCAAGGAAATGAAAATGTTCTATACTGATGCATCATCTTTCAGGCAGAGTCTCGTATTGAATGATGAATAAGCACTGCACTAAACAGCCTTACACATGTTCTTAATATGTTTATTGTAAAGCAGGAAAAGGCACAAAGCCAAAGCCATAAATTGAAGTATTCATAGGTCTTTATGCAATAGTCCTATTATTTATTTCAGAAATATTATTATATTTTTATTTTTTTGCAGCACATTGTATTTTTGGTGAAATTTATTCTCTCTTATGTAATACCTGATGTGCCAGAAGTAATTAAACAACAAGTTAGCCGGCAAACGTACTTAACACAGAAGCTCCTGCATGAATCTCATCTCGCAAAATGGAAGGAACGCGGATTTGATGCTAGCAGGGAAGGTTTAACGAACATAAATGTTGGGAGTTCGTTTGGTAAAAGTAGTGTATAAGGGCTTGTGAAATCAGTCCATGCTGTTTGTTTTACACATTTGTATTTCTGTTCTGGCTGATTTTTCAAAAAGGTCAACTATCCAGAATTTGGCAGATCATGCTTTCTTCCACACCAGGCTCTCCGAGCCTATCAACTCCATCCTCACTTGGTTCCCTGCGCTCTAACAGATTGAACCAAGATCTTTGTCTTTGGTTCAAATCTCCACATGGCTTTGCCCCACCCTACCTCTGCGACCACCTGCAACCCTATCATCCTGACAACTTATTTCACTCAACAAACATTAGCTTCATTTTCCCCACCAACCTATCACCATTGGAGGTGTGGTGGGGGGGAGTTTTCAGCCATTCTGCTCCCACTCTCCATCCCGGAGTCCCTCCACC
Organism: Callorhinchus milii; assembly: GCF_018977255.1. Lineage (NCBI taxonomy): Eukaryota > Metazoa > Chordata > Chondrichthyes > Chimaeriformes > Callorhinchidae > Callorhinchus > Callorhinchus milii. Next base: position 35,806,884 of record NW_024704746.1, on the reverse strand, counting down.
TTAACGACTCCATCCCTACCTTTAAAGCCTACCTTAAAAACTTTTTTTCAACTGTACTTTTGGTGACCTCCTCCCCCCCACCACCAGCTTAGGCTCCCAGGTGGCTTTGTGAAGCACTTTGAAACGTCCTTCCAACATGAAAGGTACTATGTAAATGAAAAATAGTTGTTGTTATTGTCAAAGACTTTGGAGGGAAAGCTTGCAGTGTTTCCTAACATTTCTTTACCCGATTCTATATAAACATGTGAATCGACTCATTCATTTTGTTCCTTCTATACTTTGCTTGCCATATCAACTTTTTCCACTTGTGATGTTGCTTAAGATGTTTCAACAGTCTACATTGACAGTCAGTTGCTGTGACCACCAACGTGCTTGGCTCAGGTGGGTCCAAACCTTTAGAACACTGTGAAATCCAGAATTTGAGGCCTTCGACAGACCGATTCATTATTTATATCGCCAGTGCCTTGGGACATCCTCTTGACCTGAAAGGCGTTATACAAATGTAATTTGTATTGTATCGTAATTCAGAAGAAGCTGTGGTTCAACTTAGCTTCAAAAGTTCTAGGGATTATTTTTCTAAAACCACTAAGTGTAGCAAATCATGTTATTGTGCTCTTATAATGGGATTGCACAAGCCTGTTCTTATTATGCTCGTATTTTACAGTGGTATTAACAGAATTCTATGCGGTGGGGGGTTGGGGGGGGGTGGCAGGGAGAGGGGATACTTTCAATCTGAGCTGCTTCATCCATCAGCACCATTTTTTAAAACTTCTCTTTCTGAGAGAATAAATTCCAACTATACATAGTAAGAAAATTGCCAAGTGGAGACCCGTCTTATTGGATCTCCTACCAAAAAGAACTGTAAGGCTAGCCATGTTTTGCTCTATCGCAGTGGTGGCTAACCTTTATGGTCGGCCATCAAAATAAATTTTCTTCATTGAATATTTCTTGATTTAGGCCATAAATCGATCAAACATGGACTTAACTATACTAGTGTGAATGTTCCTGACAGCCCCGTGGGTCACTTCCAAGTAGGTCACCACTGCTCTATCATCTGATTCTGTTACGTTGAACAGTGATTGCTTTTCTTCCTTGAATGCCAATCTCAGCACTTTCAGTTGAATTAGAAAATGCCAATACTGCCGAGTAAATTTGTGACTTGTTACAAACATTAAAAAATCTGAATTAATGAAATCATAACGTGGTTACAAGCACACTTGGCCCAATTTGTCTATTTAGATGCTAGTACATCTAGCTGCACTTGGACTTATTTAAATGCCAAAGCGATCTTATTTTTGGTTACAACTGCATTCTCATTTTACGTGTCAGCTACGCTTGAAATAAAGTGTTGGGAGATCACAGAGCATTTAAAGAAAAACTGGATGTTTATATCAATTTTCACTAATAATATAAAGGAAAGCAATAAATGATCCTCTTTCTCAAAGTAATTCCATCAGAGTCAGGCTCACTGGAACACGATGAGAGAGCAAGAGGGACAACAATAACACATTTTCTTTTGGGTGATTTCCATAACACTTCCATTGTGACTTCACAGGTATCTATCTATCAATCAGTGAAATCAAAGTTATCAAAGTGATATTTAACATAATGGCAGCTATCCTGTGCTAGTTATTAGTAGGTAGCAAACATTTTAAGGTAATGCATTATAAGTATACAAAGGAAATGTTGCTGTCCATTATGCAGATAGAGATCCATCTGCGTGGCACAATTGAGGTTAAGTACCTGGGTGTTAAGTATGTAGTCATATGTAGTCTGGAGTATATCTGCTAAACAAAACAGAACAATGAACACAGAACGATTTCTCCTGTGACAAAGTGTGGCTATTCAATTTTACCAAATCCAGATATATGCAGCATAACCATGTCTGACCACCTCCAGAAGAGGACAATTTGTTTCTCCTTTAAAAATATTTTATACCTTGGAGATTATCTCTGTTGCTACAAATATTATACATTGTCACAAATAACAAAAATCATTTAAAAACTTGTTTACATTGCTGGTGGGTTTAGGAGTGTTTTAAACTGAAAGGACTTCCACTCAATATACATTTTAATGTTCGGTGATATTTTCACTTGATGTTTGTTAATTAATGCATTTTAAAAAATATTTTAAACTTCTATTGTATTGCATCCATTTAATGTGCAAATACAACAATGAAAGGTCCATTTGTTTAATCGTGCAGCCATGAATATAAGAATAATAAGATTACTTTAGCCTGAATACAGTTTGTTCAAATTTATGTTTAGTTATGTGCTGATGAAGTTCACAGATGTGGCTGAACAAATGTAATTAATCATGTATTTTACATCTTTGGAAGGTTTGATATCTGTTTTGGTAAGTGATTTTATTAAAATTGTTATGAAGCCACAGTGCATATAGTTTATTTAATTCTGACTTGCACTAGAATCCTCATTAATGAACAACAATAAGGGGATGAAAACTCCATTCATTTGCTTTAGTTTTTTTGTGGTGCAACTAAGGTGAAAAACACTTCCCTAATTCCTAATAATAATCCTTGCATTTGATGAAGCACCTTATGTTATTGAGACGTGATGAGGCTTCCTACACCTCAATGTTGACAAGATGGAAGCCATACTCATTGGCTCCGGTCAACATTTTCTATCCTGTGGCTCTAAACTCTTCAACCCCCTGGCCTATCCCTCAGACTTACTGAAGCAGTGCGCAACTTGGGCATCAGCTTTGACCCACAGCTGTTCTTCCTTCCCCACATCCAATCCTTGACTAGAACCACCTTCCTCCACCTCTGCCACGTTGCCCGTCTCCGACCGTACCTTACCCCAAGCATAGGTGAAACATTCGTCCATGCGTTCATCACCTCGTGACTGGGCTTCTCAAATGCCCTCTTTGCTTGTCTCCCCAGCTCCATCATGTACAGGATCCAAGCAATCCAAAACTCCACCCCCTGCATACTCACCAGTACTGAACTTTGTACCCTCATCACACCAGTTCAAGCCAGGCTCCCCATCACCGAACAGGTCGATTTCAAGATCCTCACACTCATTTCCAAATGCCTTCATGCCCTGGCACCTCCCTACCTTTCTGACTTGTTTAACCCCCAACTAACTGCCTCCATTCGACTGGCTCCGGGCTTCTGCATGTCCCTCGTGCTCTCCGTTCCACCATCAGTGGCCATGCTTTCAGCTACTATGTTCTGGAACACCCTTTCTCTATCCCTCCATCTTGCCCTTTCCTTCCCCATTTTCAGGTCATGCCTGAAAACCTTCCTGTTCAATCGTGCCAATAGTCATCTCCCCCCACTCGGAGTCATGCTCCTCCACTGTCAAGTGCTCTGAGATGCTACCCTATGTGGAGGGTGCTATATAAGTGCAAGTTGTTGTGCAATTCTTGTAATCTTCTTGTAAGAAAACTTGTTGTAACCTTTCTACTTTTGAGTGAATGTCATCAGTACAATAATAATATAAATAAAATGCAGCAACCATGTTGAACCTTGTTTGATGCATTTTATTTAAATTATTATCATTGTAACAATAACATTTACTCAAAAAAAGTAGAAAGGTAACATCAAGTTTTTTTGCAAGAAGGTTACAAGAACTTTCTGCAAATTAGTTAAATTGCAATTTTACTATCATCTGTGCACAATCCTGTCAAAAGATGGTAGCCAAAGAGGGAGATAAATTTGTTACACCGACTTAAAAAAAAATTTAAGTCGATGTTCTGTAGAGAGATCAGGGAGCAGAGAAGAAAAAACAACCTTACAGAGAAATTATGAGAGGTTTGGATGAGGAAGGTCATCCAGCCCATTTGACTCCTTTCTTTTAGAATATCCACCCTACTACCCTTCCCACATAGATTTTGTAAAGTCAGTGTGATTTAGAATGGCTGAAATGTACTGTATCCTCATCTCATTTCAATCAGAGTATTATTTCCACCTTCTGGTTACAAAGAGTATCACAACACTTTGACATCTGCTGTGCAGATTGTAAAGAATTGCTGTAGAATGGGATAACTGGCACCGCCTTCCATCACCTCCGGAATATCGCCAGACTACGGCACTACCTCACCCCTCACGCTGCTGAAACTCTGGTCCATGCCTTTATCACCTCAAGGCTGGACTATGGGAACTCTCTCCTCGCCGGCCTTCCCGGCCCTCCCTCCACAAGTTGCAGGTCATTCAGAACTCTGTAGCTCGTGTACTGTCCCGCACGAGGCTTCGGGACCACATCACTCCCACCCTCGCTCACCTCCACTGGCTCCCCATCCCCCAGAGGATCAAATTCAAGATCCTCATCCTCACCTACAAGGCCATTCATGGCCTTGCTCCCTCCTACCTCTCCGACCTACTATCCCCCTACCTACCTGCCCGTACCCTCCGTTCCTCTGGCTCCGGTCTGCTCCACATCCCCCGCCCCAACCGCCCTACCATCGGTGGCCGGGCCTTCAGTCTCTCAAGATTCCATTTATAAAGCGCCTTTCATGTCAGGAGGACGTCCCAAGGCTCTGGAGCTCTATCCCCCATTGCCTTCGCCACCTCCTCCCTTTCCTCCTTCAAGGCCGGTCTCAAGACCTTTCTCTTTGACCGTGGCTTCAGCTCCCCTCTCGACTCTCTACCCCCTCCTCGCTCCCTCCCTTCCCTCACCCTGACCATTTCCCCAATGCTCGGGTCCTGACCCAACTGTACAGCGCCTTGGGACGTCCTCCCGACGTGAAAGGTGCTCTATAAATGGAATCTTGTTGTTGTTGTTAGTTTTCTTATTTATGAAGTTAAATATGAGAGATTGTAAGTATCAATGTACTCAGCACTGTGAAAACCATCTGGCAAACTAAAATCACAACTATATTGACAACAGTAACCATTGTTCCCACACACCAACAATCTTTTTCAATTAGTTTTTTTTTGCCAAATGAGACAAAACACAATCTTCACTTCAACAATGCCATTCTTTCAAAGGTATTTTCATGAGTTAACAAGCACAATATAGCCCAGCTCTTTTACATTTTAAAATAATAGAGACTGCATCAGGCTCAAATTTGGTAAGATGGGGCTTGATCCATGGATGTGTTAAATGGTTCTTAGTAATGCCATTGAGGGATTCAGCAGAAACCATAATGGCAAGTGGAAACATTGAATGTTATAATTCTTCTTTCTTATAATCCACCAAAAAATGAGATTTTTTGTTGTTTTTTGTAGTCAAGGGTGTGACTGCTTTAGAATCTATTTAAAAATAATTTTTAAAATATTCTGAGAAATCAAGAATGGTTGATATGATCTGATTCGAGATGTGATTTGCAGCCAAACATACCTTATTAATGGAGTGATGAGTGATTTCACCACCACATTATTTCATCATAATGAGGGAGAGGGGATTTTAACAAGCATCAAAGATCTCAAACTAGTATCCAAAAATGTTGACTGAACAAAAGCGTTAGATGTTACTTAAAGGATTAAAACAATATTTGTCAACACCATTTAAAAAAAGGCACTATTTTCCTGTCTTATTTTAGCTTTCTCTTGTGTTAAATATTTATTGTTTAAACATTGGGTTCTGCTAATACGATCAGTACAAACTGGCTTGAGGTAGTTGGGCAGTTCTGGTTTGTTTTAGTTTGCAAAGCACTGAATTTGTTAAACCATACTTAAATGAGACTTTGCTCAGGTATAATGATTTAAAGTGGAAACATATATGTTAATTTAACCAAGTTTAAACGAGATTATCTGTTGGTGTTACACATTATGGCTGAAGGAAAACATAGGTTTGTAACTCAAAAATTTTAAATTGAAATTATTGTAGAGGCTAGTATCTTAAGAAACAAGCATTTACTAGTTAATTATATGCAAGTTATATGTCAAACTGACAAAGATGAACAAAGTTGTGGGTATGAAAATGATGAAAATGCCTTGTCATTGTATAACACTTGGCTTCTTTTTTACAATGAAAGCTTTCATCTATGCAAATTCAGCAGATGTACCAAAGAACCCAATATATTGCGGGAATGTAAGTAATAGGAAATACTACACATACGCATGTTTTTGGCTTCCTGCCTCAAAATATTAGGTTAATAAATGGAGTTCTTTAAGTACAGAAATGGAGGATGTCTCCAAGTGCTTCACAGGATTTTTTGTGAAGTAGTTTAACTGTGTATTTGTAGGTGAATCATTTAAAATAATTATTTAAATATTGAGACACTATGCTATAGGGGTAATTATTACTTGTTGATAGGAAAATGTTTTAAAAACAAAGAACTTGTTTGCTAAAATATTATTCATATTACAGACTCCTCCCACTCCTCCCCACCCAAAAAAGGCAATCATTTAAAGGACAAAACAAAATCGCTCTAACATTATTTTTGTTTACTTACTTGCTCATTGGACAGTTTCACTTTGGCACTTCATTTTGGAATGTGTGACTGGAGCAACAGTTATTTATTATTTTGCTTTAAATATACAGTTCTTAGACCTTTCATTCACCTACATAATCACGGTCACTACACTCTTCAGTATGTCCTGTGAAGTGCATTGAGATTTCATGATGTGATCAGGAGTTATATGAAAGAATTATTATTATACCAAATAATGCTTGATATTTGCATTCAGCAATCCTCTTCCAGTGAACAAATTATATTTTTGTAAGAATTTTTTGATACCTGTGGCAGAATGTTCAAATACATTGTTTGTTACAAGTGTGTCTATGTGTGAGGTAACTGACTCCTGACTTGCAGGGTTAATAGGAACTAAGTGGGAGGATTCCTATCCCCAGTGATTGGTTGCCCTTCTAAGTCCTGCCAAAGAGCCAGGCTGGCTGTCCTGTCTTCAGCAGTACTGCGGACCCGCCTGGCTCAGGAACTGGACTACCGAGCCCCCACAGCGGACTGGCTTGATTCCAGCATTCCATTACCAAGCATGCCACTTTGGAGCCAGTCAGACTCAGCTTACCTCTCCTCCCCAACCCCACTACGGGTAAACTATACACTGTCACTAGATTTAGGATAATGCATTAATCTCTGATTTTTGTCCTTTTTATTTTAAGCAAACAGCTATGGAGGAAACATTGATTGAAAGAAATGCTGCACCACAGTACAGGGAGTTAGAAGTAGAAGGGCAGATTTCGGTCACTGCTTTCACTCTCTTGCTCGTGAAAGCTTGCAAGACAGAGATATCAATGGCAAACTATGCAGTTTTAGCTGGTTAGACTCCAGCAGTACCCCAACGCACACTCTGGAGTTCCCAAGCCTTGGCTCTTGCCAACCTGGGCCTAATACTTTCCGGAATTAGGTAAACAGGATGCGTCCCTCCAAGAAGAGTGTGCATTCCATTCTAACAATCTATCTCTGGAATTTCCACGTGTCGGTGGAAAGCATGGAATTTTCAGTTTAGTTGGGATACTTATAAGCACGGTGGCATGTCAGACACCTCTGGCCGACCAAAAGTTTGTGACAGCACCCTACACTATTCACCAACAGAGGGCAAAACTCTGCATTTACAAAGCCAATCCAAAAAACCACTGTGTAAGTGCTGTATAATATTCTAAACCATACTAGAAAAACGAAACTATATGAATGATTTGTTTTTTCAAATGAATGCAAAAGACTACAATTCCAATGAACTAACACATTGAAATCGGAATCCTAGCCAGCCTTCGAGGGGAAAAACTACATAACAATTTACATTTAAATAGAAGTCCCTGGGAACACTCGGCAGCATCTATACTGGTTCCGATGCAGGGTCAGAAACATTGACTCACTTTCCCTTTTCCATAGATGCTGTCTGATCTGCTAAGTGTTCCGAGCGACTTCTGTTTTTGTTTCAGATTTCCAGCATCTGCAGTATTTTGTGTTACATTTAAATAGTCTTTCAGTTGGGAGGGCGTCCCAAAGCACTTAACAGTACTTTGGCTGGGCACCCATGTGAGGGTGGGAGCTGAGGGGGTGGGGAGGGGAAAGATGGTGGAAATCAATCAAAAGAATGCCAAACAGAGCAAAGCCACTTGCATACAAGAAGGACAAGAGAGCAAAGCAATGAAGACCATTCCTCGAAAACTCTATGAGTCCCCAATTATAAGGTAAAATTAGCAGTTGCATCTTTAGAAACATATAGAACAAATAAAATAATCTTTGCATTTGATTTTCATGTCAGGACATCTCAAAGTACTTATAGGATTTACTGTTAAATACAGTAACTGTATTTTGCAGGCAAACAGCACCCAATTTGCACAGCAGTCTTACAAACATCCATGAAGTGAATGACCTTTTGTTTTTAATCTGAGGGATTTCAAGTGCTCCAAGACATTATATATGAAGGGTGCTTTATAAATTCAGTTGTTGTTGGCTATGGACACTAGGAGAAACTCTACTCTTTTAACTGTTACAAATTCTTGAATGTCTACCTGAACAGGCAGAGGAGAGGACTACAGTTTATTGTCTCATCCAACGGACAGCAAGTGCCACAATACAGCATTCCTCCAGCTGCATTGGTGTGTCAACCCAGATGTGCAAAGACCGAATGTGCGGCTTGAACCCACAACCTTCCTTTTAAAGTGAGATTGCTTCCGACTGAGCCAGGCTGGCACCTGAAATATAATTAAATATACACGTACACTGATACAAACAAAAGTAGAAATTCAACAGATGGTTGACGATAAATGCAAAATGTACATTACAACGATCACCAATGCATGTGTTGAATTTCTGACCATTAGTTACTAGATAAAAGTAAGTTACGGAAAAGATTAAAAGGAACCCCTAATACCCAGTCCCTGCTGAGAAGACCGGAATCGGCTAATTTCATTCTTCAATCAACTGCAAGGAGCTGGATTGGAACAGCTGAATGGAGACTTGGTCTGTTTTTTCTTTCCTTTCCTATTGGGAAAGTAACTAAACTGACATTCACTCTGCCTTTTAAATCTTACAGAATGACAAGAGCAGGAGTTGGGTAACTGGTAGTTACAACAAAAATCAGCCTCTTTGCACTTCATACTACAGCCAATAATTATGCAGCAAATTCTTCTTGACCAATGTAAAATTTAAACATTACAAAACAAGCAACAGTTGAGGCAGTCTTTTATGAACCTTCTCAGATTTTAATAGGAAAATATATTTTATACAGTCTAGACAGCTATATTTAAAAGCATATAACAATCCGTGCATTTGATATAGTGCTTTTCACGTCTTCGAGACATCTCAAAGCACTTCACAGAATATTAGTCTTAAGTGAATTGACTATGTTTGTGGGCAAAATGCAGCAGCCAATTATGCGCAGTAGTGTCCCACAAACAGTCCTGGATTGAGTGACCAAATTATAATTTTTTTTGAGGGATTATCATCAGGAAACTCGCCCAAGGTTTAATTTAGTAATATTTCATCAATGCAGCCAATAAGTGACTTGCTTACACCAGTGAGTGTTTGGATTCATAAGTATCAATTGCTAATTATAGCGTTCATACAGGTGTTATTTGTTGTAGTTTGAATATCTTACACACAACATACAAAGCTACACACAATAACTTTTCAAAAAGGAAGTGGTTAAGGTCGCAGACAAAAGTTTATCGAGTATATAAAGGCGGTTTGGTTGCTTTCTCCAAGTAGTGATATTTTCTATAACTGTTCCCCGTGCAGCTAATCTTTCTACGTAACCGCTTTTTTTTAAAAAAAATATTGTTTTGTCTGGACCTGAATAGATTTCCAGTTCAGAAATACCGTGTAGTCGACCCGACTGGAAGCGAGTCGGGGAGGTCACGGTGGAGACCTCTCAATAGTCTTAGATTTGCTCCAGTCTAAACTGAGCAAAAGGCGAAGGCTGCGGCTCGCTCGCTCGCTGCTGCCTCGGATCGGTGCCTTTTTTTTTCGCGCTGCGAACAAAACGCAACGCGAAGTTGGAAGCCTCTTCAGCACCTCCACGTGGTGGGGGGGAAAAAAAGCCCAAACAAAAACTGGCGCAGGCAGGTGCGTGCGGGCAGCGGGCAGGGCCTGCCTGGTCCGTCGGGTTTTAGTCAACTCGGGGATTCCCCTCTCCAGCGAGTCCAGCGGAGGACAGACAAACCGCCGAAACCCACCGCCATGACCCTCACCGCCAGCAGCTCCCACAAACTGCACACAACAACAACAACTCCTCTTCTTCTCTCCCCACCCCGACTGCTATCAAAACAACGTCAAAACAACCTCCCCTCACACACACACACACGCGCGCGTCTATATATATATATACGTATAGGGAAACTAATTTCACTCAGATACAAAGCATCACACGCGAGAGAAAATACAAAGTAATCCACAGCTCTTCTTCCCTCACCCCCCCCCCCCCCACACACACACACCCGGAATAAACTGCCACCGCAACACGAGGGGCGCTCCTCTTCTCATTGCCATCGCGAACCTCCCAACGCACCGTTCGTTTCTGAAACCAAATTTTTTTCGAGAGAAAAAAAAACACGACCCCGCTTTTTTTTCGGTGAAGAAGCGTTTTGGAAATTGAATAAATAAAAATGTCGCCGAGCAGCGAAGGAGGCGGCCGCTGGGGGAGCGCCGCCATTTTGTGTGGTGTGTGTGCCTGTCTGTGCGTGCGTGCGCGCGCGCGCGCGCGGCGGGGGGAGGGGGTTCGTGTAATGGTTGAATAGGGACACCCCCTCTCGGGGCCAGGCTGTGGCGGCCGCTCCGGCTGAGACGAGGCGCTATTGTTTCGCCGCTTGGAGCAGAGCGAGTGAGAGAGAGAGAGAGAGAGTGAGAGAGGAAAAGAAAGGGGGGAGGGGAAGAGAAGAGGCTCGAACTGCCTCTACCACCACCAACGCCGCCGCCGCCGCCACCCGGGTGCCTCGGCCGCTGCCACCGCCCGCGTCTTGTCTTCTTACCACAGCGGAGTGCATGGAGCCGCCCGGCGGCAGGAGCACAGCCCGTGTGTGAGGCGGCCCCGAGTCACTCAACTCACTCGCTCACTCGCTCGCTCGCACTCACTCACTTACTCACTGACTGACTGAGAGGGCAAAGAAATAGCACAACAATAACAAACGGCGGCCGGGGAGGGAGGGAGGGAGGGAGGAGAGAGAGATTCCCATCCCGGGCGGCGTTTAATTCCTTTATCTCTCATCTCAACCCTCGGCTTCGGTTATAGAAAAGGATCACTCGCGGGAGCCGGGAGTGTGAGCGGCGTTTTATTTAACTCTTTTCTTTTTTAAAAAAATATATAATATACCGTCCGCGTTTCCTCTCCTCCTCCTCTTTCCCTCACTTTAACTTTGGCAGTTGATCAATGAGCGAGCGGCGGCGGCGCCGCGGCGGGGACCCGCTCTGAGGCTCACTAAGTTGGTCTTGTGTGTGTGTGTGTGTGTGTGTTTTTTTTTGTGTGTGTGTGTGTGTTTAAAGGAGGGTATTTTCTTTGGGGTTTTATTTATTATTCCGGGAGGGTTCACCCCTCCACCCCACCCCCACACACCGCCCTCCCCCCCCCCCCCCCCCTCGCGCTTGAGGTTTATCGGGTTTTGTTTTTTTAAAACGAAAACATAAAAGACGCACGAAAAAACAGCAAATAACAAGGGACGGTGGAGAGGGCGAAGGAGGATGAAAAAGTCGAGCCATTGGACGGCGAAGCGGCAGCAGCAACAGCAGCAGCAGCCCTCAGAGCCGAGGAGGAAACGGCAGGCGTTCGTGGAGGAGCTGCGGCAGTTTCACCAGCATCGAGGGTGAGAGAGAGAGAGAAAGAGAGAGAGAGAGAGGAAGAAAGTTTTTGTTTCTCTTCCCCCACTCCCCCCTCCACTCTCCTCACAAAGAAGTCGCTGCGGAGGAAGGTCCCGGACTTCGCTAATCATTTCTCTCTCTCTCTCTCTCTCTCTCACACACGCAGATCGCCTTTCCACAGGCTGCCGGTGGTGGCCGGCCGGGAGCTGGACTTGCTCGCTCTCTACACCAGGGTGACCGGTCTGGGCGGCTTCGCCAAGGTGAGCCGAGCCGACCGCTAACCTCCCGTTACCCCCTCCCCCCCCCCACCACCCCCGCGAAGGGTGTGTGTGTGTGTGTATGTGTGTGTGGTAAACGGCGGCAGGTCGTGTGGCCCGTGGCCTGACGACGCTTCTTTCTTTCTTTCTCCCCCCACCGCCCCCCCCCCCCCCCCCCAACCAGTGGCGCGGCTTTTCTTTCTCTCTTTCTTTCTTTCTTCCTTCATTTGTTTATATTTCCTGCCGACTCCAAAATCAGCGGCGCTTTCCAACGTCCTCACCGGCGCCGTCCCTGCGCTTCGGGGAAGACTCGCTCGCGCCACTTCTTTCCTCTCGTCCCCGTCCCGAAGACGGTTGCGAGAGGGAGGACAAAAAAAAAACACCCCCCACCACCACCCCTCTGGGTGGCTCTCTCTGTGTGTGTGTGTGTGTGTGTGTGTTTGTGTGTCGAGCTTCGCGGGTGGGGGGTGGGGGGTGGTGGTGGTGGGGGGATGTAGGCCTCATGCAGGCCCAGTGATGGTCTCGGTGAGAAGGGAGAAACTGGTGTAAAATGCCAGTGCTTTGAGGTTTGATGAAGTTTCAAGGCTGTGTGTGTGTGTGTGTTTTGTTTTGTGTTGTTTGGGGTTTTATGGTCTCGCAGGTGCTGACTGTACGAACGACTGTATAAAAACCGGGACAGGTCGCGCAATTCAAAAGGGTGAAGGGAACAGATGGTATGTTCTGTTATCTGATAATGTACGTGTGTACGTGTACGCGTGTTAATCGGGATTATGATCGTGTTTTTGCCGCAGGTAACCGACAAGAACAAATGGCCACAAATGACCGAAGAGTTCAACTTTCCCAAGGGTTGCCCCAATGCAGAGTTTGCCTTAAAACAGTATTACCTACGGTAAGATTTGTCGCGCACATCAATTCAATTTTAACAGTCTTTGAAAGTTGGTGCCGCTTATTTCAGGATGAAAGTAATCATCCCAAACTACTAGGCTCCCTTAGCTGTAAGATGTTACTCAAAGCGATCCTTTTCTTTACACGAATTACTGGTTTGTAACTTCAGCTGCTATTCAAGATTGTTTGTTGCCAAATTTGTTGCTCCTCCTTGTTACTACGTCTGATAGTTTCTTTCACGTGCAGTTTAAAAAAATGCACAGGTGTCTGACCCACTTTCACAGCAACAGTTTATAGTGAAGCCTCATACAGTGTTCACCGCTAATATAGTTAATATAATATAGAAACGGTAATATAATGTAATACAATTGAAGGAAACATTGCAGATATTTACATCAGTCAGTCTCAGTGACAAAACATAAGCACTTGTAGTACCACATGGATGTTACTACAGCACATTAAGTCAAGATGAGCAGCTTTCATTGTTTGAATAATCTGATTGCATTTTTTAAAAAAAACAAGTGCTTTTATATCATTTTTGCCTTATAACTAACTCCAAGTGAATTAGGAAGTCATTAGGAATGCTGTTTGTGGTGTGTGATATTTTTCTTCTACTTCAAATGTAATGGTAGAAATAAAGGAACATCGGCTATTTTTTAAACCTAAGGATTTTCACAGGACTGTTGCTACATAAATTTTCACATGCATATCTCATTGGTAAACATGGTAGGTTCCCACTCACCACAAACATACATGTTTGTATTGTCTTAAGAGAAGCTGAAACATACCCAACTATTTTACAATAGGTTGGTGAACATGCATGTACAATTGTAATGTTTACTTAATGACCTCTAGGTGTTTTGATTAGGTTGTGTAAATACCAATATCTATAGGTGGAAATAGCAACATTAATGAAAATGTTTTAGTATTGACCTTTATTTCATAGCTGGGTGAAATGTGATTTGAGGCATTGGAAAGAAAATTGATGGCAAAGACCAATACATTTTTTAATGCAGAAGATTTCTAGCAAATACAAGCAAACTGATTAACACTAAATATGACTTGGCCTTAACTCAATAAGATTAGATTCATTACATCATACATAATAACATTTTATCATCACAATTCCACTTACATTTGAAAAAAATTGAAAAGGCTTTGATTTGTATACCATGTCTTAATTTTGTTTTAGTAAACAATGCCTTTGTTTTAAAATAATAATGTAACTTTTTAAATGTCGGACTCTCATAATCAGGGAAAGCAGTATGTATCTTTCATTATTCGATGCAAATCCTAAAATCCTAAAGTGTAAATTTTTCTATAGATGTTACAAATTATAGCATTTTTTACATCTCCAGGCATCAAGAATGCTATTAAATCTGCAACTTTTTGAGAAATTTAAAATTTAGTGTGCACCCAAAATGTTTGTAATCATTCTATAGTAACCATATGGAAATGAGGACAAAATTGATATTAAAGCTTTAATCCAGTTTCTGAAATTTTGATGAAAGCATATGTGCAGAGCTTATTTGTCCCATAAATCGTGGACATTGTGCTGTTTGGTTTAACATTATTGTCTTAACAGGTGTGTACATTTCAAATGTGTTTGATATCTTTCTAAATCATGCAGTGGTGCTGATCATCAGGTTTAGGTTTGATCAGAATATAACAAAATAAAGAAATAGTTAAAATCCTGCCAGTTTATTTTCTTTGAACATATTTGATGCATTGTATTAACAAAAGCTTTTGTGTATTGAGCATATTTCATCACATTTCCTGACAGATGTGTGTGGCAACTCATGGACAGTGATATTGAAATAGATCTTGATGCTAATCTGGGGCAGAATGTCAAGTATAACTAAATTATGCATAGCTCATAATCTGTGCAGTTCAAAATTTAGTACTGGGTACTTTGCCTTAGTCTGGATTTGCACTATTACAAGGACACTAGGAAGTCAGCCCAATGTTTTGTTTGAATATTCCCAACAAATATTTTCATTGCATATTAGAAGTATAGTTGTGCACTTTTACAGCATTGGATATTTTCAGATTAAAATGGTTAGTTGACTTGCATCAGATGCTGTTGAGAGAATAACTTGATTACTAAATAATTTTAATTGTTTGAGTTGATTGTTTGAGTTGATTTTTAAAAAAATTCCAAAATTGTTAGGAGACACATTGAAAATGATAGTTCAGATGAATTGTTGCAATGGTGATATTTCAGGTAGAGGTTCTTCACAGTGAAATCGAAAGCAGCCTTGGCAAGATACTGGTTTGATCAGAATATAACATAAATTAGTATCATCATGTTCAGAAAGTACTCTCTCCACAAAGGTTGGATTTGAACTTAATGTGTTGGATGAAAAATGTGGAACAGTGTGGTATCAATTGTTTTGTTACATGGTATAACTTAATGGTAGCCATCACATAAAACTGTCTTTTACTAGAACTTTGACACAATAGGTTTCTTTTATTGTTAGTGTTGCGTCATACCAAGCATTTCAGAATGGTAGGTTATTTGCACAAGGTAATTTAGAAACTAATATTTTTTTTGTTTCACCAAAATTAAAACATTTGCATACATTTTTAGAGATTTACATATTTGTTCGTATTGCCATCTCGTCCCACACGTGAAATAGCTCAAGAAAGAAAATGAATGAAATAGTAAGTATCAAAATGTGAAAATACCCTTCTTGCCTGCAGTCATAACCATTCATGTTTCTACTATACATTGTAGCAGAGTTTAAATTCAAACAGGCATTTGCTGAGATAAAGGTAACTAACTGGGAAGAAATGATCAATTGAATATATTTATAAATTTTTAATGAGCTCAAAAGGCTTACTACTGCAGGTCCCTAGAGTTAGTGCTGATAATATTTATAATATCGCACCTGCATGTATAAATTTCAGTAAATTGTTGTATGGATACAAATATGAAATTTTAATTATTAATAAAAGGGGATGGCCAGTACACTGGTATTCAAATTTGTATTATTTCACTGACATTTAACATCAGTACAGGACCATCAGTGTAATAGCAATAACAAATTTCCACCGAAGATCATTCTGACATTGTTAGCGCAGGAGCAGAGAATGGTTTATTGCAGCTACTTAGTAGACATTCTCACTTGTTTGGGGATGATTTGTTTTGAGTGGAAAAATGGAGGCTTATAAATTGCAAATGCTGTGATATTCCAATTTGATAAATATGCTAGTACTGTCATCTCAGAGAGAGATTCCCCAAAATTATTTATAAGAAAGTGGTTGAGTTCTTGGTCTTAACCATCAGAGGTGTATGAATTTAAACTGTAGAGCTGGCCATCATCTCTATAGTTTCTCATAAGACTTTTTCTCCACAATTAATTTAAAACTCCGCGGCCTGTACCAAACTCCATACCCCCATCATCTCAGTTCCTTCCCAGTTAGTTACCTTTATCTCAGCAAATGCATGTTTGAATTTAAACTCTGCAACCCTACTGCAGGATGGATTGATTTCCAGATCCCCACACTCGCGTACAAATCACTTCACGCTTTGGCACTTCCCTGTATTACTGACCTGCTTACACCCCACTGCACTATGCACCACTTTTGTTCGGCTGTCCCCAGCCTCCTGCTTGTCCCTCGAACCTTCGTCTTCAGCAATGCCGGCCGTGCTTTCATCGTGGCTCCAAAACAATGGAACTCTCTGCCTCAGTCCCTCCACCTTCCTGCCCCCTTTTCTATCTTCAGATCGCACCTCTTTGACTGTGTCTACGGTTACCTCCCCACTCTCCTCGCCTTGGCATCAAGCTCAGCCATTGTTAAGTGTTCAGAAGATATCCAAATGAAAATATGTTGTTGCTGCTGCTGTTTTTAGGTGCAGCAGTCAAGCATGGACAGTGAGAAAACTGATGGAATCAAATTAGAGGCTATCTTCTGTTGTGAAGCATCTTTGATGGTTCTTAATTGGCAAGGACTTGGGTTTAAAGATGGAAGTGAAGATAAAAATACTAGTGGGAATTTTAAATATTATAGATGGGGGCATTGGCAATGAAGCCAAGGAAGTGATGTTACATTTGTACAAATGGTTAGTTCATAAAAAGAATCCCTGTATTTGATACCGTGTTTTCATGTTGGGGGTTGTCTCGGAGCACTTCACAGGATTTACTGAAAAATGTAGTGGCTATTATGTAGGTGGATGCGGCAGCCAATTTGCACACATCGGTGTTCTACAAATAGCGTTGAAATGTGCAGGCTATTTTTTTGAGAACACTGGGAGAAACTCCCTTCTCTTTTCAGACATGAGATCTTTAACATCCACCTCAACAGACAGATGGAACTCTCAGTTTAAAGTCTCATTTGAAGAATGTCACTTCCAATATTGCAGTGTTCCCCAGCATCATATTGGAGTGTCAGCCTAGACTGTGAGTTCAAATTTTTTGCATGAGATTTGATCACATTTGAAGTACTCTCTATATTTCTGATACCCCATTATAGAAGGGACAGAGAGCCATAGAAAGCTTAGGGTGTAGATTTTGATGATAAAGGGAACAGTAGGTTATGATTTTGACAAAAGGCTTGAAAAATTAGGTCTGTTTCCACTGGTGCAGAGAGGTTTAACAGGAAATCTGATAATCTTCAAGATTCTGAAAGGTTTCTAAGAGAATAGATAGTGAAATATTATTCCTATTGAATTGCCGACAGGGTGTATATGTTCAGGATTTTTTCTGGAAAAGTTAGAGTGAGGGTACAAGACATTTTTCTGATTCTAAAAGCAGCTGTGAAGAAGTTCATTGCTTAGATTGTCAATCATTACAACTGAGGAAGTCAGAATGGGCGTAAGAGAACCAATGGGGGCTAAGTGAATACAACTGCAAACTTTGCACTGGATCAGAAATGAAAGCTGAATTTCTAGTTGGATAGACTGAATCTGGATTTTCCAGTCCGATTTTTACATTGACTGTGCTCCTGTATTCTGTTCTTAAAAGCTGTTAAACAAATTAATGTACCTAGAGTTAAAATATACACACATGAATGGTACTATGATAATTACGTTTTTAGTCAGTAAGTTTAAAATCTAAGTCAGTAACTTCAAAATCTTGCTGATTTTTTTTTAAGTTGTCAATGCTATAAATTTTGGATATTGATCGGTCAGGCATTGTGAGACCAGATAAACGACTTTAGATTGGGTTTATATTACTTCACCTGTTGCACAATGAGTGACATTAGGTGGCAGTATTTTTGCTTTAAAAATCCCGGTACCTTCTGGGATTTAGTTCCTTGGATTTGTGGAAAGGGTGACATTTATTTTCCTGATCGACTGCTACCTAAATAATACGACAGAGACCAGAATTGAAGTTGAGTTTTCGTGAGTTTACTCCTGACCTTTTTTACCTTTTTCCACCATTTTATAGATAGCTAGTCAGGTAAGCCAATGTCACAATTTGTATGTGCGCTGAATGGAAATCCTTTGCCTTTGGGTATTTAGCCTCTGGAAGAAGTGCCAGTAACCAGCTTAACAGAAGGGGCATCTTGCTAGTGGCAGTCTACAACCCTACAATAGAGTACACTTTGGGCTGACTTGTTACAGCAATAGCAGTAGTGTTATGGTAACATTGTAAATCATTTCTTTGTTAACAGAGTTGCAACTTGACATATGATCACAGTTTAAAGCAGTGATGGATATCAAAACTAGGGTTAACTGGGGCTAACAAAATATTGGCAAGGTAGAACTTGTTTGTGTGACAAATAATTTTAATGCTTAGTTGGAAAATAATTTATGACTTCCATGTTAATATCCAGTAGAAGGTGATAACTACAGAATTTCAGAGGAGAGAAATTGGCATGAAATCTGATTCTCATGTTTCAGAAAATGTACTTTGTGCGTCCTCCACATGACACATTGTTCGGTCTGCTCTGTTGTGTTTCACGTATCATCTGTAAGCTCACATTTGAATGCTGATGATCTTTAGGGTTTCGCTAATAAAATATTAATGTTAAATGGAATTATAGTACACTTCTTAAATTATCCAAACTGCTGTGGGCTGATGCTGTTGGATGTGATAACATTTAAAATTTGAGAACTAAAATGTGCAAGTTAGTGGCTATCCAGATGTGTCCGATTATTGCAAAAAAGAGTCTCACAGCAAAAGAGTATATTGTATTTTTCATTGGTATTTTGCATGATATGGACATCCACTGTAACAATAAGCAAAGACAATACAAGGGTGATTTCAAATAAAACAAGGTCAGTTTTGTTAATTGGCCATCATCAACACATGGTATGCCACAGATGGTTACAATGGCTTCTATTTACAAACATGGTCAAACTAGGCATTATATGTAACAGAATTATAACTTTTTCTCCCTTGAAAAAATAAATAGGCCCTTATTTTTTGTGGGTAGAATGAAATTATTTGTATTTATACTTCTAGTAAGTGCTAGCTGTTGGATTGCATTTTGCTAATTTAAGATATCTTAGGAGTACTAAGGATAATAAATTACTAATTTTCTATAGCGGATGAGTCCATAGGGAGTCCACACACACAGCATCACATTCTGGTATATCAAGAATTAAGAGATTGGTATTTGCACACCACCCAATTATCCAGTCAAGTATAAAGGCTGTTGTAAAGAGCTCATCATAAACACTTGGCTCTATAGTTGAATCTCTTGCACATGAAAATGTTTAAATGAATGAATGGCATCTTGTATAGCAAGCAGAGCTGGCCAAAATCAACAATTTACAAAGATTTGACCTTGTAAGTGGTATAGGCATTAGTGTTCTTTTATATTACATTGGGTTGGCGGATTTATGAAATGAGCAGAATTTATGTTGTTCCACACTTGTTTGTTCGCTTGTTGTTTGTTACTGTGTCACTGAAATATGCTAGGTAAAACAAAATCCTCTTATGACACCCGTAAGTAGAGTTGTACTATGAGAGTGCAAATATACTAAACAAAGCTTTTAATAGTTCATATTTCCTAAAATTGCAAATGGGCATATGATTTTACATTGTTTCAATTTGTACTTGTTTGTACAGGATCAGAAGCGTGCTAACTGAACTGTATGTGAAGTAAATATAATTTGGCCATAAGATACACCAGATAAAAAGCATTGAATGTATTTTCATTTACAAAAGCTGGAGTTTTCCTCATTGCCTAAGTGACTTTCCCAGATGTTTGCTATTTCTATTATTTTTCACAGGCCCGCTTCTCTTTTCTGTGGGAAATCATTCACTGGCCAAAAGCCAACTAAGTTCTCTTTCCTGTGCGCACACTGCCATGGTTGTAGAATCTCCAAACACAGTTGGATTTTCTTTCTAAAAATCCTAACTTTTTTTTCCAAAAGGAGATGTAGTGTCATTCTTTCATAGGGCTTTGTTGGAATCTATAGAAAACGTTTTCATTGTCCAGTTTTCTTTGGTTCATGCAATTCTATTCTGAAAATCTATGGAAATGTTTGAAATGGTTTGCAAAAACAAACAAATATACATAGGATGAAAATTGAGACACCCTTGTGTACGCAAAATAACAAAGACTAAATGGACCCATAGAAGGATAATCGTAAGATTATCCACTCTAAAATATCAGAAGAATCTACAATTATAATAATAAATAATAATTATTGCATTTGATATGGCATCTTACCACACGGTGAGATGTCTCAAAGTACTTCACAGGATATACTGTAACATGCCCCACCCAACATGCCCTAGTTCTGACGAAGGGTTGTGGACCCAAAACGTTGACTCACTTTCCTTTTTCCATAGGTGCTGCTTGACCTCCTGAGTGTTCCCAGCGACTTCTGTTTTTGTTTCAGATTTCCAGCATCTGCAGTATTTTGCATTTTGTTTATACTGTAAAGTGGATTGATTGTGTATTTTTGGGGGCGAAACGTTTTGGAAGCTGGTGATACCAAAGGTAGAGGAAGACGATCATACAACAGTAAAGCTTGATTGGAAATGTCAGACTGCGTAAACTTGGTAGATGAGACCAGTGGGATTGGAAGTATAACCTATTTGTGCCTTTGTATTAGAACATAAACCAGGGAGACATGGATGTAGATTAGGACACTATATACTTGTATACAATTTTGCAAGAGTAGTATTACATTTTATTAAATGTGTTTTGTGATATCATACATTTAAAACCTTTGATACTTTTCCTCCTAAGTAGGTTTTCTTCATGTGTGTTCTTAGAATGGTGAGTATCAGTAGGTTTTGTTGACAGAGGGACAGTTCTGCTGATCTTGATACTGACCCTGTCCTTGCTGATGTACACTGCAGCAGGAGTTGCTGGATAGTGATCAGGAGTAGAAACTACAGATGTGATTTTTTTCCCCCCCTCCCCTGTCCAAGCCAATTATATAATACTTGCATGGCTGGTATTAGTAAACTCTGTGCAGACTGTACATTGAGTCTGGAATTTCCTGCCTTAAATGACTGGGTGGTGTTATATGGTGCTTTACCAATAAAGGTCCTGACTTTGCTTGTAATCATTTTGGAGCTCCGTAATCAGCTTGAACTAGGAAGGATTCTAGACTTTAATCCCATGCTGCCTGCTTCAGCAGAATGGATGTTTTGGTGCTACAAGACTCCTTGTAATTGTTCTCCACCAGACTGTGACTAGTGATGAAAATGGTTTCAAGGATGGGTGGAAAAATAAGCAGTTTAATAAACCCAAATGAAAATGCTTTATATTCTCTTTGCCTTCTTCCCATCAATCACATTTGTGGAAAAGGCCAAACTTTTGATTAATGTTGTAAATTTGGTAATATTTTAAGTGATCCAAGTGTCAATTAGAAATTCTTGTCGTGCCTTTAGATAATCAGATTGAGTTCTGGTCTACATTTTGGATCAACATACAGTATTATTATGAGATTAATATTTTACAACTGATAGTTGTAATATTTTTGTTTTCATTAAAAATATTGTACAGTTGGCTGTCTACTATAGATCATCTGAGAATTATTTTGAAATCTTGTGGAGTACAAACCTAAATAACGAGTGCTTGATGTTTTGTATTTGAAATAATCTTCCAAGGAAGCTAATAACATTTGATTTATTCAAAGTACAGTTAGCTACCATTTTGGCAGAATTAATGTAAAATAATCCTCTATGTACTGGAGGAATAGTTTGGTGAACCAGATTGATTTGTCTTCTCTTCTTTTTTTCTCCCCCTCCCCACCAAATCTGTGACCAGGGCCCCTTGTCTCCTCGACCTCTCTGCTGGCTTTAACACTGTGGACCACTCTGTCCTTCTCCAACACCTCCCATCTCACTTTAACCTCCAAGGTTCTGTCCTTGAATGGTTCAGATCCTATCTCTCACACCGGCTCCACCTCGTCTCCACAAGCCCCCTCCTCCAGCCATCTCGTGCGGTGTTCCTCAGGGCTCTGTCCTCGGACCTCTTCTTCAACCTGTACATATTCACTCTTGGTGACATTATCCGCAGACATGGGGTCAACTTCCACATGTACACGGATGACAACCAACTCTATCTCTCTGTCTCCACCCTTGACCCCAGGACCACTGATGTCCTGACAGACTGTATGTCAGACATCAAGTTCTGGATGAGAGCCAGCTTTCTACGGTTGCACGTCAGCAAGACTGAGGCCCTCCTGATTGGCTCGCGTCAGTGCCTCCGCACCCCAGGCATTATCAGCATCCACACTCCATCTCACCAAGCCAGTCAAGGACCTAGGCATCTTGTTCAACCCTCAATTGTCTTCTTTGCCCACATCCGTGCCATGACCTGCTCTGCCTTACCCCACCTCCGCAACATTGCCCGACTCCTCCATTGCCTCACCTCTCAGGTTGCTGAAACCTTCATACATGCCTTCATTACGACCAGGCTCGATTATGCCAACTCCCTGCTTTTCGGTCTTCCCAACTCTTCCCTCCACAAGCTGCAGATCATCCAGAACTCTGCAGCTTTTGTTCTATCCCACACCAGGCTCTGTGACCCCATTACACTCACCCTCACCCAGCTCCACTGGCTTCTCATCCCTCAGAGGATCGAGTTTAATTCTCGTCCTTACCTTCAAGGTCCTCCATGGCCTTGCCCCCTCCTACCTCTCTGACCTGCTAACCCCTTATCAACCTGTCCACTCCTGCTGCTCAGCAGGCTCCAGCCTGCTCCATGTTCCCCACCCCACCATCGGCGGTCAAGCCTTCAGCCTCTCTGCTCCCACCCTCTGGAAATCTATCCCACACTCCTTCTGCCTCACTCCCTCCCTTGCCTCCTTCAAGGCACGCCTCGTGACCCCCGCTTCGACAGTGCCTTTGGCCAGTCTCCCCACTCATGTAATATTACAATTGTAATTTTGTAAATGTAATTTTGTATTGTATTTGAAGATTTGTGATAATACAGCACTCCCCCAGCACTGCATTCGTCAGCCTAGACCATGAGCTCAAAGTTCGTTGTTTGAATCCGCAACTGTCTTATTCAGAAGTGTTAATGC
Organism: Callorhinchus milii; assembly: GCF_018977255.1. Lineage (NCBI taxonomy): Eukaryota > Metazoa > Chordata > Chondrichthyes > Chimaeriformes > Callorhinchidae > Callorhinchus > Callorhinchus milii. Next base: position 35,783,634 of record NW_024704746.1, on the reverse strand, counting down.
TAGGAAGGAGGCAAGGGAGGGAGTGAGGCAGAAGGAGTGTGGGATAGAGTTTCAGAGGGTGGGGGCAGAGAGGCTGAAGGCTTGATTGCCGATAGTGGGGCAGGGAACGAGGGTGAGGTTGACACCAGAATTACGTCATGTGTGTCGTATATAAACCCAGATCCCGGAAACGTGCAGCAATGTAATTTGCTGCTTGTTTAAGTGTTAAGTGGTTTAACACAGAGAAAGTATATCCCTAGCAACTCCAGGATTGTACATTTTCCAGGTTTCATAATAATTTTGTAACAGACAATATTCTCAGCAACAAGGCTGTTGTGAGAATATTGTCAATTCTAGTAAAAAAAGTGCATTTTTGCTGTTTTATATTGTTTGCCAATTATGTTGTGTTAAGTGTGAATGTTGTAGCAGTGTCTCGCGTCTCTATCCATGTGTGGTGCTATACAGCCCCGTTTTTAAACTGATTTAAGTGTGGAACTTTTAGTGATGGGTGGACAGGATGGTTTAGCATTTGGCCTATATTGTAAAACAATATCTTATGTGAGATATGTCAGCAAGATATTATTTCAATGCTGCAATTACCAAAATGCCCCTTTGCTTTCAAAACCTGGAGTAGTGCATTAATTAAAATTTCTAATATTGCACTGGTAAAGGTTGTATACTGATGTACTATAGCACGCTATAAATAAACATTATAGTATTATCAGATGATCATGCCCTTTGTTTTGCCTTTGACCCCTGGTCTTGTCACAATGCAGTCTGAACATTTTTGAATGAATTAGTTTCCTGAACAATATAAATGGTGCAGCAAAAAAACCTGTATGGAAGTCACACAGACTAATTGTGACTTTGAAAGGAATCATATCACAACCATAAAATGTGCTGCCATGGTGATTCTTCAATTAATGCCTATCCCATCGTTACTTACTGTCTTTAGCAGCTGCTTTTATTTGTAACACCATTTGTTAGAATTCATAACTGCAAATCCCTCAGCAGCTTGGTTTGATTAAACAGTAGTATGGGGGGGATGGGGTGAGAGGGAACAGCAAGAGAGAGAGATCTAGCAGTTTGTGGAAAACAAAATTAAATGGAGTATGTAATTCCTCTTTTCTCTTTCCCCCCCTTTGATGGGAATTCATTCAAAACATGTATTTACTTCATTAACAACCTAGAATATAGAAATAATCAGGCTTATAGGGATTGAGGAGAGTGAGTCAAAATCAACTCAATCAGTTTATTTACTTAATTAAAAGTTTTTGAAATGCTCTCCTCCCTCTTCGTTCCCCACATCCCAGTGAGCCACTGAATAATGAATAGACATGGCAAAGCTGCCCTAGGTGCACCATCTTAGTGCACCATACTTCATGGGAACTATTTGCAAGTGCTGCAAAATGGCCTTAGTGAGTTGATTTAGGGTATACCGCCCTAACTCAATCTTAGTTAGGCTTGTATTCCTCAAATACACAGTGAAAGGCTGTTTGTTCTTGCAACAAGTGTCGACAACATGGTCAGTTGTTAGAAATTCTGCAAGAAGGTTGTGGATTCAAGCCTCACATTGAGACTTTGAATTCATATAGTCTAGGCTGATGCTCCAATGCAGTCCTGGAGGTGCACTAAGATTTAGAGGTGACATGATTGCTGTCTTTTAAGATTCTAAAGGGGGCAAGACAATGTAGATCATGACAGACTGTTTCAACTTGTCCAGAATAGTAAAGACCAGAGGACACGGCCTGTGATTAAATGGGGCTAAATTCAGAACGAATCTATGCAAACACTATTTCAGTGAGTGAATCTGTGGAACAGGCTCCCATGGAGACAGTTGAAGCAAGAAGTGTTGATTCTTTCAAACACAGATTAGATAGTTTTCTTTTAGGAAATAACATTATGAGATATAGTACATAGGTAATTTGGGACATATATGCATGCGACTGCCAAGAAGGTAGAAGGCAAACTAGATGGATCTTGGTCTTTTTTCGTCTAACATTTCTTATGTTCTTATGTACTGCATTATTGGAGATGTTGTCCTTCACATGACGTGTTAAACTGAGGTCTCTTCTGCCTGTTCAGATGGATTTTAAATATCCAAACGCACTATTGGAAAAGCGAAGGAGTTTGTCTAGTGTCTTGATAAATAATCCTTCCACAAAATCGGGCATTCACTTCATGGCTGTTTGTAGGACATTGCTTTGTGCAAATTGGCAGCCAAGGTCACCCTCAAAATACAGTAATTATACTGTATATCTTGGGAAGTGCTTTGAGACCTCTTCCCGATATCAAAGGTGCTATATTAAATGCCAGGATTAATATTCTAATTGTAACAGGAACCTACCAAAATATTTGTGTCAACATGACAATTTTCCACTGTCTGTCCAACCTCTGATTCTGAGACAGATATCAAGTTGACATAAAAAAATTGCCAATTTAAAATAAGTACATGAGTGATGCAATTTGATGTTTAAACAAATCAAGTCACCTCATTATAATATCTTGATCACATTCACTGAAATGACCAGATGAATCTAGGACTTTTTCAGTACATGGTTCTAATTTGAACTATTTTAAGGAATCCCATTAGAATTTCCACAATCCACAGGAATGCATCCAGATTGGAGTGGAGTTCCCAAAGATCAGTGTAATGTGTTTCTGGTTGAAGTAAAAACTTTACTAGTGAACAAGTGGATCCCTGTCCCTTTATAGTTCACTTATTACATTTCTGACTCAGAAAGCAGCACCAAATTGGCTGGTGAAGTTTCTGATTTCTGCATTCAAGGAAATTAATTTGTTTTCATTTTTCATTTAATGGTGAAACGGTGGGTTTGCTCATAACGTAATTTTAGATTGTACATCCTGACGCTTTCTTAACCACAAATAGATATCATGGCATCCAAATCCTATCATTGTGGAAAAATGCCCAATTCAGGCACTTTGAATGGTGGACAGATCATTCATATGTTATAGTCAGTTATAATGTGGGTCCTGAGACATGGACCCAGACAGTATGCTTTGAAGTGGTTGTGCTGTATTGTGAAACAGCACAATTTGTAGCCTGCAAAATAGTCACTTCACTTTACAGTAATTCCTGTAAAGAGCTTTGAGACATCCTCCAGATATGAAAGTTGCTATATCAAATGCAATGATTATTTATTATTAACTTTCTGATATGGCACCAAATGAAGTTAGTTCTGACAGTATGATTCCTAACAATTTGCACAACAGAAAAATAATCAACTTTGGTCTAAGTCTATAGACTGTGCCTGCAATGTACCAATAATGTAAAAGTACCCATCAACTTTAATTACATTTTGAAATGTATTTTTAATACATTTGCTTCAGGCTGTTAGAATTTTATAGCATCTCTACTGTATAGAATTCATGGAGTCTACCATGAAAGCCAGCAAATTGCCAGTGGCTGCAGTTTGCATCTAATTCTCTGTGCAGTGCAACTGCACAGATGCTCTCTGATGTCCACTGGAGTGCATATATGTCGGTTTCAGCACAAATTGTGCTATTACTGCAATAATATAAGTATGTTAAATAAACAATGGAGAACTTTCAGATGAGCCAGTTGAACACTACCGTGTTGTTATTTCAGTACATTAATACTGTACTGAGATAACAAAACTAGTGTATTTTTTAAAAAAATCATCCATATTTATTCAAATTACTTATTTTTTCCGCACCTTAATGTGTATGTATAATATAGGAAATATATTTTTTAAATGTTTGAATGTTTCATTAGGTTTGGAAAAGTAGGATTTTAAACAAGACATGTTTAAAATATTCTGCCAAACTTGTCTTAGTCAGTAAATTCACTATAAAGAGTCTTTGTAAGTCTTTCTACCTGAACATTTTAAAGGTTAGCTAAGAATCCTTGGAGCATTGTGAAAATATGTGTGAGCATCAACTGTTGTTGGGGTGAGTTAGCCAGCACATTCCAACTTAATTTTGTAAAATATGCATTTAGACAGGTTTGATATTTATTTCTTTTCATTCTGTCATTCTACCTTAACTTTTTTTACTTACGTTTTATTATTCATCTTTTTTTGAAAAGGCAATTCAAAATGAGTATGTGGATTTTTATCCTATTTCTCACATTCTGAATATGAGATCACTAATGAATAAAACGCTTTCACTGAAATGTTAGCAGAACAGTAATGATAGCTATAGTTGCCCTTTAAGTGCAACAGTTCTTGAACATTTTGGCATTGAGTTCCTGAAATACTAATAGATCATAGAAAGTTGCCTAGTTCTACCATTACCAACTATGTGCCAATTAGTGTTGACCAAGCCTGATATATTTGAAAACAGTGTAGTTACAGGATTAAAAGAAATTCCTTATTGGCGTACCTATGTTCTACATCTTAAAGAGTGGACAAACCTGCACTATCAGATAAGCAATCTATGAATATACAAAGTTTATTTGCTCCTCCCCTCTTTTCTCTCCCTTCCCCCCCATCCCGTGCCTCTGAGTTAAAAGCTTGTGAGTATTATTTACCTGCAAAACATGCTCACATTTTTTGCCTTTGTATTTTCTAAAATCAAAATATAGGTTTCAAAAGTTAGAAAAGATGTCAAAAAATATAACATTTCATTGTTGTATTGAAATGCGTCAGCCTGTCACAGTGGTAGCACTTTCGCCTATGAGTCAGAAGATTGTGGGTTCAAACCCCCACATTGGGACTTGGAATCACATTATTTAAGCTGACACTCCAATGCAGTGTTGGGGAAGTGTAGCACTGACATAGATGCCATCCTTTGGGAAGATGTGGTTCCCTAACATGCTGATGATTTCAGACAGTAAAATATGATGACCTGGCTTGTATTTATGTATATATGTGATATACAAGACTGATTTATTTCAGCAGGAGATGAGGTGCATTTGACAAATTGTTAACTTCATTCTTTTTACACACAATAGAAACTCTGAAATCCAATTTAGTCTCGACAGTGAATTGAAACATGAAAGTTTGAAATATCTACCAACAACTGAAGTAAAGTAAACATGGTTTCAATATTTTACAATCCATTGTTTACAAAATACAAAAGGTTATCCTCTTTGAAATACATTTTAGTTTATAAAGTGAGTCTCTAATTACCAAAAAATAAAGATTCCATGCAAATCATCTCCCCATTACAATTAGAATAGAAACTAGTGTACAGGGTGAACAAAAAGACTTATTTTTCAGCTACCCTATTATCTTAAAAATAATCATTTATTTAAGACTTTTAGACATTGTAATGGTATCATGAGTTTTGGGGCACTCTGTATCAATTGGATATGTGACTTACAATTAATTGTGAAAAATATCACTCCACATTAGGGGCAAATGTTGAATCACTGATTGAAAGGTGAGATTTCAAATACCATCCCTGACTATTTTATGAAATGCTTGACTGATGTTAATGCTTTCTTTTGCTGTCTTTGATTATTAGGTGTAGCTCTAATTGGAAGTAACCTGTGCAAACCAGTAAATATAAGGGAAAATCAAGCACTGATTCCAGTTAAGTTGCACTTCAGCATGGCTGCAAAATAACTATTTAGGAGTGTTCTGGTTGGCAACAAAATGAATAACTAAGAATAAGTACAAAATATTGTACCATCTTCAGTAGGTTAGTGCCAGTGTAGTAGTGGTGGGTCTTGTGTGGAATTTTAATACTGCTTGTCAACTTCTTTTTCAAAGTCTGAGGCAAAGTCTCAGGCAGATGTAGAGGGTGCTCTTCTGTTACGACCAATATCATAATTACGGAGAGATGCTCTCTTTAATGGTGTTTTGCCTGGCTTGTGCTATTAAGAGAGCATGGACTGTATTATGGTACAAGCACGCTGTACTTTTGGACAGACAAATTGCAATTTCTCTTTTTTTAATTGTTCTGGCAAATTGGTAAACTGCTGTGCGCAATTGGCTGCCACATTTCGCCCACAAATATACAGTCAATTCACTTTACAGTCTATTCTGTGAAGCGCTTTGAGACATCTAGAAGATGTGAAAAGCGCTATATCAAATGCAAGGATTATTATTTTATTATTAAATGTCAAATTTGTGAAGGATCTATCCTCATTGCAATTGTTTTAGACTGCACCACATTTTTCTGCCCATTGTAAATAGAGATCCTGATTTACCTGCTTGAAGAAGCATTGATCATGCCTCTGCTTTATCCAGATCAGGCAAAATAGGATTATTAGTGTTTAATATTGCCAAATACAAGTAGTTGTCAGATATGCTTTTACAATTAACTTGACACAACTCTGTTCTTTCAAACTATTTAATCCAAATCAAATGGCTCACATTTGTTTGTTTATGAAATCCTCATAAAAGAATTGAGACAAGCATATTTTTTTTCAAATACAAAACATTCAAATGGTCTTGCCTTACAAATCGTCTTCAACCACAGCTTGTCCACCCGTTTTCCCACTGCGCATTTTCTGCAAGTCAGCAAGGGTACACTTAAAAAAAAGTACATCAAACTAGGAAATAACATATACAAAGGAAGTTCAGCAGAAATCAGCAATGAAAAGAAAAACACAAGCATTCTACTTAAGTCTTTGTGTAGCACTGCAGTGTGTTTGGCATGCAGTGGTGGAACAATATATTTTGCTCTCAGAATGAATGATTGCTGCATCTAACAATAGGCTACTCACAACAAATAGTACTGTATTTATGAAAAGTCAGCTGTTTTTGCTGGGTGACTTTTTAAAGAAAAATGTAATTAGCCCAAACCTTAAAAATACTGTATAAATCTATTTATTGATGAAGAATGTTTTAATCAAAGTAATCAAGCATTGCTTTGGAGTCCTGTAGTTTCATATTTAGAGGCCTCGCAAGCAAGAGGACCTGGATTCGATTCCTGGCAGGGCGAAACCTTAGACAAGGTTCTTTACTCCACATGCCTTTGTTTACCTAGCAGTACGTAGGAACCTGGTTATTAGTCGATTGGTGGATTGAGTTTCCGGGGGTAATAATCCTTTAAAAAATAAACAATAATAATTTGGTCACTCAATCCACGAATTTTGTCTGACACTGCTGTGCACAATTTCTGGATTTCGCCCACAAAATATACAGTTAATTCACTGTACTGTATATTCTGTGAAGCACTTTAAGACATCTTGAAGACATGATAACGCACTATCAAATGGAGGTATTATTATTTTACACAGAATCCGTGAGTGGCATTTTCCTGTAGGTGAATAATATACTATGATATTAATTGGGTTGATTTGGACAATTCAACTGATGATTGATGTGAAACTTGTAAATATGTAGATAATGTAAAGCTGATAAACAGACAAGTGCGTTGCTGAATATGCACTGCATACTTAAACTGGAAATAATGGATTTTCCATGATTTACAAACTTATACTTCTGGTGTTTCTTTTTTGTGCTTTTTGAGTTCCAAAGTTTTTCTACCTAGCACTGCAAACAGTGCAGTGGCACTACTTTACTGTAGTTTGTGGCACTAAATATGAATATTAGATTTTAGTAGAAGAATTGGTTTAGTTTTGGAGAAGTAGCCCAAAATTTGAATTTCATCACGTGGTTGATAAAGCAGCTCAAGGACCACAATTGTGGTTTATGACTTATTTGAGCCCTTTGATGAGATTAGTGCTTGTAATTACTCTGGGTATTACCATTTTCCATTCAGCGCAGTGTTCTTTTTTTCAATTGCTTCAGATCTGATGCAGTTGATTAAACATCTTTGCAGTATAAATCTCTACTTCTGTTTGCAGTGCTAGGTAGAAAAACTTGAACTCTTAAGAGCACTGCAAAAAAGAAAATTCATACAAGGGAAAAACATTAACTGCAAGGCTTGCATTATGTTCTGTATTTACATTTGAAGTCGTCCAAAAAAAGTTGCATTAAATAATATATTAATTTATGTGGCATCTTTTAGTGTATTAGGTAGAGCAAGCAAGAGAACCTGGGTTTGATTCCCAGAGGAGCGAAATGTTAGTCAAGTTTCCTTGCTCCACACACCTCTGTTTACCTAGAAGTAAGTAGGAACACGGTCATTAGTTTGGGCGGATGGCTCTTCCAAACGTGATAATCCCTTCAAATAAATAAAAATAATTTGGTCACTCAATTCATGACTGTTTGTGGGACACTATGGAGCACAATTGTCTGCCCTAACATCTCTCTGCCTCTGCTCTGATCGCCTCATCATCCTGGGCGACTTCAACTTGCACTTCACCCCCTCCTGCTCCATCTCCTCGGACTTCTCCTCTCCTCGCTCAACCTCTCCCTCCACATCAACTCCGCCACTCACATTCACGGCCACCCACTCGATTTGGTGATCACCCGGGGCCTCAGTGTCTCGGATGTCACCATGTGGAGTCCTGTAGCTCAGTGGTTAGAGCACTCACTTTGCAAGTGAGAGACCTGAGTTCAATTCCAGGCAGGGCGAAACCTTGGGCAAGTTTCCTTACTCCACACGTCTAATAATAATCCCTCCAAAAAAACAAAACTATAATAAATTGGTCACTTCAATCCACGACTGTCTGTGGGACATTGCTGTGCGCAATTGGCTGCCGTGTTCGCCCACAAATATACAGTCAATTCACTTTACAGTGTATTCTGTGAAGCGCTTTGGGACGTCTAGAAGACGTGAAAAGCGCTATATCAAATTCAAGGATTATTATTATTAAAGCGCTATATCAAATGCAAGGATTATTATTATTAAGTCCGTCTATGATCACCACTTCATCTCCTTCACCACGTCCAGCCCCTCCCTACCTCCACCAAACCCACCACCATCTTCTACCGCCCCTGGAAAAAGTTACCCCCACAATCCCTAACCGCTGCCTTGGAGTCCTCTGAACTCCTCTCCCTCTGGCCTTCATCCCTCACTGACCTCTCTTCTGGTCTCACCCTCCTCCACAACACCCTCTCCTCCACACTCGACACTCTTGCCCCCACACCTCCCGTACTGTCTCTTACTCTCGCTCCTCCCCCTGGTTCACCACCTACCTCCACTCACTGAAGAGCCAGGTGCGGGCCGCTGAACGCACCTGCCTCAAATCTGGCCTAACGGTCCACCGGCAAATCTGGCTGGACCTCCTCAAAATCTACCGCTCCACTCTAGCCTCGGCCAAGTCGTCCTTCTACTCCAGGATAATCCTGGAGGCGAAGAACAACCCCAGGCTTCTGTTCTCCACCACATCCCGACTCCTCAATCCCCCCCGCCACCCCGCGCAGGTCACCTCCTCCAACTTTCACTGCGAGGAAATGCTGAATTTCCTTGAATCCAAAATCAAGGGAATCCGCTCCGCGGTCACTGCTCCTCCAACTTCCACCCAACCCCTACCCCTTCCCTCCCACACTCCGACTCCTACCCATCCTCCCCTACACACCTTCGAACCCGTTTCCCCACCCTCTGTCACCAAACTCATCCTGTCCTTGAAACCCGCCACCTGCTCCCTGGACCTCAACCCACTCCACTCCTTATCTCCCAGCTCCACCTCCTTGCCCCACTTCTCACAGACACTATTAACCCTCTGGCTCTGTTTCCATTCCCCTCAAAACTGCCACCATCACTCCCACATTGAAAAAACCCTCCCTTGATGCGTCGCAGCTAACAAGCTACCGGCCCATCTCCAACCTCCCCTTCCTGTCCAAGGTTCTCGAAAGAGTTGTCGCCTCCCAGCTGCGCTCTTTCCTCTCCACTCACTCACTTTTCGAACCCCTCCAGTCAGGTTTCCGTGCTAGGGAAACCGCCCTGGTCAAGGTCACCAATGACATCTTGACCATCTGCGACCAGGGCTCCCTCGTCCTCCTTGACCTATCAGCCGCATTCGATACGGTCGACCACTCTATCCTCCTCCACCGCTTGTCCTCCCACCTCAACCTTCAAGGCCCTGTCCTTGAGTGGTTTAGGTCCTACCTCTCTCACCGTCTTCATTTTGTCTCTGCAAACTGCTTTTCCTCCAGCCCCTGCACTGTCTCGTGCAGTGTCCCTCAGGGCTCTATCCGCGGTCCCCTCCTCTTCACCCTCTATATGCTCCCCCTTGGTGACATCATCCGCAGATATGGGATTAACTTCCACATGTATGCGGATGACACCCAACTCGACCTTTCCTCTTCTACCCTCAACTCCACGACCACTGACACTTTGCCGTATATTCTGTGAAGCGCTTTGAGACTTCTCGAAAACGTGATAAGGTGCTATATCAGTTGCTATTATTATAATATTGGTATTGGTCTCATTGGGCTATGGAAGGGAAATAAAGCCAGGGTTCCTGCTCCAGTCAACCTTGGTTGTGAGTTTGCCTTTAAGGGACTTGCACGCAAATTGGCCCATGAAGAAGAGCACTATGTTATGATGTTGCACATGAGTTGAGAAGAATTTTTTTAAACAAGATTTAAGCCTTTGACAAAGATTTATTGGAACACAAGTACAGGAGAAAGTCATTTGGCCTTTGTGAAGATTGAACCTTTTAAAATGCATCACTGTATCAGATAAATCCTCTCTTTGGGACTGGGTAAAGGCTGAGAAGTAGTTGGAAACTTTTCTGGACAGGTCTATTATGAGCTAGAAACTTTGAAACTCTTTTCCATAAGTTGGACCTGGAACCCCAGCTCCCCACCCCACAAAAAATGAGAAATCTTGTGACTTTGTACTTCCAAAATGACTGAAGAAACAAAAAGTATTTTTTGGTTCGCAATATTGCTTAGTTGATTAGTGTACTAAATTGTGTTGAATTCACCTGCAGTGACTTTGCAAAATATGATGATTGGTAAAGTTTCAAGTTCATATTGGCTTTTTTGTGTTGCGTTGGGATTTGGTATGAATGTAGATTTCTGTACAATAGGTCCTTTTTTTTTTAAACAAAAGATCATTCAAAGCCACCTGAACAGCCAAAGATCGTATAAGGAACCATAGGGGAAAGGTGCCAAATGTGATTTTGATCTGTGCTTAGTGGGGAACAAATCATGTCCAAGTACTGCCTGAACTCTAAAGAATATGTTTTGAGGCACTGTGAAGCAAATAATATTTATGCACTTTTTGTAGCAACAAGTAAAAAATGGAAACTTTATGTGATATGTTACAGTTTATACTTTCATGTTCAGGATCAACAATGTTAGTGGCCAAGGTACTTCACAAATAATTCCCCGCCTCACTGAATACATTCCATTTGTTGAAATTCCCCAAATTATTTTGAAAGCCAAGTTACAGAAGAAATACTTGACCTTCAATAAATTATAATATGTTAACTTCAGATGTTCAGACATTGCCATGATTGTAAAATATCAAACTTCAATTTCTCCTGATGTTTACTGCTACGCATTTGCTGTGCATTATATAATTCCAATTATTTCTTGGTTCAACATCTAAAGAAAACAGAATATTGCTTATAATCACTCTTATTCTAAGTGCTCATTTATTAAATATTTTAATAATTTATATTAAAGTTGCAACATTGAAGGTAAGAGAAACCTGAATTTGGTAAGGGAAAAAAACATTGTTTCTATTTACACACATGTGGAATTTATTATGTGTTTGAATTGTAATGTGCGACTTACATAACATGTCATATTTCATATTTAATAACAATTGCCTTATTTCATAGTGCTTTATATCTAATTCTAGTTACCTTGAAGTCTATGAAAAGGTACATCATTTTGGGGAGGATGATGATGAACCTGGTCCAGGTTTACGGGTCCCAGTTCCTGTTGGTGGCGTACCTTCATCATACAATTACCAGCAACACTTTTTGTCAGGTAAATGATCACTCAGTCATAGCATTACTACACTATTCCAAAATAAAACCTGGAGTAAAATTACAGCTATTATGAATTCACATTATTTGATTCCATATGTTGTATGTTTGTCATTGGAAATTAAAGTTCAGTTATATACAAAAGATACAGTAAACTCCAGATAACTCGACCCCATTTGTGATTTAAATAATAAGATTTAACCCCCCCATCCAAATCTTAAGTTCTCATGTCATCAATATCCCACCGATTTCCATATAAACTATAGTAAGAGACATTGCTTTGCCTGTCACCCTGCTTAACACATAACTTGTTGCATTTATATAAATCCTTGGAAGTATTTCAGTGTGAAATTGATCGTATCAATTTGTCCTATAAACAAAATGGCGGTGCTTATGTTGGCATCATTGTATCGCAGAGGTCTCTGGTCTTTTGGAGAGCTGCGCAGTGCTTTCCGTCCTATACTGTGACTGGTGTTCCTTGGGACGTTCTGCCGACGTGGAAAGTGCTATATAAATGCAATTCGTGGTTGGTGTGGGTAGTTGGCGGAGGTTGATCGTACACAGTCATATGTGGTGTCAGTGATGAGCAAGTGCTGCTGAATGAGAGGGAGTGACCCAACGGCTAATTCGTCACATCAAATAATTCATCACTGGATCATTTTCTCTTGGGGTGATGAGTTATCCGGAGTTTACTGTATGTAAGTTTTAAAAAGTAATGTTCCCAGTTCTTTTAAGCTTAAATAAGTACAAGGGAAAAGATCTAGAGCAAGGGAAAAGATGTAGAGCAAAGCAAAAGATCTTTCTGAAACAAATTGTCCTTTCTATGGAGCAAACAGCATCAGTAAGTGTTATTTCTAATGTTACACACTTTATCTCCCACAAGAAAGAGGAAAACGAAATGTTCTTTGCTTTGTTCCTTTCAGATTCACTGCCCTTATGCAAGTGGTTTGCACAGGAAAGAGAACATTTATTATATTCTCTGCTTGTCCACGAGTTGTTGCTTGCTATAATCTATCACTGAGTTAATCTCATCACCTGCTACATTCTTGTCATTGGCCTACAAAATAGTCACTACATTTTGAATTCTTTCCTGTGAAGCGGGTTAAGATGTCTTCACAATATGAAAGGCATTATATCCAAAAGTAAAATGATTATTATTTTTGTCCAAAGACTACAGGGAATTATCTCCTAAGAGACTGAGGAGGAAGAACCATCTTTTTTTCATACTAATTTAGAGGAACAATTTTGCTAGCACTGAATCAATAACCGAAACATATCTGTCAGGAAATTAGACCTCTAACTATATCTGATGGCCTGATAATTACAGTACAGTGTCACAAGCTCAAAATTAAACACTTGCCCCCTAAAATGATACATACATACCTTCTCCAATACAATCCGATAGGAAAGGGTCATGAGTTGTATGTCACGTTGGTTGACATGCTAACAAAATATTCAGTACTATGGAATGGAAACAGGTGCACCTTTTAGTCCCATTCTGCTCATTTCCCCGTCTAAATCAAGTGAAAATGGTGCAAAATGAAGCTTCTTCTCAAGGGGGGGGGGGTTCGTTTGGGGGAAATAAAATTTGATTGGATGCCCGGGCAGTCTCTTATACAATAGTATTACTTGCATCTTGAGCAGGCCATGCACCCACCTTCTCAGCTGAAAGGTTTAAGAAAAGTAGAGCATGAAAATAAAAAAGAAAAAGGGACATCTTAATTGAAATAAATTAAGTGCTTTAAAAAATCCAGTAAGAAGATTTTTGATGAATCTCCTAAACTGTGTAAAAATGCAAATTTCAGAAAGAGAGCTGTTTTTTTCCAGCCATGTTGTTTGCCAGGAGGATAGTCACATTCAACATCAACAATGAACCATTGAATTCCAAGTTTATAAAGGCGAGAGTATTTATTTTAATCTAGCAGTTAAGATGGATTTGAATAAAAAATCAGGCAGATTTTTGGTTGGTTAAGTAGTTTACTAGTTTAAACAAGTAATGCAGCAGAAAATGAGCTTCAGTAAATAGATGTGAAGGGTAACTATAGAACAGTTCCAGCACTGGCAGGCAGGGAGTAAGCTGTATAGCTCAACTGAAATGCATGGTTAATAGGAATTAGCTCCACGTACAGATCAGTTGTTTTCTTTTCTGTACATATAACATCTTCATTATGGGACAGTAGATTTTACTTTCCAGATACAATGAGTGCAGTGCAAGCAAACATACTTAAGTCATTTATTAGTAATTTACAGTTACGTTCAGCTGGGAGCATTACGTCATTTTCTTCCCTTTACAGCTAAACCTTTTGGTTGCATTGTGTTTTGCCTAATCACAGCTTGACATCAGCCTAAGACCAACTCAAATTATAGCCTTACGTACACTTACAATTTAATCTCTGGTACAGACATTGGTTAGATATAAAATCATAGAAATTAAGCACAGAAGTCCATGTGACTATTTTGAATTTGGGCTGTTCCTCCACTGTATCTGTTCTGCTCTACTCTTTATTCAAATCCTTTTTCTTGATATATTCAACTTTTTACCTTTTAAGTGTTCTGGTCTCAGCTTCAATAACCACTTGTAAAATGTTCTACATTCTAATAACCATCTGCATGAAATTGCTTCTTCTAAACTCCCCCTCATCCCCTGAATTCCGTGAATCGGAACACATAGGCATTAGTAGTTTTGAAGATGAATTGTACATTATCAATTGCAGGTCAGGAACTTTCCCAATGGTAATTGTCTGGTAACATGTTGACTTGCAAATGCATTTACATGATTTTCACAAAGTATTGGAGCTCTCTTTGATCTGAATGCAGTGTTTAATTTAATAACAAATCTAGTATGGGTCATTATGTTTGATAATCTGTCCACAACAGAGATGTATGCTGTAATTGAAAGAGCAGCATTCCTGAGGGATAGCCCATCCTTTAAATACAGCGGCTTAGAACTTCTGCTGTGTTTTTGGAGAAATTAGTGACAGGAATAATGCACCATGCAAATTGATCTCCTGAATACAATGTCACACAATGCTGGCATTTCTCAAACCACTAATTCAATCGGGAAGCAAGAAGGATTCTCAAATAAACAAAAGAAAAAGTGAGTTTCACTGCCACGGGTAGAAAAATTGATTTAATTGACTCTGCATTTATTTTCAATGGCAATAAAGTTGCCTCTGCAGCTGCAGAAACACCACCCCCTCAGTTTAACTCCAAATCTTTGCAGGCTAATGTAAAGGGTGGCTCTCGCTGCTTCTAGCCAATGCTTTTTTTCCCTCCAACTGTAGTGAGCTGAATTCTTGGGACAGACAGCTCGTCCCTGACAGAAGAAACTTTGTGAAATTTATTTCTCAGTATTATGCATACCTTAGTTCAGTTAGCCTATAGAGGGCAGTGTACTGTTCACTACCTAACAAACAATCTTGTGTAATGTTTCCTCACTTGTGTATAGATTTTATTCATTTTTGTACTTGTGTTGTGTGGATTTTGTTCTTTAAAGCTTTCCTATCAATATATGGTTATTTATTCTGAGTTTTAGCTACTGGAAGTTAGAAATCTTGCTTGTATTTGCTATTTGTAGTTTTAGTTTTCCCAATATGCTTGTTAATTGCTTGTCTCAGCACAACATCTTGTGCCAGTCATGGTATTTATTACTTGAATGAATTATGCTGGCAAATTTTCAATTTTAATTCAAAAGATTCATATTGGAATGTGCATCAATATTTAATATAAGCAGCAGAAATAGTTGATCTAGATTCAAGAGAGAATTCTCTACTTTTTGTAATTCTGTGTTGGATAAAATGTCAAAATGGTCAATCATACAGTTGTAATATTGAATGCATCTCAGATTCTGATAGTAATTCATTCTTAAGGCTATATTGAAATGATTGCTGGAAAATTCTATATTTATATAGTAGTTAACATTTTTCTTTCAGTCTTCTCTTTCCTGCCCCCTCCCCAAACAAAAAATGTTCTGTAGTAATTGTCTGTAAAGTATGTTACATTAAAATGATTAGCATTTTATGAGAGAATTGCCAAACCGATAGAAAGCTCAGAATCAAACCTTCAGAGAGAGAGAAAAACATCCAAGTCCTATTGAACCACATATTTTGTGGTTATAGTAACGAGAAAGAGGAGTTGGGGAGATGTCTTTTGAATACTATAATAATAATAATAATCCTTGCATTTGATATAGCGCTTTTCACGTTGGGAGGACGTCCCAAAGCGCTTCACAGAACACACTGTAAAGTGAATTGACTGTATATATGTGGGCGAACGCGGCAGCCAATTGCGCACAGCAATGTCCCACAAACAGTCATAGATTGAAAATGACCCAATTTATTATTGTTTTTGGTTTTGGAGGGATTATTATTTTAATTATTATTAATTTAATTATTATTTATTATTATACTGGAAGTTTCTTATGTCATTTGATGCTATTCTCCATTAACACAATTAAAGTGAGTGCCATGTTCAATTTTAAGTGTGTTAGAAGCCATAATTGCATATAGTGAAAAACAACTAACCAGGGTGAATTTGACTTCAGGGCAAAAACAATTAAAGAAAATGCACTGGGGTGTTGATAAACACATCTACAATTTCCCATTAGTTAATGCATGGCTCATTAAATTATAGTTCACTCTGCATTTCAACTTCTGAGTGGAAGTTTCAAGCAGTTTGCAAAGCAGATGTGGCATGAGAAGCTTTGTAGCAATGTTCAGAGTTTTTGATGAATAAGGTTGAGATGCAGCTGGTAGTAGTACTTGTGTTTCTGGCATAAACATTGAAATATAATAATAATAATAATAATAATCCTTGCATTTGATATAGCGCTTTTCACGTCGGGAGGACGTCCCAAAGCGCTTCACAAAACACACTGTAAAGTGAATTGACTGTATATTTGTGGGCGAACGTGGCAGCCAATTGCGCACAGCAATGTCTCACAAAAAATATAGCTTGAAGCTCCGGTTTTAGGAGCTCACTATCTCTTAGAGGACCAGCAGTCGTGTTTTACCGCTGGCATTGTAGTCAGTCATCTTTATCCAGTCCATGGACCTGAGTGGAACTGCATCAAATTTTCTCTTGAAATCTACTAAATGGGATGCAATATAATTTTCATCATTTTAAGGTGAAATGTGCTCCCATACTTGCTCATCATAAGCAACCTATTACTAGTTTCAGGTTAAAGAATTGGTAAATAATGAAAATTCAGTATATTTTGAAAGAATTTAATGACTAGTTTGATGTTGCTCATTAATTTGAAGTATGTAATTGAGTTTGTAGGCCCCGTATTACTGCCCTTTTGAAATCAGTTAACTGAGTACAGATCAATGATGGGCCTGAGCCTAGCGGTTTGTTTGACTCAACTCCTCATTAGACAAGTCACCAAACTATTAGAGGAACTTTTCTTCTGTTGCCTTGCCCTACAGTTCATTTTTAATGAAAGTTTTTTATTTCTCATCCTCAAAACCAGCTTTATAACCAATGAGAAGCTAATTAGATTTGAGACTGAAGAAGTGCATTGTAGAACATCTTAATCTGAAAATTGTATTGCAACGGGGAATGGGAAACATAAACTTAGCAGTAGTGCACAAAGTGATTGGGCCCAGATGAGGAAGCATATCTGTAGCACTTAGATAACAAGTGACAATTCTTGGACATGTTCCTAAACGGGCAAATCGTAATGTTACCAGCTGTTTCACTATAACAACAACAAATTACATTTGTGTAGTGTATTTCACAACAAGAGGATGTCCCAAGGCACTGGACAGTCATTGATTTGGACCCAAGTGGGGGGTTGGGATCACGAGGGAGGATAGGGGTAGGAGGGTGGCCGAAGAGGAGCGACTTGAAGGAGGCATGGGAGGGAGTGAGGCTAAGGGACCGTGTGATTGGAGTTCAAAAGGGTGTGGACAAAGAGGCTGAAGGCCTGATCGCAGTGGCCTGGGCAGGGGAAGTGGAGAAGGCAGGAGTCTGCTGAGCAGAGGCAGCGGACAGGTTGATATGGCATTAGCAGGTCACAGAGGTAGGAAGGAGGAAGACCGTGGAGGGCTTTGAAGGCAAGAATGAGGATTTTGAACTCTGTTCTCTGGAGGGATGGGGGGCCGGGCGAGGGTGGGGGTGATAGGATCAGGGAGCCTGGTGTGGGTGAGGATGCAAGCTGCAGAGTTCTGGATGATCTGCAGCTTGAGGAGGGAAGAATTGGGAAGGCCCAACAAGCAAATGTTTGGATGAGGGTTTCGATGGCCTGAGGGTAGAGAGGCAGTGTTGCAGAGGACCCTTGCACATCATTTTGAAGAGTTTCCATCCTTCACTTTGGTTTAATCAGAAAACATTTTTTTTAAATGAGCATCGATTTATTTATTGAATGCTGAACTATTAAATGTACTTCTGATGGAAATATTTTTAATACCTGAATTTATAGTATTCTCTTTGACCGTGCCTTCAGCTCCCCTCTTGACTCTCTACCCCCTCCTCGCTCCCTTCCTTCCCTCCCTCCCCTCACCCTGATCATTTCCCCCCTGCTCGGGTCCTGACCCAACTGTCCAGCGCCTTGGGACGTCTTCCCGACGTGAAAGGCGCTCTATAAATGGAATCTTGTTGTTGTTGTAGTGTGTAAATTCATCCTCATTCATTCAGCCTTCATGTATATACTATTGAATAATAGGCCATCATTTGAGTGAGAAAAATCTCTAATTGGTGGCTAATGCCTTAGTGTTTAGTACCAAACCAGCCTACATTATATGTTGAAAATAATGTTGAATTAAACTGAAGAATTGTTTTGATTTTAATCTGTTTTCTTTTTCCTCCTTCCGCCCCCAATTTACACATTTACTTATCTTATTAATCCACATTTGTCCTTTTTTTTCCAGAATATATTCGGCAAAGCTATGGACTTCATACAGACTTTGTCACACTTAGTGACTATGATAAACTGGTGCTTTCTCTTACGTCTGGACTCCCAAATGAAGTGGATTTTGCAATTAATGTTTGCACTCTCCTCTCAAATGAGAGTAAGCATGTCCTGCAACTTGAAAAAGATCCCAGAATCATCACGATACTACTTGCTCATGCTGGCGTGTTTGATGATAGTAAGTTAATGATAACTTGTATGATTTACACTGTGTACTCGGGATATGAGTAATTATATATTTTTTAACTGAGTTAAAAATGGGTTAATTGCTCATTCATTCAATCTTGACATAATTGAAGAAAATGGGGAGAATCCATAGTGACATTTAGTTCATGACACAAAAAAAACAGTTGGCTAGTTGATCCAATTTGCGTTGTCACCTTTCTTTATTCCATCTCGCCAGGGCGAAACTTTAGGCAAGTTTCCTTACTCCATATGCCTGATAATAATCCCTCAAGAAAAAATAAAATAATAATTTGGTCACTCAATGCACAACTATTTGTTTGACACTGCCACACTTCGCCCACATATACACAGTCAATTCACTTTACAGTATATTCTGATATAGTGCTTTGAGACATCTAGAAGACATGAAAAGCACTATAACAAATGCAAGTATTATTATTATTGGCTACTTAACTTTTTCCTTATTTGCTGCTCTCTGAATTCATTTTGACTCTTCCCTTTCTTTCATTGGTGATGATCACCTTCTCTGTACCTCACTGAAGTGCTTGCAGGCTATTGTACAACAGTACAATGTTTCACTTCTTTATTTTGCTTGTGATTGAGATATTTAATTGTGCATTTGGTTTGTTTTTCTTCCCTTCCAATTTAATCAAAACTTGATCAGAAATTGCATTTGTTTCATTTTAACTGTTAATTAGTTTGTTGTGCATCAGTTTGTGGAATTGAATTTGGCTCCAATAAAAAAAAACCTGACCATGGGTCCATTTCTTCTGCACAAAAAAATATAACACCTGTAAGGGAATGAGAGTTTTTTAAAAAAAAACTGAAGTATAATTTGGTGGCATCTTGCATTTCAAGTTCATTGTTTTTCAGTCCATTAATTGAGTCAAAGTGGGGAAAAAACATATCTATTCATTCTCAATTAACTGACCAGAGAAAGTATTAAAGATACAGTACTTGGGGTGCAACCCCACACAAAAGTGTGCTTAGCACATCACATATTGAGTGATCCAGGATTGCATGCCTTTCCTCATTGTAAACTAGCTTTTTCAGAACAATGGTGCCTCTGTTATTTAGATATTTATTATTAATAACTTGCTCGCACCTAATATTGAACTTATTTATAATTGTAATTAATAATTATTTTCACAGCTTTGGGAACGCTTTCTTCTGTATTTGGAACAGAATGGAAAGAAAAAACAGGCAGGGATTTTATGAAGGTAACAATGATGATGCTTAATAGATAATATATTCACTTTTTTTAGCAATAGATTTATACTGAGCTTATAATAGCAAGAAGCTCTGCCTGGATATCAGTTGTGTCAATGTCAATATTACATGTGCCGGTTGTAAAGCTAACACCAACAATGCACTATATATTTTTTCAAAAATAGTGTCATTGCTGCACATACAGTGTGATTATCGAGGGGGCGAGAGGAGACGACGATCATTTGAGTTGTGCTGTTCTTGCAGTGAGATGAAGTGTTTCATATCTAAATGTTTGCTCCACTGTAGTCTGTATGGTGTGTTCCTGCATAACATAAATGTGCCAGCCACTTACGTGCATGTGCACTCAAAAACTTGCTAAGTGTATAACACTACAACATAGAGTGGGATTTTGTGGGTCCTTATCAATGCGTTATAGAGGCTTCACTGTGTGTATAATAAATATATATGTATATATATATATGTGCACATATATGTGCACTACATATATGTGTATATATATGTGTGTGCACTACACATATATATATGTGCGCCATATATATATATATGTGTGTGTATATATATGCACTACATGTATATGTGCGCTACATATATATGTATGTGCTCCATATATATGTATGCGTGCGCTACACATATATGTATGTGTGCGCTACGTGTATGTGTGTGCGCTCTGTGTGCGCGCTGCGGGGGTGTGCGCGCGCGCTGCGGGTATGTGCATACAAATATATGTGCGCTACACGTGTGTGTGTGTATATATATACGTGCGCTACATATGTGTGTGTGTGTGCGCTGCGGGTGTGCGCGCGCGCTGCGGGTGTGTGCATACATATATATGTGTATATATATGTGCGCTACATGTGTGTGTGTGTATATATATGCACTGCATATGTGTGTGCATATATATGTGCGCTGCATATTTGTGTGCATATATATGTGCGCTGCATATGTGTGTGTGTATATGCGTGTGTGTGCGCGTGTGCAGTCCTGCAGCTCAGTGGTTAGAGCACTCGCTTTGCAAGTGAGAGACCTGAGTTCAATTCCAGGCAGAGGGCGAAACCTTGGGCAAGTTTCCTTACTCCACACAGAGCCTAATAATAATCCCTCCAAAACCCAAAACAATAATAAATTGGTCATTTTCAATCTATGATTGTTTGTGGGACATTGCTGTGCGCAATTGGCTGCCGCGTTCGCCCACAAATATACCGTCAATTCACTTTACAGTGTGTTCTGTGAAGCGCTTTGGGACGTCCTCCCGACATGAAAAGCGCTATATCAAATGCAAGGATTATTATATATATATATACTGCATATATATACAATATATATGTGTGTTTGTGTGTGTGTGTATCTATATGTATAAATAGTTTGAAAAGCTGTGGCCTTGCTGCTGATCCCAGGAGGGGGACACTTGTTATGATCTGCCAATCAGAGAATGGCTCTTTTCATTCAATTTTCTGCCTCCCAACCAATTTCTTCTCCATGCTATGAGATTGTCTCCAATACACATCTTCATTTTAGCTAGTAAAATGTGTAATATTTTTTTTGCATACTTTCTGAAAATCCATATACATCACACCCATCCTCAGTCGTCTTCAATCTATATCAACTTGGTGGTTTCTGTCAAAGAACTCTTATTGGGTTAATCAGAAATGAACTACTCTTCACTAAACTGATGATTTTACCTGATTTTCTCATTAATCCTAATATTTAATTACTCTATCTTGGATGATGGATTGTTTCATTTGCCTCCAACTGATAAACTCACTGTATAAAGTTACCTGGTTTGTCACTTCCTTCCTAGTTATGAACGAATCTGAACCATTAACCAATATTAAAAGATTCACACTCTGTATTACAAATATTTCCCTGTGTGGTAGGCTTTGTTCCTGGGCATTCTTGTAAACCATCTTTGTGAGTTTTTCTTCAGCTTCGCTCCAGATAGTTGGGATGTATTCTGAGAACGTATCATTTTTCTTGGCTCATCAGTAATGAAATTGACTCCAAAAAGGTAGGCAAATGTTTATTTTATTATAACTATTACTTATTCTTTTCATGTATTTTTTGTTTCACATATTTTGGTGTCATGTTATCTCCTATTTCTGCTGAAGGAATAATAATACTGTAATTGTTTTAACTTTCCACTCTTCCCACCCCCGAAAAATACAAATATATCTTATTTCTGGACAATGGTGTGCACATCTAAATGACCATATTCCAGTGTTTCAAAATATTGCAGCTGTGTTGAATTTGAATCTTTCATCAAGGCGGTGCTCAGTATTGCTCAAGTCATGATTATTTCTACAATTCGCAATCTATCAGTCTTCAGTTCTGCTAGCTGTAGCTATTTTCACTGTCTACCTGTTGCCCACCTGTCTTCATTACAAAGAGAAATTGGCCTAATTTCTGTTGTTAACTGTTGCTGTCACTGACAAATACTAAATCGAAAAATTTATTTTATGCCAACTTGTATATGATTGATTCCAATAAACATGTGCACAGCATGCATTTGGTTGGTTTCCATTGTAATGGGATGCTCCTGTTGTTAATATACAGCAGCGGAAAACAATCAGGCTCAGCTGTGGTTTGTCAAAGAATATCTATTCAAAGATCCAGCATTTAAACTGCTGATTAAAAGCTGATGATTATATTTAACACTTTTCCCCTATCTGTTCCAAAATACTGTATTCAACACTTCCCATACCACTGTTGCATTGTAGGAGTTCAGAACAGGTGTTACATCTAGGTAGTATCAAGCAATGAAGTGTATAATAATCCTTGTGTGATCTTAAATTTGCATATCTCATTTTATTTCAGATGGATGCCATGTGTACAGATTCACAGCGAGTCCCACTTGTTGCCCAAAGGATGGTGAAGATGTGTTTTACCTGCTTGGCTATTAGACTTTATCAAAACAAATTCAATAAAATATTACAAAAATTGAGTTAATTTGAATCATTTTTGTGAGGTATTTCATATTTTGAAGGAAATGAATAATACATTTTGTTGTGTAGAAGAAGTAACAGATTTGAAAAATTTGTGGCTCAAAAAATCATTGCTGGTTTCATATAATTACTCCCCGCCCACATGATTGCTAATAATAATCCTTGCATTTGATGTAGCTCCTTATGTCATGGAGACATCTCAAAGCTCTTCAAAGGATATACTGTCAAGTAGTTTGACTGTATTTTGTGGGTGAAATAAATCCACTTGAAATGGAGGAGGAAGCTATAAGTGGGGTTAAACAAAAACTAATTTTGATGCTTGTCTATGCTATATTTTTTCAAAATATCCTCCCATCTTGTTCACATTTATTCACTATAGGGCAAGTAGTGTTCCATGGAAAATACCTATCTCTCCCAGCTAGAGTTTGATCCAATAAATTAGGATCTGATTATGTTCCACAGCAGAAACTTAAATTCAGAATTTTGATGTACCCCATCTTCGGGAAATGGAATTGTTCAAAGGAAATATGAGGATGTTTGTTCTACCTCCACCACTATCAACCCCACCACCACCTTCACCCTACCTCCACCCTCCTCCCCTCTTCCTCAACATATATACAAGGCATTCAAAGTTATGTTGTTTTGAATTTTCAATTACCAACAATTGAAAGGAATAAGTATAATGAAGTATAATACATTTTCATTATGCTTAAATGCCAGTGAAAGTGTGTACGGTAGTAGTATGTTGAATTGCCGCCCAGGAAAGTTAGTACAGTTAATGGCTCATAGTGATGGGATCAATAGTTGTGGTATTAACTCAAAGCTCACTATATAAATTATATAGTGAATAAAAAATAATATTGAATATTGTTAGAAACATTCAGGAGTTACTTCAAGAAC
This sequence comes from Callorhinchus milii, assembly GCF_018977255.1. Classification (NCBI taxonomy): domain Eukaryota; kingdom Metazoa; phylum Chordata; class Chondrichthyes; order Chimaeriformes; family Callorhinchidae; genus Callorhinchus; species Callorhinchus milii. Next base: position 35,759,759 of record NW_024704746.1, on the reverse strand, counting down.
TGCGACATGTTTGAGAAGTGCTTTGGAGCATGTCAAGTCCTTCCCGGTTGTTTGCTATCCAGATGTAACAAATTATTGAAAAAAACTCACTCAACTTATTTCTTATAAAATTTAAAATGCTTGATAGTGACCAAATATAATTTGAGTAGCACTGTGATATCTGCTGAATTATTTGTGTTGAGATACGTGGAATAGGTTTATCCACATATGGTAGTGTTGAAAACACAATAGATGCTTGTGCATGTACTGTAATTCTTTAAAATGTTATCTGATAAATTTCAATCTCGGTTTGAGCATTCTTTATGGGTTTCTCATTGACGTGAAACTTATTTTATATAAGTCATTTTGGATTGCATTTTTATGGTTTTCTAAGGTAACATTTTGAGGATGGTCAACTTTGGATATTATAGTAATTACTTTGGAATTGGACTTTATAAACCATATCATTAATTGTTCATCCCTATCTGAAATGCTTGCAATTTGTTAGTTTAATTAATTAGTTCAATTAAAAAAATTAATCACTTAATATGTGTTTTGACTTCCATAGTTCTGGAGAGACAATGTAGAAGATAATGAAATACGAGAGCTCCTTATTGATAGGACCAATGGATCACAAGGTAAGTGAAATTGGTGTATAAACATTTTAACTAAATTTACAAATTTAATGCCTACTATATATTGTACAGTACTTTACGTTTTTTTCATATATGTCTGTGGAGTCTATTAATGCTTGATGTACATTATATATTCCAATGAGGTAGGATGTGGGACACTGAAATTTATCCCTATAGTGAGTTTGCAATCTTTGTATGTTTGGATTTATATTAATAATAATCCTTACATTTCGCATTGGAAGAATGTCCCAAAGTGCTTCACAGGAAGTTTTTTTTTAATGCTTTGTGTAGCTTGTTTGATTTGGATATCAGGTTATGTTTTCATTCATGTATTCAGATTTGATACTTGTGTATGAATGGAGATTTAATTTTTAAAAAAAAAATCTGTTTAGGTACAAGTATGAAAATTGAGTGGGAGCCCGCTTTATTTCACCGATCTCGTACGCTGGGCATCAATGATGTTGAAGGTCAGCGAGTGCTTCAGATAGCGGTAATCCTTCGCAATCTGTCTTGCGAGGAAAGAAACGTGAAGTTACTGGCAGCTCACCGCACATGTCTCCGTTTCTTATTGCTGTGTTCCCATTGTCAATATGCCTCTCTGAAGCAACTGGGACTGGACACTTTGGGAAATGTAGCTGCAGAGGTATGAAACTATTCTGATTGGTATTGTATTTCAATTGTTTGAATTCTGCATCTTCTTTACTTTAACAAATCTTAATTTAGGCAACTCAATACTCTTAATATTTAGTTTATGGCACTTTTTTGTCGAATTTTAGATGTAATTGAAAGATAATTTTAGAATTGTATAATCATAATTAGAATATAATTACCATAATGTTTTATAGCACAAATATATTATCCAATTGCCTTGAAAATTAATGAGTCGAAATATTTGGTCTAACCCAAGTTGCATATGCATCTTAATTCAGAAGCATTCGTAATTTCTTTTTGGTTTTGACACAATTTAATATCTTTTCACTTGTAATTGTAATTCACTTTACAAGTCAGCTTTTTTTTCTCCATTATTCCTTAATATGAATCGCTGGACAACAGCAAGCACCAGAGACACAAAAGAGAATGTTATTAATACGTTAATGTCATTTTATTTTACAGCTTCAGTTAGATCCTATTGATTTTAAAAGCACTCACCTAATATTTCACACTATAACAAAGTGTCTACTTTGCCAGGACAAGTGTTTGAAGATGAAAGGTGAGTGATTACAGTAAAGGTAAGATAATTTAATTTTTTTAAAAAAACATGTTGCCATCAAACAATTTTTGTATGATTTTGCTTCAAGGTATGGAGATCCTCGGAAACTTGTGTAAAGTCGAAGATAACGCAGACTTGATATGTGAATTTGTTGATCAAGAGTCCTACAGGGAGACAATATGCCATCTAAGTTTACCTGATATGCTGCTGGTAATCTCTACATTAGAGATGCTATACATGCTGACAGAACTAGGTGAAATACCTTGCACAAAGATAGTTAATGTGGAAAAAAGTTTAGGTAAGTTAAGACTCTCATTTCTGGAAAAGGTACCAATTTTATTAGGACTTACTTATTAAAAATACAGCTTGATCTTTTTCCAGTTGATCATTAAGTGTGGTGTGCTGCTAGTTAATGAATCAATGTGTTAATTATTTACATGTCACTTTCTCCTTAGATTGTGCAATACTGCAAGCCGTATTAATTTATTATGCTTTACTATAGAGCTGAATTTTTTTAGATTGAAGAAAGAATCTTTTTTAAATAATTTGATGTATTTTTAGCTGAAATAATATAGGCAATAGCTGCAATTTATTGACCAACTGAAAAATTATTAGGTTGCATAATTAATTAAATGTGTGGTCATTTAATAATTTAAAATGTAAAATGATTTGTTGTAAACTGCATGTTTGTAAAACCTGCTTTAGTTTGTGGAGCATTGGTAAATAGGTAGCTTATTTTTCTTTCAGATACACTAGTGTGTCTTGTTTCAGTGGATATCCAGTCATTTGGTTCTGACACAATTACAACAGTGAAATTAATTGAATATCAAACTTCAAACCACCAATTAGTCACGGATGTCAGACCCCAGGCGATGGAGCATGCTCACCAAGCGCAGACCCAAGTCACACCAGTTCCAGGTATGTTTATGGGTAAGATATTACATCTGGTTCGATTGTAACAGATGCAACATTGTTCCTCAGATTCCAGTTGGTTTTCACAGTATTCAGGCACCAAAGGTTTGACCCAACACTGAAAATGAAGTGAATATCACTCAATATAAAAGCAAATGGACGCTTTGCTAAGATTATGTTTGATGGTGTATTACTACATTATGAGTGACGATTTGCCACCAAATGTGAAATGTAAATTTAAAAAAAATTGAGGGTCAAAATGCCTCAAAGCATTTCACAGTAATTGCTGTCCAGTGCAGTGACTATTTTCTAAGCAAATTCAGAAACATTTTTGTGCACAGCAAGGTGCACAAATGGCCATAATGTGAATGATTCATTTATCTATAGGATTGTTGGTGAGGACACAGGAGAAAATCCCTTCTTTTTGAATAGTATGAAAATTTTAAGGTGCAGCGGAACAGGCAGGCAGCATCAGTTTACATCTTGTTTTAAAGAAGGTATCTTCAGTAATGCAGGGTCCTCCCAATTCTTCCTTGCAGTGTCAGTCAAGACTTGGGGCTTGAACTCACAACCTGTAACTCACAAGCAAGTGCTGTCAAGGTGATTGACACCAGTATTAATTTGGAACGAGGGAGTCCAGGCAGTGCAAATCTCGTTACTTTGAAGAAGTGGATTCAGGAGTAAAGCGATTCACATCCACACAATAACAGCAAATTTACATTTATATAGTTTCTTCCAGATCAGGAAGATGTCCAAAGGCGCTTGACAGTCCTGGCTTTTCACTTGAGTTTGAAATAATAGTAATAGGGCACTGAGTGACAGGGGGGCAAAGGAAAGATGACTGAAGATGTGGTCAAAGACGAAGGTCTTGAGATGGACCTTGAAATAGGCAAGGGAGGAGACAAACACAGGAAGTGCAAATTCCACTGGTTCAGTTCTTTAATCTTATATTTTTAACAGAGTACAATCTGGGGATCATATTTTAATTTCTCTTCAAATTGGGAGAGATGAGGGAATATTGCACTATAGATTAGCTGTCACCCCTCCCCATACAATTACCAAAAATATCTGTTTAATAATGTATCAAATGCAAGGATTATTATAACACCTATAATGTAGAAATGGCTGCAAGTGCTTCATAGGGAATTGGTGTAAATTGTAACTGTAAGTGAACTCAGCAGCAATGATTTATTTATTTTGATGATGTTTGTCATACCTTCTCTTTTAACTGAGCCATAGCTTCAGTTTAACATCTCATCTGAAGGATGGCACTTCCAAAAACGTGGTGCTCCCATTACTGCATTGGGGTGTCAGCCCAGAGTGTAAGTTTGAAGTTCTGATGTGGTATATCCCATTACATTCTGACCAAGAGGTGAGAGTGCTGCCAACAGAGTTAGGCAGACTCTGTAAAGTTCATGTGGACTGTTTTGTTTTGATCAAACATCTAAAAAACAACTTAGCCAGGATAGATTAGATGCTGGTCACCTAAGTTGCCGCATACTTTCTTGTTTAGTTCCTTATTTATAGATGATGAATTTCATAAGGTTCAGCTTTGCAGCCTGCTGACGTTTTCATTGGTGGAAGACTTGATTTTGTGGTTTCTGTCCCCAAAAATGCCCTTCCAGACAAACTCAGATCTAACATTTTTAACGGGAAACAATTTGGCATCCGTGGGGTGATACTTTAATTTGTGACTGCCCAAAAAGATCAACTTGCCAGCTACTGTTGAGTGAATTATTCACTTTGGAGAGCTGAAAAGCAAAGCAATTGCCCGAATTGCACATTCTAATTTCTCACTCTTTTTCAAACTTTTATTGCATCTGATCATCTTGTGGCTTGTTTTCAGTTCTTTCCCGACCCATTAAACTCCTATATATGTATTTTTAGGAATATGGCTCTGAAACTACTGGAAAGTCAACAAAGATTTGTCTCTGTGAGCCAAACAAATTCTGGACATTTCAGCTCATCCTGTGATTCTGCTATCCGTCACCCATATAAAAATAAATTAGTTATAAAATGTCAGGATAGTCTGTTGTAAATATTAACCCTAAATAAAGAGTGAAAATCAAACATTAAATAATTTAATACAAAGCATTCTAAACTCCTGATCAGCTTATCATCATATGTTCTTTTTATTTTTCCTTGCTATTCTTTATTTTAACTTTACTGTCTCTTCTAACCTGCTTCCTATTTTTTTCTAACCATTCTCTTCCTCCTACCATTAATTCAGCACCCAACCTTTTTTGGAAAGTGTGATCAACTTTTTACTATTCAGTCATTGAAAAATGACTTACACCCTTAGAGACTGGTTTTGCAGTGAAAGAGAAGGTAAAGGACTGAAGATTAACATCACAACCACTACATAGATACTACCTGTCTATCTGCTATGCAAATTACATTTGCAAAGTAAGAATTGCGAATGTATCAATAAAACCCGCAGAGCGATTAGGGACTCCAACTTGTATACAACTTGGGCATGCTGTACAGGTTTAGTGAACTAAAAGAATGAAGTCTATTAGCTAAGTGGTGAATAACATCTTTCTCTTTTTGAGGGCATGGAATCCCTTTGCTTTCTCCCCAGTCACCTTTGGTCTCTCTGGTCTCCGCTTATGGACTGCGGCTGAGAAGGTGTGTGGGTGACCCGGTCCCAGTCTTCTGCCAGTGCTGCTCTGAGCAGGTTGCAAAGGAGAGCAATCCAGGCTGACATTCCCTCCCCCAAGGGTAGGCATCTGGCTTCTGCTTGCTGCCTCTGCACAGCAGCATAGCTGAGATTGGAAACTGTGAACTTTGTGGCATCAGATTGCCTCAGTAAGTAACTTTTAAAACCTTTTTCCAGCACTGATAGAGGGCTCAACACCTACCATGCAGGAGTTCACACAGGAGCATGTGGGTGCACTTGAAAATTCCTTCCAGCATGCATGCAGTCAGGTAATCCCAAGGATTTATATGGAAGGTCCATCTTTGGAGAACAGGCAATACGATGAGGATTAATTTTCCTTTTACAGTTAGAAATTGTATGAATAAAATGCAAGGATAAATAGTTCATTAAAAAGTACCAAATATCCTTTTTAAAGAACTGCCTTCTATGGCTTTATCATGATAGGATTCCTCTTTGCTGTCATTCATCTTTTGTTTGTTCTACTTTACACAGCAAATAGAGTTGGTCCTGTGATGGTAACGACCCCGAGTATAGAAGCTGACAGTGAAAAGTTTGGTTGCCAGTGGTAAGTGTAAATATTTGGAGCAAATGGGAAGCAGTTATTGGTTATTAATGAACAGTGCTATGTATTTAAAAGTAAAATTACTTAAATATCCACTATTGTTTTCCCGATTATGACATAAGTACAAAAAGTGACTGATTTTGAAATACATCCCGTAGTGTAATTTCTAAATATTCATGTAGAAAATTGCCAGGGCATTAAAGGTAACCAGGGTGCTAATTAACATGTGTTTTGAATCTAGTTTTAACACTGTAAATGATGTACATGATACAAATAACTAAGATAATTATTGACTCTAGGCTAAGGAAAGTCGGTGGTGTGTACTTCCATTCTTGCCTTAAAAACAGTAGGAAACTGTACCCTTTAGGTTCAAATTTTGCTAAAACCATCGGTCCCAAAGTGGCACAGATATTTACTTCAATGAAGCTAAATGCTTTTGCCAACTCAGTCCCTGGGAAAATATCGAAACAAGTATGCAATAATTGCCAGATAGCTTTCTCAAACTGTACACTAGCATGGGCATTTTCAAAAGCCTGATCTTAAAAAAAATGGAGAGTAATTGTGATCTTTTAGATGACTAACATAAGCCCTAATGCTTTCTTGCAAACCCTCTGGTACGTGTGGTGTATTCCAGAGGAGGCTCTATGGAAGATCTGACAACTCAACAGCACTGTGTAAATTCTGGCCCCTGGGTGGTGGTATCTATTGGTAATAGCTGTTCTTTTTCAGTTGAGGATTCAGTGTCTTCTTGTGAATAGTGGCATTTTATCTATAAAGATATAACTTCCCGATTTTGTAAAATACGGGAAGATTAAGAATGAACTATAAACATTTGGTGGACAATTTTATTTTAAAAAAGTTTAGAAAAAAAATCTTATGAACTTTGTGGAACTTCAGAAAGTTACTTACTTGGTATGCCACTAGTTTGCAAGTTGTCTGCAATTGAGGTAAGGCACTTGGTGCTTTTTAAAATTATATATTTTTATTTAATAAGTATTGCATTGAATGTCCAAAAACACTTTTGCACTTTTCTGTGAGTAGTTTGAATAATATCCTGTCTTGGTGTATCACTGTTGGTGTTAAAGTATGATGCCATGTAATAGAATATGCACTGTTCACAGCTTAATTATCACCCAACTGTGCAAAAATAAATCTTGAAAAATTGAATACATTTTTTTTAATCAATGGATTGTTTAAGTGCCATATCCTTTTTTTTCTTCTGTTAAATTGGAGTCATTGAAGACATTGATACAGCAGACCAGGAGTTGTGTAGATTAATTATCAAAGTATTAGAGTTTGCAGAAAGTGTTTCTGATTCATACATTTGAAATATAGAAGTAATAAAGCTGTAATAGATTAAATAAATTTCTTTTGAATTAAATATATTCAAAATTGTTAAAATTTGACACTGCAGTATAATAGTCTAAAATATTTTCAAAAAATATGGTCTTGTCTATTTAGGTTAAATTCACATTTGGAGACCACTTTAGATGGCTCAATGTCACGTGTGGATCTATACTCTGAATACCTTTCTGTATGCAGTAAATCGTCACATAGTGGGATATTAACATCAGCAGGATTTAACAAATGTCTCAGGTAAGTTAATATATTCTTTCCATTGGTCTTTGCAATAAGGTGGCTTCAACTGGGATATGTATTTTTGTAATTTTTTTCTTCAACACTTGCTGAATCTCTGCTTGCAAATCTTGGTCTGGTGGGTAGCCTCTCGCAAAACTCCATCGGTGCCACTCCTAAATCTAGCCTGTGAAGTTAATAAGGATAGATTGTTTTGTTCCTTCTCTCCTTACCCAATTCGGGATGCACATGATTCCTCCTGCTTCTGAGCCTAAGCTGAAACGATTTTTTGTTTTTTAAAAAAACTCATATTTCTATTGAGTTTTTGGGGCAAGAACGTTTAAGGAAATTATTGTATTTCATCATTTTGATTCTCGGTAGTTTTAAGTAAAACATTAAGCTTGTTACTTCATTTAATTTTTTTGTATTCTCTGCAAGGACTGTATTTCCAACCCATACAATAAAGCGAGTGGAAGATCCTAATAATAATGGGCAAGCACAGATACATATAGTAGGGATCCAAAGAAGGGCTACACCACTTTCCATGCAGATGCACTACCAGCTGTCACAGAATCTTCACTCCGCTACTCCAGAGATAGCTCTCAGTCCACCTCCTTCAGGTAAGACACAGCACATGAATGTAAACATGTCAGACATTTCAGTGTTTAAAATTTATTTTCCTATTCCTTATGCAAATGAAATAATGCCTTGAAGAGTTGAACTATAGATTCTGTTCCACTTTAATTCATGTTCACCTACAAAATCCACAGTCACTACAGTTTAAAGTAACTCCTGGGTAGAATTTTGAAATGACTTTCCAACCTGAAAGGTGCTATATCAAATGCAAGAATTATTATTTTGTTATATAAATATGGTCTTTCAAAAAGTGTTATCTGCAGTGTTTTATTTATTTGGACTGCAATTTAACGATTCTTCCATTGCAATCCTTCAGACGAGATGAGTGGGGGGAATGTAAATGATGCTTCCTTTTATACCAAATTTGTATAATAATTATAATCTTGCTCAGATTTAGTGCCTTATTGTTGCCAACCCACGTACACAGCTTTGGCTTCATCTAATTTAGTTGGAAGTTTTTTTTAGAGCATATTTGTTCATTTCTTCTGAATCTTTTGTTCAGATTAGATGCTCCAAAACCTTACTCTCCTGGGTTTAACATTAGCATTTTCTGTCGTGAAAGATTTTCTTTAAAAAACTTGGACTTGTTTGGTCTTCGGCTTCAGTCTATGGTTCAGATTGGGGGGAAAACTTCCATGGATCAATTTGGAGAGATATCCAAATCATTTCAAATGATGTTGTAGGATGCTTACTGTTGGTCTGTTGGTTGCTTGGACATTTCAGTTCATACCTGAAACTCTTCAAATCTGAATAACAAATAACGTTGCCTATTAAAGCTGCTTGAACACTTAGAATTTTCAGAAAGAAAAAGAACAACATTCGCATCTATGCTGATTATTAATTTGAACTGTTTTATTTGCAGTGCCGACCGTGATAAACCACTTTCAAAGGATGCCGATTGCTAGCGTTTCCACAGGCCAGCCAGGAACTCCAACCGTCTACACACTTCAGCAAAATGTTCCAATTCAGAACATTATCAGGGTGACACAAGACCAAACTGGCGTGCTGCAACCCCATCAAAACACTGCAGTGACATTTAGCAGAGCTCTAGTCAGTGGAGATGTGATGAAGGGTACAGTTTTCCAATCTCCACATTTCAACTCTCATTCTGCAGTTGCTGTTGCATGTTCCAGCATTCCACAAGGGGTAGTGATTCAAAACCATACAACTACAGCACCATCATCTTCAGTTACAGTGACTGCTTCCCAGCAAGCCCTTCACCATCAAGTCTTTCAACAGCAGCTTTCCAGTCCTGAGCCCTCAGTACAAACTGTATCTTCTAACCAGGTCAATGTGTGCACCTCTGTATCAACAGGTGTTACTGTAATTCACCAGGCTATGCCTCACAGTCAAGTAACAACTAGCAGAATTCAAAGTATACCAGCCAATACTGTGACTTTTTCCCAAGGAGGTTTATTATCAGGTCCAACATCTCAACCTGTGCAGACGTCACTTCACCAGCCAATAATGAATAACCAGCAAGACACCATTCTCTTCACACCACAGCATTCTTCCTCAACGTCTAGCTCTGCTGTTGCAACTGGCACTGCAGTGCAAAACTTCCAAGTCTCAGCAGGTCAGCTAGTTACAATTGCTGGTGTTCAGAGTCCTCCAGGTCCGAGGATGAGTTACCAAAATATAGCACCAAAACCAGCGGGAATGCCTCATCAACAAGTCCAGTCTACCATAGTACAACAACCCCAGCAAAGTGTTCATGTCATTGTTAGCCAGCCAGCTCAGCAGGGGCAAGGTTTTGCCCCTGCGATTCATCAGATATTGTTAGCAAACCCTACTGCTATTCAGGCTGGTCAAACTATTCATTTGACTGGACAGGCAAATGTTACCCCATCTTCTTCACCATCCCCAGTACCTGTCAATAGTGCCCAGGTGCAACTAGGTATGGTGGCTCAATCTTCCGCGCCACAAATACAGGGGCCTAAAACTGTGAGTATGATGCTTTCTGTAAAACGACAGCAACAGCAACATCGCCCTCAACAGCAGCTTCAGGTGCAGCTTCAAACACAGCATGCAGTTGCTGGATCCAATCAGCCTCCCCCTAGTGAGTCCAGTTTAATAAAACAATTGCTGCTTCCAAAACGAGGTCCTCCGACTCCAGGCGGCAAGTTGATATTGCCTGCCCCTCAGATGCCGCCACCCTCTAATACCAGAGCTCCTAGTCCTCAGATAGTTTACCAAGTGACTCACAATCCAGCAACAAATTTTGGAGTTCAAGGCCAACCACAGCAAATGATAGTTGGCCAGCAAAACGTGCAACTTGTCCAAGCTTCTATTCACTCACCGGGTTCTGTACAGGCTGTACCCATTCCTCATATGCAGATTTTACCAGGCCAGTTGATCTCGACCAGTAACGCTTCTCTTCTCCAGGGAACAACTGGCAACCAAGTAACTATTACAGTTGTGCCAAATACCACCTTTGCCACTGCAACAGGGACTCATGGTAATGGAGCTCAGATCATTGCCCCTGCAGCGATTGCTGTTAGTGGATCACAAACAGGAGTTGGCCTACAAGTGCAAACCCCACCATCTATCTTGGCAACACAGCCTGGACTGGTGCAAAGCCCAGAACCTGTCACCACATTTACAGGTGATAAAATTATTTGTCAAAAGGAGGAAGAGGCAAAGGATGCAACAGGGTTACATGTACACGAACGGAAAATTGAAATTATGGAGAATCCTTGCTGTGCAGAAGGAACTTCTGGTGCCACCAATGGTGATTCAAAGGAAAGTAAAGTGCAGGCAACAACGCTTTTAAATGGAAACAAATATGACAATTCATGTGTACCTCCACCTACCTCAGGGATTACTCAGTCTGAGCCCATTCAGTGTACACTGGCCTCAAATGGACCATTAACAGGAGTATGTCAAAATGTAATCAATGGGAAGCTGAATATAGAGCATACAGGGATGCAGGAATCAAAAAAGGATATTTTGAAGATACACATGATTAATGGGATCTGTGATTTTGATAAAGGAGATGGTTCACACTTAAGCAGAAACATTCCAAATCCTAAGGCTTCCAACCATGTGGAAAATGGTGAAATACTTGCACAGGAACAATGCAGCAAAATAGACTCCAAACAGCAAAGTACTGCCAAAAGTGGTCAGTTGGCCAAAATGCCTCATGGATCTGTTTCAATAGGAAATTCTAGTACTACATGTGCAGTGGTTTCAAGCTCTGTTGACCATCATAAGAGTCCAACAAACTCAGGACAATCCAATGGACCAATAACAGCTAGCATAAATTCAGTTGTGCCTCAACAATGTTCAAGTGTAGATGTATCTGTGCAATCTTCAATTTCTAGTAACTCTCCGCAGTTGCATTACTCTACTGTTCCGCATCAATCTGGGCATGTATCTCTTCATTCGGTACAGCTTTCTCAGACACCAACAACTAATGGTTCAGTGGATTGTCAACCATTAAAAAGGTCAGCTGAGGGTAATGATAATATATCAGGAATTCCAAATAAAGTAGGAGTAAGGATTGTTACCGTCAGTGACCCTAACAAAGCTGGCTGCAGTTCAACAATGATGGCTGTGCCAGCAGGAGCTGATGCAAGCACTGTAGCCAAAGTAGCAATGGAAACTATAACACCGCAAAAACAGCATCCTCCTGTTCTTCCACAGGGCATAGTTAATCAGGTAAGCAAGGTGTCAACTAAACAAAACAGTTTACTAATGTTTACAGATGTATCTGGTAATGATGTGAAAGCTTATATTTGATTAAATCCCTCGTCTTTCCAGTCAAAAATTTGTTGAAGGTTCGACATTTTGTTCCCCATATGCCAGTAGATTTGCTGACCTTAGCAGCAAGGGAGCATTATATTTGCTTGTCGGTAAATTTATGAGGCTTGAATGTTTGTTTATATTGGAATTTCCCACTTTAGGCCAAATATTTCAAATCCCTGGCTTTCAGCCATGTAGAAAATGGAGTGCATAAGCTGTACTGCTAAAATTGATTGATTGGCAAAAGGTCTAATGAATCTGTTTCAATAGGAAATTCTAGTACAAGTTGTTTACCATGGTTTCAAGAGTGGTACAAATTATTCAGTGATAACCCAAATTATTGATAAGCAGAAAATAATACACATTTGCCAGTAAGGCTGATAAATTTACCAACAAGTGGGAAATAATCCACTTTGTTTTTAAATTATAAACTTTTATCAACCTTGCAGATGGACAATATGAAATTGGTGATCTCATTAGACCTCAACTTTATTCTAACCTGCTAGTTTTAGTTTTGTTAAAGAATTTAATTTTTAAGACTTTTTTAAAACTATTTTATTTCTAACCAGCTGTTTCTTTTAACCAGAAGTAACTATGCAGATTCATTAAAACAATGAAGTCCATTCCGACAATTTTTCAGATTGCTTACCTCAGATCAATAGGTTTCAGAAAAGTTCATTTTTGCTAAGGCTGTAACTTCACAAAGCAAGTTTGCTCTATTTTATGTGTTGCTCATTATGTATTCTGTTTTCCATAGTAGCAAAATCTACATCGTTTCACTACTAACAACTTATTTTATAGCTTTAATCCTCCTCATGCTTAATTTGATTTCCCTATTACTACTTCAATTCTGTCTGGTAGATGCTTGAGCCGGATGACCAAGAGTAATGAACCGCACATCGTTTTTTTTAAAAAATGTAAAAATCAGAGTTGAGGGTAAGGGCCAAAATCTTTTTTTAGAATAAAAGACCCATGAAGTGGTCTCCATTCCGGGCCCAGAAGATGCGTGTGTTGGATACACAGGCAACAATGCCCAATTATTTTGGTATAATCTAATAATTGCAAAACATAGTAGCACAGTCATTGTAGTGCAGTACCAAATCCGGCATCTTATTGGTTTAAATTTGTTGCTAAAAACAATGTCTTCAAGCCACATACAGAAAATCTCATTATCCATTATGTATGCCATCCAAAATATGTAAGCTTATTTGCAAATTATATGACTGAGGAAAATTGTATTTAATGGGAAACAAAGTAGTTTTTTTAGTAATACTTAACTACTTAATGGATTGTCAATCCAGCGAATATTATGAGGAACCCTATTAAGTGAGATTTACACAAACCTGTGTGTCTCACTGATGTAAATGAGTAGTAATAGGTCACTTAAATTAATTAATGCAATAACACTCTCAAACAAAATTGAAAAATGTGGTATTATCGACCAATCATGCATTCCAAAAGTGCTTGGAGCATGAGTGTACAATGATATCAGTTTCACGCTCATGACTTGAGTATTTTTAGGTTTCTATAAATATTTCTGAGGTTCCACTAAACCACACTTGAAAATAAAGAAAACGCAAAGCTGTAAGAGGTTTCAGTTTAGCTGATTATTGCGGCAAGAATATAAAAGCTTTCATCTTCTACATCCAAAAGTGAAAGCTGTTAATACATTGTATGTTTTTCAGTTCACAGCTTATTTTCATAGGGCTCACACAGAAAGTGACCTTTGCAGTGCCCTTATGATCAGGAAGTTGACCATTTATGTAGTTGAAAGCAATTTCACAATAATTTAACAGTAGAAATTTTCCTTGATTCAAAGAAATTTGCTGACAAATATGTAGTCACAACACCGTAAATCCTGTGAAGTGCTTTGAGTCATTTCACCTACGTGATAAGGCATTATATCAAATGAAAAGATTATTATAAAACTATTAATCCCTTCAATACATATTAAAAGAAGGAAAACATTAAGTATTCTGTGTAGAGATGAGTATAAAAATCCTCATTGAAAAATAATGTATATTGTTTGCCAGATCTCTGCTTTAAAATGAGAGTATTGGATTGGAATATTCCCTAGAATTATTTAATCATTACATCAACTGATGTTCTTGGTATTGTATTTTTTAAGCTTGTTGTAATTGTTTTGTTGAAATTAGCCATCATTTATTTTAATAGAATGAATGAAAATATGAAAGGTTTTAAAAAAAATTGCTGGAATGTTTTATGATTTAGTTTGGAAACGTGGCATGAATTTATATTTTGTGGTTATATGTTCTGTACACTTCATCATATGCTTTAAAGGGTGTTTCACAGTTGGATTTAAAATGCAATTAGATTCACAATTGGATTCACAAATATTGAATCAGACAGAAAACAGAAGGTGTGTCACCTGACCAAGAGTTCCTCTCTGGCACACCCAGAAAATAATTGTACAGGAGCAAAGTTCCTACTAATTTGCATGATATGCACCTGGTTGATTTGAATAAATTTGGTATTTTTGAAGTCTTTTGTGAATAACACATTTCATTCCAATATGGTAATATTAAACTTGTATTCAATTTAATTGAACCCACTATCGTAGCAAGTTTGACCTGGCATATTCAGCTATGCCTGTGATCTAAACTTTCTGGATGTTTATGGAACATTGGTTGTGCACAAGTGGCTGGTAGGTTCACCTTGAAATATACCATCAATACACTGTACAGTATATCTTTTGAAGTGTTTTGAGATGTACTCCTGATGTGAAAGGTACTACTACTAATAATAATAATAATCCTTGCATTTGATATAGCGCTTTTCACGTCGGGAGGATGTCCCAAAGCGCTTCACAGAACACACTGTAAAGTAAATTGACTGTATATTTGTGGGCGAATATCAAATACTATATCAAATGCAAGGATTATTATTTTTAAACTTCTGTATCTTGAAACAGTGATATGCTATATATCTGAACAAGGCACCTGTTTGTTTTCACATTGTTTACAGTAGTTTGTTCGGTTAGCGCACTGGGAAAATTGAGTTGATACTTGTCGATTTTATTTACAATTAACTCCTTACAGTCTTTTACAAAATCTTAATGTTCTGTTAATGATTCAAAACAAACTTGAACATGTTGGTTGAAAAGTGTTTGCTTGGTTTAAAGACCAATTTATACCAGCAGCTGGCTTCATTAATTTTGTGTACTTCACAGTGACTGATAATTACTTGCTTGGTTTGTTGTCTTCAATGTAGATTGATTTCCAGAGGTACACAGTCTATTGCAAACTAAAATATCAGAAAATTCTAGAAATCCACAGCAGGCCAATTATTTAAAAGAAGACTATTTCAAAAGGAAAATGTAAAAGGGTGTGAACAAGAAGCAGGGGAAAGAGACTAAACAGCTCTTACAGAAAACCAGCACATGTACCATCTTTTGTGATGGAAAAGGTTCTGTGATTCTATAGTCGGTGAACACCCTGGTTTGGATGAGTGAGAAATGAGTGCAGAGAGCTTGCTTCATATTTCATTCTGGGTTACTGCAGTGTAGACATGTAAATATACAGAACTTCCATTGAATTCCTTGAAATATTAGGATATTCTATTGTTTCATCATGCTGTCATTAAAAACATGTATACATATGTTACAAATTGTTTGTACACTCTATTTTCAAGAATCTGATTGTACCTTAATTCTATAATCAAATGAACCCAAGATTTTTAGAGGTCCAGCTAGTTTGGATAATTGCTTGATTAAAACAATTTCACTTGTACATTGCAGTAGAAACCTGAGAATTATACTTTAAAAAATCAAAATGCTGAATTATTTAATGTATTTTTACAGTATCTTTCTGTATTTAAATTTTAAATCTACAGTAATTTCAAGTCTTGATAGTGGACATTAAGACCTTTAATGTGTTCTAATTGATGTCACTTTCTTAGTTCCAGTATCATTACAACACTATAATTCAAACATTTTCTTTTAAGCTTATTTTTATTAACAAGTTTTCAGTATTCCACCTTATTCAAAGCACTTAGCAATACAGGCTTCAGAAATATTTATGCAATAAAATATTTGGTTTGAGGTTATTTTGCTTTAAGAATGTTGGTGTTGATTCCTGTATGACTTGGTTTCCTGCAGTCTAGTCCTTTATCAACATCACCAGCAGTGGGCCCGCAGATCAGCTCTCAACCTCAACACCCAGTTCCATCAACTCATCATGAAGCGCCACCAAGAAAAGCAGGGCAGAACTTCATGTGCTTGTGGCAAGCCTGCAAAAGGTGAACAACTATAGATTAATATACTTTTCCCTCCTCCCCAGAAATCTTTTGCAACTTTTTTTAAAAAACGTTGCACCCTGCTCAACAGATGGTTTCAAATAGTAGATTAATATGCTCCTGAAGCATTACCAGTACTGACATGTAATGAGATGGAATTTTCTCTCTTGGCTTTTCACTCCCTTTCAAGATAACTTGACTGAGGTTGGAAATTTGCCTTGAGGAAACAGTGAGCTTGTTTGTGTACTGATGTTTCTGTTCTGTACAGATGGAATTACAGTATAAAGTAATACATTGGTTTTATAGGCAAAAATGTTATTTCCCTACAGCAGTTATGTTCAAAGTAACTATAAATATACTTGGGACCTTCTGGATTTTACCTGGACCCCTCTAAGTGACATAGAAGAATCTTTTTTCCCCAACACTTTTTTTTGGGGAGGAGGGGAATTAGATATTGTTAGTGAAAGTAAAGTCAGATGACATGCAGTATGCATTTTTCTTGCCACAATCCCATGCATCCTGTCAGTATTTTGTGGCCAATACTAACTTTGAGTGAACTACGTGTTCCTAGCTCTTTGTGAGGCACTGAGCAGGCAAGTATAGGGCCTTGGTGAGACCACACATAGAATACTGTGTGCAGTTTTGGTCTCCTTATCTAAGAAAGGATATACTCACCTTAAAGGGGGTGCAATGTAGGTTCACTAGATTGGTTCCTGGGTTGAGGGGGTTGACCTACGAGGAGAAGTTGCGTAGACTAGGCCTATATTCTCTAGAATATAGAAGAATTAGAGATAACCTTATAGAAACCTATAAGATTCTTAAGGGTCTTGACAGGGTAGATATTGTGAGACTGTTTCCCCTGGAGAATCTAAAACTAGGGGTCATAATCTCAGGATTAAAGGTCAGCCTTTTAGACCTGAGTTGAGAAAACATTTCTTCACTCAGAGGGCAGTGAATTTATGGAATTCTCTATCCCAGAAGGCTGTGGATGCTCAGTCATTGAACATATTCAAGACTGAGATCAATAGATTTTTAAAAACTAAAGGAATATGGGGATAGGGCGGGTAAATGGAATTAGGTTAAAAGATCAGCAATGATCTTATTAAATGGCAGGGCAGGCTCGAGGGGCCGAATGGCCTACACCTGCTCCTATTTCTTACATTCTTATGCAAATATTTTTGTTCTAAAATACTTAGAATGTTTATGTCAAACAATTTGAATTAAGGCTTGCATATTTTCTCCCTCTCACTTTGAGGCCATTTTTCCACCTTGTGGTAAGGAATGAACCTTGAAAAAAGTTCTGTGCTTTTTTAAAAAAAAATGTAACTAGAGTATAATTCTGCCCTGGGTGACCTTAATTGTTGTTTCCATTGCTAGTATTGAGAATAGTGACCTGCATATGGTACAGGTTGCATTTGTATAGTGCCTTTCATATTGAATTAATGCCTTAAAATGCTTAACCAAATAGAGGTTCGAATTCACTGTAAAGAAAATCTGATTAAGTTCAATTATAACAGTTACTCTGACCTGATCTTCCTCTGTGAGTAGCAGTTTGATCTCTGTTCAGTTTGCTGCTTTTTAAAGTAGCTGCTGTTGGAGATATGTGCATGTTTTTGCAAAATTGTGAAGTTATAGATAGCTTTCCCCACAGTGGTTTCTCATAAGTACTGCTGATTTCTTACATCATGTGCATCAACACTCACTGTATTCCATATTGGCAGTTTGGCCTTCAGTTAGGTTTAAAATCCCTTAACATCTTGCTTCCCAAAAATCTAAATAGCAAACTCTGATCCCACCCTTTCGAACTCTATCCCACAGTCCCTTTGCCTTGCTCCCTCACTTGCTTCCTTCAAGGCCCATTTCAAGATCTCTTCATTGACTGTGCCTTCGGTCTCCCTCTCTGCTTTCCACCCTCCTGATCCCAACCCCCAGTTTGGGTCTAAAATCCCTGACTGTCTAGCGCCTTGGGACATCCTCCAAATGTTAAAGGTGCTATATAAAATTTTATTTGTTTTTGTATACCACAATACATTAGCTCAAGTGCAAGGCAAATCTGTTGAGGATATTTCTATGTTTACTTTCTAAAGATCATAATTTCTGATCCTTATAAGAGAAATCTTGTAATAATAAGTTTTCAATTGCAATTAACCACCTCTAAGGTGGTTAATTGCAAGTGTTCCAGTTGCCCAAGGATGAGCAACCAAATGACTCAGGATTACTAATGGGTAACATTCATTCCTAGGATGAAAACCAGTTTGTTTCTCTAATCCTCTACTAAAAACTTTAACTGATGTTTTATTATAGTTCCATGAATGCGAGACTCGCGATTATACCTTGCCCAAGAAGCAAGTCATAAGGTGTGAGCTGGAGCTAGTTTACAATACAAAATTATATTTGTAAAGCGCCTTTCACGTCGGGAGGACGTCCATGTTTAGCTGGATATTCATCCTTTGGACATCATAATTGAGATCAAAGGTGTCCTTATCTATCAGCCTTCCAAAGGGGAACATTTGATAGCAATCAGCAGCTGGAACCTTTTCAAAGTGGGGTCAGAGTTTGCTATTTAGATTTTTGGGAATCGAGATGTTAAGGGATTTTAAGGCAGGGCAGTGAGATTAAAAAGGTGAAGAGCTGCCATGAACTGAAAGAGCAAGATCAATGAACCCACATTATTCTTTCCTAATCCGGGTTATAGCAGCCTGACTAGCGCCAATTACGATTGCTAACTCAGCATTGATGATAATATGATAATATTAATATTGGATTTTAACTATATGTTTGAGAACCAGCAATTGATGTTAAATGAGCTGCACTGGAATTGAACTAAAAGAAAGTTTCTGTCAAATTTCAGATGGTTTGATTCTCCATCTCAGGTGTACTATCATGCAGCAACTGAGCATGGAGGGAAAGATATCTACCCAGGGGTATGTATGTGGGAGGGCTGTGAACAATTCCCACGACAGAGGCTCTCCTTCATCACTCACCTGCAGGTATGTAGCTATAGTGATTTGCAAAATGGTCATTTTGATCTGAAGACAAATGTTTGGTTGCTTAATATATGGTTGCTATAATCAATATGTGACTTTGTTTATAACTAGGATAAGCACTGCACACGAGAAACTCTCCTAGCAGCACTGAAGCAGCTTGAAGACCAAGCACAAACTGGAAACCAGCAAACTTCTAATAAGTAAGGGGAGAAAGACCCATATGTGCTTACGCTAGAATTACATTTTCTAGAGTTTAACACCAACGCTACGATAGGAAAAACAAGATAATTGGGATGCTGAGTCCCCTCAGGTCGGGGAACAGATCACCTGCCCTTGGGAAATGGGGAACTGAGAAAATAATCAATATTGTTTTAAAAAATGTGTTGCCAGTAAGCAAGATATCACTATTGTGATAAATACATTGAATCAGTTGCTGTTTAAGATGATGTCACATTGAGGGTGCCTCTGTACTTGATCCCATAAGATGGTTATAGACTTCCATAACCATCCAAGAAGCTGCACTCTACAAAATTTGTGGGACACAGGTCAGAACAGTCCCATGTTGTTGAATTATGCATGAGACAGCCATGGTTTGAAGTCTAGCTTTTTCTGTCCTCCTTCAAAACTTATCCTTTAATAGATAAATAGAAGTTTATTTACACCACTTCTGCCTCCTGACTTCAAACATTTTTATCCCTTCATTTCTAGTAATAAAAAAATTTATATGTGTTTTATTGGAGGAGAACACAACATGAGTGATTGTGTTGGCTTTATTAACCTCTTGTTATTTCTCCAGACACACAGCTGCCATATCCACTCCTAAATTGCCGAAGAGTATTGTGAGTCAAGCAGGTGCAGCGCTAGTGGCATTGCGGAGAGGATCACGAAACCTTGCATTTAGAGATTATGTGGTGAGTTGGTAAAGCATTACTTAATTATGAATTGGTTTACTTCCTTGAGTAGAAGTGGAAGTTAGAAGAAATATTTTTGCACAGAGAATTGTTGGAATTCCTTGATGTAAATGGCTCTTGAAACGGAGTCCAGAACAACATTTAGAACGTAATTAGATAAATAATCGAGGAAAAATTATATTAAAAGTGGGTATGAAAAGTGGGAGAGCTAGCACCGGCACAGATGATACAGATTCAATAGCATCCTGCTTTCTATAATTCTGTGTTTTACAAGTGTTTTCTTTATTGCTAACTAGTTTGCCAATTTTGTTCCAGGATGAAAAGGAGGGGCCAATAACAAAACACATTCGACTGACAGCTGCCTTAATTTTAAAAAATGTTGCTAAATATTCAGATCGTGGTCGCAGGTAAGTTCGCTATTTTATAATTTAAATCAAATTTGGTTATAGGCAACCAATCAAGAAGGAGCATTTATTAGTGACATAAGTATCTTAACCTGTCTTAACTGAAAATTAGATGGCAACTTCTCTGGTGGAACTCAATGGCTTATTAAGAGCACCTGGGATGACACCGTTTTTTTTCTTCCCGTTTCTCATCTTGCCTTGCTGTGCTAGAAGCCTTTTTTCTCTCTTGTATTTGTGTTTATTGTTTATGGACTGTTGGCATAAGAATTTCTATGCTTTGTTTGATTTTATATAATGCAGAGTCTAAGCTTTGAGTTTAGCCATTTTTGACCCACATAGTCACGATCAGTGTCTTAAATCCTTTCCCCATGACTTCCCTCATTTAAATTCTGCTGATATTTCCAGAAAAAAATTAAAACCATGAAGATTATTAATATATGGCCCAGATCCACTATGTTGAGGTGGCTTATGCCATTTGTAAATACAAAACCACACAGTCTAAGCTGTAGAGAGCTGTCAGAGCTTAGGCTTCCATTTATTGCCACAGTCCAGCATCTTTGTACAAAGAGGCATCAGAGACTCTGCACATGACATTGTTCCCAAGTAAAAAGGCTCTACTGCACTGTTGCTTTCCATACAGATATCTGTGAAATTATACAATCAATTGGCGTAATTAGTAGGAATCCCCACAGCAGGCCTTATAGCGAATAAAAAAGGGAAAAAACCTTGGTAGTTAGATAGAATGGGTTACAGAATTTACTGTTAAATATGTTCAAATTGCACCATAGACAACTTTAGCCTTGTTTTTAAGATTTAAGTTCTCCCAGTTCCCAAGAATGTTGTCTCTTTTGAAAGAGGCGCCTATTCTATTCAATTTTAGTACATGCAGTCTCGTAGCATCTCCATTCTTTAGAGTATCTAAATTCAGACAAACTTATATTTATCAGAGATACCACTAGTGCACTCTTCTATAGGAAATTGCTCTGAAGGATTTGCTCTTCATTTTATTGGAATTATCTCAACTTTCACTTCAGTAATTATGGTGAGAGTTACTCCCAATAGATTTAGGCTGCTTTTTTCTAATATACAAACATTTGATGACTATGTTTTATTCCTATCACTTAATATTTTGCATGAGTAATTCATGATGTCCTGCTGCATTGTTCTATGTAATTCTATGTAAACGTGTAATTTATGATGGGTTGTTTGTTGCATTTAAAGCCTGTTAATTCACTGTTGTTTTCCCCTACAGGTTATTGAAAAGGCACGAAAGCCATTTGTCTCTACTAGCTTTTAGCAACATGGAGGCTTCCAGCACAATTGCCAAATGCCTTTTTGAGCTTGTTCATCCAGACCTATGGCAACAACCAGATAATACATTGTGAAATGATGCATTGAGATCTCATGTTCATGTGGCCAGTGTAAACTATTCTATCTTAGGATGTGCACCATTTCTGAGAAAAAAAAGCAACAAGTCTTAATGAGAAAAGAACATTGTGAATGAAGTTTTTCTCTTTTTCTTGATGCATAAAAGAAACTTTGCATTGTGATCACAAGCTGAACCCCACTGTTGACCAGCTTTTAATAGACCCAACTGTGTGATCAGATTTTTTTAAATAGAAAGTTTGAAATATTAAATATTGAGACCACACGGTTAGAATAAAAGCATTAAATATTTTTACCCTGTACCCCATATGAGCACATTTTTATATTTCAGAATTAGTGACAGATAGGTTTAATAAAACAAAAAACAATTGATACTAGCTGTAAAACCTCCCATTTGAGGCAGCAATTTACTTCTAGTGATGATGTACTTTTTTGTTTAGAGATCAATAGCTTGTTTTTCATATTTGAGCCAATATATTTTCACTTATTTATTATCATAAATTTACCAGTATGATCTATCAACTGTTGTATATATTTGTGAATAAAATAAACCAACTTTCATACCACTGCAATCACTGGAAACCCAACTTGTGGTGTCATATGAGCATTATTGTTAGGATCCAGGACTTTTTTGTTTCTAGTATTTCCTGTCAATTGTAAGTAATTGTGATATATTCTCTGCAGTGGATGAATGTTCTTTAAGTCTCTGTAAATAATTCTGCAAAGGTACTGATGCTGTAAAGTCAAAAACAGTTTTGTTGAACTGATTTTTTTTGTATAATACACCTTGTAGAACTCATTTGCTGGTTGAAAGAGTATGGAATAATATATCTCATGTCATTTTGTAGAAGAAAACTGTTGAAGGTTATTTTGGTTTACTCTAACTCGGATCCACTGAAAGACATCACTTAGTACAAGCTTGTACAGGATTTTTTTTTGTATTTGTAAATTGGTTTAAATACAAGGACTTTTATACAGTTTTTTCCCAGTTATATTTACATTAGGTGCAGGTATGGTATTTTCACTACTCATTACTTGTGTTTTCAATGCAATTATAGTGCAGTATTTTAGTGTTTGTTCTTCCGTTCTTTATCCCATGCCACATTCCTGTTCAGAACCAGTCATGTCTCCAGGTTGTTTCCTGAACGGTGTGTTATGTGATCTTCCATTACTGCGTATTCCTGCTGTGTTGACATTCAAAGGAGAACTCTCTCCTTTTCCATTTCCTTCTGTCTGTAGAATGTGCAGTAAAAACATACAACAGTTTTACATTAGAATAACTTTAATTACTTTGGTGACTGTTTATAGTTTTAAATAAATAAAAGACTGGACATTTTTGTTCTTGTTTTTTACTTGGTTATTTCAGTTGTTTCTTGCATCAGTTTTTTTTAAAAAAAGCAAATAACAGTACAGAAGGAAGCTAGGCTGTGAAAACAAAAAGATGAACTGGAAAAAAAGCAAAATAGTGATACCACTTGTGTGAGAATATGCTCATTGTTCAGTGGTGTTCACACATCCCTTCACTTGCAGTGGCTGATGGGCCAATAGAAAAGTGGAAATTTGCCAAACATTGTGAGGCGTTGGTGTTATCGAGGTACATTTTACTGCTACATTTTCTCACTTTATTGATAAAAAGAGACAGACACATTCACACAGAGAATTGTAAACGCGCACACATAGAAGAGACACTGACAGGCACAGGCAGACACACACAATGTGCTTACAAATATACAGCCAGTTCACTTTACAGTATATTCTTTGAAGCACTTTGAGACACCTAGAAGTGAAAAATGTTGTATCGAATGCAAGGATTATTATTACGCTGCACCCCGCATGTGTGAGAAATCGTCCCGCCCAAACTGATGTCAGATAAACAGCGCGAGAGGCCCACGGATCAGAAATTGCAT
This sequence comes from Callorhinchus milii, assembly GCF_018977255.1. Classification (NCBI taxonomy): domain Eukaryota; kingdom Metazoa; phylum Chordata; class Chondrichthyes; order Chimaeriformes; family Callorhinchidae; genus Callorhinchus; species Callorhinchus milii. The sequence goes on along the minus strand of NW_024704746.1, from coordinate 35,735,998 downwards.
TTGTAATTGATTCCGCGGAAAAAGTGTGGCTGCACTTTTCTATTGGCCCAGCTGATGACCCATGAGTTGATTTCTTTATGAATTGGATTTCAAATCTCTGCATGCAAGATATATAAACTCTCAGCGGGATTTGAACTTGCCTATTAAAAAGGGAAGAGAGCTTCAAATTGTAACTATTCAAAATCAGTAATATCATAAAACTGGAGCACAAATGGTTATACATCAAGCATTTCTACTTGGCCAATTTGTAGTTTAAAAAATAAATGCAAGTGCTGCACTGATTCCTGTTCATCAAAATATTCCTGAATGTTAGTTATTACTGCTCAATGTGAAATTCAGTGTCAACTTGAGATAAAACCACACTAAACCTATAACCGATAGGACCACTGTGGATGAATTGAAAGCATTTATTCAAAAATCAAGATAAAGTAGACCAACATAATTCTAAAGATTGATGATCATGTAATGAGCAATTTATTGATTCTATAATCAATTTCTCATAATTCCATCAGCAAGTTCTAACAGAAACTGTCCTCCCAGTAAACAAACTTACTTGCAAAATGAACCCTGACACACAAGTTAGTTACAGGACACATATTGGCTTTGACATTACAATTATGTAAAAAGGGTTTTTTCCAGTAGAATTATGTTTATAAAATGTGAACTGTATAAGATTACACATTATAGATGTTTGAAGAGCTGTCTGGACATAGAAATTAACTGGCTAACCTATGATTTTTCTGACCTGAAAGGATTGTGGTAATTTGGCCAAAGATCTTCTGAAGTAGTCCTATTACTGTTTCTTAGTGTCCATTAGTGCCTTGAGTGGAACATGTTGTGTAGCATAAACTTAGGACAATATTATTGTTTAATGGGTTACACAAAATGCACTGGCAGGCAGCAGTGGCAATTCAAGATGATGTTGGCACACCAACCTGTTAATGTATTCTGAAAAATATAACAGATGCCCTGAAGTACTTTCAAGAAAGCGATCTAATCACAAGGCAATTGTAAACCACTGTTTTCAGTCACAAAATTTACACAGCCATCTGTATACTGAGATTAGTTCCTGGGAAAATCCTTTCCATTGTGACCTATGCATTACTATTCGCTTTTGTTAAAAGATGTGCAAGATCTTAGCAACTATATTTTCTACAGATTGATACATACACCAAGCCGGAGAAGATAGTTCATTATTATTAAAATAGTTCATTAACTAGATTACAGTACAAGAAGCATGGCTAGTCAAACTGAGGCTCTTCATTATTAGTAGCAATGCAGGGATATACAAAAATCTGAGTTGGGAGTATGAGATGAGTCCCCCAAAACCCTTTACCCAAGTGAGCCAACACATCCCAAAATAGTTTGACTTTGGGTAATTCAAGAAAATCTTTCAACCCTAATTTTCTATTTGGGAGACTATGAAGTACTGCAGCAGGATTCAATCCTCTATCTCATTTATGGAAGCATATATTTGCAATATTGTCCCAAAACTCAACATTTGCTTACACTGACACCAAGGGGTGTAATGTCCCTCTATTTGAGATCGTCTTTGAATGACAATGTCTTTTTGAAATGTATCTCTATAATCCTGCACCAGATCTGATTTCCTCCCACAAGAAAGAAGAGCCTGTCTTTCACTGGAACATTTAAATACAAAGTAAGCGAGATGTTGGTGCAAACTTAGTCTCAAACTGCATTTTAAATCCACTGAAAAGACTTGGGGTCCTTTGTGGTAGCAATTGTCATTAAGTGTAGGATGACAATGTGCCTATTTTAGATGTTTCTCTTTAATTGTGATCCAATTAGATCCATAAACATATACAGGATTTGAGCACAATGAATGAGGAATTTGGAATTCTTGATCTTATTTATTTTAAAGCCTCAATAGACTTAAAATATTAAACTATTTTGGATATACACATTGTAAATATCAATAGATATTTATATTTGATTGAAGTCAGTTTAAAGACTATTTCAAACATTAACTGAAACTTCCAACATTAATAAAATTCAAATTAAACTGACCCTCAAACCTTCCATCAATCAAAGGATATTCTGCAGACATAAATGTAAAGCTTTAGGTAAAAGATACCACCAACATACACACATTTCAAGCTTCCTCATAAAGTCGACCCTTTTAAAAATGTAAGTGTGTAAAAGTGCTAAGAAATTTTACAATAAAAATGACAGAACTCAAAAAGAAAATCTCAGTGAGAGACTTGCTGAGATAAGTGAATGTGAAACAAAAAACTAGATTTTAAAACACAAAAACTGAAAGCGAATTTGTGGTACTGTTTTACATGATTTCATTTGTTTCCCAATACAAGAATATGATCAAGCACGATTAGTAATGCTGTTACAGAATCTGTAGATTGGTATTAGTTTGCACTTGAAGATCAGCCTTTTTAAGCAATAACAAATTAAATTCCATTTAAATATTTAAGACCTTGAGCTAATTGCCATTGTACAATATGATTATCTAAACCCTGATACTCAAAAATGAATCAGTGTCCATTGTCATTGATCTGTTATTTTTAAATTTATCAAAACATCAGCAGCAATGACACAATAATTATCTTAAATGGAATGTAGCTATATTTTTAACAGAATATAAACAAATCTAATTTGACAAAGGTTTGGGATTTCATCTTTTTGGTAATTGTGAAGTAAGATTACAGACTTACAGCTCTGCTTCATAATCTGAATTTGGGCAAATTCAAACCTATACATGTGTTGAACAAAACGCAGAAACTGATTTGACAAGCAGCAGAAAATTTATTTTGGTGTGTAGGATAAGTATTACAGAATACTCCCATCACAGTTTTATCATTCTTTTCTGCTTTTCTCAAAAATGAAACTATAGAATTAAATTTTTTATCAAACATTTTCCACTTAGCAACAGTCCTAGCAGTATGAAGCAAATTGTCTTTGTTTAGACCCTATACGCACTAAAACTGCTGATCAGCTTCAGACTCCAGTTTTTAGTGCAACTACATGATCCAGATCCTTCCAGTTAAACCTGGAAGCATTTGTACAGCATACAAACGGTTTACAAAAACACTTAACTAGAATTAACAAAAAAAAATCAGTAAGAGATAATTTGATACATTAGGAAATCTAACAAATATCACATTTATACAGCTGTTCTAGTAACAGCCCACAGGATGCACTCCTGCAGCACCTGCTGCACGGGTTATACTTTGAGAGAATCCTTACAGCTCAAAAATCACTAATTATCAGCATGCTTTCACTTCATGTTCTTGTAGTGTCGCAAATGCCTCAAGTTTAGAAAACCACGAAACCCTTGTAGGAAAAGATACACAGATGGTCAAAGTTCCTACACCGCCTACACTGGTGACAAAACAGGTTTTTCTTTGTTTAAAATGATTTGTTCCCAGAGCTGCTGAAGTCTTCAGGGTTTTGCTTTGGGTTCCCTTTCCTTGCATGTTTGTATTTCTCTACATATGCTTTTACCAGGTTGGCTACTTTCCCGGGGATGACTTCACCACTTTTACTATGGCAGACCTAGAAAAACAAAAATAATCAAATATACTGGTCATTGGAGATATGAAATAGTAATATCAAAGTGGAAATATCATTTCAAGTTTTCAACATAAGACACTAAATCACAAGTTTTATTATAAGAGAGATTATACATAAGATTGTTAGATTGGCCTTAGGCTCTGTGACATTGTTTAACCTTTGAGGCGCCAATAAATTAATTAAATAATTTAGGTTCATCATCACAAACTGACTATCCATAGTGGCTAATGACATAGAAACTTGGAAGTCAAAAGGAAAGAGGAAATTACAAACCACCTTACATGATAGTTAACCTTACACCATTACCCACTTCACCTTGTTTCTTTAAATTCTCCCTATCCATCTCTCAACCCCACAAGAACAATTTTGCAATCTCAAGGTAATTTTAGAACATACCTTATCCACTGCTTTGCGAACAATTTCTTTATATTCATCCTTGGTAATGTCCTTCTTTTGGTAGTAAGGCTTGATGGCTAATTTCACTTCCTCTACAGCTCTTTCTTGAATATGAAATTTCTACATAATATACAATACAAATTGCAATTTTAATAAGTTACACATTTCTTTATCAAAATCTGGCTGAACTCAATGAAAAGTCCTACAATCAGGCACATTAACAAAAGGATGATAGCTATAAGGTAATGCAAGTGGAATGTTAATATTACATAAATTATAAGTGCATTATCATTTTAATGCAATAGATTTTCTATTTGAAACAATGATATAATGTGAGCATAATGTAAGAATAAAGCACTAGTTTCTCCCAAGTGTCCTGGCCAACAAACTCCCAGATAAAACCTAGTCATTCACTCAATGGTCATTTCCTGAGCATAGCTATGTACAAATTAGCTGCCACGTTCACCTACTGTCACTACACTTTACAGGAAAATCCTGTGAAGCACTTTGAGACAAGCACCTGACCTGAAAGGCACTATATCAAATGCAAGTATTGTTATTATTTGCTTTTTGCCAACAACTGATATAATTGTATCTGTGGGAAACTCATGCAATATCATTTACTAATTTGTTTTGCCACAGGAGCAATTCAAATGAACATTAATCACTGATATTCTGACTACACTGGACTTGCCTTTTCTTTCTTGGGTTTGTCTGCTTCAAATTCTTCCTTAATGATTTCTTTTTCTGGTACAGGTTTTGAAGTTGAAAGAGATGCAAAGACCTGTTGTACTGACTGGAAGGCTGAAGAGACGATATCCACTGGAACTGGACACTGTGCTGCCTTGCTTGACCCAACAGTTGGGGTGGGCGCAGGAGCAGGAACAGAACTACTCTTCAAATCCACCTCAGTAACTGTAGTTTGGTGAGGTATGATCTAAAGCAAAGTCAGAGTAAAATAGTGTCAAACATTTCTAGAAATGTGCAGAGACAATATTTAAAAAAATGTATTTTAATGAACTGTGGACATGATTTTTAATATTCCAATTTAGCATTTTGATTCCTACATATGATGCGACTAGATTTCACTCCTTCATTTGTGCAACAAAAATTTTGAACAAACTGACTTTAGGTGCTGTTCAAATGGTGTGTATCTACTTAACATGTAAAAGTCTGGATATATTTGCACATCTTTCTTCATGCGAAGGAAAGGGAGTTTTGGGTGTAAACCCTCAATAACCTTATGGAGCAATTTCACCTATGTAATGTTGCACGGAAAAAGCACTGCTGCTATATTGACTAGAGTGTAATATTGGTCAATTAATAACAAAAGTTGGTACCAAATTGGTAATATGAATATATGCCGACTAAAGGAGAGCCCCTCTGTACATTTGTTATATAATATAATGGTTAAGAGGATGCAATGGCTAAACATTGCCATTTTTCCTATTATACCATGTTGGCAAGATATCACTGAATGTCATAATTACTATTTACATGGGGATTTGCACATATCCAAGATGAACTGTGTAAAAACTATTCAAACTGGCAGGCTACCAGGATTTGCATATATAACTGAATAATTTCCTAAACATTGAGAACCATGTAAAAGCACTGCACTGTTAGAAATTGTATAGTTTATAGGGTAAAGTTTGCATCAACATTTCAACAAGTCAGTGTGATTTAATAACAATAATAATCCTTGCATTTGATATAGTGCCTTATCATGTCTTTGAGATGTCTCAAAACGCTTCAAAGAATACTGTATATTTTGTGGGCAAAAATATCAACATAGAACATTATTGCACAACATGAAGGACTGGCTACATAAGTTGAAAGTACTCAATGCATTTAGTATTTAAAATTGTTTTTAAATTTTTCAAAATGACAGCTCTAAATTGATCTCCAGAACCACTGCAGGGCACATTAACCTACCAACAATATAATCATTGTTAAGAGTTGGATGCCTAACGTTTCAGAGAAGTCAGGCAAAAGCTTAAAAAAAGTCTAGGTACAAATAAGGACATCATAGCGACATAAACTCTGAGTATGGGAGCATCTTGTCCATTTTAAGACATTTCTGTTACAGACATGATACATGTTTATAACCCTCAGTATACACCTACATAAATACATAAGAGATTAATGAATAACCAATACAAATGTTTACCATCCCTATAATACTTGCATTTGATATAACACATCTTCGAGATGTCTCAAAACACTTCACAGAATATACTGTAAAGTAAATCAACTGTATATTTTGTGGGCAAAATGTGGCACAGCAGTTTCCCATAAGCAGTCATGGATTGAGTGACCAAATATATATATATTTTTTAAAAAAGAGATTATTACCCTGGAAAAACGTTTCACCAATCGACAAACAACTGGGTTCCTACTTATCTCTAGGTAAACAGAGGCATATGGAGAAAGGAAACTTGCCTAACGTTTCGCCCTGCCCAGGAATCGAACCCAGGTTTTCCCAACACACTACAGGACTCCACAAATGCAAACAGAATAGTCTTATCATCTGTAATTACTTGTCAACAAAACTGGTTTGCAGCTTTGTCTTTTCAACAATTTCAAGGAAGAATGAGAATATCATTGAAAACTAGACAAGATAACATTTGTAGAAAGAGCCTATTTTATGTAAGTGCAACAATAAAACCAATAGGTTGGCAAAATAGATCTCAAGATCAACAACTAAAATGCACTTATACTCAGAAATGTATGAGAAATTTGAATCAAGTCTATTCAAGTGAAATATATCTATAAAATGTAAAATGGGACAGTTTAGAAATACTGCACTTTATCTAACATATTATACCATTAAAGCTCAATATAGAAAAATAAACATAAAAGCCCATGTGCTAAATTCAGCCCAAGATAAGTCTGAACTTTTAAATTAAAGTCCATTTGCCTGTAATGTTCCAACAGGTAAGAATGGCAATTTTGGACTAAGAAGTTACCTGAGGTTGGGCCATATCATGCTGCTGAATCGCATAGTTTACTGACTGACAAGGTGGAGGCGGAGGTGGTGGTGGAGGTGGACTGTTAGGCAGATTTCCAGCACCAGTTGGGTGTACTGCAGGAATTCCTGAATGTACATTCAATGGAGGAGGGTGTATGTTGTACGGATGATGGAAATGCATTAAAGGAGGGTGGACATTCATTGGATATGGAAAGACATTCATTGGCTGGGGAGGTGCATTCATTGGCTGTGGTACAACATTCATAGGTTGGTGCATTATATTAACTGCTTGCTGAGAACCGTTCATCTGTTGATTTGATTGGTCGCTGAAGACTGGTACACCAAGCGATGGATCTACTAAATAAATATAATACAATTAGTTGAGTGACAAGCATCTTTTTTTCAGAAGTGTTTTATTACTCACATACCAAAAAATTATTTCATCCCAACATTGGGAGAATACTAGCAATGTATTATTTCCCTTGAACCATTATTGACTTGGTTATGTTCCTCCGTCTATATTGCTTAACCGTGACAATCTTTTGGGTGCAAGGCGCAATGGGATGCTGTAAAAGCATCTCCTTGGTGAGTGAGTCTACTGAAGTAGACTGTGACACTAAATAAAAAATAAACTGTACAGGAGACCGCCATGCTAACAGATTTAGGTGAACAAATATCAATCTGCAACATCACTTAGTAGAAAAATGGCAACTTTAAGATACATAATAAACATATGTAATAAATATATTATTATATAATATATATAATATAATTATAAATAATAAACTATAATATAATTATTATATATCATTATATTATATATAATCCTGTTATATATGTTATAATCCTCGCCCCCTCCTTAGCCTCCTTCAGGTCCCGCCTCAAAACCCTCTTCTTCGACTGTGCCATTTAAGCACGATCGCTAGAAAACCTCTGGGTGAAAAGTTTTCACTCTCTATATATCTACTCTATGGCTTGAATGGTATGGTGTTGTTCAAGTGAACTAGTTTTTAGAGCATATAAAATAAATAAGATATACTGCACTTTAAATAATTAGCTTCAGCAATGATTTTTTAATCTAAAAATCTAGAAGTGTAGCTAAAGAGCATTCTACTTCAGTGTGTCTCTCATGCTCTTCCCCCATACCCCCACCATTTGAATAGTACAGTGTACGTTCTAATACGTTTTTCTACGAGGCTTTCAAAGTACATAATCTTGAGATTTTGCCAGGAGCAGATTTCTCCAATTGAGAAAGACTAGGACAACAAAAACAAATACCTTGCTCTGCTGAGGTCGGGAACTGTTCTTCTTCTTGTCCTCGCCAGTTTGACTGTGGACCTGAAGACTGTCTTCCCCTTTTGGCATAGTAATTTTGTACATCAGCTGGTAGAGATTTTCTTGCATTCCAACTGGAGAAGGACGACCACCCTGAACGGTCTTGGGGAACATCAGTAGTGGGGTTTGGATCATCTCGCCACCTGTTCTGTTGACGGTCATTATATCTGCGAGGTCCAGGACCTGGGTATGCCCCTGAATTATTTGGCTCACCTGAGAAATTTGATCTTCTATTTTGCCATGGATTTTCATTTTGGTCTTCTTGAAATGAACCGCCCCGAAAACGGCCACGGCCACGCTTCCAACCAAGGTCAAAGTTCCTATTAGTCCAGGGATCATCCCTTTCATACCGACTTTCTTCCCTTTTGGAGTCGTTTCTGTATTCATTCTCTCTCATACCAGCATCAGGCATAACATGCAATTGTTCTGTCATCCAATCTGGATTCCTGTCATCTGAGTATTCATTCGTCTCCAATTGATCATCTAGATGTCTGGTTGATTGCTGGAATTCTCTATCCCTACTTCCTCGACCAAATCTATCATAGCCTCCTCTTGGCCTTTCTCTATCACTCATTCTGTATCTATCCTTTCCCCTGGTATTTCTCCAGCTATCATCCATCTTTCGATCTCGTCTCCCTGGAGAAAAGCTAGTCTTGTCCTCCTTGTCTCCAAAATGATCTCTTTTTCTGGATCTAGATCTAGACCGGGACCTGGATTTAGTTCTGGATCTAGTTCTAGACCTGGAGCGCCATCTACTTTTTTTCTCTCGGTCTCCTTCCTTTTTCTCAGTTTCACTTGCCTGTCCTTCCTTATCTCGGTTAGGAGATCTAGATAGTCTTCTAGAGGATGGTGAATCATGGTTGCTTCGGTCACTTTCTTCTCCTTTTGAACGATTTCTTTCACGTTCAAATCTGTCTGAAGAACTGTGGTGATCACTTCTTTCCCGGGATGGCGACCTGGTCCTAGATCTCCTACGTTCTTGTTCGGGTTTCTTTTGCATTTGTGGAGACCAAGTTGTAGATGATGAATGGAATCGAGATTTGCGACGTGGCGTATTTTTCTCTTTCTCCTTAAGGCCAGGCTCACTCACAGGGCCAGCTTCAGTCGCAGGGCCAGCCTCAGTCACTGGGCAAAGCTCACTCGCTGGGCAAGGCTCACTCGCTGGGCAAGGCTCACTCGCAAGCTCACTTGCTGGTCCAGCTTCACTCGCAAGAAGCCCCTCATCCTGTTTTTTGTCAATATTTTCAGCAGCAGAATTAGCCTGCAGTTCCTCATGATTGGAACTGAAACACGAAGCAGGTTTTAGTTCTTCATTATTTTTTGAACTATTTTGCTTTTCAATGTTGATTTCAGCCATCTCATCATTAACAGGTGAATCGCATTCCATAGCCACCACTTCATTGTTGTCCACATTAAAGACCTCATCTCCACTGCTTGGGATTCTATCTGTAGGTAAGTCAGATGTCTCCCTTTTACTTATAATGCCTTCATTTACCTCTGAAAATATTTGCATTTGGTCAGACGCAACTGAGGTTATTTCACTTTGAAGGCTTTTATCCTCTACACATTTTCCAGGACTTTCATCAGATGACTGCTGAGCAATATCACTTTGACAATTAGATGCTTGCTCAGGTGTACTTAGAGCTTCCACAGAGTCAGTTTTAGATTTAAGATTCTCTGAAGGAAGCTGACTCTTCAAGAGGTTATCCTCTACGAGTGTTTCAAGAGTTTCACTGGGTGACTGTCTGCCATTATCGTCCTTACAATCAGATACTAGCTCTGGTTCATCCAGACTATCCTCAATAACCACAGATTCTTCCTCCTTAAGTTGATCAGGATCTGTCCTCTCTACAGACATTTCACTCTTGAGGTGATCATATTCCATGCATTTTCTTGGACTTGCGACCGGTGACTGCTTATAAATATCATCTTCGCAATCAACTGCTTGCTTGGACTCTTCCGAATAATTCTTAGTTTCCACAATTTCCATTACTTTATTTCTCTCAGATTTATCATCTTCTATGGGGATTTTAATTTCCACCTTAGCACTAACTTCATCTGATGGCATTTCAGAATGTTCTACCTGAATATCGTCAGTGATTTTATCATGATTAATCACATCAGAACAAGCTACATCTCCACTAGGAGAATTTAACTCTTTCAAATTATCTGGTTCTGTTCCAATATCTTCTTCATTCTCATCATTCTGTTCAGCTGAGTTTCCTGAGTTTGGCTCCACAGAGCTTTTGCTATTGTTGGTAGTTATTGGAAGATTAGTCTCCAGATTGGAGTTTCCTGAGACATCATCATTATTGACCTTGTCAATACTTGGTACTATGTCTTCTTCACTGAGGGGACAAGAGGTTCTGTTTGACATTTCATCATTCTGCTGTTCAACATTTTCTTCCCTACCATCATCTTTCTCTGTCACATTAATTTGTTCACTACAATGATTAGCTGATGAATGACTCACATCACTATTATCCAGGTTGGTCAATTGCTCCTTATCTGAAACAGAAGACTGTGGTTGAGATTCATTTTCACTGACTGAAGGACTGTCAGGTGGCTCTGAACTACTAGAACTGGATTTCTTATAGGAGCTACGAGTAAGCCTAGTTTTCTTTTTCGCCGACGGTCTTTTTCTTTGCTCATTCTCCAATTTCCTCTTTGCCTTTTGCCTTGCTGACGCTTTAGCTGGAGGAGTTCTTGCATTCTCTGGAGATGTTTTATCCACAGAGGTACTTGAACTTGACTGAGATGTTTGAGGCGAGTTGGCAGAATTGTCTAACTTTTCGGTTTTGCTGATACGCGCTGACCTTCTTCGGCCTTGTGTGGTTTCAGATTTTCCTGAATTGCCACTACCTGATGATCCAGACGTACGTTTTTTCTCCCCACCTTCCCTGGCACCTCCAACTGCACACTGCTTGCCAGAGAAATCTAGTATTTAAAAAAGAAGTACCCAATCAATAATGCTCTCCTTGAAGCAAACAGATCAATTCAGTGCAACCATATATTAATCTATTAAAAGTAAGAAAATGTTCATCTGAATCGCTGCAATTTTTTGTAAATAATTTTTCAGAAGTACAAACTTTTTCACCTAAATGTTAAATAATGGTCACTTGAGATTCTCCTCTTTCAAATGCTGCCAGTCCACTCACTGGTTCAGGTCCCATTAACACTGCAAGCCAAAGCCCTAATGGGTAGGTGGTCCTAGCTGGACAATCGACACAAAAGCTTTCGAGTCAGTTCTCTCCATGAAAAGCTATGCAGTTTTAGCTGGTTAGCCTCTAGCAGTACCCTAACACACATTCTGGGGTCCCCAAACCTTGGTTTTATCAACCTGCGTCTAATACATTCCAGAATTAAGTAAGCAGGGTGCATCCCTCCAAGGAGAGTATGCCTTCCATTCTAATAAAATAATCTCTGGAATTTCCATGTATAGGTGGGATGCATGGAACTATCAGTTTAGATTCTCTTAAGCACGGTGATGGTTTTTTGCAGGTGTCAGACACCCAGCTGACTAAAAAGATAGAATGTGTTTTTGGAGAAATCATTCCTTTACTGTACAAAATGAAAGCTACTGATTATAAAATCGTTTTAATGCTCATTAAGTCCAGAAAAATTGCAATTTTCACAACCAATTGCCTGTACTATTTCACAAGAAAACTTTATTTCTAGAATCAGCAGGCATGGAATTTTTAAAAAAATCTTAGTTATCTAATCTCCTTTAATAATAAAATCTGACATTTTCAGAATACTCAAAAATCCAATATTGCAACCTTAAGCAATATGTGCTTAACTGGGGGGAACACAACACAGCAAATGTGCTTTCAACAGATTCCAAGAAAATGATTTTTTATTATGTTTGATTAAATCTGGAATAAAACATATTGAATGGTGCAAACCGCAAAGTTGTTAAAGGCAGGAAGTACCCAGACCGACGGTTTTGAGTTCTAAATAAGAATCTCACCAGAATGTCCCAGTGCAAGTGGGTTCAATGGAAACATTGGTCCAGATATCGGATCCATCAAAGGAAGAACATTTGTTTGTTCATCATATTCAACAGAAATCAAATCAAATCCAGATCTGAAAAATAATCAGCAATTGCTTCAGAACAAAGTATTATGACTTACTTTTCTGACCACAAATAAAGCTATTAGTACAGGCAAAAATGTAAATACTGAATTTACTTGTCATTGTCAATACTCATTTCCTGTACCTTACAAGCCACACTGATCAAGTGAGAAAGACATTAAGAACCAGTTAGGCTTCAAATGTGTGTATCATTACAAACAATAAGACTGTGAACCTCATTTCAAGCCCTAATCATCACCTCCATGTTCCTGCTGTAAGCGCAATAGAAACAGCCTGCCATGGCAACCTCAGTGACTCAGGTCCTCTTCTCTTCTGTCTGATCAGTGGTGTAGTTCCATACCCATCAATGAACTCTGTGCTAGAAAAGCAAAACAATTTTCAAAAGCTTAGGAATAAAATACAGAATTAGGAATAAGACGGCATCTCCAACAATGTGGCGCTCTCTCTTTTCTCTCTCTCTCTGTATGTTTCTCTCCCCCAGCTCTGCGCTGGAGGGTCAGCCTGGACTGTGAGCTCAGAGTCCCTGATATATGTGTGTGTGTGTGTGTGCGTGCATGTGTGGGGGTGCGTAAGGTCACCTTTACTTTAATCTAGTTGCTGAATCTATACTAAGTTGTTGTTATAATGACAAACCCAGCAGAAGGCCTACTTTACCAAGCTTTCTACATGATAACTATCACTACCAAATTTTATTCACTATTATGAAACAAATCCATAGCTACAAAGGGAACAAAAAAATCTTAAGGTTCAACTCACTTTTCTTCTCCCTCAGCTTTACTTTACCTGACCATTACTCAAGTTATATTGACCAATGTACAAATTCCATGTACAAATGTTTCAAGAGTTAGCATTTGAATTATAGAGAAACTAACTAGTTTTCCTTTTTAAATTCCTTTCCGAACTGCCTCCTATTCCTGATCCTCACCCTGGTTCACCAGCCACCTCCACTTGCTAAAGGGCCAAGTGCGGGCTGTCGAACGCACTTGGCTCAAATCCAGCCAAACAGTCCACCGCCACATCTGGCTGGACCACATTAAGAACTACCGCTCCGCTCTCGCCTCGGCCAAATTATCTTTCTATTCCAGGTTAATCCTGGAGGCGAAGGGCAATCCCAGGCTCCTGTTCTCCACCACTAACCGTCTCGTCCGCCCTCCCCAACACGCCTCGCAGATACCTTCCTCCAATTCTCACTGCAAGAAAATGCTGGACTTCCTCGAGTCCAAAATCGAGGGAATCCGCTCAGCTGCCACTGCCCTCCTAACTTCCAACCTCCCTATCCCCGCCCCACACAATTACCCATCCCTCCTTCCAGACCTTTGAACCTGTTACCCCTCTTCTGTCTTCAACACGGTAACCTCCGTGAAGTCCACCTGCTCCCTCGACCCCATCCTTACCCCTCTCCTTAAATCCCAGCTCCACCTCCTTGCCCCACTACTCGCCAACATCATTAACCTCTCCCTGTCATCTGGCACTGTTCCTTCCCTCCTCAAAACAGCTATTATCACCCACACCTTGAAGAAATCTTCCCTCGACCCATCACAGCGATCTAGCTACTGTCCCATCTCAAATCTTCCCTTCCTATCCAAGGTCGAGAGAGCCGTTGCCACCCAGCTTCGCTCTTTTCTCTCCTCTCACTCCCTCCATGAACCCCTCCAATTGGGTTTCCGTGCTGCCCACAGCACGGAAATTGTTCTGGTCAAGGTCACAAACAACATCCTAACCATGTGTGACCAGGGCTCCCTCTGCCTCCTCGTCTCTCCGCCGCCTTTGACACAATGGACCACTTAATCCTCCTCCACTGCCTCTCCTCCCACCTCAACCTTCAAGGTTCTGTTCTTGACTGGCTCAGGTCCTAAGGCCATCCATGGCCTTGCCCCCTCCTACCTCTCTGACCTGCTGACTCCCTACCAACCTGCCCACTCCCTCCGTTCATCAGGCTCCGGCCTGCTCCATGTCGCCCGCCCGACCATCGGTGGCCGGGCTTTCAGCCTCTCTGTCCCCACACTCTGGAACTTCATCCCACAGTCCCTTCGCCTCGCTTCCTCCCTTGCCTCCTTCAAGGCCGGTCTCAAGACCCTTCTTTTCGACCGTGCCTTTGGTCTCCCTTCCACCTCTCTGCCTTCCCTCACCCCTACACCACCCCACCCCCATGCTCGGGCCCTGACATCTGACTGTTCAGCGCTTTGGTACATCCTCCCGACATGAAAGGCGCACTAGAAATGTAATTTTGTTGTTGTTGTTAAATGTTTTGTGGTTTGCATATATACCACTGAACATGATTAGGATCTCGGTACCACCTACCTAACTTGTTTGCTTTTTCAGCTATAATTTAATCTTGCATTATGGACATGGGCTCAAACCTAGGTTATTGGTTCCTCCCATTTTAAACAATTCTAACAGAAGAAATAAGGTGAAATGAAGCAATGAAATGCTAACATATTCACCTCGTCGATTGGAAAACTGCAACTCATCAAGTAAACAACCTAGTCTATTTGTGCTCAGCTCATGTGTTGGGAGAAGGAACAAAAATCTCTCCATCCTGTGTGTAATGCTCATTGTAACAGGACTTTCTTTATACAATCTGGAATTTAAAACAATGATAGGCTGAAACTTACCAATGTTCAATCGGAGAAGACATCTCTGGTTTCCCACATGCAGGAGTGAAACTGCTGTGATCTGTTCTCGTACATGGCTGGGAACAGGATTTTCTGCTCACCTATTAAAGAAAGAATAAACTTGCATTCTTATAGGGTCTAATTATGCCGAATGACAAAATACTTCATAGGTAATGAATGCCAAATGTAGTGTGGTTTTGAGAAAATACACCATCCCGTTGCAAGGTAAGATTATAGTCATCACACTTTACGGTATATAGTCAAGTTCTTTGAGATGTTCGCCTCACTTGAAATACACTATACCAAATGCAAAGATTATTAGTATTATTACAAGTTTCCCATAACAGTCGATTAATCTGGAGGATTGTTGGCCAGGACACAATCACATCATACCTTTACAATTATCAAAGTAAGGCTTTGGTTCCGCTCAATGTACAAGATGACTGGTCTAACCTGCACAGCACAAATAGTATCTCACTATTGTTGCATAAATGTAATTTTGAGAGCACATCACTGATCCATTGGTGTTTATCACATTAAATTGACCCCATTGCCATCCATTCTCAATAGTGAAGTCTCAGAAGCTGAAGGAATGGATTTCCAGTTCATGGGTTGCTGGTTAGAGAGATACTGTTTGTTTATTAAACAACCAGTTACATCCCATTCAAGAGCTAGAAGCTCAAATGAGCAAATTTAGTTTTTCTGACTTTACCACTGAGAATAGCTAGTGGGGGTGGGGGAACAGACACACAGCACTACACATATAAGATAACCAAGAAGAGAAAAGTCTACTTTGCTTCAGTTGTAAGTTACATTTTATTTAAAAGGAGACCAAGTTATAATTGTTTCTATTGCCACTTCAAAACTTTCACCAATCAAAACTCCCTACAATTAGTCTGAGATAATTCCTCTACATAGAATAGTGTCTGAAGTATCAGCACATTGTACTGCGTTTTGTAATATGTAGTCAAACTTGAAGGCATACATTATGCCTAGTCTACCCGAAACGTTGACTCACTTTCCTTTCTCCATAGATGCTGCCTGACCCGCTGAGTTTTCCCAGCTCTCTCTGTTTTTGTTTCAGATTCCAGCATCTGCAGTATTTTGTGTTTTAGGCATACCTTATGGTTTTCACAAAATGCAGATGTCTGGTTTTCTATCTGTGCATTGAAAACAGACGTTGCAGCTGTCTGGCAGATACAACAAGTAACTGACAAGTCCTGGCAAGCTGCCAACAACCTGTACTTTCAGTTTTCCATCTAAGTGCAGAGGCAATTGGAGGCAAAGTGATGAGACGCTCTAGTTGCTCTCACATGAATTTTTCAGACATGTTTGTTGTATATGCTGTGGAGAGGTTACAAGCCTTTGATAAATACAAGGTCTTAACATCCTTCAGCAGTAACCCATCACCTCCGTTATTGTGCAGTTTGCTGCCTAGGAAATGCTAACAGGGTGCAGGTAGGTAGCCCAGGGACATGTAGTTGGTATGTGCTCAGTTTGCCCTTGTTTGTTGTGGGGTCACTGAGAAACTGTGAAAAATACTTTATATTTTTAAACGGCTGTAAAGTCACACATTAAAGAGGTTCCACTTTAAATAACAATACATTTCAGGAATCTTTCAAAGCATTAACTTTTTAAAAAAAGCCATCTCCCCTCACATGATTTTGTACATTTGTTTCAACTAATGATACAATCTACCTCCTTACCACTGCCACACAAAATCTCAACTAACCTTATTTTTACTTTTATTGGAAGGCCTGCTCTTTTTGTCACAGGTCTTGAGTGTCGGACTTAGTAGACCACAAAATTCTGAACGCATAGCTTCTCGACGACCGGCACAGAACCCTGAATAAAGAAAGATGTAATAATTTTTTGTCAGAAAATGTCAACTGGGTGTAGTTCAACTGTAGGTATTGGCAGGTCTTTAGCACCTTGCCCACCTGGCCACTTCTTGTGCACATCACAGTCAAATCTGAAGACCACTCATATGCATTTATCACAAGATGAAAATCTGACTGCTGTTTCCCCGTTCCCTAGCCCAGGGGCACTCAGGACAGTCACAAAGTCCCGGAAGCTTGCTTGTTTGGATGAGATTAGGAATCAAGTTTTCCAAAATGCATGCAGAAAGTTGGATGGATGACTTTAAGTCACAATGTCAAGCTTTAAAATGTTTAAATTGTGCAATCAACCATTTTGAAGTGGTTGCAACAGAAGGCCAAGTCATAATGAAGCATTTTAGAATGAGTTTCTACTGTACTTACGTTTGCATTTTCCCTTTAAGCAGATGCAGAAACTGTTATTCGAGGAAGCTTCTCTTCTGTAATGAAAAGATACAGCAGGTAAGGATGGTTCAAGATCTACGTTATTTTGAAAGTATTACATTCTATAAACTATTTTCAAATCAATTGTGATTTGCCAAGTTCCTACAAGCTTATAAATTCAGGTCAATATTTTTAAAACTGTGGGGAGATTGCAAAGAAGTTATAGTGCAATGAACATATAACGTGGCGCAATATTACACAGTATTAGCTGCTATTCGGAGCTGCCTTTTGTTCAGCAGATTAATAATAATACAAATTTTACTAAACAAACAAGGCCCAATGCAACTGTGAATGAGCAATGTAAAGATAGCATAACCAACAACACTGTAGTACCATATTGCCTATTAGCCTCTTCCCAAATGCTAAAGACAAAGATTTTCAAACAAACAGAACTAAGGTATTTGCACTGACTCACCAATGAAAAAATTAAATTCTCCTTCACCAAGTGCAATCCCAAAATGACTACCACAGGTCCCTGATTACACTATAAAATAAGCATGTTCTGAAATCACTGGCACATCACAAACACAAACTACAGAACTCACATTTCACTTCAACAAGCTGGTAACAATGACTTATACTATAATATTACAACTATATGAAGGAATTAACTACTTAAAAGCATGCATTTGATGTGCAAGTATCAGAACTCTCAGATTTTCATTGTAACTTTACTAAACACTTGCAATTTCCTGCATAATCTTGTATGGTTTTCTATGTACATTCGGAATTTGAACCCTTCTCCCCCCAAACTATTAAAACTCTGCAACTGTTCCTGACATTGTTCTCTTCTTTCTCTTTTAATCCAAATGAAGAATTGGTAGAATGTATTTAAAAATTACACACTGCAACTCCAGCCAGTGTAACAGATAGGCACCGTAAGGCTGAAACTCGTCTGATTGCCATTGGGCCACAAGTGACGTGAGCCAAGCAGAGTGGGATCTGTAAAGGCCAATTGTATTTACAGCATTCCTATTCAAAGAGGCAAGAATAGGAACAGTGTCCTGATCAAAACAACTGCTGCATGTATAATGCCATTCTCTCAAATGTCCAGCATCCTTATACATAATCTGAAGAATTTGTAGAACGAACAGAAGAAAACTGACAGTTGTGCTATACTGCAGAATACACCTGAGGTGCTGTGTACAGCTGGCCCTCACTACTTTCATGTTGCAAGCTTCCACATCATCGATAAGATAAGACTGTTACTGTGGATGCACAAAGCAATATATAATAATTGGATAATCTGGACCTATCGTAGTGTGTTAATTATTTCAAAAGGTTTTGTAGCACATACCTCACAGGTCTAGAATAATGGCCTTCTGCATTGTCATCCTTCCAATCTTCTGAATTTTGACTGAATCTCTGCTTTACTGAGATCTGAAATATCAGGAAAATGGTTCCAATCATTTTAAAACCAATCTAATCATATATATTATATACATAACATTATGCAAATAAACATAATCCAAATGTTGGAGTTACTAATACTGTACCTTGGTATTATTCAATGCATTATCTTGCTTGTATACCGCAGTGAAAGGTTTACGATCTATAGGGCAAGAACTGAGTTTCTGTGGAAAAAAGTTATTTTCTCTCTCACTTTTTTGTAGCATGTATAGTAGTTACATTTTCAACCAAGACTACCAGTTGCATTTAAAATTTCTCATTTTCTACTTGACTATGCCTCAGCAGCAAGTTTAGCTTTGCTCTTAGCTGGGAAACGTCTTGACTTTATTAAGTTGTCATTAAGTTGTTCATAAACAAAAGAAAAATGTTAATAACATGTTGCAAAATAATTAATATATCATTCCTTCATTTTTTTTTAAATCACGCTTTTAGGAATTTTAAACCAACAGACGCAAGGAGAAAACACAATGCACAAATTGCATTTATGTAATGCCTTTCACATCGGGAGGATATTCCAAGGCGCTGAACAGTTAAGGTTTTTCACCCAAGTTGGGGTTAAATTCAGAAGGGATGGGGGGCCAAAGGGGGAGGGGAAAGTTGGCCAAAGGCACAGTCAAAAAGGATGATCTTGAGATGGACCTTGAAGAAGACAGCAACAACAAGATTGCATTTATAGAGCGCCTTCAACATCGGGAGGACGTCCCAAGGCGCTGGACAGTTGGGTTGGGATCCGAGCAGGGGGGAAATGGTGAGGGGAGGGAAGAGAGGGAGCGAGGAGGGGGTAGAGAGTTGAGAGGGGGGTGAAGGCACGGTTGAAGAGAAGAGGCAAGTCTCATAGTCACACTACTTCACTTATGCTCCAGAATATCTTTAAACACATTATTATTCAGAAACACACTACTCATTATTTTGATTTTCTGCCAGCCATTCCCTTCTCACTCTGTCATTAAATCTTGCAACCAAAACTGAAATCAGTCGAGTTTCTCAAGATTTAGCACTTGTGTTTCATTTCAGCTTCGAATATAAAGGAAAAACGACCTCACTAATCTAGCGCGAAGAGTTATTTTCCTTACCTCAGCCCATTTTAGAATACATCTCAAGCAGAATATGTGAGAGCAGCTCTCCGGAACAGCCAATTCTTGTTCTACCAAGCAGCATAAACAGATAGGACAGAGGTCACTGTTATCAGCTGTTGGGACCACTGCTTCATTATCAGCACTCTCTCTTTCTCGTGTATCTTCCCCACCTGTTGGCAAAATTGCAGAAGTTATTTTTTTAAAAAAGACTGCCCAAAGTCAGGACATTGCAGAAAAAAAACTAAGCATTTACTGCAAAAAATAAACTGTGTACAGATTGCTACCCAACAATTCCATTTAATATCAAGTACAAGTTTGATCAATACCATTTGTTTTTCTTAATACAATTATAGGCATTGTAAAGCACAGAAAAAGCTGATACCTCACATCCATGCTATGACCAGCTCTGCCTCCCCCACCTTCGCAACATCGCCTGCTTCGCCACTACCTCTCCCCTCAGGCCATTGAAACCCTCATCCACTCATTTATTACATCCAGGCTCAACTACACCAACTCCCTGCTTGTTGGCCTTCCCAGCTCTTCCCTTCACAAGCTACAGATCATCCAGAACTCTGCAGCTCGTGTCCTCTCCTGTACCAGGCTCTGAGATCCTATCACCCCCACCCTCGCCCGTCTCCACTGGCTCCCCGCACCCCCAGAGGATAGAGTTCAAAATCCATGTCCTTCAAAGCCCTCCGTGGGCTTCCTCCTTCCTACCTGTGTGACCTGCTACCCCCATATTAACCTGTCCGCTCCCTTCGCTCAGCAGGCTGTGGCCTGCTCCACGTCCCCGGCCCGCCCCGCCATCGGCAGTCAGATCTTCAGCTTCTTTGCCCCCACCCTTTGGAACTCCATCCCACCATCCCTTCACCTTGCTCCCTCCTTTGCCTCCTTCGAGGCACATTTCAAGCCCCTCCTCTTCAACCGCGCCTTCAGCTGCCCTCCTACCCCTACCATCCCTGCCCTCCACCCCCTCCTGATCCACCCCTGACTGCCGAACGCCTTGGGACATCCTCCCGACACGAAAGGTTCTATACAAATGTAATTTGTTGTTGATATATGCATTGTTAGATATAGTTTTATCTTGGAGAGAGAGACAAAAAAAACTTCTGTGCATATTTATTGTAACAACTTCGATCTATGTTGTATTTTTGCACCACATTAAGTCAAATGCTCTTTTCACTTGATGATCTTGAAAAAACAGAAATTGCAGACTGTAATAAGCAGCAAATAAAAATAACTGAAAATTATTGCAGTACATTTAAAAACCCTGGAAAAGTACTAAAAGCAATTTTAATAAGTTAAGTCCATTTTTCAAACTTATATTTCTCTGCAACAGTCTTCATTCCTATACCCAGCATCTTTTCGTAGCACAAAATATTTATCAAATTTAATGGGGAAATTTTGTGCATTAAAAAAAAGTTAAATTACCATTAATATATTTTATTTTGATTCATCTCCTTCTGTCAATTTTTTTTGTTTCAACAAACATGCTATCACTGATGCTGCAATTATTGGAATTGAAATAGTTGTTAGGATCCTTTCATTCCTTCAGTGTGATACAATCAGAACTTGGGATGATTTTATTATAAATAGTCTAAACTAACCCAGTTACCTCAGTTATAGGCTCAAATTCCTTTCAACTCAATAACATATGATTAATTCTGATCTGAGAACCAGTACAGACTCAATGGGCGGAATTGCCTCCTTCTATGCTGTAAATTTCTATGATTCTAATATAGAAGATGCTACTGGTGCCATTATTTATTGTAACTGACTTTTTAAAAAAAAGTGGGTCTGATGGGCTGATCTTCAAACAACTCACCACACAAAACATCAACCTTGGAAGTCTTTTGAAAGCATTTATGTTGAAAGTTTAACATATTCCAGGAAACGTTACAAAAATACACTGTATCTAGGAGCAGCATTTCAAAGTATTTCCATATTATACTCCATTTTTCTCTGCATTTCACCTCTACCTCTAGCCTGTAATGAAAGAGGAAGCTCTATAAAAGGCACTAAGAACCAGCTCACCAATTATCTAGGTAGCACAGTACTTAAAATAGATGTGGTTTGGACTGGTTCAAGCAACACAAGTAAAAACCGCTGTACTGAAATCTTCCACTCAAGAGTGTTAAATGGTCCAGTTACAAAACTGTGCTTTTGCAAGCATAAGCATTCAAAATGGATTATAGCCCAGCACACTATAATAATAATAATACTTGCATTTGATATTTGCATTTGGTTATTCAAGTTAACTGAACACAGGATACGGAAATATTGAAATTGAATTTACCTTCAAAATCGTCATCTTTATTTGCAGACTTTGTCACCTCTCTGGCTCCCATTTTTACATTCAATTGATAAAACAAAACTGTGAATAAAACAGAAGGATTTAAACGCACTGAAAGTTTAATACATTTCATATAACGAGCTTGTTGTAGACAACTAGTTAATCATCCTTTCGGTCATAGCCTTCAGCTTCTGTCCCATACAGGAGGTCTGTGCATACAGTGCTGGCTTACCTCAAACACTTGCTGCAACTCGATACCAATAATTATGCACTTTGGATCACAAAGGCAAATGATCAGCCTATGAACTGACCAGAGAATCTTTGATGCCAAAAGTGGGGCGCAGCACCTCACCCCAGATAAAGGAGACCGAACAAACGTGAGGAAGAGTCACGTGGAGGGCAAGGCTGAATTCACGAGGGTAAAAACAAATTGATCATTTAGGGTTGCTGGAACAATCCTCCACACATCCTGAGGCACCTCATGTTACAATGCATTCAAGGTACATCCTCTCAGCAACAAGCAATAATTTATCAACAAAATGAGGTAATTGCCCTTGATTGATATTGCTGCTGCTGGGAGAGTTGCTAATCAAAAGGCACAGGTTTCAAATATCAAACTCCTGTCAACTCGAGTCATCTTTGTTAATCAAAGCCAACAACTTGAATTTATTTTGACTAGCTCCCCAAAATGGCTCGTGATTATCACGTAAAACAGGGAAGGCAAAACACCCACATGATTAAAAACTTTGCTGGGTATAAATAGACCTTACCTGATCCAGGACCATCCATTGTATTGAGGACCAAATTACTTTTGGAGAGGGGTGTGGAGAGATTGAAAGTGTATGCCATTTTACCTGCTATCTGAATACAGCAGCTGCATATTACTGTTGAGAATAAAAGTTGTACAACTTCCCCTTTTAGTCTTACAACTGTTTTGGTGGTAAATTCACGTGCTCAAAAAGCTTTGCTTATATGCTAAAAATGGCTATACAGGAAATGTTTCTTCAAAAGAACAAAGATTGAAGTATATTAAACTTGCTACAGTATTAAGGGCAGCATTTTGCCCATATTAGAGAGCAGGGGATCTTGCTTACCATGAGTTTGAAATGAAACCAAAAGAGAAAGCATAGCCCAGATCTCGAGTTGATCACAAGGTGAGGTTCAACTATAATTTAAGTAACAGCCAGCGTGCATTTATTTCAAACTTTTCACTACCACATATCATCTTCCATTAATAAATTCTACATCTGAGGAGCTCAACTTCCTCTTGTGACATAAACATTTCTTTTACGCTCAACAACTCTTTCTTGTGTTTACTGCTGTACGTTTGGTGTTGAATCACTGAGTTTTATAGAGATTAGCCAAGTGTGCAAATGAACAAACTCGTGCACTGTTTAAACCTCGGTTGGATGGTCTAGGAAGTTTATAGGCTACTGTTTTCACAAAGCTCATCGTCTAACAAATGAGGCTCAATTTGAGCATTCTGGAGATGAGAATTTTCAGCCGAATTCACAGTGATATAGAGTGGGAAGTATAAGCATGGCTTCCCACTCGCATTCCTCTCCTGCTGCAGTGATTTTTGGGGGATCAGCCGGATGTCTGACACACGCGGAAACCTATCATCATGCTTAAGAGTATTTAAAACTCTATCCAAGCTGAGATTTCCATGCATCCCACTTACACATGGAAATCCCAGAGACAGATTGTTGGAATGGAATGTGCACTCTCTCCCCACTTACCTAATTCCAAAACGTATTGGGCGCAGGTTGGCGAGAGCCAAGACTTGGGGACCTCAGAGTGCGCAATGTGGTAACTGCTGGAATCTAACCAGCTAAAACCGCTTAGCTTGCCATTAATATTGCTGTCTGGTAAGCTTTCCCACTGCTTGTCCAGCTTGGACCACCCTACCCATTAGGGCTTTGGCTTGCAGGGTTCACAGGAGCTGAGTGGAATGACTCACTGCTCCCAGTGACTGGTCTGCCCTTCCCGGTCCTGCCGATGAGCCAGGCCGGCTGTGCCCTGGAATACTGCAGACCTAACTGGCTCAGGAACCGGACTGCCGAGACTGCCACAGAGACTAATCTTTGCTCACTTCTAATTTCTCTCTCAATCGTAACCTCTCTTACTTTGCTCTACTATATTGAAAAGTCATTGTGCCTCTGATCTTTCTTCGCTGATTCCTCCCAAGCTCCAAATAGGAACCTCACACTTCCTCTTCCACGTACCCTCATTATGACAAAATCAAACGTAGCTCAGTGGGCATCACAACGTATTCTTTCCCAGGAACACAATATACAATCTACAGGGTTTGGAGTCACCTAATTTCTATTTTCTGATCTATTGCATTCTTTTGCATACACCTTGGTGGTGTCCTGCACTGTCAATCTTGGCCCTTAACCTTAGTTCCTCAAAGATCTAGATCATCCAATTCTGTTTTGATTTTCATTGGAATTGAAGCACATCAAGACAAGGAAGAACATTCATTTAAGCAAGTCAGTTCAAGTATCAGAAGCGTCTAAGACTAAGAACCCATCGCAGAAATAATATTTATACCTAAATGTGCAATTATATAAGGTAAAAACGTAAAGTCCTGGCAAGAGTCTAACAGAATGTGAAAACCAACTTGTGATATCCTAACTTTCTAACGTACATCAACAACAAATGGCATTTATATGGTGGCCTTCAGCGGGGTATCGCCCCTGAGCGCTTAACAGTGTTCTAAGACAAAACCTTGAACTCAAAGTTGTGAGTTATTGGGTTTATACAGCACTTGCTTTTACTGTGAATTTACTTTATTTTATGAAAAAACTAAAGCAAAGGGTCAAAATCATAGTCTAGTACACCATGAAGATGAAAAGAATGAAAGGGTGAAATAAAGTAGAAAACTGTAAATAGCTGACACCAACTCCTCTTTGACCATCCTTCAGTCACCCTCCTTCCCTAATTGCCCTCAGACCTCTCTTACCCCAACCCCATCCCCTTTGCTCAAGTCCAGACCCCTGACTGTCCAGCACCTTGGGACGTCCACCCGACATGAAAGGCGCTAGAAAAATGTAATTTTCTATTGTATTGTTTAAAAGGATGTTGATTATAGGAAGAACGACAGTCTAAGATCTGGGAAAGAATGAATCAAAGTGTGACTATAAACAAATCCAGGATTTATATTACTCCAGTCGTTTGTCATGACTTCTACCAGTTAGGTGATAAGTGGTGCAAAATATGATTTATACTTAACTCCTACTGAGGAAAGTTCTGCTAACTACAGCAGTTACTTTTTATTGCTATGAACATATTGGGAATATGGCTAGTTTCCTGTTATTAAAAAGCTTCAAAGCAGTCCAAAAAACATTAATACTCAATTATGTTTACATTCAAATCTTCTGCCATTGGTTAAGGTATATTTTATATCACAGCTCATGCATAAATTTAATTTTTGAAATGAGCATCTGAGGGGCTTAAAATTAATCAAACCCTTTATTATATAAAAACATTGTGAAATCAATTCTAACTTTGCAGAATAAACAGGCCACACCCGATCCAGGAACACCCATAGTTGTCTAGAAGAGGAACAATTTTTTTCATATGGGTTGAGGGAGTGATGCAAAGCATTTAGGGGGTGCGACTTGAAAAAACTCCAAATTTACACTAGGGAAAAAAAACTGTTTTTTGTTGTTAATACAGTAAACATTTCATACGACTTAAAGCCAGAGATGCGCAAAACTATTTAAGTGACATAAAATCCAATTTAATCAATAATCTACCCTGCAAACTGTAATTCAATGCATTTGGTAAAGTATGCACACGTTAGTTTGTCACTGCAGCTGCTAAATGTGCATGTGGTGACGGATCAAAACTATGTTTTCCATGATTCAATGCTTCTTTACGCATCGCCGCAAGTGCACTCACAATGGAATTGCATCGAATCGTGAGAAATGGAAGTTTGTGCGGCGAAGGGTCAAGACTACGTTTCCCGCGATTCAATGCAGCCGGTTGGCAAGCGCACGTGTGTGGATGGATCAGAGCGTCATTTCTCGCGATTCAATGCAGTTGGTAAGTGCAGAGTAACGGAGGGGAGGGGAGCGATGTTACGAGTTGAGGACATGATTAATACGAGTAGTGCAAAGAAATCTAAGTGAGTTTGATAGGCAACTGAATGGGGCTCAGGTGAATGCACGACTTGGGCAATTATACGATTTGTAAAGATAAGACTTATGCAAGTTTTACTGTAGTTTGGATCCTGACTTCAGGTGAAGCGTGAAGGTTCAAGGATTATTACAGAAACTGAAAAAAGGCCAAGATAAGGATTTCGCTCGAAATAATGTTGTAGTGGATTACCGGATTGAATGCAAAACGAGTCCAACATGTCAACACAACCAACAAACGTCCTTCAGAAACATTCTATACCGACCAACCGCAATTCAGTTTTTTTCCTGCCACAAACCAAGAAAAACTGCGTTGTCGTAAGTGTCGCTCTGGATACAGAGCTCTGAAATAACAACTTTACAAACAAGTTTGGTTTGCGCTCAGTAATAAAACACAAGTTCACGCCCGACGTTCCTCTCACTGAAAGTTCAGTGTTGAACTTTCGAGCGTTGCATCGAGTTCGCAATTCCAACTGATCCGTCGCCGGTTTTCGCCCACAAGTAATTCACAGTCAAATTCACTTTACGGTATATTCTGGGAAGGACTTTCGAGGCGTTTCGAAGACACGACAACAGCTAACGCAAAGGATTATTATTATTATTATTGTTGTTACTAATGTTGTTGTTATTGTTATTATTATGACTTCCTTTCTTCGTATTGGGGGAATTCATTTAGATTTTGAAGTGCGGATAAAACAACAGCTTTTCACTGTCAACTTCAACACAAAACACAAACACAGAGAGAGTTTGGTTTGTAAAGTCGGTGGCGCTGTGGCCTAATCTCCAGACTCCGCCCAACACCGGGGCCACTGTTACTGACCTGGAAATGGTCCACTTACAGTGTGTGTCTGTAACCACCCCCCCAGACACACACCCTCACACACATCCACACACACACCCTCACACACACCCCCCCAGACACACACCCTCACACACACCCTCACACACACACACCCACACCCTCACACACACCCCCAGACACACACCCTCACACACACCCACACACCCCCACACACACCCACACACACCCCCCCAGACACACACCCACACACACCCCCCCAGACACACACCCTCACACACACCCACACACACCCCCACACACACACCCTCACACAGACCCACACACACACCCTCACACACCCACACCCCCACACACACCCTCACACACAACCACACACCCCCACACACACCCACACACACCCTCACACACACCCTCACACACCCCCACACACACACCCTCACACAGACCCACACATACCCTCACACCCCCCCCACACACACACACACCCTCACACACACCCACACACACCCCCACACACACCCACACACACACCCTCACACCCCCCACACCCTCACACACACCCCCACACACACACCCCCACACACACAGCCACACACACACACACACCCCCACACACACACCCTCACACCCCCCCCCACACCCTCACACCCCCCACACACACACCCTCACACACACCCTCACACACACACCCACACCCTCACACACACCCTCACACACACCCACACACACACCCACACACACACCCTCACACACACACCCTCACACACACCCCCACCTCACACACCCCCACACACACCCACACACACACCCTCACACACACCCCCTCACACACCCCCACACACACACCCTCACACCCCCCCCACACACACCCTTACACACACCCCCTCACACACACCCACACACACCCACACACACCCCCTCACCCACACACCCCCTCACACACTGTGTACAACACTCCCCGGGGGGGGGGTGGTGGGGAGAGGGTGAGGCCGAGGCCTCGGCTCAAGGCCGCAGTCGCTGCTCTGACAAAGCCGCGCTCTTTCCCCGCTCTCGGGCCCCCGGTGAAGCCGCGGCTCCGCTCTGACCGCCTCCCCGACACTCGCGAGCGCCCGCGGCCACAACAACATCACCCGAGGCCGAGGCCGAGGCCGCGCCGCGCACTTCACTCTCGGCCTCACCTGCGTCTCCGGGGCCGCGGCTCCGAGCCTCGCTACCGCAGCCCGAACCTCATCACCGCGAACCCGCGGCGCCTTCAGCCCAACTCTGTGCCGACAACAACCCCGAGATCCCGACTCCGCCGAGACCCGACTTCAGCAAACGGCGCGGCCCGAGTCTCAGCGCCACATGTCGCCGAGTAACTGCCTGCGAGCGGGGGAGGGGGGACTCTGCACTGCCCGCCCCGGCCGCCGAGCGGCGCTGTGCACATTACACTGCCCGCCCCGGCCGCCGAGCGGCGCTGTGTGCACTACACTACCCGCCCCAGCCACCGAGGGGCGCTGTGTACACTGTACTACCCGCCCCAGCCACCGAGGGCGCTGTGTACACTGTACTACCCGCCCCAGCCACCGAGGGGCGCTGTGTACACTGTACTACCCGCCCCAGCCACCGAGGGGCGCTGTGTACACTGTACTACCCGCCCCAGCCACCGAGGGGCGCTGTGTACACTGTACTACCCGCCCCAGCCACCGAGCGGCGCTGCGGACACCGCACTAATACGCCAGTACTCGTCTCGGCCTCAGATAGCGCTGTTGCAGTACATGTTTCACCTGACGGTTTCGGTCTCCAGATTGCGGTATGTTGATTGGGCACCACGTGGCGCTGCGGAGACTGCCCGCCAGGTGGCGCTGCGGAGACTGCCCGCCAGGTGGCGCTGCGGAGACTGCCCGCCAGGTGGCGCTGCGGAGACTGCCCGCCAGGTGGCGCTGCGGAGACTGCCCGCCAGGTGGCGCTGCGGAGACTGCCCGCCAGGTGGCGCTGCGGACCAGCGAGTGCAGAGCGAGTTGGAAACACCGCCACCTGCTGCTCGCTGGTGGTAACCGCAGGAAGCTGAGCGATGGGGTGTGGTGACTGTCTGTCTCTCTTTGCCCTTTTCCCCCCAAACTGAAATACATTTCGTTTATATTAATATCAATATTAGATTGCAAGGAGCAAACTGCTGTTAGAATTGCCGACCAATTACGTGACCAAATAACAGGCTGCGTGTCAAGCCTGGACAGTGTCGCGCTCTCTCGCTCTCTATCTCGCTCTCTCTCTCGCTCTCTCTCTCTCTCTCTCTCTCGCTCTCTCTCTCTCTCTCTCGCTCTCTCTCTCTCTCTCTCTCTCTCGCTCTCTCTCGCTCTCTCTCTCTCTCTCTCTCTCTCGCTCTCTCTCTCTCTCTCTCTCGCTCTCTCTCTCTCTCTCTCTCTCTCTCTCTCTCGCTCTCTCTCTCTCTCTCTACTCTCTCTCTCTCTCTCTCTCTCTCTCTCTCTCTCTCTCTCTCTCGCTCTCTCTCTCGCCTCCGAGTCAGGATGTTGTGGGTTCACGTCAGAATTTTTATGATTATTAATCTTCAGATTCGCATAAACCTCTGTCAGATGTAAGGATTATGATTACTGCAGACGTTGCTGGTAAACGCATTGATTTGCTGTCACGGTAAAATAATCTGAGCGCTCCCCCCCCCCCCACCCCCACCCACCCCCAAATGCATTTGCTTTCAACAATGATACTGATGACGGAGAATGCCATTTAGATGTGCCCTGACTTTGAATCCGGGACATGGAATGAACTGCACAATTCCTTCACCTCTAAAGACTTGAGTAACAATCCCTTTCAGCTCATAAGAAAAGACAGTAGAGAAAGCATTACGATCGCTATCAGCTTTAGAGTCTTGTCAGTTTAGGAAGAGATCTGGTATCTCACCAATTTCCGTGCTGACTTCCCCCCATGTGAAAACAGCAGTTCACACATTAAGGCTTCTCTGGGAGAGATGTCACATTCCAATAAAGGTTTAAAATGGCAATCAATGTTCTTTACTGATATCATAAAGCCACCGGTAATTTACACACACACGCGCATACATACTATATATATACAAATATCCAGTTTACTTTAAAGTGAAATAAAGTCCAAGGTAAATACTTTCCACTCTTTTGTTCTGGAAGAACATGTCGTTGGAGATTTATTATCCACAGAGAAGAATCTTTGCTTTTAGTATGTCCTCAGGATCCGCTTGCTCAGGCGTTCAGCAACACTGAGATGGATGTTACATAGGAGCCTTGTGACAGCAATATAGAGCAATAAGTCGGGCAGATTATTGTATTCATATATTTATATAACACCCTCCAAGTAGGATAACATTTCAGAATGCTTCACAGTGACGGGGTTGAACACCAAGCAATGGAGAAGGATGAGAGGAATGGCCATAGGTGTGGTTGAAGAGGTGGGATCTAAAGATAGACAGAGAAGCTGGTGCAGAGAGGGTGAGAAACTCACAGCATGTATAAATAAAGTAAACTCAGCAAGATAGACTCAACTGTTTAGGGCAGCTTTATGGACAGCAGGGGATGCTGTATAAGATAGAATGGGCCATTAGTATTCAATTTATGTTGAGGGTTGCTTTATGCTGTGTCTGCAACTCATTTCTTCTGCTCGAGGTAATAATAATAATAAGAAGAAATGAAATTTATTATTAATGAAAGTGAAAGGATTTTTCCACAATATTTGCTTTGTTTTAAATAGTTTTAAGAGATTTTTTTAAATGAAGTGTTTGAACTATTCTAATTATAGTGGTCAGACTGAAATGGAAATATGTGTTTATTCCTGCTTGAGTCTTTGACCAATACATAGAGAGGCGGCAGTCTTCTGTACAATATATACAAGCTATGTTTTCTCTTACAATATAATGATAATAATTCTTACATTTGATAAAGCGCCTTATCACACAGTTGAGGCATCTCAAAGCGCTTCACAGGATACGCTGTAAAGTGTTTTTTGACGATGTGTTTTGTTGATTCTTGTTCACTTTGCAAAGGTGACTGATGCTGTATCAGGATTAGTATGTGTTAGCATACTAGTGTTAATCTGCCTCACCAACAAATTTACATTTATTTAAGAGTTAGCTTTGCCAGTCAAATGTTAATCAGGTAGTAGGGTGGAATGGGCGTGAGTGAAATGTCTTTGTCACTGAAAACATTGGCTTTGTGATGTGACTGCACATCTGTGTGCAGCCAGATGTGAAAAATGTTGGAAATAATACTGCATATTCTGAAACACAAGCTCAGTTATGATTCACGAAAACAGAATAATGCAGTGGTTTCAAACTAGAACCTCTTATCACTGGTTGAATCTCACATAGAATAAAAGTCACATTCTGCCAATTGTAAAGGTACTAAATGAGTTTGGACACTCTTACTCAGTTTATTGGGTGTGCAACATAAATGAGCAATTGTACTCCGGAAGCCCATATGGATGGCTGACATGCGAAAATCACAAACTGGTGCAGAGCAGGAAAGTCTTTTTGAGGTTGAGTTTAAGATATACTAGGGGCGGAATACAGCGATTTATTTTACTATCATTTGGTCTGTGCAATAATTAACCTAGGAATTCTTATTGCGACATCGTTCTATTTCCTAACATTGATATTCCTCTTCTTGAAATGCAAACATATCCCTGCTTGATCTGTTCCCCCACTCAGCTGTCTGAAGTACTTTGAGACGTCCTCCTAACGTGAAAGACGCTACACAAACGTATATTGCACAAAAAAAGTTGCAGAAGCATAAATATGTAATTTTTTTGGTTAGATCTGTGAATATTTTTCACATACAGTTATTTAACCAAAGTATTGTAATAAAGCTTTAACATCACTTACTAGAAATGTGTACTTCGCAAGAAGTAGATTTAAGGTTAAAACAGAGTGAATGTATACAGTTATGGCATTGCAACACTCTGATAATCTTCCACAGATGAAATATCCAACCAATATCCAGCTAGCAGATATAGACTTATGGTCTTTAGCTGATTCATACCTAGAGATTTGGTTCATAGTTCAAATGTTGTTTTGTAACAATTGAATATAGTTTAACACTTTACTGTACTATAATATCCTGTTAATTTTACTTTTAAAATGGACCACAAAGAAACAAAATGTGATCCAAAAATTAATTTGCTAAATATAATAATAATCATAATAATCATAATCCTTGCATTTGATATAGCGCCTTATCGTGTCTTTTAGACGTCTCAAAGCGCTTCACAGAATATACAGTAATGTGAATTGACTGTATATTTTGTGGGCGAAACACGGCAGCCAATTGCGCACAGCAGTGTCCCACGAACAGTCATGGATTGATTATTATTTTTTTAACGAATTATTACCCTGGAAAAGCAATCCACCAATCGACCTACAACCGGGTTCCTACTTACTGCTAGGCAAACAAAAGGCATGTGGCGTAAAACCCAACGTTTCTCCCTATATTAGGGAAGGACCTGTACAATCAACTGTGTCAAAGCTTCAAGAAACCTGAGTGACAATCTTTTAACAATATTCTCTATCATTCTATGCTGCAGTTTTTGTTTCCTGAAACTTTTCTAGGAACTGAAAGTAAGCTTGTTTCTGAGGTGCTGAGGCGGGAACAAAGTGTCCACCTGGGTGAGTGAGAATAACAGGTCCACAAAAAGAGTGGGTAACAGTATAATAATAAATTGTCCGTGGTCATATATGCAATATATCCTGTGAAGAGTTTTGAGACGCCTCAAAGACGTGATAAGGCACTATATCAAATGCAAGGGTTATTTATTATTATTATTTGGATCTATTTTTGTAACTGAATTTGGAATGGACATTAAATTGTAATGTTCAGGTGTGGTGTACTAAAAGTGTTTTTTTGGTCATCCAGGTGTCTGACACATACGGAAACCCATCACTATGCTTAAAAGTATCCAAACCAGACCAGACCTGTAGATGGAAATTGTCCTGCTACTGGATGGAACGCGCAGTCTCTTCCTGGAAGGGCACACCCTGTTAATCTAATTCCAGAGAATATTAAGTGGAGGTTGGTAAGAATTCGACATACTGCACTTGTGAGAGACAAATTCAAACCCAGTATCAATATAGGCATGAGTAGTGTTCGCACACACTTACTGCCTCGACGGTACAGTACTATTAAATCAGTAATACATTTACTGCAGCACTAATACTACACTCCTACAGTAAAGAAGCAGAGGCTTTTTAACTACTCTTGCCTTTGAACACATTGGTTCTTTTAACTTCCAGATCAGCAACTGCATCAGTTGTTTGCAAGGAGATAGATGCATCAAGTTTATATATGGAATATTTATACTTAGAGCACAGGATAATTACAAGTTGTAACCTACTATCCTACAGGAACAGCTTAACTAGTCATGCTATAGTGCTATACTCATGAGGATTACAGATTCACCAATTGACTCATAGTGCTGGCAGCTGATGCAATGTTACCCTATAATTACCTAAATTGTTCAGACCAACTGTCTGCTTCAAGGAAAAGAGAAGTGAGGGCCAAAGTTCTTACCTATTTATAATTTGCAAATTGAGGAAGCCTACAACAACAACAACAAGATTCCATTTATAAAGCGCCTTTCACGTCAGGAGGACGTCCCAAGGCGCTGCACAGTTGGGTCATGACCCGAGCAGGGGGGAAATGGTCAGGGTGAGGGAAGGGAGGGAGCGAGGAGGGGGGAAATGGTCAGGGTGAGGGGAGGGAAGGGAGGGAGCGAGAAGGGGGAAGAGAGTCGAGAGGGGAGCTGAAGGCTCGGTCAAAGAGAAAGGTTTTGAGACCGGCCTTGAAGGAGGAAAGGGAGGAGGCAAGGCGAAGGCACTGGGGGATGGAGTTCCAGAGCCTGGGGCTGAGAGGCTGAAGGCCCGACCACCGATGGTAGGGCGGTTGGGGCGGGGGACGTGGAGCAGACCGGAGCCAGAGGAACGGAGGGTACGGGCAGGTAGGTAGGGGGATAGTAGGTTGGAGAGGTAGGAGGGAGCAAGGCCGTGAATGGCCTTGTAGGTGAGGATGAGGATCTTGAAATCAATCCTCTGGGGGATGGGGAGCCAGTGGAGGCGAGCGAGGGTGGGAGTGATGTGGTCCCGAAGCCTGGTGCGGGACAGTACACGAGCTGCAGAGTTCTGAATGACCTGCAGCTTGTGGAGGGAGGTGCCGGGAAGGCCGGCGAGGAGAGAGTTCCCATAGTCCAGCCTTGAGGTGACAAAGGCGTGAACCAGGGTTTCAGCAGCGTGAGGGGTGAGGTAATGGCGTAGTCTGGCGATGTTCCGGAGGTGATGGAAGGCGGTGCCAGTTGTGGTGCGGATGTGAGGGAGAAAGGACAGCTCAGGGTCGAACAAAACGCCGAGGTTCCTGACTGGCTTTGAGAGGTGGAGAGTGCAGCCTTGGATGCTGATGGTGTCGGCGCCTGAGGTGCGGAGGCGCTGACGTGAGCCAATCAGGAGGGCCTCGGTTTTTCGCACGTTGAGCTGAAGAAAGTTGTCTCTCGTCCAGGACTCGATGTCGGACAGGCAGGCTGTCAGGACATCGGTGGTCGTGGAGTTGAGAGTAGAGGAGGAAAGGTAGAGTTGGGTGTCATCCGCATACATGTGGAAGTTAACTCCATGTCTGCGGATGATGTCACCAAGGGGGAGCATATAGAGGGTGAAGAGGAGGGGACCGAGGACAGAGCCCTGAGGGACTCCACATGAGACAGTACGGGGGGTGGAGGAGAAGCCATTCGTCGAGACAAAGTGAAGACGGTGAGAAAGGTACGACCTAAACCACTCAAGGACAGTGCCTTGAAGGTTGAGGTGGGAGGACAAGCGGTGGAGTAGGATAGCGTGGTCGACCGTATCGAATGCTGCCGATAGGTCGAGGAGGACGAGGAGGCAGAGGGAGCCCTGGTCACAGATGGTCAGGATATCATTGGTGACCTTGACCAGGGCAGTTTCTGTGCTATGGGCAGCACGGAAACCTGACTGAAGGGGTTCGAAAAGAGAATGGGTGGAAAGGAAAGAGCGCAGTTGGGAGGCGACAACTCTTTCCAGGACCTTGGAGAGAAAGGGGAGGTTGGAGATGGGCCGGTAGCTTGATGCACTTGTTCCCAGTTGACATGTTCTGCAGACAAAGGAATAATTAGATAGGTTTATTAATCACTGCCATTAATGTGGAATTCTGTAGCTTAGTAATTAGAGCACACGCTTCACAAGCGAGAGGACTTGGCTTCGATTCCTGGCAGAGCGAAACGTTGGGCAAGTTTCTTTAGTCCACACGTCTCTGTTCACTTAGCAGTAAGTAGGAATCTGGTTGTTAGTAGTTTGGTGGATTGCTTTTCTGGGGGTAATAAATCCTTCAAAAAAAATAATAATTTGGTTGCTTAATCCATGACTGTTTGTGGGACACTGCTGTCCGCAATTGGCTGCCAAGGTTTCACCCACAAAATATACAGTCAATTCACGTTGGAGTATATTCTGTGAAGTGCTTTGAGACGTCCCAAAGATGTGCTTAATAGTTTACTAATTGTATTTGTCTTTCAATATATCCTCAGTTTGATTATTTAATGGACACATCTCCATGTACCCATGTGTCTATCTGCAAATTGCCAATATGATCAATGAGAGTTCAGGCAAATCAAGACAATAGTCTTTTTGAGTTTCCGCAAATTTTCATCTTTCTAAAGTGTGAAACAAAGACTTTACAGCACATTTCCTAAGCTCCATATCACTGTCAGACGTAATACAAGAGGATGATCTGCTGTGAGACAGTTTGGGCAGAAATGCCTACAGTTTACAACAACAGCTTGCATTTATATAGCGCCCTTCACGCAAGGTACCACCCAGAGCACTAGCCGGCAGAGGTTTACATTCTATCCTCAACATTAGTGACCAACAATAATCACTGCCAGCCATTAGAAGCTGATTAACCTAATCATGGGGGACTGCAGGATAACCATCCAGTTACAATATATAAACGCTTTCAATGTTAAACATTGGAAGCAAATTCAGAATGCTTGAGCACAGCAAACTGCTGATAGAAGCACATTGTTCCAGCGGCAGAGAGTAGGAATCGACTGTAACTTGTCCAGACCTGTCTTGTCCAATTTGCAGTGAGATTCACTGATTGTTGGAAAAAATGTAACCTCTCCTTCTGTCTCTCAGAGGAAAATTACTCAGAGCGCTGTATCTTGCCGTGGCTTTGCTAAAACTATATACGATTTAAACAAAAAGTACACCGGTTGCATTCCTCTGACCCTGACAAATCCATACATTGACCAAAAAATGTAAAACAATTGTAGGTTAATACTGTAGAATGTTAGGAAGGGATATAATAGAAATCTTCAAAACTTTGAAAGGTTTTGAGAGGATGGTTAGTAAAAGGTTATTCCTTCCGGTTGGTAAATCAACAATGAGGAGGCATAGACTCAGGATTATCACTGGAAAAGTTAAAGTGGAAACTTTTTAAAGCAGCATGGCTCAGTTGGTAGCAATCTTGCTCTGAGTCAAAAGGTTGTGGGTTTAAGCCCATACGCAATGCTTACTTAGGGTGTGCTGTGTTATCAGAGATGCCATCATTCGGATGAGAAATTAAACCAAGGTCATGTTGGCCTGTTCAGGTGGAGGTTAAAGATCCCATGGCACTATTTGAAAAGAGAAGGAAATTAATTCTGGCTTCCTGGTCAACAATCCCATCCAATAAAATTGGTCACTTACTTCATTGACTGTTTGTGGGACATTGGTGTGCGTGTAATTGTCTGCCTTGTCTGCCCACAAAACACACAGTCACTCCACTTTACAATATATCCTGTGATGAACTTTGGGACCCCACCGCCCCTCCTGACTTCAAAGGCGCTATACCAAATGCAAGGATTATTATTCCATAGACTGAAATAATTGCCAATGATTTTAAATTGCCTTCAATGTGACAGGCTTAGTTTTCTGTGCTGCTATAACAGTAGTTAACTTGTCTCTTTCCTGAACCTTCTTCAGAGCTGTGATGATACGTACCTTTAGAGATGGACGAAAATCCTCTTCTAGTAATGGAGTCCTGTTTATTATTGGATTTTCAATCTACGTCCCTTTGAACATCATTCAGATTCTTGTGGCAGTTTGAGAACTGGATTTATTTTTAGGGCTTCTTTCTATCAAGGCTGCATAACTCTGTAAAATGTAATAACATGTTGCCAGGAGCCAAAAATAATCTTTACTGTTTGATGAGAAACTCTACCTCAGTTGCTATGAACCGTGGTTTACATGTTAATGTCATTAACATGTAAATGTGGCTGAGAAAGTGTCTGAGAAAGTTCAACTGGCCCAAACCAGTTCGTGAAACTGCTTGGGTCTAAAATCTGTGATTTCTAATAAGATTCCTTAGTCAAGAATCCAAGGGAGGACTTCAAGTAACAAGAAAGGTGTCCCACACCTCACGCCGACCTGTGGGAATTTTGCTTCAAATGCAGTTTGCATTGCAGTAGAGTTCCTGTAAGACCAATTAAAATTGGACACTCACTTCACAGCTGTTTGTGGGACATTGTAGTGTGCAAGTTGGCTGTCTCGTTTGCCTACAAATACACAGTCACTATGCTTTACAGCTCCACCTTGTGTGGGGGGGTGGGGTGGGGAGGAAGCTCCTTCTTGGGGGGAGGTAAGCGGGTCTCCTTGGGGCTGAACTGGCTTCAAAATGTCATGATCGGCAACAGAATGTCAGAATCAAGTCAACCCTCTGTGGTAGTCTTGGTAGGTCTGCAGTACTCCAGGGCACTGCTGATGACTGCCCAGCTGGACCTGGAGAGACAGACCAGTCACTGAGGCAGGAACTCTTACCACTCAGCTCCTGTTAACTCTGCAAGCCAACACACTAGTGGGTAAGGTGGTCCTGGCAGGACAAGCAGCAGGAAAGCTTTGCAGACAGCGCTCTCAATGGCAAGCTATGCAGTATGACTCCATCAGTACCCTAAACTCCTGGGCACACTCTGGGGTCTGCAAGCCTTGCCAACCTGTGCCTAATACTCTCTGGAATTAGATAAGCAGGGTGCATCTATCCAGGGCAAGAGTGCATATTCAAATTCAGTAAATATCTTGGGAATTTCCATGTATAGATGGAATGTATGGAACTCCCAGTTTAGTTTGGATACTCTAAAGCATTGTGAAGATTTTCCGCATGTGTCAGACACCCAGCTGATCAAAACAAAATCCTGTGAAGAGCTTTGAAATGTCTCGACGACGTGATAAGGCTCTATATTAAATGCAAGGGTTATTAAGGATTTAAGTCAGTATGTCACACTGCTAATATTCTTAATTAAGGAAGGCTGTTAGAAATTGCCACATATTAGATTCTGACCTATAAAGCTCATTGATAGTGACACAATTGAAAAATTGTGATTTAATTTATGATATTTCTTAATAGGATTCCTAACCAGTCTTACATCTTGGTAGCTTGTGGGAATTCTGTTTCAACCAATAATAGTAATACTTGCATTTGATATAGCACCTTATCATGTCTACGAGACGTCTCAAAGCACTTCACAGAATATATCGTAAAGTGAATTGACTGTATATTTTGTGGGCGAAATGCAATTTGCTTCTGGAGTGAATATCCCATAGGTCAATAGAATCATATTAAGAAATACTGCATATTAAACTTTACTGTGTTGTATTTTGGGCATCTCAACTGAAAATGGCCATTGAAATTATAGAAATCCGCACAAAATACTGCCATGAGAAGCACTTATTGTCAAAAGCTGTCAGATCAATGCAATAACACTGGGTAAAAACGTATAGTTACTCCAGATTCCTGCCTTTCAGCCGCCATCAGCCAAACCCTTCACAAAGCATTTCCTTCAGTCGTTACATCTGACAATATTTAACATTAAATGCCTTGGGATGTTTTGGTGTGATAAGATCCCATAAAGGTGCAAGTTTATTATTATTTATTATTACCTTCTTTTTACTCTCCACTAAAGTTAACAGGTCTAATTTCCTGGATTGATAATACTCATAGTATTGGATGAGTACTCATCTATGGAGAAAAATAAACCTTAGCATATATCAGTAAAGTGCTACTTGATTGTCAATGTGAGGTGACAAATACAATCTTGTCAATTTGATATCCTGAGGATACAATATTTGAGAAAAATGATGAATAATGTAATACCCCAATTATATGTCAACGAAGTTGAGTTTTCTAAATGAATGATTGCTGCTCAAAAGCAGGTTTTTATGTGAACTTTGCACTTCTCCAGCTCTCCATTTTCTTTTAAAATGTTATGTACAAGATTCAGAATTATATCTGTTGTACTTAATGATATAATAAGCGTGCAAGCCAATATAGATTTGGTATTGAGAAAGTAATGGCATTTATAGCAAAACTAAAAATGGACTAATCATGTCCAATAATGTCACCCGTACTCAAAAAAATTTAATTCAAGCGGAATTAAACTCAAGATTTTTTCAGCATATAAAATGCATATGCGATTTCACCAAATATGATGTCCCAAACTGGCTTTACATTACTAGTGCTGCATTTTGTACATCAGTCCTGCAGGCATATATAGAATCAAATAACAATTCTTAACTCAGATTACTCTCTCAATTAAAATCCTGCTGTTTTGCTTCTTGGTGTAGCTGCAATGGTTACATTTAGGTAAACAGTGTGAGAGTAGAAGCTCAAAGATTAATTTGTTATTTCCTTTCTATCTGTGGTTCTTCTAAGAATTGATTGCTAACCATAGTTTAAGCTTCCTGCTGAATGAGTTGCTGAATATCTGTTCTACACCTTAAAAACACACAGATATATTATTTTGCCAATTGCAAAATTAATGTTGGGTTTTAGATGTTGACTATTATAAAAAGAAGGAAAAAAGTTGCAGAATTACTTAACATTTTAATGCAATTATATTTTCAGAATAAACTAAAATAGAAAACTTGAGCAATTTTTAAAGCCTGGAAATCCCCCACAATCTTCAATTAACAGTCTTTACCGCAACAGTTTGACACACTTCTGGTACACAGGCATCTAAGTTGAGTAGAAAACATTGGTCAGAATTAGAAGATTTCTAACTTACATTAAAAAAACTCAATCAAATAGCTGCTTACTAACCCTATCTGACTGTCTTAGCTTCAAATCAGTCAATTCCTATTTTAATTTTGAAGAACCATCTCGGATTAGAATCAGAAGTTAATCATAGAGAGGGCTGTTTCTCAACAAGCCAAATTGGAGATATGGCAGGGAGGGCTGGGGTTGAGGGAAATCAGCATCAGCAATAAACAATATAATAAGTTAAACTGAAGATTGCCAGAACTTGAAAGGTATTGTAGTGAAAATAAAATGTCCAAATCAGCTCTAATTGTACGTCCTCTTGTTCTACAGTCACGATACATCCTAAAGCAGATGTCTCCCAACTGGTCAATCGCTATCGACTTCTTGAAAAGAAACAATAGAAAACAATTTATTTATTGGCCGACCATAAAGCTTGGTGATTGTTATCCTAAGGCATTGATCTGAGTTTACTTTTTCAATCCTATTTAAAATTTTGCACACCTCTGTGAGGTCCCCTTTGAGTCATCTTCTCTCAAGACGGAAGAACCCCAACTTGATGAGTTGTTGCTCATTGTTCATTCGATTAACACTGGGGATCATCATCGTTGCTCTCTCTCCTCTGCACAGTCTCTGGGACCTTCACAGCCCCTTATGTCGTGGTGACCAGAACTGTATGTACTGTTCAAGGTGAGGTCTGACGAGAGCACTGTAAAGCCAGCGAATGACACCTGGGCATCTACATTCAACAGATTTAGCAATATAGTTTTATAGCACTATATTTAGCAATAATACATCATTAATTATTGTTCAATCGCATTCATGGAGTATCTTGAATCTATATATATATATATAGTATCTTGCATTTATCTGTATTGAACATCATTTGCCAGACATTAGCCGTACCATGCAGGTCATCAGAGTGTGGCAGCTTCCTGCTTGAAGATGGTTAACCAAAACAGTGATGCCAGAAATCTGGCTGAAAACAAGCTTATGGATGATGGGAATATCCTGGTAGTGCTGTTACAGCTTTGCGAAATTATGGTTACTTTGGACAAATTGGACAAACTAATTGGGTTTGTCCATGGCCATTGCAGCAGGCTCGGACGCTGGTACAGACATGAAAGCATATGACAGGAAAAAGTCATATTAGCCCAATAATTTCTTTCTTTCTGATTGTTCAGAAAGGTCTGAATACCCCTTCTTCTCACCATAACTCATACCCCTTTCTCTTTAGACCCTTCTGTGTGTTGGTCACTCACTGACATTCTTCTAGTAAATGGTAAAACCAAAGTGAATCCTTGGCATTGCTGAAATCCAGGTTATAGGCTGGCACTTTGCTTTGTAACAAAATGACAGGCAATTTGCTCACAGCAAATAGATTGAATGGAATCAAAATTAACTGATGCAGAAGTTTTTGAAAGTAAGAGCTAAGTCCTGTGGGTACTGAAAGGGATAGTATGTCTTTACATCAAACTGTGAGCAGAGTTGAAAACATCACTGCTGCTGTTCTACTGCTGGTGGCATATGGTGCTAAATTCACAATAAAAAGTGGAGTCCTGTAGCTCAGTGGTTAGAGCACTCGCCTTGCAAGCGAGACACCTGGGTTCAATTCCAGGCAGGGCAAAACCTTGGGCAAGTTTCCTTACTCCACATGCCTAATAATAATCCCTCCAAAAATAAAAACAACAATAAATTGGTCACTTTCAATCCACAACTGTTTGTGGGACACTGCTGTGCGCAATTGGCTGTTGCGTTTCGCCCACAAATATACGGTCAGTTCACTTTACAGTCTATTCTGTGAAGCTCTTTGAGACGTCGAGAAGACATGAAAAGTGCTATATCAAATGCAAGGATTATTATTATATAAAAATGATAATTTAAATCCCTACCAATTAACGTATATGTAGCATTGGATTCACTCCATAATCTCTGTCACTCTCACTATCTTCAACACTGGCAATGAGCAGACTGCAGCTACATGTTCCTATTTACCCGTAGTTTAACCCTGTTTCCCGGGCAACTTGTGATGTAGGGAGAGACTGCCAAATTCCCATGTCTCTTACTGTACCTGACCAGGAGCAGCAGAGGGAGATATAACCAGCTGGGTTGAGGGTGTGCTGATGAAAGTGTTTATCAATAATTTAGAAGAGCAATGCCTTTGGGGTAGATAAAGATAAGATTGCAGTTCAAAATGAATGAATAATACATAAAGCTGCTTTACTGAATTTTCTGTTTGGAGGGCTTTGAAGGTGAGGACCATGATCCTTGAACTGTATCCTCTGAGTGATGGGAAGCCAGTGGAGCTGGGCGAGGATGGGGATATAGGGTCATGGCGCATTGTGTGGGAGAGGACACGTGCTGCAGAGTTCTGGATCATCTGCAGCCTGTGGAAGGAGGAGTTGGG
This sequence comes from Callorhinchus milii, assembly GCF_018977255.1. Taxonomy (NCBI): domain Eukaryota; kingdom Metazoa; phylum Chordata; class Chondrichthyes; order Chimaeriformes; family Callorhinchidae; genus Callorhinchus; species Callorhinchus milii. Next base: position 35,693,564 of record NW_024704746.1, on the reverse strand, counting down.
GAGGCCAACAAGCTGGGAGTTTGCGTAGTCGAGCCTGGATGTGATGAACACATGGATGAGGGGCTCGATGGCCTGTGGTGAAAGAGAGTGGTGGAGCTGGGCAATGGCGGTGTGGGTCATGGCACAGATGTGGTGGATGATGGACATTTGAGGGTCGAAAAGGACCTGTTAGTGTAATGGCAATGGATGAAACCCTTAGAGATGTGGATGTTCTGGCAGTTAGATATGCATGGATTCCTGGCTTTCAGATGCTCTAGTGTGGAAAGCAAATGCACACGTGGATGTGGTGTACATAGGGGCTACTCCTGACTGTTTAAAGAGAGCATCCCAAAAGAGTGTGTGCATAACCTTTGCACAGTGAAGGAATGTACGGTAAACAACGGAATTGTTTTTGTATCGGGAGGAAGGGAAAAATTGTGCCAGAAGATGTGTTTGTTTTGGATTTCTGTTATACTAAATATATTTATAAATAAATATATATGTTCAAAAAAAAAGAAAAAAAGTGGACTGATGGAAGTCACATTTCATACGAGATTGGGCTCTGGTGTATTAATGTGCTGTGACATGCATTAGTAACATGCTTTTGCTGCCCATGCTTTTCACAAGCAGCATGTTCCAGATCTCAATTTATGTATATTGTGAGATGGAGGGTGGTTGACCTCTGAGGGTTAGTCACACACAGTTTCTGGATCCTGGTTACAATGACGTTAGCAAAGATGTGAGAGTAGGTCATAAATCTGCCTACTTTCTTGTTCATCAAAGGGTGAAAAGAAAAACAAACTCCAGTACAAATATAGATAAGAACTCACATATCTAACAACATGCTGAACATGATTGAAATAGAGAAGAACAACACCTTTTGGGTAACTCACTATTGGATGCCAGCCTAGGTCATTTGGTAGCACTCTCGCCTGAGTCATAAAGTTGCAGGTTCAAGTTCCATGTCAGGACTTTGAATTCATAATCTAGGGTGACACATACATTGCTGGGTGAGTGCTTTATTGGAGGTACCATTCTTCAGGTGAGACATGGTACCATTCAAAAGAGAACGGAATTTCTCCTAGTATCATTGGCCAAGTTAAAATTAGTCATTCATGGCATGGCTGTTTGTGGGGTATACTGCGTGCAAATTGACTAATCCATTTGCCTACAAATACACAAGCACTATACCCTACAGTAGACGTTTTGTTTATGTGATAAGGCACTATATCAATTGAAAGGATTAATGATCAATTTAGGACACTCTTTAAGGCCATTTTGTTTGTATTTGAACACAATTGTGACCAAAATCTAAAACTCACCAATAAGGTACCTGCCTAACCGATAAGGACAGAATAAGTCAGTCTATTGACTGGATTTAATACTGCATCAAGTTTCTATTGTATGCAAACACAGCTAAGACTGGTTTATTTTCACAAGGGTCGGAAATAAGGAGGGTGGAGAGCAGAGTGGGAAGGAGGGTGATCGAAAGCACGGTCGAAGAGGAGAGTCTTAAGATGGGTCTTGAAGGAGGCAAGGAAGGGGGGTGAGGTGGAGGGACTGCGGGATGGAGATCCAGAGGGTGGGGACAGAGTGGCAGAAGGTCCGCCCACCAATGGTGAGGCGGGCAAGACGGGGGATGTGAAACAAGCTGGATCCCGCTGAGCGGACAGGTTGGTAGGGGGTAGGCGATAGCAGAGGTAGGTGGGAGCTAATTAAAATTAAAAGGCTAAATTGTTTAGAAATTGAAAATTTTACGGATATAAAAAAACAGAACAGCATAAAAAATTGTTAACACATTTTTAGTTGCTCTCCTCAAGCCCACAGAAAATGTCAACAGTTGTAACTGATTAATCTGGGAAACTGAAGAAGAGGCTTCGCAGATTAATATGACAGCACCCTCAAGGTCATCAAATCATTGAAAGTACTTGCCAGGAATAAATCAGTATTCTCCAACATGCATGTTCCTGACAGAGTTTCAGATATCTTAACAGAAATAACTAATTCCTACCAATCTTTGGCAAATTCATGATAAAGTGAAAATATTTCATATAAGAGGAATCATGTCATGTGCTTGTAAAGAATTAAGATGCATTCAGTTTACTATTACAAAAAAATTGTATGTCATATATTCTGATCCAGCGAAGATGAAAAAGGGAGAAAATAAACTATTTTCAATAAATGACAATGCCATTTTTTCACCAACATAATTATTAATCATGCACCTTAGGAAAATATAGAAAATTAAAACCTCTACCTTTTTGGATCAGAGCTGCATATGATCAAAGACCCAGTCCTTATCCCTTTCAATTCATGTTACACAGCATCTTTTTCCTTCATTTTTTCTTTGCATCCCATGAAACTCAACTTTTTATTGTGGTAATATATAAAAGGATCTTTGATCATCCATACAAATCCTGCCCTGGATTACAGTACCAAACTATGTTGATAAAGGACAGGTTATACCATCCCATCAGACAATATCTGGATCTGGGCAATAATGCTTATCTGCAATTTATTATTTAACAGTCAATCTATAAGAAAGTATCCCTTATTCGCCCACAAATATCCTATTCTTTTTCAAAACTTAGTGTCATCGAGTTAGGTTTGGCCATGTGGTATGCCAATACTTTCAAGGTAAAGTGTTCTAACAGTTGTACATTTAACACCAACTATTAGAAACAACAATACTAGGTTCACATTCCACTGGTTGGTAAAGACTAAAATGCCTTTTTTAATGGGGAAATCCAATTATAAGTACAAGGTCAGTATTTTTTCTATGCAATTTCACAGGAACTGAGTCACACAGGGAATATAACAGATTTAGGTGTACAATAACTTTAGTAAAACAGCTAATATGCAAATAATCACTTTAGAGTTGAGTTATATTGACAACTACTTTATCTTGAAAAGGCCCATTTCTTTTTTTTTAATGAGCTGTGTGCATAGTTTCTGCTCCTTGGTTCCATTTCCGATGATGTACTTAAAAGGAGGTAATTTCTGGATAAGAGCACGCTGTGGAATCTAAGTTATGGAATAGTCCTGTTGGAGCAGTCTTGATGGGCTGAATAGTTTCTTCTGTTCTTAATTTTGTATTTCAAAGTTTTCCTAATATCTGAACATTTTGCTCAAATAATATTATACAGGGTGTGTTCAGTACTGTTGCTCTGAAATACACTCAATAAATTAAGTGTAAGAGAATTGTTATGATGCCATTTCTCTTGGGCAGATCTGCATATTTATATATACTGGCTGTACCCTTTGCAGCTACTCTTGCAACCAAACGATCCAATATGGAATATAGATTGACACACAGTCAGATGTTTCATCTTTATCTATACTCATCTGGGAGGACTTCTGTGGGAGGACTCATTTTGGCTGTGCGGTTCATTGAGTGAGTAACTCATTTTGGTGTGCCGTTGCAGTCCTTTCAGCATTGAAGTACAGCCCTGATATTCTTTGTTCTTCAGTTTCGTTAAATGGGCCTTCTCTCTTTTGTCTTGCATTTTTACTTATTCTTGAAAGGTTTGATTTTCACTTAGGCATCTTTATAACGAAAAATATAAATGTATAATTTATAATCACTGGGACGTCCCTCCCCCCCCTCCCCGACATGAAAAGCGCTATACAAATGTAATTTTGTTGTTGTTGCTGTGGCTTAGCTTCGTCTGTGTTCTTTATTTTGTTCCCACCGCCACTTGGCTGCATGCGTGCTCTGTGACGCAAGATGCCACAGCACCACGGTCAGCTGGTGCGGTCACCAGGTGTAACTGCAGAGTGTGAGTACATGCGTAGGTGCTCTGTGACGCACAATGCCACAGTGGCACTTTGACTTGGTGGCCACCAGGCATAATTGCAGCAAAAAAAAGCAAAACTGAAGTGCAATTTAAGTCATAACTCATGAAAAATAGGAGATACTTGAAAACAAATATGCCTATGTCACTCCTAGATGCAAGACCTTTCTGATAAGATATAAATCATTTCTCTATGTCAATCGGTTATTGAGATCCTTCTTGAAGCGCACACAGACAGGCATACATTGTTGTTTTTATTAGTATAGATATAGATACCAGTTGCATTTGATTAAGAGGGCTCATGCCTGTGTCAAATTCCCTTGTGAATTTGACTGCAGTCTGGATTATGAATTTCTCTCTTTCAAAAAGTGGAATGCCTTTTGTTAGTTTTTGTAGCAGCGCAGGAATCATTAGCAGAAGAATGGTGGTTTAAAGCAGATCTTTATTTTGCAGACAAAGGAACATGACAAAAAAAATAATACAGCCCTTTGTAACTGCACTTCAACAGTACCAGAGTTAACTATGCTGTTTCTTAGATGGAATGAACCACTCCTTCATTCTGAGCTGGTGTCCAGCTCCCAGCCGCCCCTGAACACTGCAAACAGCTGTTTTTCCTCTTAGTTGTGTTTGAACTTCTCCCTTTCTCTGGACAGATTCTGCTGTAAACTAATTTGATTAAGACACGATGGGAGATGTTCCCTTCTCATACCCCAATATGTGGGGTGTGAGAGGGGAACCAGCCTTTGATGGTCCCGATAGATTTCCTTTTATCGAATACATCAAAAACAGAAATGTTATCAGATCCTCCCAACTACACAGAGTTATTGCGCATGCCATATTTAAATACCTGAAATAGTCTCTTCAAGACAGGTCAATTTCATATAGACAGCCAAAACAAACTAGACTTAACTAATAGATCAAAAGAATCAAAAGTAAGAACAGAACAATTTAAAACATTTTAAAACGATGTAAGGATTCAAAGACAAACAGCTGCAATCACATCCCACACAGACTCACATTCTACACAGTTGGCATTTGTGATATTTTCTGTTGAATAAACAGCTGTATCATCAAGAAGCATCCCATTCCAGCTCCTTTTACAGATGTTTTGCTAACCAGCAGCATTTATTTTCTCAGTAAAAATGTACATTTATTGTGCAATATCACTAAATGGAGCTCTTTCAACAAAATATCTATTGTGAATGGTCAATAAAGTTGTATTCATTATGAACTTCAATAACTTAAATTCTGTAATCCAAGTTAATTGTTGTTATGTACAATTGTTAAAGTGGTTGTGGTGGGGGGGAGAAAGTGTCATTGATTTTGCATTGCTGGTTCCTCCTAATTAAACACAACATAGTATGATTGATGTCACCCATTGATCAAAGCACAACTTCAGAAGAGAATTATCAATCTTGACATAGACACAAATGTTATTTTAAAATACAAATTATTTATTGGTAATTCAGAATTCTGACCTTTCAAAACTGATCAATGTGGATCAAGCATTTTAAAAGAACAACTGAATGAATATTTACAAAAGTATGTCTTACATTTAAATAAAATAAGTTTGTTTTGGTTTAAAAACTGATTAAGTTCAAATGCTAAACTCATTGGGGACGACAATAATTGTATTATGTGATAATGCATGCTGATATTGGAATTCTCATTAACTACATGCATTTTTCAAGTGAGCTAAGTTTTATTTTAAGTATTGATAATCCTGTGAATTCTTACTAAAGTTTACATGATCAATCTTACAATGAGATACCACAATGAAATGTTCTTGACAAATACTATCACTATTAACAAAATCCATTTCTGGTCAGAAATCCCAAACATTTGCAGAGCAAATAAGTGGAACGTTCCTTTCAATGACTTTGTATAAGAATTTCCAGCCAAGATTGCCAGGAATCTTTAGCATTCTAGGCAGTTTACTGCAAGGTTTTTTTTAAATGACAGAGAAACATTAGGAAATTAAAAAATATGCAATCTGACAACCACTTATGAAAGTGTATTATCAAAATGATCCAACACTATCTAGAAATACTTTTGTAAAAACAACTGCAAGAGTCTTAATTTTTTAAAAAAAAACACGACCGTCTTTGATTATCAAATGAATACTTGTTTGTGTCCAGCAATCTCTCAAACATCCCACTACGTCTCAAGGACAATAATTCTTTAAAGACTTCTATGCTGCGGAAAGTGGAAAGCGAAGTCATGTTCTTCATTCTGCTACAACTACAATTCCTTAGTGCAGCTCTCTGTGGTAGTAGTATTGGAGTCTCGATGAGTCCACTCAATAATAATCAATGGCAAGTTCACCAGCATAAATATTATTCCAGCAATCAGAAATAATACAGTCTGGAAAGAGTAAACAATAAAACATTATCATTTTCAATCAAGAAAAAATATTCAGCGCTTGAGTCACATTACAGGCATTGTGTATCTTTACAAGATAGAGGATGCTCTCTTGCCAAGAGATTCGACAATATTTAGAAAAATTTGCAACTGTGGCGTTATCAAATTGGTGAAATGTCATTGCATAACACGCTAGTTGCTTTTAACAACACAAATGCTGGGCTAAGCAACCATAAATATTTGACTAATGGGAACAATCAGAAAACAACATTCCAGAAGCAAAAAACACAAATTAAAAGCAGCATAAAATGTACATACCCCCATCTTTCGCAGTGTAAAAACTGTCTCATCCTTTGCCAGCTTTAAGTATAATGAAGCAGGAATAATGAAGATTAGCATATTAGCAGAAGAGGACCCTGCAACATAGAAGAACATACATTGGAAACCAAATTAACTAGAAGGGGAAAAGTTCAATCAAGTTATGAAAATAATCTGTCATTGCATCACAGTTACACAGAATAATGCTGCAACTTACCAATCACAGCAAAAACATCCTTTATTGATGGAATTAATATCACCAAAACGTTACAGGCAATCAGAAGGACTAAGGTGGTAATAATGTGCCAGAACCAGCTGAACTTTCCTTTCAATGCTATCAGAAGTATTGATGAGCGGATCTGTGTAAAGAAAAATAACTAATTTAATTATTGCCAACAACCTTGTTTCAGTCTCTGTCTCCAACAGCATTCCTTCAATGAATAAGTTAATTTCACGAACACATAAAGAAAAAAAAACAAGAGAAAGAGCAGGAAGCTCTTTCTTGTAGTAAACAGATTCATTCAACAGTGAGGAGCAAGAACCACTTGCACCTCCTTTATTAATATTAAAAAGGATCATCCAGTCTCATTTAGTATACCTGCATATTACCATATAACAGATAGTTGGGCCCCATTATAAATCCAGTGGCTTTGGTCCATAAAATCAGACCCCGTTTCATAAGGAGGCATTCAATAAAAATGGGAGCTGCTAAGATGTTAATGAACAGTCATATAGCAGAGCACCACTGTACTACGTAGGGTTTATTTGTGAATGATGGGCCATTATTATTAAACTAAATATTATCCAAAAAGATTATAAGATGTTTATGCTACTTTTTTTCCCCACTTGGAAGATCCTCACCACTTTCAATCATCTTGCTCCTATCCTCTCAAAGTCACATACATCCCTGAGCTTAAGGTCAGACTAATGACAGTGCCAGCTGGCTGCAAAGAAATGTATGACTGACCAGACTTGACTTTTACACCAATCTTTCCTTTTCTGAGGGGAGCGTGTTTCACACCTCTGTCCTGATGCCCAGTTAGTATGGCTAGTATAAACTCGCTTGTGTGTGAACTTTTGCTTGTGAATCAATACCCATCATTATTCCATGGTGCTCAGATTGCTATACTTGTGAGTATCACCCTGATCTATCGTAGACTAAACTGCTCATATAACAAACAACACTTTTTCTCTTGTAACATAAGGAATTCTTGGAGTAAAAAGATATGTTCTGTTCTGTCCAATCTTCTCCCTTCCCTCTCCTTAAGGTTCTGACTCATGTTGCTGTACAGTTAAACCGAGACTATGTGGTCTGTAGTATCTCCACCAAATAATTACTTAACCCAGACTGTAGGCACTGGCAGCTATTCAATCACAGGACAACTGAGCCTGATCCTATCCCACCCAATGTCCATTCTTACGCAATTTCCAGCAATGGCAACTAGTTGTACACCTATTGCTGCCTTTGTTGAGATCAGCTAACTGTGGAAGTTAGCTTGGCTCAGTTCCTGGTCTCAGTCTGGCTGCATGGAAAGGCCAAATTAGCCATGACCTTCCCAGGGTTATGGAGAGGAAAATCAGTCAAGGCTCCGGTTCCTTGTCCATCTACAGCACCCGCCACTGATAAAAGTCTATATGGCAGTTGGGTAAGAAGAGGTCAGGTTCGGTTCCGACTCCCTTTACAGCTAACACTCTTTGTCAGGATTACACATAAACAATGGCAAATTAGACAAAGTACCAGAGGACAACTAGCACTCATGGAAATGCACGGGGACCCAGAGCCTAAGTATAATATGCAATTGAAGGTTTATTAGAAAATAATTGGACACTTAGAAAAATGGCGCTTCTTGGCTATTCCTTCCAGTATTTGAACCCTACTGTTTCCCCACAACAGTATCAATCTTCTTTTTAAACAAGCCCAATTATCTAAGGCCTCAAGCACCTTTTAGTTATCCACTGAATCACCAGGAAGCCCATTCTATTGTGTTTTATAACATTTCTACAAAACAAAAATGTCACAAAAGAAGCATAACAGATTGGCCTGAAGTTAATAATACTCACAGTAAACAGCAGGACGGGCACAGTCAGTATTACTGCTGTTATCACAGCCAAACGAACGATTAATATGGTTTGGTCTCTCTTATCAGAATAGGAGCAAAGCAGCTCTGAGTTAACATCATCTGTACAAAGGAAAAGAACAGTGTTCAAATGATAGTTTTCTTATTTACATTTGTGTTATCAATTTATAATACGATGATCGATACAAGAGCAGACCCTTGAACTTGCGTGGAAAACGATTAAATATTATTACCGTAGAAAGTTAGATATCCAAAAATCGCTGTCAACAGGTACATGATGAACATTGCAAAGACTGAAATGTTTGAAACTTTCTTCATTCTTCTGCTTGTTCGACTGGAAAAAAAATTATATTTTATTTTTATTCCAACTCTCTTAAGTAGCAAATATATACAGTCTATATAAAAGCATCAAACTTACTTTTTAAGTTCACTGTAGATGGGCAGCAATGATGGTTGGCACACAAAAGCAAAGGCCATAGTGGGTAATGCATATACAGTCTGTAACACAAAACAACAATTTCACTTTAAGCATGGCCTTAAAGCAAAATTAGCAACCAATGAAGCTGCAAGATTATATGTACCCTGTACAAAAACATGTCCTTTTGTACATTTGAAGCACTTTGAAATGTCTCAAAGACATGATAAGGTACTACATCAAATGCAAGGATTATTATTATTTATTGAATGTTAAAAGTTTTCAGTGACACTGGTACATCGGTGTTATCACTGGAGAACTAATGCATAGCAGTAAAGAGCGGGAGAACACAAGGTATAAGTTGGAAAAAACTTAAGGTAGAGGGTAATTAATGACTGCCAGGAACGTTGGTAGAGGCCAAACCACTGGACTCATTTAAACGAGAGTGCGATCTCCTGGAAGGAGATCAAGTGAGTCGAGCACCTTCATCCAAACCAATCTTGAAACCATGTAATAAGTGGATGGACACATTATGTATAAATTTGATCCAATGAGCCATTTGTTTGGTCTCAAATTCTGGACATTTCTGGTTGCAGAAATCATCAACCGTAGAATTTGTGTGCACCAGTTTTGCTTTTTTAATGAAAATTCATTGAGTAATTCATCAAGTCTTTGAAACATTAGTGAATTTAAAAAAAATACCTTCTCATTGAGGACAAAATACTTGGCGTTGCACTTAACTCCATCGGAAATGCAGGATGAATTAGATACTGTAAAAGGACAAGGAATCTCTGTTTTTTTCCAGATAACCTGAAAACAAGGCAGATAGTAATGGTTATTTTCGTCTCTCCAACCTCTTGAAATGTTATGAATTCAAAATGTTGAACATTTATTCACATATCCTTACTATGTAGGTTCTAACAATCTTTTTAAAAATAATTATTTTTCAGGTGCAGTTGTATAACAACATACTTGTTTAGTATTTTTACTTACTACGATCAGAAAGAAAATCATACAAGCAAGTGAAAATCCGCTGGTGTATCCAAGATAGCCTGCAAGACAGGAGAGGAAACCATCACCTTGCATATTGATGCAGTCCACAACATGAGGAGAAAGCATTATATTTCACCTATGAGCTTTATATCTTGCATTTACTCTATCATTACAACAACAACTTGCACTTATGTAGCGTCTTCCACACAAGGTAGCGTCTCAGAGAGTTTAACAGTGGCGGAGCGTGACTCCAAGCCGGGGGAGGTGGGAGGTGGGGCCATAAGCATGGTCCAACAGGAAAGTCTTCAGGCGGGACTTGAAAGAGGGGAGAGAGGTGGCAAGGCAGAGAGATTGAGGGAGAGTGTTCCAGAGTTTTGGGGCGTAGTGGCTGAAGCACGACCTCCGATGTTGGGTCAGAGGGTGCGAGAGACAAGCAGGAGGCCGGTGCCAGTCGAGCAGAGGCGCTGGGTAGTAGATTGGGGAGTGAGGAGTTTGGAGAGGTAGGGAGGTGCCGGCGAGTGAATTGATTTGAACACGAGCAATAGTATTAATATCATTAATAGCAATAACAATTTTCAGAGGGCATCATAAACCTGATAAAGTTATCTGATCTCACAGTCTTAGAACCTAGTTGTGCGCTCCATAAACCTGATATGTTATATACTCAAAATAGTTTAATTGTTCTTCGTAACTAATTTTTTCCACTCACATTGTAGAAACACAACAGTGACTAACAGGAACAGAGAAACACCATAGTTAGTGTGATTACCTCTACCCACTTTGTACTGTATAAAGTTTAGTACATTATCACTATCTTATCAAGAGAATGGCCATAACACTATACTTTGACGACATCCCCATCTTGAAACAGTTTTGCACTGATTACAGCACAAGTAAGCACAGAACACCGAAAGATGATTTTGTCAAATGAGGTTTAGGTAAAATGTACAAACAATAAAGTAATTTATTCAAGATATAATAATCCTTGCATTTGATATAATGCTTTTCACATCTTCTAGACATCTCAAAGCGCTTCACAAAATATACTGTAAAGTGAATTAACTGTATATTTGTGGGCAAATCGCAGCCGCCAATTGCACACAGCAGTGTCCCACAACACTCGTGCATTGAAGTGACCAATTTATTATTGGTTTTTTTCTTGAGGCGTGATCAGGCGTGTGGAGTAAAGAAACTTTGAAAACCATGGTTTTGCTCTGCTGGGACTCGAACTCAAGTCTCTCGCTTGCTCTAACCTCTAACCTCTAACTGAGCTACAGGACTCCCAAGTGTAAGGATCACCTGTATGGAGGTAGGAGGGAGAGGGGAGCAGCTTCTGTGTCTTTTGGGCCACATTGTGCTTCCACTTATTAAATGCAAAATATACCTTTGTTCCCTCTGATCACATATGTAAATGACTGTGTACAATTTTCTTGGGTGTGGACTCTCGTGGAATTATTTCACCTTGATTTACCCTTGAGAAAGAGTGGAATGATGACAGGCAAAAACTATTGAGTAGATAAAGCTCTGTGAAAATCCTGATTGCCACAAGTAATCTGACAGAATTCTGGGACATAAATCTCTCATTGCAACCTACATTATTCAGCATTCACCAGCTACATTCCACAGATGATCTTTCCAAGGACTCAGCAACACAAGCATCGTAATGTTCCACAGAGAATTTGACTGCCCCTCTCTGTATTTATCCTGTTTACCTTCATTTCAACTAAAAATGTATCCAGCTCGGTTATTCTCCTGGTCAGTATTGCTGGAGCACAGCACTCATCTGCCTGGTATCTTACTCATATGGTACTCGTCAATCATGGAGGGGAAATAAAGTGAAACCTGATCCGGTCTGCTCCTGATACATATACAGTACACACACTTCCCAGCTTCAGTCACTGGTTAGCAATCAGGAATGAGAAATCTAACTAACCTTTCTCTTCCAAGGTTGGATTGGGAGTCGGGTAGGCTCAACTATCACCAAATACAGCACCCCACACATCCCCCCAGAGACTTGCTAGCTCATCCTAGATCAAGGATCAAACATGGGGCCTTGCTGGTCCGTGCTGCATTGCTTCATAAAACCACATGGTGCATTTATACGCCGATTCCTGAGGGAATGCCTTATTTCTGTACTCCTACCTAGTACTGTGAAACTTCCTGCTCTTATGCATACCTAAGTTCTTGAAGAGGCACAAGGGTAAAATGATGACCAGTGTCACAATTATGATGAGATAGCTGCCATTCAGATACCATTCCCTGAAACGAGAAAAATTCAATAACATTGAGTAATCTCTTACAGTGGAGTAGTCACCTGTAACCTTTGAGGGGCTTTGCTCATAAAAATTATTTGAGCAATTTCAGAAACAGTCACTAAGTAAATCAAATTTCTCATTGGTGCACATGACAACTAAAATATAGATTCTAGCAGTTTCTGTGTTGGAAACTGAGTGATGATATTAATAATAATCCTTGCAGTTGATATAGCACCTTATCATGTAATTTGAGACGTCTCAAAGTGCTTCACAGAATATACTGTAAAGTGAATTGACTGTATATTTTATGGGCGAATCAAGGCAGCCAATTGTGCACAGCAGTGCCCCACAAACAGTTGTGATTTGAGTGACCAATCTTTTTTATATAAAAAGGACTATTACTCCAGGAAAAAGTGATCCACCAATCAACTAACAACTAGGTTCCTACTTACTGCTGGGTAAACAGGCGTGTGGAGTAAAGGAACTTGCCCAATGTTTCATCCTGCTGAGAATTGAACCCAGGTCCTCTTGCTTGTGAGGCAAGTGCTCTAACCACTAAGCCACAGCACTCCACTATTGTGTAAGGCAAACAAAATGGTGTTTTTTTCAAATCTAGGTCCCTATTCCAGACTATTTGGGGCAGGAAATTCTAGGTAAATCATTTACTAACATTTCTTAGATTCCTCTAACATTTAGTTGAACCAGAATTCCTTACATCAGATTGAAAAATATGACAACGATTAAGATTGAATAGCCTGGCGAAACTCATTCTCTAGACTCCAGTGTTGGTATTTTGAAAAAATATATAACTTGAAAATAATTAACAGAAATTTGTTTAAAAGAACAAAAAAGCAGAAAACTGGAATATTTCTTCAATGGGTGAGACATTTGCATTCATCACGCTATTTGATGACATGTAATTCATGGGGATTCAAACTGGGATGCACAACAATCAAAGATGTCTATTTATCATTACCGCTTTTCATAAATTAAAATTTCAGTGAACTGTCAATAAGATTTATGCACTGAAATTTTTGCAATGATTTCTACAATGCAGATTCCAATTTTCAATACAAGTTGTGCTAATCTTTCAGAATCTCAATGCCCTGGATTTCAGAAGCACCTGGATGGAAAATGAATTGGTTCAATAAAACATGCAAATGAACCATACTTACTGGGAATTCACGTCTACGAAGGACTTGATGACAAATGGTAGTTCATTTTTCACTATGAATAGGTAACTCAGGATGGCTAAAAGAAAACAGAAAAAAATACTTGTTAACATTGGGTCCAGTTTATAACTATTGCCCTTTCCTCTATCAACATGATTTTCTTTAAAAGTGCCAAATAAAATTATTCCTATCTATGTTCTATCCTGTTTTAATATATCCTGTCTATCTGTAGACAATAAAGTCATTTATTTTGCCAAAACAAATTCTCAAATACAAACCCGTCTGTCTCAAATACCTGCTATCTACTTTTTGGTTGCCTTTGAAACCGTGTTTATCTAAAAATGTTCTCGATTGCGATAACGATTGCGCACAGTTGATTGTACAAACTGAATCAACGTCAACCCGGACGATTCCAATTCCGTAGGTCAAAGCAAAATTATAATTATGCCCTTTGGCACGTGAGGTGCAGCTTACTTTAATGTGTTCTTGGCAGGAAGCAAATTGTCTTGCAAACTGCCAGACTGTTAAAAAGCAATTGGGATAAGTGATCTCTTAATGAAATAGCAGCAAGCTACCACTTTTATAGTACATCACAGGTGGCAATGTTAAATTGTGGTGCAGCGCCATTGTGTAGGTATCCTGATAATTAATCTGTTTATGTTAGAGGGTCTCTAAAATACTGAATTAATACTATCCACTCAATGGCAAATTTCATGCACTGCTGCATATTGAGAGGTGCTGAAGGAAGGAGATCTATGGTGTGTGCTTTGTACATCACAATAAATGTGAAAATGTTTTAGTTTTTGTGAAAACAAACAGAATCTCTCTTTATTTTTTCAACTTTGTCAGTACCTATATTTTCTTGAAATACTCGTTTTAGAATATAAATTCAGGTGCTACCTGGATCTAAGTTGCTTTACTGCTTCACAGTAGTTTCAGTGATGTGAAGAGTTGCTCCTTCAAGCATTATTCGCTTATTTCTCGTCATTCACATTGTGTGCAACAACCTGTAACTGAGAAGGATTGGACCCGTCTACTGCATTTAACAGGTTCAAACGAACTACAGTTTTTCAGTCAATCTGCAAAGATGTGAATTTGGGGGAAATGGACACACATCTGTGTGCTTTCTGCTTTGTTTGAACTGTTGCAGTGGATTTTATAATTCTATTTAATTAACCGGGAAATTAAGGAGATTAAAGGTTGATACTGTTGCCGAAGTTAATCAAGGCTGATACTGTTCAGAAAGTAATTAAGTGTAATGGCAAAATGGTTCAGGGTTGTCATTAAATACTCCACTGCAATAAAATCGTTAGGAATCCAGAGTGCGGTTTAAACTTTAAACAGAGATCGATCCATTGACACCATTCTTAATTCTACCCAGGTGAAGCTAATTTGTGACCTGACATTCATCTTGTGGACTGTGGATTTTGACTGCTGATTAGTTGGAAGGGTATCAGTATCAATCTAAGCAAAAGAAAAAGGATTCTCCTGTTAAAAAATGTCACGTGCAACATTTAGTCACATCTGAAGGTTTAAAAGCAAAAAAAAATTATGCTTGTATTTAATTTCTGGCTCAACCTCAGAATCATACCAGTCTGCTAAACTCAATTAAATAAGCACAGAGTTTTTTTCAGTGCCTGAGAGAGAGAGTAAGTCGTAGGGAGAAGGGCAAGGAAAAGTGGTACTATAGTGACAGTGTACCTTCTGATGCTATATTTTTCTAGATATTTTGATGGATAGCGCAGTAGTCAATTTGGATTTTGTATGTCTGCATTGTTTGCCTATCCATAATGGGGCCAGTCCTGATCAGTACAAATAATCAGCTCTCTACTGTACAGAAATAAGGACATTAATCTATAAATTCACAGCCTATATAAAGTCATACCACTCCATGAATATACAGTTCATATGCAGAGCCAAATACGAGTTTCCATAGGTGATGGCAAATCCCCTAGTTCTACCTGTGACGCATTAATATTGAGTTGATACAATTACCTGAACTTTTTGGACTCAATGCATAGGTTTCGAACTTGACTGATTACACCAGAAGGCAATCAGCCAACGAGAGAGACATTGAGTTGGAAGGCGTATAGCAGAGTTTGATGTGCTAACAAAGTGAATCTAATTATTGCTGCAAGGGGAACTAAGAAAAAAAATGTGGCGAGCAATAGACTGAAGATAAAATTCTTCTAACAGCAGAAGTCAGAATAACGTTTCAGCACATTAGTAACTAAAGAGTTCTTAACTCTAAATGCATTACCCCCAGTGTTCTGTAGCGATGTAGCTCCAAAGACAATAAACTTTCCAGGTTTGCCAAATGCTTTTTCTCCCAGTGTTTCATAGACCATGGAACCTAAATGAAAGAAAATGTTTCAAAAATTAGGAAAAAAAAGCTTTTGATGAAAAAAATCAAAGAGATCATTGTACATTTTATTTACATAAAATTACAAAATAATAATGATCTTTGCATTTAATATAGAGCGTTTCGTGTCAGGACAACATTTCAAACCACTTCACCTACAAACTGTAGTCATTTCAGTGAATTCTGTGAACAAATACTGTTACTTCAAGAAAATCCCCCACATATGTAAAAATGAAACATGGTTCATGCTTACAATCAGGAATGTATTGTATTTGAGGGTGGGCAAATACAAAGTTCAAACTTTCCATTCTGCGGAACATTTTGTTTGTTTTGTTGATACAAATTTTCCTTGTGCGTAGAGCCAGGTTCAATGGGGTAAAGAACATGAGCAGCTTATCATTAACAAGGCATCGCAATAAGGGTACCTAAGGTTACATTTGCAGTTTCACTGCTTTCCCCTCCAATCAGGTGGAGGATGTGGCATCTAAGGGTCCACTATGAGAGAGACAAAAGGGTCTGGGGAAGAGCAGGGTTAACAGAAAAAATACAACTACACAACTTTGCTCTTGATGCAAAACATGATCCATATCTAAAGAACAAGGACAAGAACACAGAAAGATTCATACAACATTAAGTTGAGTCCTGTAGCTCAGTGGTTAGAGCACTCGCTTTGCAAGTGAGAGACCTGAGTTCAATTCCAGGCAGGGCGAAACCTTGGGCAAGTTTCCTTACTCCACACGCCTAATAATAATCCCTCCAAAAAATAAAACAATAATAAATTGTTCATTTTCAATCTACGACTGTTTGTGGGTCATTGCTGTGCGCAATTGGCTGCCGCGTTCGCCCACAAATATACAGTCAATTCACTTTACAGTGTGTTCTGTGAAGCGTTTTGGGATGTCCTCCCGACGTGAAAAGCGCTTTATCAAATGCAAGGATTATTATTATTAAGTTCTATGAGGCTTTTTGTGGCATTGTTTCAAGATACTAGCTTTCTGCTTGGACTTCGACTAAATCATCTGATCTTGCAAATTTCTCAACTATGTTTAAGCACATGATAATGTCCAGACTGATTTAAAAAAGGTTATTTCTGTCCTGACTTACACTGCACTCTTGATGACTACGATTTCTAAGTTAATGTAAATGATAAGCTTTGTGAATTGCACTCAATTAAAACTGCAGTACCCACTTTTGATAATTCTGAGCTTTGGAATTTCAAATCATGTGCCACAAGTAAATTATGATCTGGACTACTGCCCTCGTTTATCACTGGTCAGTTTATGACACACTCTTCTGTTTCATGTAATTTGAGTCACAAACTCAATTCAACTTTCAGTGTTTAAATGATTTAATTACTGCTGCATTTTTCACATTCATGATTAGAAGCCACAGCCTTTTGATAAAAACTCATATCATGAAATATCTGGAAAAAAAGACTGCTAAAGTAACAACAACTACAACTTGCATTTATATAGCACCCTACACATGAAGAGTGCGTCAAACTACTTACGTGGTACTTAAAAGCACAGGAACTTCACTTCTTGCTCTTTTACCTTCATAATAATAATAATCCTTGCATTTGATATAGCACTTTTCACATCTTCTAGACGTCTGAAAGCACTTCACAGAATATGCTCTAAAGTAAACTGACTGTACATTTGTGGGCGAAATGCGGCAGCGAATTGCGCACAGCATTGGCCCACAAACAGTCGTGGATTGAAGTGACCAATTTATTATTTTTTTCTTGAGAGATTATTATTAGGTGTATGGAGCAAAGCAAGTGCTCTAACCACTGAGCTACAGGACTCCACGTTATGGTGTGTTATATATATATACACACACACACCATAAAGCCTACAGGGTATTTTAAGATGCAAAACCAACCTTATAACATTGAAGCCGAATGGGATCAAGACTAGATGTTAAGGTAATCGCTAAGCAATTTGCAATGAAATATTGTGAACAGTCTCAAGTAAACAATCTTACCTGTTATTGTTGAAATATTCAGCAAAAGGTGAATAGAATACAGAGACAACAGCATTACTCCAATTAATAGAATCCTGTAGAATTAGGCAAAATAAAAATAAATGGTATTTTTCTCTTGAAGACAGCTGCACATTTCTTCTTCAGAGACTTGCATTTTGTAGTTTTTTTTAGAGAAGCTAATGATACAATTATTGCTTAAAATAGAATCTTTTATGTCTAAAGGGGAATCCCATTATGAAGATGAAACAAAAAAATCGCTATTTTAAACACTCAGAGTAAGACAGACTCCTAATGATTTTAGAAGAATATTAGAAATATTAATTCTGGCCAACTTTAGTCACAGTTTTGTAGTTATATATAGAAAAGCTGTATTGGTTAATACAGGTTAACAGTGGTTAAGAGTGCAAATGTTATGTAATTTCTAAAACCTATTTTCCAAGGTTCTCTGTATGAATCCATTAGCTACTTTGACTAAGGACCAAAGAAAACCAAACAAATTGAAAGTTCAAAAATATTATTGTAAAGTGGCTAGAAATTCCAGCAATGGTAATGAAGATTCATACTTGCAGACACTGTGGAGCTAATCTCACAGGTGTTGAAAACCCACATGAAGCGTTTTCAACAGATTTTACAGCCCATTCTACAACTGTTAAAAACATTAACAGTTGAATTGTTAACTCAGGGGGCAGTTTCTATAACTCAACTCTGCCTTCTCCAGCAAAACAAAAAGGGCTAAGTATTGTAAGTTCAAAATAATCAATGGCTTCTGCACTGTTTAAAGGCTAAAAGTGCAAACTTGTGAGAGCAGAGGAGGCATTTATTCAAATTAATACTACCGCTATTAAACTGTTAATGTCTTCTGTGTAATTTGCTGTGAAATGGTGGGTGTTGGTGATAGAATAATCAAAAGAGCGGTTTCTGGACACTAAAATTGGTGTTTGGTATCAACGGTTGACCTATTTCTCCCTACTGAATACACCATAGACAGTTTGGAAGCAATGGTGAAGTGAACTGAATGCAAAGCTCCTCATAAGGTCGAAAATTCACATGATAATCAGTAAATTGAACAACTGAATTCTATGTGAAAAACAATGTAAACAGGCACTTGGGGTGCCTGAAGCCTAAATCTGTTGTGGACGGAAAAGGAAATGGTCTGTTTTCTGAAAACATCAGACATCTGCACATAACTTTAACATGGCAATTCAATTACAGAATTCAGTTAAAATATCTTTGAAATCTTGTTTTACAGGACTGTAAATTGAACTGTGCCAGTAGAGTTAAATGAATTAAAGGTGTTTTTTTGTTCCTGTTGAAATAAAAACAAGTTCTCATTCTAAAAGCAAACTATAATGCTAATATTGATTTTCTGCATGTTACTTACACAAACAGCACAATTCCCGTGTTGGCCATTGCATACGATAAGCCCAGAAGCCCACTACCAATGATTGCATTGCTCAAGTTAAACACTGACATTCCAAAGGAGGCAATCCCATTATTCTAGAATAGATCAAATGGAAAAGATGTCACCAATGTGAATGTGTGAGATACAGAGGAACACATATGCAGAGAACATTTTATATGGCTGTAATAAAGAGAATTCAGAAAGCATGTAAGCTTCCAGAACAGATCGTAGTGTATTTATGAACCTTGTTAGCGTGTTAGTTTTACAAAATGGATTTGTGGGTTTTATATAATACTAGCTGTACCCATTACAGCTACGTTCACAACCAGTTTCATTTAATTGCCCTTCTCTCTTTCGTCTGACATTTTTATTTGTCCTTGAAAGGCTTGATCTTTGCTTCTTAGGCATCTTAATCCCTTAAGATTAAGAAAATGTGCTATTGTGCGTTAGCATCCCTCGTTCACATATTTGCACACATATCCTTTTGGGAGGACTCCTGCGAGTGTGGGGGGAGGGGGAAGAGGGAGGACTCCTGTTGGTGTCTCTATGTCAATTGGTTAGACAGACACACATTTCATCTTTTTGATATAGATTGTGCACTTTCTTCATTTTCAGAAGAAACAAATGTGCTTGAACTCAAAGTCTCGAGAAATTTGTCTTTGGTTATAACTGCAAGTGGGAGCTGACAGGAAAAAGTAAGATTTGTCAACAGGATCAAGGAAAAGCCAAGGTAATGCACTATGATACTAACAAAGTGAATATGGCGTCCTTTGAACTAGCGTACTATTCAATGTATCAAAGAATGTTTTGCAAAGATTTTGCATATTTGCAGAACAACAACAACAACTTGGATTTATATAGCTCCCTCCATGCCGGACGGCATCTCAGAGCCCTTCTGTAACACTGTAACATTACCGTGTTTTGTATTATACATAAAACAATACAAATGAATGAAAAGTTCAAATAATTAAAGGATATATACATATATAAATTTGTGACTATTTTTGGAGGCAAATATATTGTCGTTTACAGGCAATATGTACTTGCAAATATGCACTATCATATTTTGGTAACATTTTATAGGGTCACATTTGCTTAGGATTCAAGAGTATGGTTAGTACTTGCTACTGGTGGAATCGGGTGTAGTGCTTGGGATTTTGGTCTCTTTTGTCGATTGGGCTGGGTTTACATTTTGCCATTGCATACGGTAAGGGAGCTAATGTATTTGTTATGAAGAGAGATGGGAAGCAGAACAATCATGTTTAACTATTGCACCTTCCTACGTGCTTTCTTGATGGCTGCTAATGAATTGCTACAATGAGTGTCAGAAATGTGCATAAAAAGCAGCAATCACTTACATGTTCCTGGCATTCTTTCTTTTCCACATCAGTGCTTGCCAGATGTTTTTCACTTTCTAAACCTTTAGCATGATTTAATTTACTGGAGAACAATAACATAAATACATTAATCTACACCCATTTGTAAACATACTGAAATTATGTTTTCAAAAGAATTCAATTTTCAGATTTTTACTTTAAAATACAGCCTTTAGAATATTTTCAACTATTTAGACTCTCTTTGATCATTATTTGATACAATGCATCTTATGTGGTGAACAAATATATTTCATTAATAATGAATGAGTCAATCTAACATATTATGTTTCATACCTTAGTGATGGACACGGGGGAAAAAATACTTATTGCTACTGTTAATACTACACTCCACCAAAGCACATCTGTGACAAATGTAACACTTTACTTCCACAATGTTATTCTTTACCCTGCCCTCAAAAAGTGAAATAATCCAATAATTGTGGTTGGCAACTTGCTGATCGCAACCCAATGTGATGAGGGTGGCACTATGGGGCACATGGTGAACCACAGCTGAAGGTATCATCCTGTTTAAGCGAGAGACCTGGTTTTGATTCCCTGCAGGACGAAGCCTTGGGCAAGTTTTCTTACTCCGCATGCATGATGATAATCCCTCAAGAAATTTTTAAAAACATAATAATTTGGTCACTCAATCCACGACTGTTTGTGGGAAACCGCTATGCGCAATTGGCTGCCGCGTTTCACCCACAAACATACAGTCAATTCACTTTACAGTATATTCTGTGAAGCGCTTTGAGATGTCTAGAAGACCTGAAAAGGCGCTATATCAAATGCAAGGATTATTATTCTTATTACAGTACATATTTGATTATTTCAGCCTCTAGCCTGACATGCTTTTCAAGAGAAGTTAGCATTGTGGTGAGCTGCAGTTTGCCTTTCCCACTCTGAGGGCATGTTCCACTCTGGTCAGCAGAAAATAAATTAACACTCAACACTCTCAGAATCTAAACTTCTCTCCTCGGTTCCATTCCTTCAGCCAGGATTTCTCAGGTTGGGTTAGAAAAGGGGTCATCATTCTTAGTTTTATGCTGTAAAATGTGGTTTGCTCCTTGAATCAGACAGCAGATGACACTCAAGATGATAATAGGATGAAATATGGCAGTATAATTGGTGCTGGTCTTCAAGATTATCTTGTAGCTGTCACACAACCCCTGGCTATTAAGGAAAAGTAAACCACTGCTATTCAAATAAAATATTTACCTCAGTTGAGTACAGAAAGGTCTCAAAACTACATTGAAAGAGTTAATGATGCTCTATATATGTTGGGTTTGTCCTCATATTCTAAACTGCAGTCTGTTTGTCAATTGATGTACCTGTTCAATATAATCCTAGACAGTGGATCCGAACAGGTCATATGATCATATTTCGATAAGGTTAACCACATTATTTGGAATGGCCACAAATAAAATGATAATAATCTTTGCATTTGATACAGCGCCTTTTCACGTCTTCAAGACGTCTCAAAGCACTTCACAGAATATACTGTAAAGTAAATTGGCTGTATATTCTGTGGGCAAAACGTGGCAGCCAATTGCGCATAGATTTAATGGTGCCTTAAAGCAAACAATAGCCTTCTTAATTTACCTACCCACTCCATCCCACCATTGGTGGATGATTTTTCAGCCATTCAGCCCCATTCCCTGGAAATTCATCTATCTGCTTTGCCCCTTGCCTTCAAAATCTGCCTCAAGACCCCTCTCTATAAACCTACCCGAAGACCACACTTTTTGTCAACTTACCCCTTGCTCACCCAAGTTCCCCTCCCCCAAGCTTGAGCTCTCAGTCAGTTTTGTGAAGCACTTTGAGACGTCTTCGCAATGAGAAAAGAGGCATATGAATATAAATAGTTGTTGTTGAAAGATCTGAGAGCAAAAACCTCAGGGGCAGCTGCCAGTGCTACTGGCAAAGCTGTGACCACCAATGTACAAAATCACCATATCGTAGAGCTCCACCACTGACTCACTAACATAATCTTTGACTTACTACATCCACAAAAATGTCAGGGCGGAAGCTCTTGGTTTGTAATCTCACATCCATTGCATGTAACCGGCAAATTCTGCAATGCTCCAATATAGCCTCACTGTTTTTCCCTTTCTCACCAAAACTCATCCACCCAGCCAGAATAATGCCTTATTATGAGTGCGGGATTACAATAGGATCTGCAATAACTGATCACTTATTTTGTGATGATGAATATTACACAGAGTTAAAAATAAGTACTTTGTATAACTGATATCTACCTTGCCAAAGGAAGTCCACAAATTCTGTTGACTAAACAGATAACAATTGTATTGATATTATTATTATGTCTTTAGTGATAACATGCAGAAATTAATAGTCTGTCATCACATACCTGTCCACTGGTCCTTTTCCTAAATCTGCTAAATCCTCTTCAGCGACCTTGGCTATAAACCCAGTTTCCAGATTATTCATTTGAATGTCCGATTTAGCCTTGTAAAACAAGTACTAGTGATATTCAAAACTATTCACGGTCCCAATGAAAGATCTTTACCTGTACAAACAGAACAGTAAAATGTAATCAGTGAAAACAGATGCATTAAAAAGAGAATCGCATGTAAATACAATGGCGTCTTCTTATCCTTCTATATAAAGGTATCACTTCTATCTATAGTACTTGTGAGCACTCAAGAAAATAACTAAGAAGCCAGGGTTGAAACCTAACTTTGGTAAGAACAACATGGAAAAATGTGGGGAAAGTAAGCTGCTTCTATAAGAGGGGAAAATATATTTTGCGTCTCTCTTGTAATTTTCAGCACAGCTCATTCAAGAGAAAATAATAAAACGTAATCTAATGCACTGCGCTTTGCTGGCATTTGGTCATGCAGAATGGAATTCCGATCAAATACTTGGAAGACAATCATCCATCATAACAGACATTCAATTTTCTTCCTCCTTCCCCCACCACCCCAAACCAAGGATTTTTCAGGATACTACATGGAATATCACCCGAGGAAATTTTAATATCACGCAGTCTATTTAATAGTTTTGGAATATTGGAATATTCCAGCATTAGGGATATTCTAGTAAAGCAACAACAATGGGATTCAGCAGCAAACCAGTCTGTCATTTCTTTGTCAACATCAATGCAAGGATGAGGCTGAACAATTATCTGTAGTTAAATGTAAATTCATGTTCAGACAGTGCACTTTGTGTGCAATTAGATTAACATTTCTCAAATTCTCTGAATGACAGCCAAATATGACTGTGAAAACATAAGACCATTTTCAACTTTGATTGCTATCCAGTTGTTCATAAGACTGTAGGGAGATAGATGCCCGTATGCTTAGGGTTTACATTGAGGTAATCCTGCCTTTTAAATCAAATGAACATTGCATGTTCAATCTGGTATTTGTACAATTTCCAATTACGTGTGTAGAGGAGTGCTACGATGACATACATTGCACTTCAGACAAAACATATTTCCATGGCAACGCTCTCATACACTACCAAAGTAATCTCTTGCCATGGTACACAATTTTCCATTCTATCTTTGCAATCATCTATAAACCGACTTCATGCTGCAAGTGATTCATTTTGAACTGAAGTCTTAATATGCCCCAGATATTGTCATTAGAGATTCATATTTGTAATAATAACTTATTTGTGTCAGTGACTAATCCAATTTAATCCATGCAAATCTAATGATTCCATTCTAAACTTTGAAAACGGTAGCTGATCTATATTCCACTATATTTACCATCAATTAGAGCCTGCTCAGAATGATCAGTACTATTAATTTGGCAAACAGTATTAGAGTGGGGGCAAGGTCAGATTTAATTTGTTTCAAGAATGAATCTCAAAACTGTATTTTAATTATCAGTCACAATGCATCTGTTTTTAGACTTCACACAGCTTTCACTGATGTTTTAATTGCCAGCTCAATGTTGACGTTATGCTGTTCTGGGAAGTGTTGCTGTGTTCTTTCAAAAATAATAAGCCATGGATTTGATAGTCTTATCCTGTTGTTAAAATGTCTCAAAATGCTTCATTGGATTTACTGCAAAGAGTTTATTTTTTTCCTCCATTCTCCAATTTTCACTTATTACAGGATGCAATTCCATTGTTGCTAAATCCAGTCCAGTAACTCGTCCAAGACCAGGGGTGCTGAAGCCAATTATAGTGCTCCTCCTGCCACTCTAGCAGTACAATACCATTCAGATAATAGAGGAAAGTCGTGGAGAAGAAACAAAGAGAAAGAATCAAATGCATAAAGAAAAACTGAACAAATAGAGAAAACCTGGAAACTTCTTTAAAAGATGAGGGTTTCAAATATGAGAAAAATCCAGAAGTAAAGCCAGCTAAAACAGCTACCTGGCAACCTGCATGGCTCCAAAACAAATTGGTAATTTGATCATGGTACAAATTTACTTCACGATGATCAGCATCAAGGAAAGCCGAGTATCTTTGGTTGCATCATCATTCAAATATGGGGGGCAAGCACTAGGGTTCTACTATTGAAAGTGTCTGTGACAGGTGGAAAATAATGTGGTCTGGCTGACACTCCTATCATATTTTCTCACATTAAATAATTGCTGGTTGATGCAATTCTGTACTTTCTTTTCATTCGATAACTCTACACTTGTACTTTCCAGCAAAGATCACTGGTTAGCAATTCGTTACAGGGAACCTGGCTGATTCTACTCCCTAACCTGAGCCTCGGAGGCACAACAACAACAACATTACATTTGTAAAGCGCCTTTCACGTCAGGAGGACGTCTCAGGCGCTGAACAGTCGGGGATCAGGACCTGAGCGTGGGGGGGGGGGGGGGTGGTGCAGGGTTGGAGGGAGAGCAGGGAGGTAGGAGGGCAGCTGAAGGCACGGTCGAAAAGGAGTCTTGAGTCGTGCCTTGAAGAGGATTCCAATCCTCTGTTGCTTGCCCCCGGAGACCCCGCTTACCGTCCCCAAGGCGGACAGTCACTGGTGAGTCATGATTTGGAAAAGCCCAGGTTTGTAGAGCCCTCACTAGGTTTCATGCCCTTGTGAGCTTTCCGGTGAGCAGCATAACTCGGCATGAAATGCACGAGAACATTTAGCACCGATGCTGCACTTCCAAAGAAAATTTGTAGCTGAAGGTTACTGGTTGGTGATGAGGAGTGGGAATTTGTATGTTTTTTCCCCCACTATTTCCCCCACTAAGTGACCCAATGTCACTTCTTTTTTTTTTACCAATGATAGTTAACACACGACATGTGGCAATTTTGACTGTGTTATCAGGTATTGTATTATTTTACTGTGTGATCAGGTAATGGGGAATTAACAGAACTTCAGCCAAATCGACTCCAATATATATTACTGTTCTAACAGTCAAGTGAGTGAGTGAGTGAGTGAGTATGTGACCACTGAACACGGATCTAAGTTTCAGTTTTAACCGCAAGACGCAATGTTCCCGCGTGAATTCCACCGTCGAAATTAAATCCGCTTTACCTTAAATACGTCAAAAAAAAACCCACACAACGAATTCTAAAAAAAGAGAAGAGAGAGAGAAAGAGAGAGAAAAAACCACAAAAAACAAAACCCAAACAAAAAAAAAACAGTGGTCATTTACTCCATCGGTGGGGGGTGTGGGGGGTTACAGAGAGAGACAACTGGAATGACAACTATTTTCTGAAAAAGATACGGTTTCAGACCCTCTCGAAGTCTCAGGCGCTTCATTTATTTGCATTAAAATTCAAACACTTGACATCTGTTAAAAGCGGTGCGTCCACTGGACTAAAAAAAATGGTTAAAAGACGTTTTCTCTTAAAAAAAAACGGAGGAGAGACTTTGGGGGACAAAAGGCGCACAGTCACCCCATCCCCTCGACCTACATTTGGAGCATCTTCTAAACCGGGCGACTCCTTCCATCAATATATTTGAATGAAAAATACTTGTTTTACCTACACATAATATATTTATATATAGCTACAGATAATATATATATATAATATATATATATATATATATAAACACACGTTACTCACCTTGAGCCCCAGGTTTTTTTTAACGAAAAGCAGAAGTGTCTCCAACCCCCCCACACACACACACACACACACAAAAAATAAATAAATAAAATAAAACCCCCCCAGAGGAAAAAAAAAAGGACCGACTCCTTCCCTTTGAGGGATGTCAATTTAGCTGCGAGATGTTCGTGGCGAAATCCCGGTCAGAAGTAGACATGTGGCTGAGGGAACTCTTCAGACACAACACTGTGTGACTCCACTCCACTCTCTCTCTCTCTTCTCTCCTCTCTCTCTCAACAGCTCAACAACTCTCGCGACAGCACAGCCCCCACACACACACACACACATTCACCAACTGTCCTTATCACTCATTGCACAAGTCCCCCTCTCCCACACACACCAACAACAACAACAACTTGCATTTACGTAGCACTCCTCAAGCGGCCCAGCGTCCCAGAGCGCTCGACGGTGACCGAGCATGACGCCGCCGAGCCGGGGCGGGCGGGCGCGGAAAGGGGAAGTGGTCGTAAGTACGTACGTACGTACGTGCGTGCGGTCAAATTGGAAGTGGACACATTGCTGGACACCCGGAGGGATGACAGTAATGCCAATTCTTGCTCTTTGTGTAGCACGTGATCGCATAGTTGAGACGTCCCGAAGCTCTTTACGGGATCTACCGTGAAGTGAATTGGCTGTGTATTCTGGGGGGTATTTTGGCAAGCAACCTGGGGAAAAAAAGTGAATTGTTAACTGAAATTGATTGCTCAAATGGTTTACTTCGCATTTGCCACCCTTGACATAGACTTTTGTTTGTAATAATGCACTTGGAAGTTGAAAGCTCTTTATATTTTAAAATTTGATGTGCAAATCCAGTGGTGGGGCCTAGAAGAGTTGGGTGGGGGGGGATTTGGGGACTTGTCTGTGGGGACAATCCTCGTTCCCTAGTGGAACCCATTCAATCAAATTTGGATAATTGAGTGGGTTGGCCTAACCTCGCTCACCAATAAAAAATGTGTTATTTACTGTAGTGCTGAGCTGTATGAGACAAATTTGATATCTGTTCTGTCTTGAATTAGCTGATCTCATCTGGGTCAATGATGGATGAACTACATTTGACCATAGGGTCCAAAATACGGAAGAGGGAAAAAACAGTCAGGGTTCTCAGTTGTGAAAATTATCCAGTAACTCCTGCTCAGAAGTAGGTGTCTGTGTGTAAACATTGGGTAAGGTCATGATTATGGTTTGGAGTAATTAACTAGTTCACTGGCTGTCTAGGTCACACATGAAGAATAGCTACTTCTGAGCTACCTGAAGGCTGTCAGAGTTTGAGAAACCATATCCCCAAATAGTAGCGAATAGAGTCAACTGGAACTGCATTAGTTGTAGGATTGAATGGGGTAGGATTTTTGTTGATGTGGCTGTTACACAATTGCAAATGTGTTCACATTATCATGCACCTGACATAACTGATGTATACATTGTTTATACTGACACATTTGGTGGCTTCATATATTTTTATGTCATGGCAATAATATATCCTAACAATGGTCTAGTGTTTCCTCTCGGTAAATATAGTCCATTAAGCACCAGTCACTGATCTGCAGGTGCCAGGGTCTCTTAAACTCTGAAATTTTATAAATTCTATAAATATATGTGTGATTTGATTTGGGTTCCATTTAAAATGGTCCCTCCAAAGTATTTGGTCCATTGGGAAAGACTACCTCTTTGACAGCATTAAGCACCTAACTCATGGTTTAGAGAAACTCTATGCATGCATTTAGTTGCAAGTACGTATACAGAATGAAAAGTGGAAAGGGGTTTTCCATTCAAATCTACTTCTAGCCTATATAACGTATTGGCTATTAAACAGGTAGACACACACTCACATTGGTGGATTACACATTTGGGTTGAGAGGATGATAATAATTTTCAATCATAGCAAGAAAGCAAGAAAAATCATGGCGGTTACTTTGCACTGATGTGAACTGACTGTCAGGATCAAGGTTGTCTTTATGAAATTGGGTTGGGGATATTCTTTTTCTGGATAAACATCCAATACAGTACAATGCACTTTTATGCAACATAATCCTACCTTTTATGTATATTTCAAAGTCTAGTGTGGTTTGGTAACACAGGTATAAGGGATTAGGAAAGCAGAACTGAGCAAACAAGAAGTACGACTGGAAGGGAATTCCATCCAATATAAATAATAAGACCTTAATAACTCCAAGTGTGACACCTGCAACCATGTTCTGCAAAGTTTACAAGATGACAAGATTAAGAAGGTTTCTCGGCCCATCTGATCTCATCCCTCCAGAATATTAATCAAATTGTCCTCCCATCACAGCATCAAGATGCTTTTTAAATGAATCCAATATCTTCTGAATGAACTAGGGGGAGTAAAAGTACAATATAATAAAAATAACACTGTCCTGTTCCCTGCACTTCTCCTGCGATGAATTGTTTCTTTTACTTTTGTTTTAAAAGGAGCTGTACTACAGTATGGGGTGAAAAATGCAACGTTTCATAGTATGTGATATATGAAATCTGTTCACCCCAATATTATTTACTGTATTGCATTTCATAGAGTAACTAGGCTTATGGTAGCCTCAGAGTATTTTAGTCAGTTTGATTTGAACCAAATTTGAAGTATAAATATACCCAAACCATGCTACGCCCAAACTTGGAGTGTTTGATACACTCCTGTGCCTGAAATAAGGAAGTCATCCATACTTTAGAATTAAAATTTTATGGAGCTATAATTGTGGTATTGTTAAAGGCATTATTTTCCGTAATTATCACTCTATTCCTTTATACTGCAATGAACTGGTGCCCTTGCTTACAAATTCACAGTCACTGCACTTTTCAGGAAATCCCGTGAAGTGTTTTGAGATGTTCTGATGAATTGATGAACCCTGATATTAAATGCAAAGATTATTATTGCTATTATTAAATACACCGCTTTGTGAATACAGAGTTCGCCAAAGAAGTTACAGATTAAAATCAAGGAAAATGTGTAAAATGATTAATAAAAACTGAGACAATCTGAAATAGCATGCAATGAACATTTAAAAGCGAAAATTATATTTTGAGTTTGCAGACCAATTGAATATGTAATGGCTGACCTATTTGATCCTTGTGCGTGTGGTTGGCTTTGTGTAATGCATCAGTCTTTCCATTAGACTTGGCAGCAGGGCATGAATAAGCTCCTGTTGAAGTCAAAAGCATTTCAGTCTCTTACAAGAGATCGGGTTCATGCTTCGTCTCAAGTTCTTTTTATTGTTCGCTCCAATTCTACGTGCACGAGGCATAAGTAAGTCACATGCTCTTGGCTTGTTCCCAAAGAAAGACTGTGAAGATTCCAGAACTATGATCGGTATTCATAAAACATATCCGAAATAAAAGCCTAAAGAAACAAAATGACAAGGTCACCCAAAAGAGAAATTGAGGCTTCATTCAACTGATTCGGGTAAAGCTCCTATGACCTTGTGGCTTAGTGAATAAAGTCATCATCTAGCCCAAAGGCACACAGACTAGAAAGTCACAGGATTTTAGGCGCTACACTTGACTTCATTGCTCCTGGGTTAGGGAAAGGGAAGCAAGACAAGGTTTCTGTTCCCGATTGCCCTCTGGAGACCCCTGCTGGAGGGGCAGGTGTAGATGTTGAGTGAGGACAGGGCACAGATGTTGTCCAACACCCCCCATGGTTGAATTAATAATAATAGTCACTTGAGTGTAGTTGCAGAGAATATGTAGTAACCTTGTCCAACTCAAAGAAGAGAGAGGTAGCAAAAAAATTGGAAGAGAAAACTAAAGAAACTCCTATGATCCGATAGTGTTGAAAAAGAATCGGGTACTCATGCAATATATGTACCTTTCATATAACTCCTTATCATGATATGCTCTGTGACCCCCTCAACCTTTGGAACTTCCTCCCTCTACCCCTCTGTGTCACCCCCCCTTTCTGTCTTTAGATCCTTTAGATCCAATCTCTTCTCACTTATCTCCATTGTTAGATGTCTGGTAACATCCATCTGAAATGCTCTGAAACATTCTTCAGTTTGAAGGGCACTATATAAATTCAAATTGTTGTAGTTGCTTGCCTTTTTTGAAAAATATAGATGAGAAAAACACCTAATGCAGATGGCTCCTTTCCTGTTAAATTTAAATTTGTAGTCGAGGTATTCTACTTTAGAATAAACAATGGAAAATACTACATTAGTTTTGAGTTCAGTCAACAAGATCATAATTAATTTTGAAGTCACTAAAAAATACGAATTTAGAAGTTGTTTGAAAATATGTATAATTTGGATGTAGATTGTAAAAAAAATCTTTCAAAAGCTGAACCTCAGGAAAATATATCCGAATGTTTTCAACACATTAGTCCTTATTTCCTAAAATTAGTTCTGTCAAATGTAATAATCATGAAGCCCATTTGAACTAAGGAAGGGAGTAAATGATTGTGGCATCTGCTTCCCACCAGAGAAGATTCCTGCTGCTTTTGATACAGGTTCAATGGTTCTTGAACAAGAACCAACAACCTTCTGACTTAGGAAAGAGTGCTACCAACTGAGCCAGACTGACTATAGCGCTATATCAAATGAAAAAAATATTAGTTGTAACTGATGTAGAAGTGTTTGTTCCTGTTAAATTCACAACAGAATAATCAGTTAATCGCCCTTCTGTAAATTGAAGCCTTATTGTTGCGGTTTTAAAAAATGCACCGAGGAGTTTTAAAACAAGCTGAGGAGTTTTAAAACAAGTGTATGTCAATTCATTCATTGTTTGACATAATGACACTGTCACTTCAAAGCAAAATAATCCTCTTAATCAACTCTAGACCCTTACGCACAGCACAATTGTTCTGTTGTTTTTGCATACATGAAACATGGTCTCAGAGTATAACTTTATTTACAATATATACACAGTACAATAGTGTTTAATTGAAACAACAGTGCAACACTGACTGTAATGCAGTCTTTACTAACAAAAATCATCCACACGATCAGCCTCTCACAGTTAATGGTATAGAAATATACATACAAGATCAATTTTACATAATGTCAAGAAAAAACATACATGGAAGCATCCTATCCACAGTAACCCAAAAGGTATGCTAAAGACAGCATTCATGCTTCTCAAGGCTCTCTTTAATGCATGCTTGCACTGGTACAAATATTTTGAGTGAATTATGTGAGCAATATGAATACACAAGCTTTTTAGTTTAGGTCTGGTGATTATCCTGTGGGAACATAAATTCCAGCTGCAATGGCAAGTTACAATTCACTCCAAATGCTCTTTGTAACATTTTCTCAAGAGAATTAAAACAGCCATTATGAGAATTACCGTATTTAATTTTTTTAAAAAAGCAGTTATATGCATTTTATGTTTCAGTAAATTCTAAAAATATTGTTGACCTTTGTTAACTGTAATTTATTCTTAATTACACTTGCTTCAGATGACATGCGATTCATATGGCAAAATAACTGAGGTTCTGTTTAACAGCAATTATCAGCAATCCAGAAGTTATGATTGCTCAGTCACTCTTTACAAACATTGTGCATTCACTGTTAATGGCAGGAATATGCCATTTATAAAACTTGATAATTTTGTGTTACACAAGTTACATTTAATAAAGTAAATACAGAGCACTGAAACAAAGCTCCTTCTACCATTGAATCAGCAGAAGCTCTTAAAACTGCCATTGCTTATCTTTTATTTACTGACTTTGATACGATGCCATTAACTCTTCTCATTAGGACTTCATGGAACAATATCACTGTTTAAATATTGACATATATATACACATTATCCAAACCAGTGGAAGATTATATACATTGATATTTACATCGTCATAAATATGTTAAGTTATACTGATTTCTCCAGGTCTATAAATATTTGATGACAATAGCAAATTAAAAAAACAACCAGACCACAGAAGGTTGAATGGTCATAGGAAGCACAATATATAAAGTTTCCTTCAAGTAAAACAGGGAAACACCAGGTGACACCAGAATATTACTCTAACACTGTGAAGCCAAATATCAGTAGGGTGAATTGTCATCATCACTTGGGTAACAAATGATGGTGCTAAACGTTTAACAATTATCTAAGAAAGTAGACTGATTTATTAAATCCTCGATTTATGGATCCTTGTTCCACTTTTACCTGCGATACTTTTTTAATATATACCTGGAAATGTTCAGTATCAAACTGACAGCACCTCACATGTTTACATTGTAATTTTACACAAACTTGTCTCATGTTGGCTTCCAGAAATTGAATGAATGCTGTGAGGGAGGAATCATTAGAATTCACAGCTTAATGCAATAGAACTGCTTTAGAATTAGCTGCACCTATGATAAATTGCAAACAGAATAAAAGGGATACAAAGGGAACATATTAATTAGAGAGCTAGATATTGTTAGCGTTTTTCATTTTTGAACAATCTTGTAACAATGAAAGTAATAAACGTAGCATAGTGTTTATTCCAATCACACAAATTTAACGTCAATCGCTTTTAATTGCTTTCAGACAAATTGCGAGATTGAAGGGGCAATTTAGGGCTACCATCAGGGGAATTATTCTGCTAGCACTGTCATTCGGACACTTTGTAATGAGTTCAATGTATGAAGTGTACCTTTGACATGTATTAAGAAGTAATAAAATGCCAGCACTTACGCCACATGTCCATAAACTGTTGACTAGAGCTAGACAAACTAGCAGATGCCCATTATTCAATAATACACGATGAAGGGATGTGAATAACTGGTAGATGTGAATAAGTGTCCAGTCTGCAATTAACATATTATACAAAATGTATTCAAAGTTATTTAAATTAGCTGATTAATTAGGAAATGGGTTCCAGATGTTGTTTTATTCAGTTATTAATTATACCCCAAAAACAGTATGGTTTAACAAAGAAACTCAGCTTCGCATCAGTACCCTCAAGATACTATGATAGCAATACTCCTCTTGCTACTACTGACTTTGGCAATGTACACTTACAGTGAGATCTTCCCATCAGAGGTACACACTGAAATTAGTGCACATATCACCATGCAGAACATCACCCCTATGTTTCTTGACAAGCCATGACCTCCACATTATTAAACTGCACCCTAAAGCACAGTGTCTGTGGTTAGTTTACTACAGAACCTTAAAGTACTTCTAGATGAAAGTTGGGTTGTTCACAAGAAACAACTTTTAATTGTGTGTTCTCTAACTCTGTCAAGGTTTTATTGTCATAAACATTACATTCTGAACTGAAGTAAACACAACTCTCAACTGAAAATTCAAATTACTGCCATAAAATTTAAATATTCTAGTTAAGTCTATGTCCACAAGTAGTTTTTTAAAATATCAAAAAAGATTATTTAAAGATCAAGTGCTACTCTTAATCTAGCAATATACAGTAAATCGACTAGTTAGGCACATCTACAGGAATTTAGGTCACGTATGTACAAACAAAAAGAAGCCCACATTGTTGATGGGTCTGTAATATTTTGGACTGCCAATAATATGGCTTTATAAATACATTTTGTACACATTTCCCCCAACAAAAAATTCTTCTGTGAACAATATTATTATTACTGCTCACAGCCCACATAACGGTTATAATACATAATCTGCTTATGGAAAGCAGTCTTTGGAAAGTAACACGTATTTTCTGGGAAGGCAACCAACATAATGGGAGTTACCATGTGCCGTTTGCAGCAGCAGTATCTACGCAGTGCGTTTGTAAAGGGAGATCCCATTCTAAGAATGCAACAAAAAAATTGCCACAACGCATTACAACCCTTGAAGTCTGTCTTCCCGAATCACTGAAAACGTGAAGAAAACAGAAACAAAAAATTGTTATTTTTGTTCTTAGGCAGAACGATTCATGAACAACACAGCTCCTGTTGGCTCACTACATGCCTCATCTCTTAGAGGACTTAGTGACCTTCAGACGTTGAAGCATTGTGAATCCAGTCGAGAATGATGAGAGTCATGCTTGAAATCATAACAAATATTCCACAGATGAGAAAAATTAATGCCTAAAAATAACAGAAAGACATTTAGTACAAAATTTGAATACATGCTTAATGCTGCTAAACAAACATTGGTCACTTTTTCATCAAAATGTTGCTGCATCTTTTTATTACATAATAAAATAGCTTTAAGGCATTTTAATTTAGTATACCTTTATCATCAATTAACATCAGGATTTGTAAATGATTCCACTAAACTTACATAAATGCATCTCTCCCCTCTCTACCCATTTGGCTCCCACTGCTTTATAAACCAATAAAAGGCTACAAGATTTTTTTACTCTCATAAACATACAGGAGTAATTCTCAAATCACTTCAAGTTAGAAATAGAATTGATTTTAGTACATACCCCAATTTTCTGTACTGATTTCATAGACTCTTTTTCACAAGTTTGATGTAGAATGCAGAGGGAAGGATGAAGATCAGCATAGCAGCAGCAGAGGCACCTACAGAAACCAGAAGGAAATGTTCAAATAAGTTCATGTAGTTGTTTGTTCGACAAAAATAATGAAAATAGAGTGACAATTCAAAGGCAAATATCATGCACACACTTACCCATGAATCCAAAGATGTCTCGGATGGTAGGAACAAAGATCACCAGGCAATTGGCGAGACCCAGAATTATTACGGTGATTAGAGAGTGACGTACCCAATTGAATTCTTTGCTAGGAAATAACAACTGTTGAACAGAAGTACGGATCTGTGGGAAAAGGTTAACAATATAAGACTGCTTCATTCTGCACTGCATATGTTTAAACTATAAACAGATACGCTAAATGCTCTGCTCAAAAAAGCAATATATAAATTAGATCAAACACAAACGTGTAATGCTTCAAATATGACTAGATTTGTAAATGAAGATTGGGTGATGCCATGGATTAGAACTATTCTTTTACCTCTACAACTGGGTTTGAATCTAGCTCTGACACAATTCAGTCCTAAGTAAGATGAATTTGATTAGTCTCAATCCAATTCCTAGAGGATCTAACTGCAGTTCGTAGCTATCCAAAATTTAGCACTCAATTCGTAATTTCAGTCAGGCCAGGCAAATGTGGAAAAAAAATGTCACAAGGCAATTGAAGAGTGCTACCGTAAATCTCGCACAAGTCTTATCAGTCAGACCATAACATTTAAGCAATTTACGTGAAGTCTGAGTCGCAGGCAAACTCTATAAGTCATATAAAATCCAATTAATCAATAATCTACACTGCGTATGCAGAATTCAATGAAGCCGATAAGTGCGGATGCAGTAATTCGTCAAGCAATAGAATATTTTCGAATTGTATATAAAAGTCATATTTTGAGAATTTTGGCAGTTAGAATATCTAACTAACCAGCATCCAATGACTGTTACAGGAAAAGATAAAGCAACTTCCTCTTACTGGTTGTACTTACGGGAAACAGAACAACAGGAACAGTCAATGTTACAGCCATGAGTACTGCCAAACGGACAACGAGGAGGACAGTATCAAACTTGTACACCTTTGAATATGTATGAAGCAGCTCTGGCTCAACATGTCCTGTATAAAAGAAAGAAAATTAGCTTCTACTGGATCAACTTTGCTAAAAAAATATAGTTTTGAATCTTCAAACATTCCGGTGGNTTTTTTTTGAATTGCAGAGAATAACTTCCGTCATTCACAACAGTTTTTGACTTGGCTTAATTTTGAAAGATATATTCATATATTAGCATTCAAAAGATCATTTGCATATTAGTTTGATGTCACTAAGGTTTCAAGAATGTTATATTCTAAGCAATCTGTTTTTAAATTTGCTTGCTACTTTGTAATCATGTCCGCTAGTTTGCCTTACCATGCATTTAGCAAAATACCACTTTTTAAAAATCAAAACATTAAAAGTTAACATTAGAACAATTCTTAAAACAAGATTCTACAATTGAAAAATGCTAACTCTAAGCCTCTTAATACTTTTACATGCCTTACTTAAATCAAAATGAAATACACAGACCTTTTAAACTACAACATATACTTATAATAACCATTAAAGCTTTCTAAAGACAGTCTCACATTGATTCCAACATTTCAGATTTCCTTTAATTTGGTAAATCATTCAATGCAGTCTTAACTTTGAAGTTGGATTTCTGTAGTTCTCAAAAGCACTTATAGACCACTGACTTCAAAAATAAGACTGTATTTAAGAATTTCCCAAATTTGGGATGTTCTAAAATGCCACATAAACAGAATAAATCTAAACCCAGGTGGAAATTTAAAAAAAAAACTTACCATAGAATGTCAGGTAACCAAAGACAGCAGCCAACAGGTACATGACAAAAATACCCAAGAATGAAACATTGGCAACCCTCTGCATTTTCTTACGTGAACGGCTGAAAAGAAAAAAAGCAGCTTGATTCATAAAACAGTATTTGAACAATGAAAAACAACATTAATACTGTATATAATGTATCAGGCAGATAAAAATGGTGAAGATTTATTTCAGTCTGCTAACACACTGGATTTATCAATTCAACACTTCCAGAGACAGTGAAAAATTTACTGCTGAGTATTGTATCCCACAATCCAATGGACCTACATTTCATGAATGTTAATGCTTGTCAAGCCTCAAGAGAGAGGAAGGAACATTTAATTAGTTCTTGAATGGACTGAATTCAGACTCAATAAAGTGTTCTTACTCTTTGAGTTCTTCATAGATGGGCAGTACAGCTGGGTGACACACAAATGCAAAGGTCAGAATTGGTACAGCGTAAACAGTCTGAAAGGCAAAACAGAACACAAAGGTCAACAAAAATATAACATATTTCTCAAAATCCTAATTAACTGGTATCAGGGAACATGCTCCTCAAATACATTTATTTCCCATTAAAAACAGGTAAAGAATATCATGATTACAAATCAGAAATATCATTTGATGATGATGGACTTATTGGTGTTGAACTATACTGCAATATCACACAATGCTAATTGGTGGAAAAATGTACTGTACTTATACATACCTGTGAATTGAAGATAAAGTACTTTGGTTTGCACATATCCAGATCAGTTGCATTATGTAATGCACTGGCCAGAGGATCACTTGTAATTGCTTCATAGGTAAAACTACCAATCATTATTGTGCTATTCACTGTTCCATTTATTAAGTCTTCATCCAGTTGTGGCAATGGACAAGGGATATGGTAGCTCTTGTGGATTACCTGCAAATATTCATAGAGTGGTCAAAATAGTTTCCCTACTTACATTGATTCTCATAAATGGCTCCGAGTAAGGGCAACATGTGATGAATTCTGAGCCGTACGTTGTCTATTCTCAGCTTACAAATATTTGTTGGACGAGGACCAAAAGTTTGGATCACATTTTTACGGAAGCAAAAAATGACTATTTACAGTTGTTATCATATGTTCTGTCTTTATCTTACTTTTGCCAAAAAGGACAGATAAACATGACTGCTCCAATAGTTATTTCACAATTAGATAACAACATCTTATGCATATCAATAGCAAGTCATTTATTTATTCTCCAACAGAAACAAATACGGAGGGATCTGCCTCTATTGTCTTAATGCTTGATACAGCGATGTCTCTTAAACACAAATGTCCAATGCTATTGATACAACAAAAATATCCTGTTAGTCAAAGACAATAAGCTATTTGTAACGTGGACCAGCATTTAATGTATTACAATGTATAATTTAATGTATTTAGTGTATTACAACAATAAATCTAACTTTTATACTTACAACTATCATAAAGAAGACCATGCAAAGAAGAGACAGACCACTGGTATAGCCCAGGTACCCTGTAATATAAAACACAAGACTTGTAAGAATACACGCCAGCAGTATTAGATCAGCAACATCAACAATGACAACTTGCACCTATATAGTATTCTTCATGCAGGGCAGTGGCTCAGAACGCTTAAGTGGCAGAGCCTAACCCAGAACCGTAAGGAAGGTCGAAGAGGAAGGTCTTCAGTCGTGATCTAAAAGAGGGGAAGGAGGGGGCATGGTGGAGGGATTGAGGGAGAGAGTTCCAAAGCTTTGGGCATAGTGGCTGAAAGCACGGCTGTCGATGGTGGGATGGAGGGGAGGAGCAGGAGGCCCAGTGCCAGCCGAGTGGAGGTAGCGAGAAGGGCCTTGGAATAGTTGAGGTGGGAGATGACGAAAATGTGGACGAAAGTTTTAGTAGGTCTTAGGGAAAGGCCAGGCAGGAAGGTTGAGGCGGTCAGAGCCACAGGAGAGAAGACATTGAAGGGGACCAAGGAGTATGGCTTGTTTCTTGTCAACGCTCCACTGCAGAAAGTTTGTGCTTATTCAGGACTTGATGTCTGACAGACAAGCTGATGGAACACCAGTGGACCTGGAGTCGCAGCCGGTTGAAGAGAAGACGTTTTGGGTGTCATCCGCATACATGTGGAAGTTTACCCCAAGTTAACCCCAGATCAACACTGTCAATCACTTTGGGGCATCCTCCAGACATAAATGTCAATTGTTTAGCATGTGATTCTTACTTGACTATCTATCCTGAACAAATAAAATGAAATACGCTCAAGCACAAGGATTGGTTATTGATGTCATATCCCGGCTATTATCTTGCTGCACAACTCAGCATTTAGTACTGTAGATTCCACAAGCATATCCTGACATAAATAGCTCCGTAATAATGACAGGGCATAATTTCACTTACCTAAATTCTTTAGGAGAGACAAAGGCAGGATCAGAACGATTGACACTATGATAACCAACCAATCACCATTCAGATACCAATGTCTGAAAAAGAAACAAAAAAATGCTATAGGTCTTTGATTGTATCCAACAGCAGAGGTTTCCTTGTCCATTGCTGTAACAGGAATGGATAACACTATTTACATTCATTTCCCTCCCCCGCCCCCCAAAAAAACTAGTTTTAGTTCTGGTAAAGACTGAAAACGGAACTGGATAAAACCAGTCTGTACGCATACTGGAACAAAAAAACATTTGGAGTGTTGACAATGAAACCGGTTTCATATGAACACTCTTTAGCTGCGCAACATCTGAGGCCAAGTGGAATAAACTTGAAAAATAAGTTTTAAACCAATCTCTGAGCAGCTCAAAGGCTCCACCTCACTTGTTACAGAAAAGTAAACATAGAAAAGGCCCAGCTCTTCTTTCAGATACGTATCAGAAGATTAAAGTTTCATTTGTTCATTCCTGCAACAGTTCCAATTGGTTACACGCCACGTTTCACCCACAATCAACTTTACAATATCAATCCACTTTACGGTATATACTGTGAAGCACTTTGAGACGTCTCAACGAAGTGAAAGCTGCTATATCAAATGCAAGGATTATTATTATTATCTGTGGTTTAGAAAAATCCCAAACCATTTAAAAACATATTTTGACATCAACCCCCAGAACGCTGGGTGATTTTAAGAGGGCAATATGCACATATCTTTCCACTGAATGGCGTTGAATTTTCTATACTTAATTTTCCCGTGTGATGTTTTTAGTCATTTTATTTCAGACACCTATGGACTTTTTTTTAAGTACAGATTGGATTTTCTACACATACCTTTGATGAGTTTCACCTAAGCACACATAAATCTTCAAATACACCTGACTAGTTGTTCTGTGATATCAAATTTATGGGTGGCTGTGGTTTTTGAGACAATGAATTGACTCCAATTACTTTTACTCCAGTACTTTAGTTTGAAAAAAAATTGTGAATACTAATCCGATTTCAATACCCTGTTTACCAAACAAAGTAATAATAATAATCCTTGCATTTGATATAGCGCTTTTCATGTCTTCTAGACGTCTCAAAGCGCTTCACAGAATAGACTGTAAAATGAATTGACTGTATATTTATGGGCGAAATGCGGCAGCCAATTGCGCACAGCAGTGTCCCACAAACAGTCGCAGATTGAAATGACCATTATTGTTTTTTTGAGGTATTATCATCAGGCGTGTGGAGTAAGGAAACTTGCCCAAAGTTTCACCCTGCTGGGAATCAAACCCAGGTCTCACGCTTGCAAAGTGAGTGCTCTAACCACTGAGCTACAGGACTCCACGTGCAATGTAAGACTAAACACCTTCTGAGCTAACCTCTGAGGAAATAAAAATGGTCCAGTCTTAAGCTTCCAAAACTGCTTACAATCTGACAAATGGCACCTTTAACTTCAGTGACAATTACTAGCAGTGGAAAGAATCATTTTAAGGTTCATATTTCTAGAAAATGTGAACCATGTAGTGGACACGTTCTGAATGAAATGTATAAAAGTTCTAAGTTCAATGTTCAGTAGTTCAACGTACCCAGTATTTTCTGTGAGGTTCAGGAAAGCAAGAATAACTAATGGTAGTTCATATTTCACGATATAGAGGTAGCTTGACATAGCTGCAATTAGAAAAGTACGAACAAGTGTTTACATATGATGGCTGCCTGCCGCACGATATTAAATCCAAAAGCATTCACGTTAGAGAAGTTGTCAGTTTAGTATTCAAATCATCTTTTAAATTTATAACTGAAGTTTACCTCCAAAATTTTGCATTGTAATTGAAACAGAAGCTGCAACCTTTCCAGGCATTCCAAATGCTCTTTGTCCCAGTTGTTCGTATAACAGTGAACCTGGGGAGGGGAAACAATATTAATAAGCAACATTTCAAAGGAAATACGATGGAAAACTTGCAGACTGAAAGTCACATTTAAATAAAGAACTTCTTCATTACCTCCTTCTTTTGAAGTCTTCAATAAAAGGTGAACAGAATATAGTGAAAATATTGATACAGCAGACAAAAGAATCCTGGAAGAACAAAATAAATGTAGTGATATTATGACAGTATTATTAAAAAAGACTGTGAAATACAATGAATATCTTACAATTATACTTTCAGCTTAATTTGTATTGTAACCCAAATACTCAAAGTTTGGGGTATTGACCAACAACAGGATCCAATAATATAAGATTGTCTGAACCATTAATGCTTTTCTGTAATTAATAATAAATAATAATATTTCTTGCATTTGATATAGCGACTTATCACACCTTCCAGATATCTCAAAGAGCTTCACAGAATATACTGTGAAGTGAATTGACTGTATATTTTGTGGGAGAAATGCAGCAGCCAATTGTGCATAGCAGTGTCTCACAAATAGTCATGGATTAATTGACCAATTTATCATTATTATTTTTTGAACAAATTATTACCCCCAGAAAAGAATCCGCCAATCAACTACCAAAGGGTTCCTTCTTACTGCTAGGTAAACAGAGGCATGTGGAGTAAAGAAACTTGCCCAACGTAAAGGGATTTAAAATGGATTTGAAACTGTTATCGTAATAATGAAACGATATTCTATCTCAATGTGGTGGCACAAACTGCTGAGTTATTTCATGCAGAACCGAGTTTCACAAACTGCAGTTACTTCCTTTCAGCCCATCTCTTTTTCAAATCACAATATTTTAAGCAGGAATGTTTAGAACTCATTGTCTGTTCTCATGAAGGATATTCAATAAAAATCATTATTCATTCAAGGAACTTTCAATCTCCCAGATAGAAGGGATTTTTGTATAGGGGAAATAAACCACTTCCTACATCTGGTTTCTTCTTATACTATTACATCGTTGTGAAAGCTAGATTTCAGCACATTTTACAGTCACTAAAATAACTGATTTCCCATACTGTTGTCACTAAAACTAGTGCAGGGAAATACAACATTCAGTCTGACTATCTTCCTTATTCGGCATACTTTTATAAATACTTTAATCCTCAGAATCAATAGAACTGCACTGCAGATATCTCAGAAAGTATAACTGTTCCTTTAACAACCCATTTCCCAAAATGTTGCTTTGCTGCTTTCTTAGTAACTACTGTTCATATCCCAAGCTTTCAAATGATCTCATTCTTGCTTTGCAGGATTACTACTTTGTTCCATAACTGCAAAGTATTTAAGAAACAAAAACAAAGCAGTTTGAATTTTGAACATATTTTCTTTATTTTAGACACCTTGTTGTTTAAAGAGTGTTTGACACTTTTAGTGGCGAGTTATTTGCTGGATTAATCAACAAACAGCTCGCCAAACACTGTTGTGTTTCTTTGCACTGGTTTCAGTGATAACAATAAGAACAATTAGTTATTTTAGTGACTCTGGGAAACAAACACTGAACGACTCGGGACTATCACTATGTGGATGGTTAACTGTCACATGATCATGAG
Organism: Callorhinchus milii; assembly: GCF_018977255.1. Lineage (NCBI taxonomy): Eukaryota > Metazoa > Chordata > Chondrichthyes > Chimaeriformes > Callorhinchidae > Callorhinchus > Callorhinchus milii. Next base: position 35,650,897 of record NW_024704746.1, on the reverse strand, counting down.
AAGTTGAGACATTACACCCTGGAAGCAACTTGCTTGCTGTAGAAAGGATAATTATTCAACACAAGCAAAGCATTTTAATTTCCAATCATACCAGATATATAATACAAAGAGATTGCTGTGTAATCATGTTCCTTCCTTTTAGCATCATCTCTCACAGCCACCTCAGTGACTTGACATTTCGTTTATGTTCCTGCACACTTCAAATGGCTTTCTGCCGGATTCTCCCACTGCAATCTGCATTCCTTTCCACGCGCACAGAGTCACGTATCATTTTTGCCACTGGCTAGATGCTCTCAATTTCACATGACAAATACACTTCTATAGTATAATCTGCTGCAGAATCATTCAAATCTGTGCCAAAGAATTTATATAACATTAATGAGTAGAGAGCCTGAGCCGCTTAAACTGGATTAAAGAGATTCTAGTGAATGCAGCTGGTTACTACTGTGTGCATTGTTTGTAAACACACACTACTGAAAACAATGCAAGAGTCTTTCAACTCATCTTGCACAAATACTCAAGATCATTTTAAATGAGCAACAAATAAGCACAAATATGAAAGATCCTGAGACCTACTCACAAAATAATGTTCACGTGTACTCAAAAAGCAGTCTAGTTTAGACCGTTTTACCTTCCTTCTACTCAATTTTACAATGCAAATGGGTGTGACCATTAACCACCTTTACATTGGTAACCTATAATTGTTAAAATATTGCTTGAAAAATAACTTTGAAGCACGAAGACTAACATTTGGTTAGCCAAAATTAAAAAGATGCCTCATCATCGATACATTGAAATCTGTTATTTAGATCATTGTGTGCAAATGGCAATAATGAGGAGGCTATTACACATTTTCCTTCTATCTGTGCTAAGCTGCCAGCATTTGATTCCACCTTGTAAACTGATCACAGCTCACAATCTTCTACAGTATATTAGCCAGAGAAACAGTTAGCATGTATATCTGCATCTACATTCTAACTGTACGCTTGCTCGTTCAAATTGCTGTGTACCAATAGCTCATAATTTAAAATACTATAGTACTAAAAAAAAACTACGCCAGTCTCCTTCCCCTTGGCACGTGATTATACAGTAGGTACGGCAGCTAATACAGGACTGCATCAGGCTCTGCTGCAGTAAGTACTGCACTGCAGTGTCAGCAGGTTAAGAACTGCATCTTGCAAAGCACGTGCTTTTTGTTTTGTCGGATCACAAAAATACTTACACAAAAAGTACAATTCCAGTGTTGGCCATGGCATAAGCCAGTCCAAGAATCCCACTCCCCATGATAGCATTGCTGAGGTTGAAAGCAGAAATTCCAAACGAGGTATTCCCAGGCCTCTGCAGAGCAGACAGAAAAATAAATAAATAAAGAAAAAAAGAAATAAATAAATAAAGAAAATGCTGCAATAGTCACAGCTGCTGGAATTAATTATTGACAACATTATTTTACGAGAAGGTTCAGTCACAATTTATTTGACCCCGATACGGAAAAAAAAATAAGACAAGCATTACTTACATATTCTTCCTCAAATTTCTTCTTCCCATAATATAAACTTGGCAGAAAATTCTGACTCTCTGCGTCAATGTCAACATATTGACTGTAAGAGAGAAAAAAAATGGTTGTGCTGTATAAATTAAATTACTGATACGATTCATTATGCTAAATGACAATCATTTGTTTTAGAAAGATTTAGTCAAAGGTCAGAGATTTTAAATATTAATTAAACTCACGCGCCCATTTTAATGCAGTCAAAATCCTTGCAAAATATGTGCTATTTCAAACTATGTCCTAAACATCATTATTACATTAGCGTCAATAAAGTTCACATCTCTCACTATCTGCGTTGGTCTAGCCAGGGCTTACCTATTGATGGGGACCTTTTTTGTGCTGGCATTTTCTGTGTAGTTGTATTCATTGCTGTTGGTGCTGCTGCTGTCGTCATCAGGACTTATGTTAAATCTGTTCATCTCCGTTATAGTCATGGTGTTTCGCCAACTCTTTCGAAGAAAATCACTTCTAATTTCCGTTGAGTTCTCCCCTCTTCTTTTGTGTGTCTAATCTGTCCTCTTTCTGAGCTCTGCTGCTACCTTGTGCTGTGGTCCTAAGGAAACAGCCAAACATCAATAACCCAGCAACCAGGAGCATAACATCCTTATGCCTTTTTTCACATGTGACCACATTTGACTATGCCAATGACTCACATACCAGAATGGAAAAATACTGAGAGAGGGTGTGATGCCAAGAAAAGCCCCTCACTAACAATGCCATCCCAACGTAAACATCTTAGCATCAGGACAAGAGGCCACAATGTGGCCACAATGATGTGCAAAAACAAAAGCCCCTAAAAATATTTACATCCGAAAGGTATCAATGGATTCTAGGAAATAGACACCGTTGAAATAGTTACATCCACCTTTCTTTAGTGGCTGAACAGTCAGCAAACCCAGACCCATTGATCAGATGTATCCAGTTGCTCATTGCATCAGCTTCCTCTTTCATTTGAGTTTGTGTGTGTTTTTTTTCTTGAGGGATCCTTTGTTCTGGATGTATAGCTATCAGTTGGAAAATGCTTATAAAAAAAACGAAAATCACCAGGATCAAAGAAAGAGAGAGACACACACAGAGAGAGAGAGAGAGAGAGAGAGAGAAATAGATCCCATTGCCTTTCTCCTTGGAATGGAGAATCTGCACGTTACATGCAATGGTTGGAAGGGAATCGTGATATCTACAACATTTTTTTTTGCTGCATCGACGAATAAAAGCGACGATCGATAAAAACCGAGGCAGGTACATGAAATCTCCCCCCCACCCCCCCAAAAAAAAAAAAAAATAAAAAAAAATAAAAGAGAAATGCGACCACGTCCAAAATCATTTAAAAGGCAAACACCAGAGGATCACAGAGGTGAAATTCTAAAAGGAGGGGGAAGAGGAGGAGAGGAGGAAATGTATCATTGCATCATCGCTCTCTGTTTAAGCTGCAGATGCAAAGGTATTAGTTGGAAAAAATTCAGCTGAATGGTGATCACACACAAAAAAAATCCTGCGCTGAATACAATATAGTCTGAGCCCACAATAGATGGAAACACTTTTTACCTCTCTCCTCCCTCCTTTTCCAGGCGTTGATCTTCTCTGATCCTTCGCAGTGATTGTTTGGGATGTATTAAATCCTAACTTGGGGTTCGGATCCAAGTAGTCACAGTGGTGGTGGTGGAAGGAAACAACAAAAAAGGGCAGAAAAGATTAATAAATATTGAATGGATGGGGGGGTGGGGGTGTGGGGTTGATGGCTAATTCGCTTTCAATCCAATTTCGAGAGATGTGGTCGGTTGAAGATCAGATGCCAATAAGTGTAGACTATCTATTGGTATAATCCACGGAAGGGTATTTTTTTTTTGTGGGGGTGGGGGGTTATTTTTTTTTGCTATGTATTTTATTTGTTGCTGTGTCGATGCAGTCAGTCCACCCTCTGTCCCCGCGTGTGTTTGACTGGTGGAAGGGGTTGGGAAAGGCATCGCTTTATAAGAAGGGACTGACACCGAAGGGAGTGGCAATGACTGGAGTCGCCATTGGCCACATCCGCAAGTCCAGCCTCACCCCCTCCTCTCCTTCTCCCTTCGGGTTGTGCATTAAAACTACATATTGCAAATTTACGTATATATTGCAATGTTTGTAAACAAAGCCTCGATCGAAATAGCATAAAAAACTCTGCATTGCAATGGGTTGTTTTATTTTAATATATACACATATATATATATATATATATATATGTGTGTGTGTGTGTGTGTGTGTGGGTTATTCACTGCATCGTGTCTCTGGGGCTGTGAGTGCTTTGACGGTGAGTAAACAGCACGAAACATCCCCCCCCTCCCCCCCCCCCACCCCCTCCTCCCCCCCTCCCCCCCACCCTCTCCTCCCCCCCTCCCCCCCCCCCCTCTGGGTCTGTCTTCTGTGAATGAGGTTCGTGGAAAAGCTGTGTAAGTGAATGGGGTCTTTTTTTAAAAAAAAACCCAAAAAATGACACAAAAGATTGGGGGGTAAATGTTGTGCAACGAACGCTACAAAAGTCGGGCATCTGGAGATAAATCACCACGAATTGTAACAAACCCAACCCAAGGTCCTGGCGATTGGGCACCAAACTGATTCGAACCAGACAGGGAAACAATGCAGTATTTTTGCAGGGAAACATTGTATCCCTATATATCAACCCCCCCCCCCCTCTCCCTCCCTCCCTCCCTCCCACCCCCACAAACCCACCCCCACCCACACCACCCACACAGACATCACAGTCACACGTTCAGGGAAAACAGGGAAACAATGTGATAGAAAATAAACGTTTGCTGCAACGTTACGTGTAATGCATAACTTATTTCTTTTGAGAGAAGGGCTCAATGGTTAATGGATTGAGATATTCCTGCTTTATTTTTTGCTTTCTCTCTAACCCCACCCCCCCACCCCCCGCCCCACCACCACCACCACCCCCACCCCACCCGACCCCACTCGATTCCACCGAACCAAAGCTCGCGAGCCGCTGATTCCATCCACGCCATTTCGGGTTCGGATGGTTGTAATGCAACTCTCGAAGGTTTGGGTTGTGTCATCATGTGATTGAACTCAAAGGCCAGTCATTTCCTCTGGAACATCTTGCGTCATTCTGCTCACTTCCCCCCACCCCCACCACTCCTTTATGAACTTCGCCTCAAGGGACGTTAATGATACTCTTAAGTGCGGTGATGGGTTTCTGCATGTGTTGCCGGTCGACCCGCCCCCCCCCCCTCCCCCCCCAAAATAATCCCTAAGATACCTAAGAATCGTAAAGCTTTATTTACCCACACAATTCAAATTTTCATTTATGTGGCATCTGTCATGTCGGGAGGATGTCCCAAAGTTTCTTAACTGATACTAGCTGCGCACCTGGTCTGGTGGTATCCCCAGGGGGGTAGGCAGGGGAAAGATAACCAAAAAGTCCCCCCGACGGGGAAAGGCACAATGTAGATGCAATCTGTTGTTGTCATCTTGAGACGGACCTTGAACAAGGTGAAGGGGGGGGCGAGTCAGAGGGGCTCAGGCAGTGGCGGAGGTAATTGGGGGTGGTGGGGTGGGGGGTTGGGGAGATGGACTGCCCCCTGGTGGCCTTTTGATGTATGTCCGGTGCCTCTCATCTCTCTCTGTACTGCCTCTTTCCATACTCCCTCAAACATACGCCTCTCATACGTTTGACATACCGTCACTCTCTGCACTGCCTCTCACGAAGTTGTACGAGGCAGTGTGGGGAGTACCCGTAAAAGAGATGGAGTGGGAAGTATGAAGCAGCACATAGAGTGACAGGAAGAGAGCCTGAGCAGGAGATATGAGACAGCGTGGAGAGTAATGGGAAGTTGGTGCCACTTATGACCCCATCCCCTGCCCCCCACCCTGTTGCAAAACCTGTCTCCACCACTCCAGAGATGGAGTTTCACAGAATGGGGGCAGGAAGGCTGAAGTCCTTTGATTAGTTTATTTACTGTAACCACAGTGCTGAATGTTTCCCCAAAACCCTTCACGGATGTTTGTGTACACTTGAACTGTCCTCAATGAAATGTTAGGAGTAAGACTTCTGATCCAAAGGAATGAGCTAGAAGCTGATTTAGTTCGAGATAAATCATAACAAATGTAACCAACTCAAGGTCCCTATAATTGCACGCCCAACTGATATTAACCAGACAGATTTTTTAAAAAAAAGAGTGGGTCATATGAGTCATTTTTTTAAAAAAGTATCGAAATGAAACAATCTCACTGTAACAACCCCTAGTGACAAATATCCTCTTTCCGTCAAAACACATTTTATATTAAAAAAACGTACATTTTATATTTGTAACACTATTATGCAAAAAAATGGATTGGAAGAGATATCAAATAAAAGGATTATTATGTTACATTTGCTGCAAACTTTCCTATTAAACAATATAATAGCAGTTTCTTCGTGCCGGACAGTTTGGCTGTTGAAATCCTCAGCCGGGAGACAATGGCCATTTGAATGTTTTGTTTCTTGTACATTAGAGCATTGTGTAAGAATTACCCCCCCCTCCCCGTGAGGAATAATTAGAAAAAGGATCACCCTGAATTTTTCTTTTATCCCCTATGTACCGACACTGGGTTTTATACCATTGTTTGCACAGGCCTGACAACAAGTCACACATTTTTATTGGCAAGAGGCATTTATGTGAGTCTTTAAGAAGTCACATCATTAAAAACAAATCTTTAGAATAAGTGCCATTTTAATTGCTGTTCACAGTGAGTTACCCCCCCCCCCTTAATGTTAATCTTTAAAACACACTATTGAATTGTAGAGCAGCAGCGTTGAATGTAAAATAACAGAATAGTTTCCAATAAAAACATAGTAATATCAAAATTGAAATAGTTGTTTAGTTACAGAATATAGGTGGCAATCCCAGTGCATAAAATGGAATGGGATTTTATGAGCAGTGTACAAATAATGACAGAAATAAAATTAAACGTCTGTGTCATCTCGGATGACCTTTGGGAATGCATTCCAACTTATTACGCCTAATGCTATCTTCAAAGCTACAAAGGGAGCATGAAAGGTTATGCTACAATTATACTACTAGATGTGAATCTAATTTGCTCCAGGTAATAAAGCAATCTGCAACAGGAAGCAGGTTTATATTGTCTGCTTCACAGGCTGAAAATTACTTGATTTTGCCTTTCTTTTCGTGCACACCTGGTGCATATGCAGTACACCCAAAATCGTATTTTAAGACATTATTCCAAAAAAGCTGGTTCCCTGGATGTTGTGACGGTTTTAAAAGGAGAATTGGAGCAAGCAAAGTGAAATTTACACCTATTGCACTTATACTGCTCAGGTACGAATTATACAGCTCTTGAAACCATTTCTTCCAGGTGGTATCAGAAGCATGATTTACACATGAGCCTGTTTATTCTGCATGCTTGGCAAAAATGAATTCCTACCAAAAATGCTATAATTTACTACCTAACATGCACGATTACACAAGGTGATGTCTATACTCAGTAAAAAGACATCACCTCACTCACCTTACTATTGATTATTTTCCTAGTTTACTATGAGCAAAGAACAGACGGTCTTTAATGACACAATGCTTCCCAACAGAAAGCATGACAGTGGTAACAGCTGCAAACAACCAAAAGCTAGCATAAAATCAGAGATTGTGATGTATGAATTGGTCCCATGAAATCTTTCCAGTGATTATATTTTTATAAATTGTAATTTTCACTTGAAATCAAGTTTGACCCGAGTCTACAGTATTTGACAATGGTTGATACTTCAGTGCCTTACTGGGGCATTAGTGCATTGTTGGAAGTGCTATATGATTGAAGTTCAGTTAAGGAGCTGCCTGCCTTTGGAAACGGACTTTGAAGATCTCATCTACTACTTGAAAAGAGAAGGGAGTTTCCTGGCATCTTGGCCAAAATTCCTTCAGTTAAATTTATATTTTGATATGTGACACTTGCGGCTTGAAAATTGATTACTAGGGTTGCCTATAAATACACAGTTCCCGTGAAGTGCTTTGAGATATTTTGACGTCATTAAGTTTATCATAGACAAGTATTATTATTATTCGATTTATTTCCCTATCATACATTATGTGCTAAGAGTACTATTCTACTTGCTTTGGTGAATAGCTTTATTTACCGGTAAGGATCAAACTAAATTGCAATTGTTATTTGCTGTGTGGTAATAAGGCTAACATAGGGTGACAATTTCATAGAGTACTACCCTAATTGTTCATGGTAATATGCACTTCAGACTAAGGATTTCAAAGACATCCTCCCAGAACTTGGCTATGAATGGGTAGCCCTGGCCACATGCATGTGATTTCCTCCACCCTGGGCACAGTATTAGCAAGTGTCAGACGATAAGTACCTCACCTTAGAAGCCGTGCAGGGATCACATATGCTCAGTGTTACACCTTGAATGGGATTGATCTCAACCGCACATTAGTGCTGGTTTTGCAAACATTAATCCACGCTGTCCATCATGTGTCTCATCTATTTGTGCATTCTGGTCCTTTGGCGCACTTGTCTTAAATAGTCAAATTGAGATCGTTAATATCACAACCTAATCCAGCATAAATCCTGAAGGCATTTGCAGTCACGTGAATCAATTCATGCCATTTTTGAGGGAAGGAGTATTCAGGAATATTTGTGAGGCATTGATCATCTTTTAGGGCTGACCAGCACTGAAGATATTGAAATATTTCAGAATCACCAAGTCAGTAGAAAAGAGAGGGCACCAATTCAGGTGGTGAAGGACAGAAACTAAGAAGTATTTCTTTACACAAATGTTAATTAACAATTGGATTAGGGTGGCAGGAAAGGTAATTGATGCCAGGATGATAATAATCCTTCGTTTTGATATAGGGCCTTGTCATGTCTTTGAGACATCACAAAGTGCTTCACAGAATATACTGTAAAGTGAATTGACTGTATATTTTGTGGGCGATGATGGATTCATTTAAGAAACTACTTGATGCTGTAATGGAAGAATGGTAGGATAGGTATTCTGGAAGAAAAAGAACAAATGGGCCAAAGGCCTTTCTTCGTCTGAGCTCCTCTTGCCCTCTTGTAATCTGTTTACTGTGCAGCTAAATATGGGCGGAAGGGGAAAGAGGGAAGATAAATTATTTTCCTACTATTTGTAAATCTTTAGAACCCCCAACCCAGACTCTGACTTTGGCGCAATGGTTAACCCGATTATTTCAGCACTCCATTTGTTGTTTCTGATCACAGAATGGCATTTCATCAGAGCTAAAAATATTACACTGGCTACAGTATTCTGAGAAGAACCAAAACATGTCTTCAATTATCAGCAATGCACAATCACAGGTTACAATTTTATCCTCACCTGTTACCTCTTCAACGACAACAAGATTGCATTTGTATAGCACCTTTCATGTCGGGAGGATGTCCCAAGGCGTTGGACAGTGTACAGCATTTCAGACCCGAGCTGGGGTCAGGGGGGGAGAAGGGGTAGCCGATGGCATGGTCGAAGAGGAGAGTTTTGAGGTGGGACTTGAAGGAGGCTAAGGAGGGGGGCGAGGCAGAGTGATTGGGGAAATGGAATTCCAGAGGTTGGGGGCAGAGTGGCTGAAGGCTCTCCCGCTAATGGTGGGGAGGGTGGGTCGGGGGACCTGGAGCAGGGCAGAGCCGGCTGAGCGGAGGGAGCGGGTGGGTTGGTAGGGGGCTAGGAGGTCACAGAGGTAGGGTGGGGCGAGATTATGGAGGGCTTTGTAGGTGAGGACCAGGATCTTGAACTTGAAAGATAGGGAATCAATGGAATCGGGCAAGAATGTGGGAGATGGGGTCACAGAGTTTGGTGCGGGAAAGGACACGGGCTGCAGAGTTCTGGATTATCTGCAGCCTGCGGAGGAAGGAGTTGGGAAAGCCGACAAGCAGGGCGTTTGCATAGTCGAGGCTGGAGGTGATGAAGGCATGAACAAGTGTTTCAGTGTCCTGAGGCAGTGGCAGAGTCGGGCGATGCTATGGAGGGAATTCAAAGAATGCCAATACACTTCTCAGGTATGATTTTCCTTTATTCTTATAATTCTGCATTTTATTAGGTGCTTCATTATTCCCTCATTCAATGCACCATCCCATGTTTTTTTTTACAATATCTCAGACTGCAAGCCCTGTAATTCCCCCAATTATCATTTTATTCTATTTATTATCACAATAATGCTTGGTGTTCAATTTAAACTGATTCATCTGAACAATAGTCTGTTTGGTCTTTATTCTTCATTATATTTAGAATGAAAACTCAGCACAAAAAGCTTTAACCTGGCTAGACATGATAAATGTGCAAGCACTGGTTAAATCTGATAGAGAACAATGTCACCAGGAAGACTGTGTTGGAACACTGTACAATAATTAGGTTACTCTATTACAAAAGCTGTTAGAACATGTAAAAGATTTGCAGCTACAACTTCATGACCTGCTAACATTGGCATACTTTGATAGTACTACAAATCATGTGTTTTTATGCTGGTCCATGTTACATTCAGTTTGCTATGTGAAATACTGTGTTGTTCTTGTTACATATTTCTATGTATGTATTGATCTATTATGGCAAATGTTATAATTACAACTCAACTCTTTTTCATCATCTGATATTTATAGTCTAACATCACTTGTATCAGATTTGAAAGAAATAACTGGCAAAGATTCCAAGGCCTACTTCTAAGGGATTATTCTGCTTTGTGCACACTATGTAATGCATTTGTTGATATTGGCTAAATGCTATTGTACATTTCATGACTTTGTTCCATGTATTTAAATACTTCCAATGTTTCATTCTGATAGTTGATTAAATTGGTAGATTTTGATATGATGAGAAAACATTTCTGCTTAAAGATGAAATGGAAGATTCATACTTCATCCAGAATCCTTCTCCTAGTCAATATTTTTACCAGCATTTAAAAAATAACTATTTTTGGATAAATTAGTTTATCACCTCACTTGGATCAAACCACCGACTTGGAGAAGGGTGACATTCTGTAAATTAAGGAACACCACAAATTGTACCGTATGTAAAATATATATTTAATGTGTTTTTATTATTCACAAGCAATAACATGTTTTGAAATTACAGTTCCAAGGACCTCTAACAACTAATTTTACTAATTTTCTGCACTTAACATGAACATTTCAAATGCAACTCAAAAGTTAAATCCTCATTTTTAAATGGGATTGAGCCAAATACCAGATTCAACCTCATATTGCTTTCTGGAGCCAGTTGGTGTATGAATTTCATTTAAAAGCCTTTTGAAGAGTGAAAAATAGAACACCCATTTTAAAGGTTAAAAAAAAAGTAATTTGGCCACTCAATCCATGACACTGTTGATATGTGGGACACTGCTGTGCACAATTAGCTGCCGTGTTTTGCCCACAAATACACAGTCAATTCTCTTTACAGTATATTCTGTGAAGCAATGATGCATATAGAACTCTGTAATACTGTAATACAATCCAACAAACAGCACAGCAATTGGAAATAAAATTAGATGTGCAGGGAAAGCACTCCCAATGCCAACTGAATCTTAAATATTGTTCTGGGTTTACTTTCTCTATCCCATTTAGCAACTTACCTCTGCTGATACTTCACCAGGACTGTCACGTTGCAGGTGGTAAACTGAGCAGACAGCAACTGTGCTTTCCTAGTCATCTACAGTCTGACCCTGATTCGCAGACAGCACATTGTACAGTGACAGATGAGATGCAATAGTTGTGATATGTGGTGAGTCTATTCATTTGTCCATAATAATTCGGGTCATGGAGTGTTTCTATCTCCTTATAGCTACCACTGCATACCTCATTACACTCCATCTGACAGGGAAATCATTTTAAAATCAAATGTAGCAAATAGTTAATAAAATGTTTTAAAAATGAGTTGCCTTTAGTTTACATTGAGAAATATGAAACATAAAATATGAAGCTCCTTTAAAGCTAGAGGCATTATTTTTTATCAATTCCAACAATACTCTATTTATGCTGGTCTCTGGGACCTTGTTTTGGGACCGGTATTCAAATGCATGTTTGAGTAAGAGGAATGTGCTTTGTAAGTATGAGCGCCTTAGGTTAAGCCTGCACCTTTTCTAAATGTGACAGTCATGGTTGTGAAGAGGGAGTACTGGGAAGAAACAAGTCCAAAACAGACAGGCGCTGAATGTAATTAGTGTTCACAGTCAGAGGACATGTGTCTGAGTGATAAAGAATTCTTGCTACGAGACAGAGCAGGAACGAGTGAGAAATGATGACATTTTCAGTTAGGTTTTCACCTTTATTTGTACTAATTTTGTTGGCTTTGTGAAATTCTGGAGTAGGGTTGCTATATCACAGATGGGCACCAATCAGATGTGTGATAATTTAATATATTGCAATCAAATAGCATTACCACATTTACTGAGAACAGAATAATTAAAAAAACATTTATTTTTTGTCTGGCCTGCATGGAAACCCATTACCACGCTTAAGGGTTTCCAAAGCAAACTACTAGAATTTCTATATCTGTATGGAAATTTCCATTCCAAAAATTGACAGTAGACAGGAGGGTTAAATGTTACAGCACTTCATCACTCATTGCAGCCCACATCCTCTCAGTGTGAAGTGGGTCTCGTGGGAGAATTGCAGTTCCATAATAGGAGAAATGCCACAGTTCTGATGTCACCAAATCACTTCTTGGCTTTGTTAAGGAATTCCAGGGATTCTGGGAAAGTAAGTCCAGAGTCATTTTATGTTTATATATATTACAAACATCAATAGCTGTGGAGATGGGCCTCCCCAATGATTCCAATAACAAGAATGGCACGTAGTTAAAGGAAAAATGATGACTGATTTATTATGCCACAGTCCAAAGGGAGGGCCTACAATTCCTTTCAAATAGAACATTTCTAATCCAGGGATTAAAGCCTTGTGTGAGAATACATAATTTCTGGGTGGGGGGGGGGGGGGGGGGGGGAGGTGGGTGGAGTGGGGGCAGCCAGGTGTCTGACACTTGCGGGAACCCATCACCATGCTTAAGAGTATCCAAACAAAGCTGAGATTTCCATACAACTACCTTCACTTGGAAATCCCAGAGAGATTGTTGCCATGGAATGCGCATGGAGATATACGAATGTAGCAAACATTGTAAAACGTTTGGTATGGGGTAGAAATCTTGACAATCCCATAATATTCAACTAATTCAGAACTCAGCCGCTCATATTCTCACCCGCTCTAAACTCCGTACTTTCATCACACCAGTCTTTGTCATGTTCTACTAGCTCTCAATCGCATAACAGATCAACTTCAAGATCTTCATACTCGTCTACAAATCTCTTCATGCCATGGCACTTCCCTTCCTCTTCCACCTGTTTATTCCCCACTCCACTCCCTCTGCCTCCACTCAGCTGGCTCTGGCCTCCTGCTTGTCCCTCGTCCCTTCCACTCCACCATCAGCAGTTGTGCTTTCAGGCACTATACCCAAAACTTTGGAACTCTCTCCCTCAATCCCTCTGCATTGTTCCCTCTTTTCCCATTTTCAGATTACACCTAAATACCTTCCTCTTCAACCGTATTTCTGGTCACCTCCCTCCTTCCCCTGGCTTGGCATCAGGCTCTGCTACTGTTAAGCACTCTGTTTATATATTTTTTTGCGTGAAGTGCACTGAATAGTTGTTGTAATTAAGGATTACAGTTAGCAATTGGCCTCCATATATTTCATTTTAATAAACTCTCCATGGACATGTTTAAGGAGGCACTGTCTTTATTAAAAGTGTCTGGTAAACATGGGAGAAAAAGGTTGCCATTTGATTTGCAAATGGTATCAAAATATATCATTGCGTCGTGAAATGATCATCATATTCACTGGCAGGTCAGATCTTTATAGTTATCATTATGGTTAAACTTGGCCTCAGATGCCTTTCAGAAACCAGAACAGTGTCTTTTTAAAACTTTTGGGTTCGGGCACTGACTTGGAGCTTAACAATTGAATATGAATCAATACTAACATCACAGTATTAAACACTAGCACAGAATGGAATAAAGTATATTTTATCAGCAGTGGGGTTGTGGTGTTAATTGTTTTTAAGAATTTTGAAATGTTACTACGTAAGTCATAAGATAAAAAGTTAAATTAGCAATGTGCTTATTACAATACAGTCTGAGATTTACTGTGCAGAGGGTTGATGCAGACAGCACAACTCCTACATGTATGGTTGCTCCAGGCAATGCCCTGCAATGTTACATAAAGGCGTTACAAGTTGGAGTTTTCATTCAAATCTGCTAACATGTGCTTTGTTCATATTATTACAATTTGGATCAGGATTATTAGAATTGTTTTTGGTGGGGTTTGCCAGTATTCTCCCCTGACCTCCCACACCCCCTTCTCTCTTCCTCATCTCTTAGAGGCACTGATTCTTTTTGATATGCAACTGCTTTGTGTGCGAGTGAGTTTCTTCGGGTTATTCAATCTCGGACATCCTAACGGTAGAGGGACAATAATTTGGAGCAGGAACCCTGGAAGATTCTTTCTCTCCTGGGTGCTTTGAGAGGAATAATACCCCCATCCCCACCTCATTGCTACTAGGGTTGAGATCAACCAACAGCATACACAGGATCCTTATCTGTTTACTATGTAGCCCACACTCAATCGGAGACTGTATGAATATTTTTGTGAACTCCAGGGACTGACTAGAGGATTAAGTTATTTAATTGCAAACAATTCTAATACCTTGTTGTAAAACTTGAATATTTGAGAGAGAAATGTGTGTGAGGTGATAGAGCTGTGTGCTGTATTTGCCCCGCTTCTGGTCTCTGATCTCAGGTTTCATGCAGAGAGAAAGTTCTTGATTAATGTGAACCTGATGGATCAAAGTGTTGTGTGATGTGCCTGAGTACACATTACTCATCCTTATTAATTGAATTCCCAGACTATTTTGCGGCCACGTACACAATACTTAAATCTATTGGAAAGTATCAAGGGACTATCTTGGCTTATTATGATGGCATGATAATGTTGTTTGGTTGTTTTAATTAACACAATTTAATGAGAATAAGGTTGCTGCCTTTGCTACTTGGGCTGCCTACACTAATGGAGGAAAAATCTACAATGGCAAACTAGAATAAACACATACAACAAAGATGAATATGTAAGATTAACTGTATTGTAACAACGCTGATGGAAAGGTCATTCAGAATGTTATACAAATATTGTTTAACTGTACAACTGTTAATAGTGTTGACAATGGAAGTTAAAGTCACATTTACATTCAGCACAGTAGGACATTCTTTTGCGAATTAACTTCGACTTGCTGGGAAATGATAATGTACAAATAGGAATATTTTCTGTCTTCATTCATAATAGCCAGAGTGAAGATTGACAATTGAATTAGAAGTTTGGTTTAACAAAGGGTTTATTGCTAAAGATATTTCTGGAATGCTTATTCCTAGCAGCAAAATTGTTTTTGGAGTTACTTTCTAAATCATACTTTTTACAGTAAAATATATATAGGTCAATGTGGCAATCCTCAGATAGTCAGTAGTAAGAGTTAATATAACTTTAAGAAAACACAGAATATTCAAGGGTGTTAAATATCAAAACTCTCAGTAATTCCAAATACAGCACATTGGTCATGTTTTAAAATCTGAAGTCAAAGGAACATAACTCAAATTGTAATATTTACCAAGAAAAGTCAAAATACAGATAAAGAGCAGTCATTTCCTGTAATTTTTTTGAACTGTCATCTTGGAACATTCTGTACATGTAGAAAAATCAATTAAATAACTTCAGTCTCATTACAAACCTGATGGAATGGTTGATAGTGGGAATGGAAACTTACAAGCAATCATGTCTGTGGGAAACACAACTGAAATTTCTATGGATAAGTGCACCTCTATGATACTGGGAAAAAGACCTTGAAAGTATAGCAATCTGTAGATTCTTACTACCTTTTCCATGATGGTTGCATTCATATCACATCCATATACAGGATTTGAAGAGAGGCAATGCCAACCTCACTGGAAGCTTGTTTAGTCGAATTGAAACAGTCAGGTTAAAGTTCATCAACTCCCAATATTTTTTGTAGTGACTGACTATTTGGAGGCAAATGCAGCGGCCAATTTCCACACAGCAATGTTCCGCAAACAACCATGAAGGGAATGACCAATTTTATCTGGGCGATCGTTAGCCAGAACATGGGAATAAACTTCCTTCTCTTTTCAAAAAGTGCCATGACTTTAAAGTCCATCTAAACAGGTAGATGAGACCTCGGTTAAACGTCTCCTCCGAAAGATGGTAACTCTCTGCCAATGGAGCGTCGGCCTAGACTGTGAGCTCAAAATTCCAAAGTAGAGCTTGAGCTCACAACTTTTCAACTCAGAGATGAGCGTTCTACCAACCGAGCCAGACTCACACTTTGTAGTTTTGTTTAATAGGAGAGGAGAGCGGTATCAGGTTAATTTAATAGTTAAACAACATATTTAAATGAGAGATGTATTTCCAGAACAATAATAATTTGATCAGTCATTAGAACAAAATTACACCTAGTAGTTGTACAATACAAATTTACATTCATACAATGCCTTTGATGTCAGGAGGATGTTCCCAAAGCACCTAACAATCCTGCCTTGGCATTGCTGAGTTTACGGATCAGATCTTTTTTATGCAAAATAATTCTTTAAATATTAAACTCCTAGCTTCATTTTAGTTATGGGTAAGTTGCTTTATTAAGAAATGTGAGATAGATTTTCCACATGAATTGCTATATTGTTTTAATCTTCCACAATGCAGATCTACTAGACCATAATTCAATATGAAGAATTACATAGTAATCCTCTTACTGGTGGGAAAGTGATTTTAGTAGACGTCTCTGAACAAAAAGAACATAAATATAAGTGTGATCATACAAGTGGAATAAAATTACACTGACTAGATCTCAGAAGTTTTGAAGTGAAATAGTATATATTGCCAATTATTCATAAGTGATAAATTGTAATGATTTGTAAGAATGTTTCCAGTTCATTCATCCAGACCCAAGCCTATAACATCTCAAATATTCTCAGTGTTGTACAACTACATGCCATCTCATTAACACAAAGTCTACTTAAGATAAGTTTAATTGATTTGTGAATTTACCCCCATGTAGTGTAGACCACCAAATTCCCGCGAGGAGGAAGTTGTTTGCTAAGCTGCAGCGCATGTAAGATAATCTTTTTGTACATTTGACCTAAGTCTGTCATATGAGCTATAGAGTATTTACTGTAAAAAAAGGATCTCAATTTGCTCTTAGTTCTGACCACACACACATTATACCTACCAACCAGTGTAATGTCTACCCACTTCACAGTTGGACTCACATTGTTAGGTAGGTATAAACAACAGTTCAGAAGTGTCTTGCCATAATGAGATGTTTATTGACTTCTGCATATACATGTCAATCCCTGGTCTTTGTTTATAGTTGATACAACTAAACCTCATCGACAGACCTCCACCTTTGGATGGTCTTGCAGAACTGTTACAGTTGGATCCAATTTGAATTGAGCTGTTTTATATTGGGATTTCATAAAGCATTTATGTCACAGCAAATGTACCTTAAAGAGGCACCTTGGCCTAAGAATGCACCTTGCAAAAGGCTTTATCAGAACTCCAGTGAAAACACAAAGCCAGGTGCAGTTTTTGCAAACGGAGGGGGAGATGGGCCATTAGTGGCAACACATTCCTGTTGCTGTCTGCCCTGCCTCAGACCTGCCGCTCAGCCTCCCACCCTCTCCAAGCTGCCTCTTGCCTCGTCAGAGAGCGATGGGAATAGAGGTGGAGAGGGAGGTATGAGTCAGTCGGAGAGAGCGATGAGAGGAGAGGCTAAGTGAGAGGTGAAGGCACCATACATACTCTGGGGGTGGGGGTGGGGAGGTGGGGCAGATATCTTGGTTGCCACATTCGCCCACAAAATACAGTTACTCCACTTCACAATAAATCCTGTGAAGTCCTTTGGGACATTCTCCTGACATGAAAAGTGCTATACCAAATGCAAGGATTATTATCATGGCTTGACTAGCTGGCAGTAGTGGAATCCATTCATACAATGTCATATGACATTGCAGTCAAAACACTGTAAAAAAAACAACAATTGGACAGCTAATACCACTGGCGCCAAATGCAGGCCTGTGAGTAAAATACATTGCAATGATGTTGTACTGTTGCTGACATTTTATGTGATAATAAATAGTCTGTTTAAATTTGTCATGGTTGTGTGGATCCTTCAAAAGGCATTCCAGGCATCATTCATTTTGGGAAAAACACTTATGTTTACAATTTATCAGATGTTCCAACTACTTTGTGCCTCACTGACTGATGGTTACCATCAATGCATATCACATTAACTTTTATTAATGCCATAATAAAGGTAATATTATGAAACAAATGTCTGGATTCTATTTTATGTCTAAGCATTTTTATCTCCTTTCATACCTTGAGACAATGGATTAACTAATGTTGTAGCACTAGTGAATTGTATAATATTTACTTCAATGTGTGGCAACTATGAACATCTCTACACATTCTGTCACTGGCCATTCTATGACTAGCCGGTCAAGTGTATCACAAGATGCAACATTAAGTGGTTTGTCAGTCCTTCAGTTGTCTGGGGATCAGAGGCTTCAAAATACCAAATGTTCCATTTATCGCCACGAACAGACAAAATTTAATTAATTTAGAAAAAATATTGGGTTTTATTTTAATATTTTTTATAATTTAAGAAAGAATATTATGTAGGAAATTCAAATGGGAAAGTATGTAAACGATATGTTTACAATTCTTATTGTAATTGTAATGTTACAATTCTATGGTCTCCGAGATGGGGGGCAAGACTGGGGGGACGGGAATTCCACCTGGGTTTAGATTTACCTTTTTTCCTCAGCATTTCAGAACTCACAGAATTTGGCAAATTGTTGAATTCAGTTTCAAGTTTGAAGCTGGATTTCTGTAGTTCTTCAAAATAAAATGCGCATTTACAAATTTGCAAATTCAATTAACTCTGAGATGCTGAAAAAATAATAAATAAGTAGGAGGTAGAATTGTTTGAGAATTAGGCTGATGAGTTTACATTTCCAAAGTTTGTGTGCTTTAACTGCTGATTTGATGACACCCAATTTGCTGATACCCATTACTTAGCTATATACCATCAAATAAATGTATGAACAACAACACGAATAATGTTTCCATGTGAATTAGCTGGTTAATTTAAACATTTGCCTTTAACATTCTTAAACCAGAGAGAGTAAACAATGTAATATACGAACATATTCTGCAGACAAGCACAACAATAAATTGATTTTTGCTGCACAATATATAAGTAGAAATTTGCATGTTAAACAAAGACATTTGCAGAAATACATACAAATCATTTGACGATATTGCAAACTTATTTTTCCTTTTCTGCAGTTTTCAAAGATTTTCTCCATAAATACACTTGTTTCTTTACCTAGCTTACTCAATTAAAACCAAATGCACCACATCATGAATTTTCAAAGCATAAGGAGTCCTGTAGCTCAGTGGTTAGAGCACTCGTTTTGCACGTGAGAGACCGGAGTTCAATTCCTGGCAGGGCGAAACCTCGGGCAAGTTTCCTTACTCCACACGCCTAATAATAATCCCTCCAAAAAACAAAACAATAATAAATTGGTCATTTTCAATCCATGACTGTTTGTGGGACACTGCTGGGCGCAATTGGCTGCCGTGTTTCGTCCACAAATATACCGTCAATTCACTTCACAGTATATTCTGTGAAGCACTTTGGGACGTCTAGAAGACGTGAAAAGCGCTATATCAAATGCAAGGATTATTATTATTATTATTATTATAGTTACAGCCTAAAAGTGTGTTTATGCTACATTGGAGCCAAGGAAAAGCCTTTGTGACTTTTTTCTAAGAAATCAAGCAAGAAAGTTACTTATAAATATTGACAAGCCAGGACATTTTTCTGGTACCAGATTAAGACACAAAAGATTTTACCTTTCACCCTGAAGTGCAATATTTCTGAGTTTGATGATGATTAAGTTTGCTTTTAACCTTCTTTAACCAGATAGCTTAAGAATGCATGTACAAATATATTAACTTAATTCTCCATCGTTGACTTTTTTTGGCAATTTTCCCTTGTGGCAGAATGCTTCAGTTCATTTGTGCCAAATGGAACTTTGGAGCACACATCTTGTGGTACACACGTCTTAAACAAAAGCAATATCTTGGAGAGAACCTTACAAATGTATACATGATGCTAAATGAGAAGAGAAATTAAATCTAGTACAATTCTTACATTTAATATTGATACAATACCTTCTTGTTGTTATCACTTCAAAATACCTGAAAGTGCATCACAAATAAAGTGTGGTGACTGTACATTTGTTGATGAACACAGGTAGTCAATATCACACAGCAGGCTTGAAGTGAATGATCATTTTTTAAAAAATATGCAGGAATGTTGATCAGTTTAACTCTGAAATGCAGTGCTTCCCCATTACTGAAGTAGTCTAGAGTCTAGACTATGAACTCAAAATCCAGATGTGGGATTTGAACTCACAGCCTCCTGGCTCAGGGGCCAGAGTGAGTCAGAGTGAGAGTAATTGCTATATGAAATGCAAGGATTATTATAGTTTGAAAGGATTACAATGAAGGTTGATAGAGACCAGGAAAGTGAATTAATTTAAGACATGGCTCGTTGCTGTCATGGAAAGACAGCAGGGTTGGTATTCAGGAAAGATATGATCAAATAAGTCAGAGCAATTCACCACCCAAATCTTTCACCAGATCAATACATATCAATATTAGGAAGCCTAATCCTGATGAGGATGAACTATGTGTAGGCAAAGAAACTGTTCAAAACCCAAATAAAACTCATTCAGAATGTGGGAAAGGGCATCTGCATTGGCCGTCCATCGGCAACTTCCATCCAAACAGCAGAATTTTTGAGAACATTAATAATCTTAGTATTAAAATATGATTCAGTTAAGTGCTTGCATCTGTTTATTGTTTAGATTGAATTGATGAATTCAATGAAAAATGCATCATGTAATCTGATAATTAACACATACAGTTTTCACTACCATGTTTCAGTTAGATGTTGCAAAGAGATTTGCAAATCAGTGATTTTTATCTGGACTTATGGAAATCTTGGTTGAAGTGCAACATTTATTAACAAACTAGTTGGGTGTTTTGAGATTCCAGTTGTTTACGATAAAAGAGAGAACAATCGATCACAGCTGGTCTGCCTTTCTATATATTATTTTTTTGGTGAGGAGGAGAAGAAACAGTTGCTTATGACATTGTAATACAATTTACATTTATATGCTGCCTTTCACATTGGGAAGACGTCTCTAAGCAATAACATTGCTGGCTGAGCACCTGAGGTGGGGGTGGGGGGGACTTGATATTCTGTGGTTAGTTCACAATTACTTAGTTTAAATTCAACCAAAGATGAGCTAAGTTAAACTAAGGTGATCTCTTAACTTTCTAAGTAGTCAATAGTTAGCACAATATTGATGTTGAGTACAGTTTCAAAGAATCTTGTTTACTAGGCTTTATCTTCCAATAGCTGTATACAGCAGTAAGCAAACAAAATAGTACTAGGTTTCAAATACATTGGCTCTTGTATATAGTAACAGTTTCTGTATTTATTTATGTATTTATTTATTGTAGAAATCCTGCTCTGAACTATTTGATGTTAAAGAGCTTATTCACAAGAATTGTTTTACTGTCTTTCATGTTTCTTCAAATTCTCTCACTCAAATATGGGTTCCTCTGCCTCTGATGTTGTCCAATACATATGCTAAAACATTTGCTTTATACCAGTAAAAATGAAATAATCTTGCACGTGATATAGTGTCTTTCAGGAGGATGTTTCAAAGCACTTCACAGGATTTATGTAAAGTGTAATGACAGCATATTTTGTAGGCTAACATGGCAGCCAATTTGAGTAAAACAAGGTCTCATAAAATAGTCATGAAAAGACAAAGTCCTTTCTTTTTTTGAATAGTGACAAGGAATCTTTAACATAACATATAGGAGCAGGAGTAGGCCATTTGGCCCTTCGAGCCTGCCCCGCCATTCAATCATGGCTGATCTTCTAATCTAACTCCAGCTAATAACCTGACCCTTCCTTATCCCTATATCCCTTAATCCCTTTTGCAATAAGAAATCTATCTATTCTCAGTTTTGAATATGTTCGAGGACTGAGCGTCAACAGCCCTTTGGGGTAGTGAGTTCCATACATTCACCACCCTTAATGCCTATTGAACAGCACAAAAACGTCTTTTTAATGCGTCATGTGAAGTATTTCATGTGCAACATTGGAGCACTCCCACAGATTTGGAGTGCCAGCCTACAAATATGAGTTCAAAGTCCCAATGTAGGGCTTCAACTGAGAAGCAAGAATGCTAACAACTGAACCAGGCTGACACCCAGTACAACAATGAATAATATTTTCATATCGTATTACATGTAAATATCACTTCCTCCCTTGTCTAAATAGCATCACTAAGAACGTCTCTAAGAAAAGCTTTGGCAAAAGATAATTTCCCACCTTTGTTTACCATTCTATTGGAGAATATCACCTTCAGTCTGCTTATTGTACAGAAATTTTAATAACTAAGGCGTTTTCTGTTACTCAAGGCGTAGTAACTTAAATGCTATGAGAATTTTAAATATTAGCTCTGTATCACGTTACAGATTAAACAGACTACCTATAGTCATCATTCTTATCAGCTTATCTCAGTACACGCTTCCTTTTAAATATGCTGATAGCGGTCATTTCCTGTTGAGTTGTAAGCAAATGATATTATTGGCCTCATGTTTGTAGATCAATAAAGATTTATAATTTGTAGTAGAGTAATAAACACTACAGGCAAGTGCCATGATAGGAAATTAAAATAAGGCAATTCTTCAAACGTACCGAACTAGCCCCTCCCCCATTCTCAAAGAACTACAACAATGCTTATTTATGCAATTGCTTCACAAAACTCAAAATGGTAATCTGTCAGAAATGTGGAAGCTTTGTGAATGGCTAGTGCACACATAATGTACGACAAACACTGGCACACATCATCATCATCATAATATTATTACAGAAAGAAAATGGTTGGTTTGAATGTGTCTATTTACATTCTCTTCTTCCTTTCCCACACCAGGTTCTGCGACCCCCATCACCCCCATCCTCATCCAACTCCACTGGCTTCCCATCACACAGAGGATACAGTTCAAGATCCTGTCCTCACCTTCAAAGCCCTCCATGACCTTGCTCCCCCTTACCTCTAGGAACTCCTAAACTCCTACCAACCTTTGTTTTGGTCAGTTGGGTGTCTGACATATGCACAATCCTATCACCATGCTTAAGAATATCCAAACTGAGAATCCCATGCATCCCACTTACACATGGAATTTCCCAATTTTATTTATTTTAATAGAATGGAATGTCTGAGCACTTTTTCAGTCCCTGTGTCTTTGTGAGAATTTTCCCATCAACATCTAAAATGTTTCTGTGGTTTTCCTGGAGACTTCTGCTATTTTCTTACATTGAAGCAGATACATAATTTTAGGCATACACAATCACTGCTGTGTAGGCCATTGAACAATAACTGTTTCATCAAATGTAATGTTATGAAAAGGTGCTGACATTCATTTATATCCATCACTTACAACAACTTGATTTATATCGCGCCTTTTACATAGGAAAGTGTCTTGGAGCGCTGTAGGGTTGACGGTGAGCAAGGGAAAAGTAAAGGGTCGAGGTAGATCTTCAGGTGGAATTTAAAGAGGGGTGAACCAGGGGAATTGAGACAGGGAGTTCCAGAGATTAGGGGCATAGCAGCTGAAGGCGCAGCCACCAATGGTAACGTGGAACTCGCACAAAGTTGCATGGTAATGTTCAACTGTATACAGCAGGCAGAGAAATGCACACAAAGAAAGATTTGGCCCAATCAGGCTATACAGGTGCAAACTCTTGTAGAGGAGGATCATGAATGAATCCTGATTCTACGCTTTCTCCTTTTCTTTTTACACGATTTTGCCTCATACACTTCATGTAGAAAGTATAAATTATGTTAAGGTCAGCCTTTGAAGGAGGGCTACTGCTTTCATCACTCTTCTCCACATCACTGATAAAAATCGAGCCACTTTGCCTGAAAGGCTTCAGGAGCTTGTACAACTTTCTGCCAGTCAGCTCGTAAAACGGCCCATATTGATTTTGACCTCTTTCCTCTGCATTCAATCAAACCAGAGTGTCCTTCAGTCAGTTCCACAGTCAACATATGTGTGCTTACAGTGCCGAAGGTCAGATTACAAATTAAACAACTGAATTTGATTCATTTACTGAAATGGCGATTCAGTTTAAAAGTAATTGTATTCAGCTGCTGATAAAAGTATAAAAGGATGTTGATAGAAAAAGCGAAAAAAAGTTATATTCTTAGTAAACGTGATCTATTCTTGATGGATATGTGTATGGGAGGGATGAGCAAGCGAGAGAAAAAATAGCCACAACAGCTGCATATAATGTATCCATTTGATATAGTGCCTTATATCAAAATGTCTCAAAGGGCTTCAGAGTAATTGGTGTTAAGTGCAGTATTTGTAGGTACATAATATTACGTACACAGCAGCCTTACAATAATCTTTATGATGCATGACATGTTTCAATGGGAATTGGTTACAATGTTGACTGTTTGGCTAATAAACAAGAAAGGCTGAACAAAAAGGCTATGATTCTTTCTTAAATATGACAATCCCAGTCAAATTGACTTCCTTTGCATCTGCGTTACAGCACGTCACGTCAACCAGGGACAAATTTCCATACAATTTATCACCTGCATTTCAGATTTGAAAAATGACACAAATAAGGTATGTTTCAACAGTGATAAATTATTATGGCTGAATTATATTAATTGGGGCATCCCATTTGGAAGAAAATAGTCTTACTTAATGGAATGTCTTTAAGAATGTGGATTTAAACACCCTGTATTATTTTGAAAAATTGTGTTTGGTGCATAAAAGTCTTCTTTAAGGTAACATTAAAATGTAAAGGTCTGAATGGCTAAGTTTCAGCTCATACTGTGTACCAGTAGTGCTTAACCCCATTACAAATCCAGATAATGGGCACGAATAGGCAAAGTATTCTAACCTTTTGGTCTTTTGATTCCTGTTAACTGTGATGTTGATCCAACACTAGCAGCAACTCATGGCTTAGCATTCTCTTTCCCAAGTATTCCATGTTGGAATTGGGTTTTAAAATCAGTTACTCCCTGCCACTGTCGCTTGTTTTTCTGATACCTGGATCTTCCTTACAAGACATTGTTCAATGTTCATGCTTATTTTGTTTCAGTCAGATCTTTTCCTGAATTGGAGTAATTTTGGAGATTCTTTGCAAAATAATTGGGACATGAGGTGGATTATTTGCTAACACTGACATACTCTGCTCTTCTTTGTACGCTTCACTCCTGCTGGTTTATGCCAAATATTTTTTTTAATAAAACTTAGACTTCTGCGTAAAAATAAGTGAGTTCGTTGACAACTTTGTCAGTCAGCAATAGTATGAGGTTAAGCACTACTGGTACAATGTTTGACAAAGCTGCATTGACGTAGGCTATTTGCGATTATACACACACGCACACCAAACCATCAGAAAAGATATGAAGAAATCAATTATTTGTTTGTGAATTCTGATAAAGGTACATTGGATCAAAATGCTGATTTTTNAAAAAAAGACATTTCCTCAGAGATGCTTGTAAGCAAAAAGACCCAGGTTCAAATCCTGGGCGCAGTGAAACCTTAGGCAAGTTCGCTTACTCTGCTTAACAGTAAGTAGGAACCTGGTTGTTAATCAATTGGCAGCTTTACTGGGATAATAATCCCTCAAAGAAAAATGTGGTCAATCAATCCATGACTGTTTGTGGGACACTGCTGTGCGCAATTGCCTGCCACGTTTTGCACACAAAATACAGTCAATCCACTTTACAATACATTTTGTGAAGTGCTATGAGATGTCTCAGGGATGTGATAAGGCACTATATCAAATGGAAGGATTATTATTATTAAACTGACATGCTATGTAGAACAAAAAAACTGGGTGTAAATAATGCATAGAAAGACTCACTTCCATCTGTGGGTTACTGTGAATAATCTTGTGGGATCAGCAATTAATGTGCAGAAGGCATGACAAGCAGCATGCTGTGGCAGGATTGTAAGGTTTTCCAGGATGTGAAAGTATTGTGATGGCAATGTTCTGTCGGGACAAGTATCTCGAATTATTTTAGTAAGATGTGGGTAATATAGTTGACAAAACATTTGCATTCATATAGACAGGTGAGTATGACTAAACAGAATACAATCATAGTTGAATATGGTTTTCACTCTGAGTAACAGAACATCTTGTCCAATCAAACATTCATTGCTTGGGCTAACCTGATAATAATGACATTAATTTGAAGGAGGAATGGTGGAGAAGTGGCCAGAAGTGGTTTCAATGTTCATATTAATAAATAATAATCCTTGCATTTGATATAGCGCTTTTCACGTCGGGAGGACGTCCCAAAGCGCTTCACAGAACACACTGTAAAGTGAATTGACTGTATATTTGTGGGCGAACGCGGCAGCCAATTGCGCACAGCAATGTCCCACAAACAGTCGTAGATTGAAAATGACCAGTTTTTTATTATTGTTTTTTTTTTTGGAGGGATTATTATTAGGCTCTGTGTGGAGTAAGGAAACTTGCCCAAGGTTTCGCCCTCTGCCTGGAATTGAACTCAGGTCTCTCACTTGCAAAGCGAGTGCTCTAACCACTGAGCTACAGGACTCCATATTGTGACCACTGGGCTCCTAAAATTCATGCCGTTTTCAAAGCCAGGCCTTTGACTGTGGTGGCTTCAGAAAATTAGTGTGTAAAATCCAAGGTCCTTCTGGAACAGTAAATGCAGCATAACATTGAGCAATGTAACAAGATCATAAATGATGTATGGAATGTCCTTCAGCCCATTTGATCTAAACTTTTCCATAATATCAATAATTCCCTTTTCCTATTGTAACAATGTTTGCTAAACTAGCCAATGTTTTGGCCTCAATCATCCTTTGTGGTCACACTTATGCTTTAATAATAATAATCCTTGCATTTGATATAGCAATTTACCATATCTTCGTGACATCTCAAAGTGCTTCACAGAATATATGAATTGACTATATTTTTGTGGGCTTTGTATAGAGACAGTGCAAACAATGTTATAGGGTGTGTGTGAAAATTTCCTGACTGTTCCTGGTGACACACACAAAAAAAAGTGGTAAAAATGTTTTTGGTAGAATTATATCATTGTATTCCAAACTAGCTAGGTATTGTATTCTGTTGATGCAGGTTAAATTATTCATATAAATATTGCTGTAGTTTTTATTTTTATTACCAATTGACTTTTTCTGGCAAGGCTTTCATTGCAATAATCACAATTAGCATTGCACTACACTTTTATGGTTTGTGTTTAGAGTTGGAATACAGTTAAATATATTATCTTAATAAATGCAAGATCATTATCTAGATGTACTACTTTCTTTTACCCTTTACTGATGCACAGTGGAAATGTCAAAACCTATTCTTATTTGCCCATGTGTTCTCTTGTCTGCCCTAGTGATACATACACAAATGATGGATGCGTGCCTGTTCCCGTCAGTTGGTTCACAATTATACAGCAGTTTACAGCACTGAAACAGGCCAGTCAGTTCAAGCCGAGACTAGTCCAGTTTTTATAGAAAGTACAGAAGTAAATCCTAAACAGCTGGATTTCCATGACATGAACTATTGCTTGGAGCTATACCACCAACGCAAAGATCTAACAAGTTCAGCTTCAGAGTACAAATCTCACGGTGTACAAATCATGTCTAATTCTGCAGTTGCCCTTCCCAACTTGCAGAATAATAGAAAATAATTGCTCATCTTTGCATTTGTTATTAACTCTTCAACATGTAGTGAATGTTGCAAATGTTGGCATGCTTACTTATGCCAACATAAATAAAAATGCCAACATTTGCAGTATTCTTTATACATTCTTATCTTCATTAGCACAAGGAATGGGTTAAAGAATACTATTTGAAATAAATTTTGCCCAAATTATTAACCAGGCTTCAGGGTCAGATCATTTAAGCTTGTTGAATCAGAGATGAAGTATTGGACATTTTATCAGTTTATTAGCAATAGTTATTAATGTGATTTGACAGTGAGGAATCCAATTTAAAAATATCAAGACAATACAAAGGTTTCTTTATTTTAGTATTACCTAACTACTTTTTCTCAACTTATCAGGCTTTCAATCATGCTCTTTTGAAATTTGGTGGCGTCCTGCACTATAGTTCATCTCCTTGATCTCAAGAAAATTGTTACATTGCATAAACATTGAATGACATCAGCTAGAAATTAGATCTTTGATCCCCTGTAAAGAAGAGACTTGTGTAGAATCTCCACTGTTAATCTGGTAGGACAACTGTCAGAGAACATTGAAGTAATAGAGAAACAGAAAAGGAGTTGGGTGTACTGGAAGCGGAGATGATGAGCAGTTGGCCTAGGTTGTATCTAGCAAAGAACAACCACAGTTACAGATCTTGATCATCTAACCTTACAGGTAGGTACCTTACTCACATGAGACAGATATGCATGCATCCTGAAGAATTAACAAATCATTCATAGATCTAAGGAGTTTTGCTTCATTGAGCACCAACTATTTATTCTGTTTCAACAAATCTTGTAAATATGACAGAGAGGAATCCTTTATAGCTGATATAGACCATAGGATTTGCAAAGGTTGTCTATTTTTTGATGTGTGTGCAGTCATGCACTGTGTGTTGCGACTCCTGCAATGACATATAACTGCTTTGATAATTAAAGAACTTTTCTGAAAAGATTTTCTTGTTTCTTCTTGCACTGCCTTCAAAACTTTCTTAGAAACATTATTCATTGATTGTGCCTTTGAGTCAATTAAATTCCCCTTTCTCTCCTCCCTGCTCAATGCTCTCTTGTGTTTCTGTGAAGCTCTTTGTAACATTTGTCTTACTATTAAAGGCACTACAAGAGTGGAAATTGTTATTGAAAAGGCTATTATGCCTTTCGGGACCTGCAGACAGAATTCCTTAGTCCACTCTTATCTCATTCAGATTGTGCACAGCAGATGTAACACAAGTGCATAAGATCATAATGCTAATTCATTTAATTTCTGGTATGATAAATCAAAATCTGTCAATAAAACATGACTCCATCATCAAATCAATGATTCAGATTGTGATTGTTGGCTCTTGGCAGTATTAAAAGCAATTTTTACAAAGGGTGTGAAAAAAAAAGCATCTCACTTGTAACCCGATCACTCCTAACCACTGGCTCCCATCCCTCAGAGGATAGAATTCAAAATCCTCGTCCTCACTTTCAAGGCCCACCCTTTGGAACTCCATCCCACAGTCCCTTCGCTGTGCTCTCTCTCTTGCCTCCTTCAAGGCACAACTTAAAACCCTCCTTTTTGACTGTGTCTTCAGCTGCCCTCCTACCTCTCTGCCCTCCCTCACCCCAACCCTGACCCCCACCCTCAGGTCCTGATCCCCAACTATTCACTGTAATTTTGTTGTTGTAATGTTGAGTAACCACATGTTTTGGAAATAGCAGTCAGGTTGATGGAGTAAAGGATCTGGTTTAACCTGTTCACGTTGGTGTTGTTAAAATCCTTTTGATAAAGTAGATATAAAGCCTCATCATTTATGTAGCAGCACATTTAGGAACTGAAAAAGTGATAATAGATTGATTATGCAGGGCATTTAATAATAATAATAATCCTTGCAATTGATATAGCACTTTTCACGTCTTCTAGACATCTCAAAGCGCTCCACAGAATATCTGTAAGTGAATTGACCGTACATTTGTGGGCGAAACAGCAGCCAATTGCACACAGCAGCATCCCACAAACGTGGATTGAAAATGACCAATTTATTATTGTTTTGTAGGGATTATTATTAGGCATGTGGAGTAAGGAAACTTGCCCAAGGTTTCGCCCTGACCTGCCTGGAATTGAATCCAGGTGTCTCGCTTGCAAGCTGAGTGCTCTAACCACTGAGCTACAGGACTTCACTTTTTATATTTTATAATCCATTTTATAATTACAATCACTTTAAATTAAAATCAATAGGACTTCAGCACATTAATTGTTTGAGGCTCTTGTTAAGACTTTGTTTGTTGTCATCGTTTTGATGACGCATGCACATTGCCCTCCCTAAATATCAATATTTTATTGAATGATTTGGAGCTACAACAATCATTTCTTCAAGAACTGAAACCCAGCAGAAGAGGAAAACGAGAATCAAATGCTTGAAGCAAAGATGGGGCGAGATCTAATTGAAGAAAGAGTATATAACATAAAAAAGGGTACGTAGCAGGAACCATTGGATTGCACAAAACATGTCGCCAACGAGCTGGGGCTGGATAACTCAACGCCCTTCAAGTTCATGAATTTTCTATAAACGCCAAGGCTTGAGTATCCTTTGCAGAAAAACTCCCACTTCCAAATACTGATTTAATCTTCAAATGGGTTCCACCCATGCATTCTTTTTGATCAGACAATCTTTTATTCAGTAAATGGGCCAGAAATTCCTAGAGCATGAGCTGGACACCAAACAGTTTTTTTCCAATAGAGAATAAACCTCTATTCTTTTTATTTCTGTATTTTCTGACACATTGACCGTCCATCCACCTCGCTCCCTCTCTCTGTACTTTCAAAACCAACCTAAAAACGTTCATTGAATGCACCTTTAGTACCTCATGCCTATCCTCCAATCTCCCACCTGTCTCTGTAAAGTGCTTTGAGAAACTATGTGAAACATGCTATACAAATGTATTTAATGTTGTTATTGGATTATTAAAGTGTTCAGTGATGTTTTGTTATCAACAGTGGACTTAGTGGACTTTTAGACTTAGTAAAAGATTTAAAAATCTCCTGATATAGTGGTAAATAGGAAATAAATTTATTGAAAGTTCAACCTATTTTATTTTCTACTAATGACAATATGTCCATTTCTTAACTCGCCCTGTGTCAGAGAAATATTCCAAAGAGGTAACCTCAAAAACACAAAAGATGGTGGGGCAGTTTGGCAGGTATAAACTAGTAGGTAGATTTCAACCCTGAATTGTCAGCACTTAGAATGTGGAAATGCATGCCAAAGGCACACCTTGTTTTAACTTTCCTCGCATTGCCAGTTCATGACATCTGCTATCAGCCCACTATATTTAAAAATTTAAAAGTGAAGGACAAACTAGTAATTATTACACACAAACATTTCTCTTCATTTTCTTTTATCCTGAATGATGCTGGGTTACACTACCAAAGCGATCTATAGCTGAATGACACCTCATCCTAATCAGGATCTCAAGAATGCATTTTGGGAGAGGTTATTTGATTAACAGGAGGAATTCCATGCAAACCTGATATTTTTTCACACATGACATCCACATTCAAGTCACTGATAAACAATTGTTCACCTGGGTTCAGAGACTGTTCACCTGGGTCTAGATTTTATCTATTTATATAGCATTTCATAGTATCCAGAATTACGTAAATTGTTAGCAAAGTTGGTTTTCTGTAGTAATTAAAAACACTTACAGAAAACAAGCTGCAAAATTAAGGCTGTAATTAAGAATTTGTCAAAATCGGGATGCTCTAAAATATTACATACATCCAGACCCAGGTAGAGTTTTTCACCCACAAGAACCCTGGCTGACCATTGTCCCTCTCCAACATGGGCAATGTGGTCAATTATATAATAGTAATTTGAGATGAGTGAACTAATGAAATCTGGGGAGGTTCCTGATCTGTATGATGCAGTATCACACTCCGCGAGGGGATTTTTTTTTTTAAATTACACATAGTTCATTTAGAACATAAACAATAGATAATTAAAGTAAGAGAGCAGCTGCTCCAAAGAAGGGCAAGGGAGGTGGGAGGGAAGTGAGAGTTCTCTTGCTTCATATCCTGTGAAGCACTTTGAGATGATTCAATGACAAGCTGAGGTGCTATATCAAAGGCAAGAATTATTGTTAGTCATGAAACCAGCCTACAGCAAAAGACCTAGAAAGAAGTGAAAAACTGGTGATTTTTATTTGCATTTTGAACTCAAATTGCAGCTTCGGCTTTCAGTAAAAGCAAAGTACAACTGCTAATAACATGATGCAGGATCAGTTCAGATAAATAAACTGCTTACTGAATGGGGTCTTCGAATGAAGGGAACTATAGATGATTGTAGTGACTTCGCTACTACCATTAACATGCTGAGTCATGCTACAACTCCCATATCAAACATTTATTTTGTTGTTTTCTTCCTGTTAACACAGGTTTGATTCTACTTCTCCCACTATTTCACAAGCAACGAACGTATTGGTTTTCACATGCTGTATGTACTATGTTTTGTGATGAATATTATTATACTTTGTTGCCAATGAACAGACCTTGTAGACATGAGGGTGTAATGCAGTACATACAGTGTGTCCTTTCTCTGAAAAAAAGTTTGTTTAAAAAAAATTCAGATTATTTACATGGTATAGCTGGTAACTGATATACAATATTTCAAATGTTATTTCAAGATTGTCACTTTGCTATCTACATTTAACAAAATCTTATCACCGAAGTTAGCATATTTTGACCTTGTTTGCATGCAATTTATTACGATATGTTTGCTGAAGTATGTTTACAAACAGTATCACAGTTTCTGTTCAAGAATCCTTCCTGTTTATAGGATACAGTACTTAAGTTATGGCTTTGATGTTTTGCAGCAGATTATTTGTAAGTGGTATACAAACAGTGGGCTGGCTCCCTGAAAGGGATGTTCATGGGTAAAAGGGGAGCACTGATTTGCCACAGCCAAAAAGCATAAAACAGCATAAACACATGGTCCCGCCCTCTCGTGTCAATATCGTAATCCTTGCATTTATCACGTCTTTGAGATAAATCAAAGCACTTCACAGAATATACTGTAAAGTGGAGTGACTGTTTTGTGGATGAAATGTGGCAACCAATTGCACACAGCAGCGCCCCACAAACAGTCATGGATTGAGTAACCCAATTTTTTATTGTTTCTTTTTTTGTAAAAAAAAGGAATTATTACCCCGGAAAGTGATTCGCCAATCGACTAATAACTGGTTTCCTACTTACTGCTTGGTAAACAAAGGTGTGTGGAATAAGAAAACTTGCCTAAGGTTTTGCCCTACCCAGGAATCAAACCCAGGTCCTCTCACTTGCGAGGCGAGTGCTCTAACCACTGAGCTACAGGACTTCTGTATTATCCGAACCCCTGCACCACCACGGCCCCCTCCTGCTCCGGGGTGTGTGTTGCTGGCTGTGTGGATGGCAGTGGATTGCGAGTGCACCCACAGCATCTTTATGGTGACTTTCCTCTTCCTCAGGCTTTTCCTGCTATTCCATCAAGCACCAAGTCAAAGTGCATAATATATTGGTTTAATGTATGCCAAGTTAATATTTATATGGGTTTGAAATAACACTGGTTTACCAATGGGTTTGAAGTAAACTACAAGGAGAAAAAGAAAAAAAACAACAAAATCCAACAAAAACAACAGATGCATGGTAAATGTATGCAACATAATGTATATGAATCTGGGATCAGTTCCCAGGCTGTTTTGTAGCTGGTTTACAAGGAGCCACTGGGACTGGCTGGGGTGACCCCCTCACCATTGCTTTACGTTCATCCCTTTCCTGCCAGCCTTCCTGAGACCTTAACCCAAATGACTGAGTGTCAGAAAATAAAATAAACATTTGCCAGCAGTCAGACTCAGACAAAAGATATTTTGCTGCAAAAAGATTTTTTTTACTAAAACAACATATTTTCAGCAGCCAGAATCTCACACAAGAAAACAATCATGGGAGAGTCCAGACTCTGTTTCAATACGGAAAGGAATATCACCATTAGACAAAAACACATTGTCAAAAACAATCTACAGATAAAATCACTGTTAACAAAAATACTCTTTTGAATTTGACCAAATTTGAATGTAGTAATTTGAGGTTGTTGCCTTGATATTTCACACTTTTCATCTAGATTTTCTTTAAACTATTAAATTAATAAGAACTACTCACACAACAGATAGTTAGATTTCCATCAGAATATAAATAAGGCTTCATTATTCTTGAATCAGAGATTTTCAGCTTTTCATGACTGAATTATTGTAAACTTAAATAATAATAGTTCAAAGATGTCTTTTGGACTGAAATACAATGGCCAATTCGAAGTCTTGACATGCCCTTAAAATTCCTCCACAGCTGTTATTGTAAAAAAAATTTAGCTACTGGTTTGCTACTTGTACGAACATGTACTGCCACTAAGGTCATCAGTTGGCACGACTATAAAGATGTATAAAACCCAGCCCCCATAATTCTCACAACACAACTTAAATAACCAAACACATATGGGAATATAATAAACAACTTACTTCAGAGCTTCCTGTTTTATTTAGGGTTATAACCTCAGATGAATGAATTGCTTGTATTGGATGTCTGTTGCAGAAGTTGCATTGCATTTTGTCATATTTTCTATCTGACTATATAGTCTTAAAAACATGTGTTGCTCCCATAATTGGCTTTGTGTCAGTTTGACTCACTTGGTAGCAGCTGAATCTTTGCGTCAGGGAGGCTGTGTGTTAAGGCTGCATGTCAGAACCTGAGCTGACTGCTTTGCCTGATACCCTAGTGCAGTACTGGGGGAGTCCTGCATTATCCAAACTGCCCATCTGTTGACGTTAAAGATCACATAAGACAATTCAAAAAGTGTTCTGATCAGAAGTCCTCCAGATTAATTGGTCATTCACTTCATGCATGTTTGTGACACTGCATTCGGACAAATGGCTGCAGAAATCTCCATATTCAACAATAATATCTGTCAGTGTTTCAAGACATTAAACATGAAGACGCTATAAAAATGCAAACTATTTCTTCTTAATTGTGTCAACTCCTTAAACAAAATTAAAAAGACATGCATCTGTTGTCTGTCAGTTACAGTAGCATGAGAGTTCAATTTATGAAACAAACATGTTGAACCGGAAAATTGCTCCCGGCGTACATTATGCAAATCACAACTAACTGGGTGCTCCAGTTAATTACCCTTTGTTGGCAGAAAGCTAAAGTTACATAAACAATTTGTCTATTCTTGCAAGAAGCGAGTCTGAAAAGCATCGCCTCTATTTAATGTAGTATGCCTCAGACTCACCGATCCAGTGCGCAATCTAGGCGTCCAGTTCAACTCCCAGCTGTCCTTCCTTCTTCACATCCGGTCGCTGACCAGGACCTTCTTCCTCCACCTTCGCCACATTGTCTGCCTCTGGCCGTACCTTACCCCAAATGCAGCCGAAACGCTTGTACATGCGTTTGTCACCTCCCGCCTGGATTACTCAAACGCTCTCCTCGCCAATCTCCCAAACTCCACTATTCAAAAAATCCAGCTGAGTCGGAATTCTGCTGCACGCATACTTACCCAGACCAAACTCTGTACCCCCATCTCACCAGTTCTGGCCAGGCTCCACTGGATCCTCATCACCGAACGGATCAACTTCAAGATCCTCACACTCGTGTTCAAATCCCTTCATTCCCTGGCACCTCCCAACCTGTCCAGCCTCTTTACTCCCCAATCCACCACCTGGCACCTCCGCTCGAACTTCAGTGTTATTACTATTTGATATAATGCAATATCATGGTTATAAAAATGCATTGGTTATAATGCCACTTTTATCACTCATTTGATATAGTGCCTCATCATGTCAGTTAAATATTGCATAGTACTTCACAGGATGTATTGTATAGCAATTGTGTATTTGTAGGCAAACACAGCAACCAATTTGAGCTCAGCAAAGCAGATATGAAGTGAATGATTATTTTTTTTATTATCGGGAGGATTATTAAACCGGACACAAGGAGAAACTTCAAGTTTAAATGTGATCCAAGTTTAATGTTTCATCCAAAGAATGGCACCTCCAAAATGCAAAAATCGCTCAGCCTAGACAAAATGCAGTTCTCCCACAGCCGTGTCAGTCTAGTCTATGAGCTCAAATTCCTAATGTGGAGTTTGAACCCACAACCTTCTAACTTAGAGGCGACTGACAGTTTAGTGAAGTTTAAGGCCACTCAATGCACTACTGTGTGCAATTGTGGAGTCCTGTAGCTCAGTGGTTAGAGCATTCGCCTGGCAAGTGAGAGACCTGGTTCAATTCCAGGCAGGTCAGGGCGAAAGCTTGGGCAAGTTTCCTTGTTCCGCACGCCTAATAATAATCCCTCCAAAACAAAACAATAATAAATTGGTCATTTTCAATCCACGACTGTTTGTGGGACACTGCTGTGCGCAATTGGCTGCCATGTTTCGCCCACAAATATACAGTCAATTCACTTTACAGCATATTCTGTGAAGCGCTTTGAGACGTCTAGAAGACATGAAAAGCACTATATCAAATGCAAGGATTATTATTATATTACAATTTGCTGCTTCATTTCGCCCACAAAAGACAGTCAATTCACTTTGCAGTATATTCTGTGAAGCACTTTGAAATGTCTCAAAGACGTGATAAGGCGCTAAATCAGATGCAAGGATTATGATTATTAATTTATGTTAAGGTGTCAGACTGGTCATTCACTTCATGGCTTTGTTTGGGACATTGCAGTGTGCAAATTGGCTGCCACGTATGCCTACAAAATTCACAGTTACTATACTCTACAGTAAATCCTGTGAATCACTGAGATTTTTGATAAAATAAGGTGCTACATTAAAAGCAAGAATTATTGTAACAATTATTAATAATAATAAGGTTTAATCACAGCCCAAATGGACAGGATCCATTGTTGAGCACAGGATAGCTTCTCTATACCTCACAGGTAGGGATTTGCTGATATGAAATATCTGTGGCACACTAAACATTAATATCAATTGCAAGCATTAATATTAAAATTTTAAGTTTGAGAAGGATGAGGCTTTCTACCTACTTCTGTCTTTTATCAATTTTTCTGGTTTAAATGATAAGTGCCAACATCGTCAAAAGGAGGAACCCACTATGTAAGGGAAGAGGTTCCACTGGCAATGGTTCGAATCAATTATCTATCCTTCCTGCCATTTGAAATATGAGTGTTGTTACCACATAGCCTTAACCACCGCTGCTAGCTATTTTCTCCAATGATATCATCCTCACTCGCTGTTTTAACAAAATAATTTGGATAGATCAACAGAAATAGATCTTAAACAACAGAGGGATATTAAGCATTATATTTTGCAACTGATTTCAAAAAAGGAATCAGCCTATTCAATCTGCTAAAGCTTTCTGCTTAATATAATATTCAGTGAATTTATTTTGTTGGATTTACAGATGGTCAATGTCACTCTTGTGTGAAGAAATCACATTTTTTAAGGATTTCCAGACACATTTATTTGTGTGCATATGTTCAATACAAAAAAAGAAACTGACAGATGTTAACCATTAGAACTGAGGTCAGAAAGTATTTCTTCACATACAGGCTTGTGAATGGATAAATGCTCCTTCCCAGAAAACTGTAGAGGTGGAATCAATGGTGGTACTTAAAAGAAAAATAGACATATACTTGGGTAGTAGAGATATTAAAGGGTGGGTCATTAGGATCAAAATATATGCCAAGATCTACTTTTTGGGGTCAGCTGGGTTTGAAACCAGTTACCATTCTTAAGAGTATTCAAACCAAACATAATACCAAATAGGTATTTTTTCTGCACATAAAAATTTCCTTGCCCTCTTACCCTCTTACCTACTCCAAGTGAATTATCACTAGTTGGTCATTGGAAATCCAACAAGCACAGATTTGAGTCCTTGCTAGGTGTATAGCAGATATAAGGAACTCCCTCAGAGTTTCTGGGTGAGTAGCAGTGCTCAACATGAACGTTTCTCCAGCCCAGAGACACACATTACTACCCATGGAGCAATGTTGGAAGTGCAGAGCTTGAGCATCATCTGCTTACCTCTCTGGATACCAATCAAGGTGGATTCCAAGTTCTGGATATATGAGGGCAAGTTCAAAAAAACAGACTTCAGGGAATGGCTTCCAGCCACCATGACATTCTAGAGGTCTAAATCCAATGTTTACTCACCATCAACTGCTTAATCCAGGACTCATGTGAGGGGCTTTGGCAAACGGACATGCTCACTGTGAAGTCAATTCTGCCTTCAGGGTTCTCAGCAACAGATCAGTATAGGCTGGAGCCCTCCCTCCAGTCACTTTCCCTTTTTAATCACAAATCCACCTTACCTCAGATCTAATAACTTAGTGGAATTAGCTCAATGGTCTGAATAACCACTGCCTGTTCTATTTTAATTGTCCATTAATGACATTTGACTTGACTAAGTGGAATGCATGGACCCTTCAAGAAATCTGTTCAAAAACAGATTAAACTGTTGAGCCTGTGCAGGACATTGTTCCAAGGAGCATAAGCGGTATGTGTGAACCTTGCCATGAGACTGCGAGAGCCAAAAAACAGGATGTTAACATTAATCCTACTCTGTGCAGACTTTTTGGATTACTACAGAACTGGCAAGGTGCAAGATGAATCCTCGTGTTCTTGGCATAAACATAACGGTCTGGCTTAATTGCTGATAATTCGGGTGGCATGATCTTCTGGAAGATTGACATCCTGGCTACGTCTCTCTGATGGTGCAAAGGACGGACTATTACTCAGTTGACTGCCTTCAAACAGTCCATTGAACTGCATTGGCTTTTGGATGTGTTTACTCTATGGGTTGCCAAATGGGGCTGTTATGCAATATTTAATCAATGTCTGGAGACATTTTATGTATGCAGACCTATACTTCATTTACTACAACAACAACACAACAACAAAATTACATTTGTATAGTGCCTTTCACGTCGAAGGACGTGAAAGTCACTATATGTGAAAGCGCTAATCCCAGAGCTCCAATGTTTTGAGAAGGAGCCAAATGAAGTACCCTTCCAGAAAGAGCACAGAGTTTTAAACAGGGAAAGTATCCCTGAGGTACAGTGTGTTCCTCTTGCAGGTGGTACAAAGCATTATTGGTAGAGAATCGGGAACAAATTGACTACATTCCTTCTTATCCTCTATTCGTGCCTTGGAAGATTGGGGACTGATATATATAAAAAAAATTCTTACTCTTAACAAAGCAAAGGTCATTGTAGAGATCTGGATCGTATGTGATCATAGGAATCTTGTAAAGGTTGTCCAATACTAGACCTGTTTTTAGCAAAACTATGCTTGTAATAAGTAGCTACTAAATTAAATAACACAGGTCATTCATTTCATGGCTGTTTGTGGGTCAATACTATGCACAAAATGGCTGCTGCATTTGCACACACAAGACACACAGTCACACTACTTTACAATATATCCTGTGAAGCCTTGGGGACATCATCCTGATATGAAAGGCACTATATCAAATGTAAGGATTATGATTATTATAAATTAGTTTTGTGATTTCCTATAATGCATAATTGTTAAGTGGTATCAGTCATGCATGCAAGGGCTTTGTGTACTTTCAGTATTACAGCATAAATGGTCATGTATAAATGCCAGAAGGCAAAGTTCCTGGATGATCAGCAGGAACTAACAGAGGCAGGTGGTGTCTCGCAGTGATATAGGGAAAATCATGGAGTGGGTTCTGGTAGACAGTTCTATAGCAGCACAGGCAGCTCATTGACTAGGCTGAAGATTTTTTCGTATCAGCCCTAAGAAGGATAAGTATAAATGATAGGAAGTATATAGAGATATAAAACTGCAGCTGTAGCACTTTTCACATTGAAAGACCCTCTCAAAAGGGACCCTAATGCTAATTTGAGATGCTGTTGTGCAAAGCTTTTATAAATGGATGTATTTAATGCTGGTGCAAAAACAAATGAATTAACTTGTCCAATAATGGTTAGCTTTGCAATAAAATACGCAACTGGCCTTTTTATTTGTGTTGCTTCATTTACTTAATATTGACGATTTACATTGAATTATTTCACGACAAGAGTTATAAATATGATAAAGCAATTTGTGGAGGTAAATCACGGGGTAATATTGGGAATCATGTTCTGTGAAGTGAATTAGATCCACAATGGAAATGTACCAAGTGGTTCAGACGCTTGTTTTTTTATATAGCAATTCTTCTGGTGTAGCCTGGGAATAGCTGTCCTTAGCCTTTCACAATAAAATGACTTGATTCAGTGCAACATATTAGTTTCTGTTTTCACTTAATTACATTCCCTGAATGGAATTTAACAAACACCAAGCTGGACTCCCAAATTCTTGGACAGGATTTGGTGTGATTGCCCGTTATGGAAAATTCCTTCCCAGAAAGCACAATAGCTTTGAATCATAGCAGTTCCTGCATTGTTCACATAGTCTCTTGAGGTCAAAGCAAAAGCTTATTTTTAAAATGGGTTTCAATATTTTATGACTCATGGAATATACTGTAAAGTGAATTGACTGTATATTTTGTGGGCGAAATGCATCTTGAGGGGTGATCTTGAGGGATGATTAATAATCATCTTGAGGGATGATTATTAGGTGTGTGGAGTAAGGAAACTTGCACAAGATTTTGCACTGCCGGGAATCGAACCCAGGTCTCTTGCTTGCGAGGCGAGCGCTCTAGCCACTAAGCTACAGGACTCCACCTATAATTGAAACTATATTCATATTTAATCTCAGGCATAGACTTATCTTAACATAATACTCCTTCTGAAGTGTTTGTAATGAGAACGCACCACAACCTTGTTAAACACAAGTCTGATTTTATACTTAACTCATGACTGATGTACATTCACAACATGCTGAGTTCCAAAAACAACTCGTAAAGAGCGATTGCTGTGCAGCACTGATGTCTGTGACATCATACTTTGAAGAAAATGCCTGAGCCTCAGGCATTTTCAGAACCAAAAGGTGGCTTGTCAAAATGAATCAAGCACAACTCTTCTGTTCTCCAGTGTTCTCAACCAAGGATCATCTTCACTGTCAGCAGCTCACCCAGAGGCTGCAGACACTACACCCAGCACAGATTTTTTTAAAAAATACATTCAAAACCAGGGCTTCCATAGCTCGTCACTATTGCTTGCTGTCTTCTTTGTTATTAAAAACCCATTTTGTAATCTTGTATCCTGGCCATTTTCTACCTTTCAGAGAGAGCGGGAGCTATCGGTATATATTGAGATAATCAGTGATCTCTGTGCAGGCTGGGAGCTGGTTTTAACCTTTCAGGGTGTTTAGGGGTTTTCAGGCGGAATGGAGCCCAGAGAATGTGTCAGCACACTGCGATGGATGCACTTTAAGTACTACATAGTTGAAGCACAAGACTGATTTACAAGGACAAATGCAGCTATAACTCAGTTAATGCTTTACAACAAATGCTGCCAGAATTAATGGAATTGTACAAACATTGATTGCATCACCATCCTGGAAATAGATTATTAAGGTAACCTCATATATACTAAAGTAGGATTATATTAAATACTCCTCTGATCCCTACTGAGATAATTCACCAATGCCACACAGCTAAAATTATATTGCAGCAAGCTCAAAACGATTCATGATTGTTTCTCACAAAACAAAGCTGTACAAAGTAAACTACAAAAACTGAGAATGATATCACTGCTTAACCAAAGATGTTAGTGCCAGCATCTGGGATTATGTAATATGGTATAAAACCTCTGTGAGGTCGTGCATTGATTTCATCCAACTAGCTAGTGAGTTCCCAAATACGACAAGCCAATACGGGAAGGGTATTTCCCCAGAGGAAATTTTGTAGGGAATGCTAACTATCCTGGAGTTACATACCATTATTGAAAATACTGTACCTGGCAAATTTGAATTTGTTGAAAAATAATTTCAAGTTGCAAATAGTACATCTTACAGTAATTGGAAGTATATTGTTATCCTTTCACCCCAAAATATAGTCAATTCACTTTATAATATATTCTGTGAAGCGGTTTGGGACGTCTCGAAGATGTGGTGGGTCCGAAACACTGACTGTCCAGCGCCTTGAGACGTCCTCCCACCTTGAAAGGCGCTGTACAAATGTAATTTTGTGGTTGGAGGTGGTGGTGTGGTAAGACGCTATATCAAATGCAAAGATTATTATCATTTATTATTATCCTTGCATTTAATATAGTGCCTTTCATGTCATCGAGCCTTCTCAAATACAAAATTCTACTATGGTGTAGTGGCTGTATATTTGTGCCTTAATGCAGAAGTTAATTTACGCACAGCAACGTCCCATAGACAGCATGAAATGAGTGACCAATTCTATTTGGGGGATTGTTAAACAGGACACCATTGTAGGATTACATTAAAATACATTGCTATTATCTTTCTTATTAAAATCCCACCAGGAGAACCAGGAGAAACTCTTTTCTCTTTTTAAATAGTGCCATGTGAACTTTAATGTCCACCTGAACAGGCATACAGGATTTTTGTTTTAAAGCCTCATCTGAAAGCTGGTACTGTTAACAATCCAGTGTGCACACTCCCAGCACTGCATTGGAGTGTCAGATTAGAATGAGTTTGAAGTCCCGTACTGGGGCTTGAACCTACAACCTCTAATTCGGAGGCTAACAGCTGAGCCAGGCGGATCCTTGGTGACTTCTGACTCTTGTCATGCCAACTTTTGAGAACTTGACTCTGCCATGGTGGTTAAGGCAGAATCCATATTAGTTTTCAAGAGGGAATTAGATAGATAACTAAAAAGGGAGTAATTTACAGCAGTATAGGGAAAAGGTAAACCAATGGTACTGAATGGATTGTCCTTTCAAAGAGATAGAACAGACATGATGGGGTAAGTGGCCTTCATCTGTGCTATACATTTCTATGTTTCAATGGATATAATCCATGGGTGATGAACTTGGAGTAAATGGTATGAGTTGTAATTTACAGTTTGTGGCTACTGTTTGGTGAATACCACATTTTCAACCTCATTTGCTTCAGGAGAGACCTGGGAACAGATGGCCTATCTTTGCTTTCAGACAGTACAAGGTGCAAGATGACCAAAAGAGGCAGCGAAAGAAAAGAAAGCGGTCCAATAAATATTTACAGTTTATTGTAATACTGTGTATTGCGAGATGAGATCCATTTACATAAGACGGTGAAATAATTACTGC
Organism: Callorhinchus milii; assembly: GCF_018977255.1. Taxonomy (NCBI): domain Eukaryota; kingdom Metazoa; phylum Chordata; class Chondrichthyes; order Chimaeriformes; family Callorhinchidae; genus Callorhinchus; species Callorhinchus milii. The sequence goes on along the minus strand of NW_024704746.1, from coordinate 35,608,227 downwards.
AGTTAAAAAAAATCATGAACAATGGGCTGCATAATTTTTTAAAAGCAGAAAAATAAATGAAGGTCTTGATTTTCAAAGGTCTGATTTTCAAAGGTTCTTGTAATATTACTTCGCAAGAACAATTTATTTGTGTGATCTAACGGTTTTGGATCACAAGAACAAGTTGCTATTTTCAACCACACAGTTTGTTGCCTGGTAGCTACATCTTAAATATTCAGTCTCCAAGAAGTGATAGGAAATACTTTCTTGCTTCAGTTTTAAGTGGCCCGAAGTCAGTTAAAACAACTAATGTTCAACGTCACAAATGGTTTAAAAATCATTCAACATTTTACAGAAATAAAATAATTTGATATCTCAGCTCTCGTGCGTGTGTGAGTGACAGGGATTTATCTAGGATTTATCTAGGGAGTCAGATTGCATTCATTTAGGTAACTGGTCAGCTTATTGGTCCATCAGCAGGGTCAATTCATTATTAAAACAGTTTTGTCAAGTGGAAATAAAGTATCAAGTCTCAAAGTGAGCCATTACATTAATCATATTCAAACAATCTTTTCCTCAAAGAAATTAAATAGTATTCTGGATTCACTTCTAAAAGTTGCATAAAATGAGAGAACTTACACAATATTATAAAATATGCATACAATTTGATCAAATAATACTGTACTTTTGTTTTTGCAAAATTGTACTGTAAAGAGGATTTGTGTCACATAGTAGTGTTTGGTAAATCAGTGACGTCTGCAAACAGATGATATGGCATTGTATGGTATTACCTGCAATGAGACATTATTCATGCAACTTAGCCCAATTCTGCTTTGTAGAAATTTTCTTTTAAACATAAAATAAGGTTTAAAACATTCTCAAAATCACATATCAAAAATATGCATGACAGCAAATATCTCTGTGCTACATGCAGCTACTGTATATGCAAACTTTTTCTCCTAATCTCCTCAACTTGTTGCCAATACTCTTTAAGATGCATAAGAAGGTTGCACTTCAAGTCATCATGGCTGTTTGTGGGACATTGAGGTGATCAGATTGCAGTCACTGCTCTTCACAGAGAAACATTGAGAAGCAGTTTGAGATGTTTGAACATAAGGCACTGTATCAAATATTGTTTATTATTAGGGATATTACATTGGGTGTGTACTTCAAAATCTTCCAAAATATGATCTAAACCACCCCAGTGGAAATAGTTTCACATGCACACAGGGTCAATTATGTTTGTTTTTAAATTTGGGAAAAAATTAATGAAATGAGCAGATGCCAGACTCTATAATTAGACTTATGATAAACACAGTCATCCAGTGAAGAGATGAGTCTTGCTGCATAAACATCTGCCTCCTCAATGTGTTGAAATTCATACTCTTAATTCATTCTTTCCCAGGACCTCGAGGTTATGGAATTCTTTACTTCCCTCAGTCTTCCTTTATTCCTAGAACTATTGACTATAATCTGACCTTGCATTGCCGAAAAATAGTTTCTTGAGGAAAGGGGTGAGGTGACCTGCAGATAGATTTGGGGAGGGCTGAGCCCCGTCTAGACCTAGCCATCTATCACCTATGCTGGTGGAATGTGGGGGTCAGCATGCCCATCTCAGAGGGAGTTTCCAGGGAATGGCTATGATCTAAACAGGAGGACAGGAGCTCAGGCCATGATCTTACAGTTTTCTTACTCGGTTACAGGACGTAAATCAGACTTATTATTTGCACACTGTTGTGATGGAACCTGCTTGGTTAGCATGTGCAATGGTAAAACACTATGCAGTCATTCTGCCAAGGTCTTGAAATCCACATTCAGCCAGCACCTTGCAATCCATATTCATCCAGTCACCCTACCCAAGGTGAATTGTAGAATCTTGTTTTTTTAAAAAAAATTGGATATTACATCCTGCCATGTGCAGGTCAGACTGCCTGACTCAAGTCGTGACACGAGAGCGGACATGCTAATAGCAGAGTTGGTTCCGTCAAATGGGTTCTCTGAAATTCTACTAGGAAATGATTTAAGTCCCCAATGATTTCTCTGATTGTACTGTAATTCCTTGCATTGTTTTATTTAGTACGGCACACTATGACCTTCTACAGTAAATTGCTTTGTGTAAAACAAGCCACATGCAACATCAGAAAATAAAACTTCCTTCTTCTCGCATGACCCACAATTTGTAAACCACTATTTCCTTTCATGTCTTCCTTACACTGTAAACACTGTAGACTGGCCAACAAAGCCAAATTAATATCAATGAAGCATATGGAGCTATGTTTACAGTTAAAGTTTGACACTGAAAATAAGAAAGTATTAAACCAAAATGAGTGTTTGATGGTGTTAATGAGTGAGGCTTGACTTTTCTCTCACACGGTTTTTAATGAGAGGAGGTCTGGGATATAGTGAAATTCTTTCCGAATCTAAGTCATTGGGGAAGACTTCTGCTCCATATAACAGAGTCGAGGTACAATGGCATTACCACCAATGTCCCTCGATGGGCTTGCTCCTTTCTACCTTTGTGACCTGCTAATCTCATATCAATCTATCTGCTCCTGCCGTTCAGGCTCCAGCCTACTCCACATCAACTGCCCAGCCCACCCCACTATTAGAGTTAGGCCTTCATCCCCTCTGCCCCCAATCTTTTGAATTCTATCCCACAATCCCTTCGCCTTGCTCCCCCCCTTGCCTTCTTCAAAGCATGTCTCAAGACCCTCCACTTCGACCGCTCCTTCGGTCACCCTCCCACCCCTACCCTTCCTGTCTTCACACCTCCCGATTCCAAACTCCTGCTCAGATTTAAATCTCTGACTGTTCCTTGGGACTTCCTCCCGACATGAAAGGAGCTATACAAATGTAATTTGTTGTGGTTGTTGACGTCCACAGAATCCAGATGTGCAAGAGATGTTAGAAATTGTCCTTGGAAAAAGAGCCACAATTTTCCTGAAAAATGTTATTCTTTTTCATTTGCGATACATTTTCACCAATTCAGCCATCACTTTTCATGTACAACCTTTTGATGAACACATTTGGGAAGAGTATTAATTGAGTTAATTCATATACTGTAATGAAAGTCCAATTGCCTACGCACAGAAATGTAAAAAAAATAATATTTTCATTATATGCCAAACCTATTTGTGTAATCTTCTTAGAAGATGTTTCATTTGTTTAATTATGTGTACAATTTTTTCCAATGGTCACAGTATTATCCAGGAAATCCCCACATAACCATTTTTAAATTAAAGAAAAATCTGGGATTATATAATTGTGATCGTTTGAGTGACATGGCCTCACCTCACACAAAATAGTCACAAATGATTCTCCCTCCAATATATTTGCTGCTCTGTGCTTTTGGTCACCTTTCCCCTCACTCCCCTTGACTCCCACCCCCAGCTCAGGTTATATGGTTAAAGCTATTAACTAATATCTGGGAAAGACGGGTTTGCAGGGTTATGGGGAGAAAGCTGGTGATTGGGGTTAGTGAAAGTGACTTGCTCTGTCAAAGAGCCAGCACAGACTCGATGGGCCGAATGGCCTCCTTCTGTGCGGTAACATTCTATGAATCTATGAATCTATTGCCTTGTGATGTCTTCGAGACGTAAAACAATCAACAAACAATTAATTGTTGTGCTTTTTGGGACTTATTTAAACTTTTAAAATTGTACTTTTTTAGTACATCAAACAATAGATTAAATTAAATAATATACAAAAGCACCACCACCAACAAATTGCAATGAATATAGAGCTCCTCACATGTGGTAGCGCGTAAATGGTGACATAAAGCGTTGAGCCTGCATCTTATTAAAGCTACTACAGAGCTGCAGTTAGATCAAGTTAAAATCATGATTTGATGCATTACATTACATACCATTGTGCTCCAGTACTGCTCAAAATATGTTCAAATTCATAAAATAATAATCTTCGCAGCTGATACAATACCTTTCATGTCAGAGTATGTCTCAAAGCGCTTCACAGGATTTACTGTAAAGTGTAGCAACTGTATATTTTGTAGGCGAATGAGGCAGGCAATTAAAAACATTGCAATGGAGTAAACAGCCATGGAGTAAATGATTAATTTTATCTAGAGGATGGTTAGCCACAACAATGGGGGAAACCCCTCTTTTTCTTTTTGAATAGTGCCATAAGATCTTTAATGTCTACATATACATGTGTACAAATGTACCTGTACAAATGTATATTCCTAGTGGCCAATCTAACTGGTTCATGGAAATATAATTTTCCAGTAAGTACTATTTTGATTCACTTACTATCTATTTCATAATATATAATTTGGAGCCTACAATTTGGCATCTAACTGAGGAGTTCAGATCCATCCCTATATCACAACAGTGAAGTGTCAATGATTTATACCCAACCTCTCACCGCCGAGAAAAGATTACAGCATTGAAATGACACAGACATGTTTTTCCATTTTATGTGGAGATTTTATTCAACTCCCCAACAGTGTCTGTGTGATAGCAACTATCAGTCATTTGCTTGTCCATGATTCCTGCTGACATTTCAGGCAAGGGGATGAATGGCTGCGATGTTATTCCCGCAGTTTCATTGAGAAATATTGCGTACTTCTTTACCAAGAAATTTTACCACCAGAAATATTAAAGGAAATTACTGTGAAAAGTGAAGTATAAAAATCACACTCGTGTCAAAATCAAATCCTATAAAATCCCATGTTCACCACCTATGTGTCAAATTATGCAAAGTAACCCTAATCCTGTACGCATTTCCCACTCCTTTGACAATTTCTGACTTGTTTTGAACAAAATTACCTGGTTACCAAGCATCAAAGTTACACTGTTGACAAAGCTTTGAAATAGGTATACATATAAAATCTGAATTGGCTTAAACCAGTTGTTACTCTGGTAGTGAAAGAATTAGGAGTGGCGGGTGGCATGACTCAATCACATAGCTCGGGGCTGAGGAGAGGTTGGCTGTGCACTCCTAGCTAAAGTCATTAGGGCTCTCTGGGAAGCAACCCTGTGTGAAAGGTGCTTTATAAATGCGCATGTTGTTGTTGAATGGGCAAAGCTCCAACATCATGTTAGACAAAACAATTACTGTCAAAGGTGGTTTGTGGGAAAATATCTATCAAATAGCTGCCATACCATCAGCTCTTTCATAACAACAATAAATGACACTTGTATAGCGTCTTTAACATCAGGAGGATGTTTCAAGGTGCTGGACAGTAAGGGATCCGCACTAATAATAATAATCCTCACATTTCATATAGCACCGTATCATGGTGCTATATCAAATATATATCATTACTGACAAGCCATGTCCCATGTCTCAGGTACCGTCTCGAAGCACTTAAACAGACATTAATGAGAGGAGTAAAGTGTGGCCTTTAATAGAAATAAATGGTATTCCTGCAGTACCATATATCTACCAGCAGATGATATCATTGTACTGTCCAAATACATGTACCCAATGATTTAGTATTGGGAACCAGTGCATTAACGGGCAGAATCCAGGAGTGCAAGCTATTTTTCTTTCTAGGCTTCACGCAGCACAGTAATACCCCATTCCTAGCCTCCTTACATTCTAGGATCAATTTACTCCTACATGTTCTATAAAAATATAGGACATAGAAAAGCTGTGTCAATTTGGTAACTAATAAAAAAATTATGCTCTGAAATATTGGTGAACTGTTATATCCTAGAGACATCTGAAGGTTGAAAGGCTGTACCTAATTCTAGGGGAATGTTTACTCTCTGACTTTTACATCCTGTCATTTGGGGGTGTAGATTTGAAGGGTTATAATATCTATTTCAAACGCCCCAAATTCATTCTTGGTCTTAGCTTGCAAGACCATTTTGTTTTAAACTTTAATATCACACAGAAATGTGGAAAATTCGCAAACTCAGTCTTAATTTGGAAGTCAGTTATTCTTAACAAATGTGGAAAATCAATTCCGGAATTCAGGAATTTTCCACAATTCTGTGCGATTTAAAATTTTTAAACAAAATGGTTTTCACAAGCTATAACAAGGTGTAATGCAAAGCTGTTCTCAGTGTGTTTTTACTACAGTATAATTTGTTTGTAGTAATTCTAGATTTCTTAACTCCCCAGATAAATGAAAGATACAGTAACATGATTAAGTATTTGAACTATTTTAAGATCAGCGTGTAATACGTTAATTGTGGCATAGTTGACATTTCATTAACTCTACTGTGACACATCTGAGCACGTATGCCCAGTTACTAACTATTGCTTTAATATTATCGAGGAATAGCCTCAGAAATGTCCGTACTATCACTATCATTTATATTACATTTAAATTATAGTTCCTAAATACAGTATTTGGGTTCTTTTTGGATATAAATTAAGAATTACCTAAATCAGAAGACCAGTTTTGATATTGGTAATGTTTCAGATAAGATAATTTATAGGATATCCTGATAATCATTCCATAAAGTTAAGCTATTCTCATGCAAATCATATATTTCTTAATTAAATAGTAATAATGCAGTCAGTTTATCATGTTATTTTTTGCATCTTTTGCAAATCTTCTGATTCTTCCAACTGTGATGTTTTCTTAAGGGGCTTAAAAACATTGTAAATAATTAAGAAGATGGTAAATGAGCATTTCCATTATGTAGCTCTATGATTATTAAAAGCTGAGGACACAGGATCCCTACCTACCAGTAGTGCTATTTGAGAGCAAGCAATCCACCTATTAAACCTTAGTCAGCATCAAACTTCACTGGAATCTCAAAATAGAAATTGCCGTTTTGTTCATTTCACCATCTTACAAAAAAAATCACATATAATGTTAAATGCAATGTTATTCCCCACGACGGTAACAATTTAACCTCCATAACTGTTTAACTGCCCTTAATTTTCATCGGTAACACTTTGGATATAATTTTACAATCTTAGCTAAGGATTGACTGTTAATTGGGAAGCTTCATTCATATAACGCTTTTATCACATAAAAAATATTTTTTTGACATTGCTGAATTTTGTGAATCTCTCATGATCACTTTGTTTTCTTAAGGATTTAATTCTCCTTTTCAAAATGAGCAATTTAGGGAATTTCCATATTTTGTAGGAACCTCGGCCCATAGTTGAGGAGAATGGAAAAGCAGATCCCTGCAACTTTCTACAGGGCCTCTCTCGCTGCTTCCTTTCCTGGTTGCTTTTTTCTAAACGTTGTTTTTGTTTCGTCTTTTCTGCATGAGTGACACATCTCAACCTGCTAGGCCAGATAACTGATCAAATAGCATCCTGGTAAATTGACCTTTTAGGTTGATCACCCAATGATATGTGTGCCATGAAGTCTGCTTGTTACATGCCTAAATCTGAGAAACGTTCCAGAACATTCTATGAATATGCCATGAATAGACATGGGCTTATGGAAGGTATGGCGAAGGCCTATTCTGGAGTTTGAGGTGGAGTGTGTGAAGTGTTTTCAGATATTCTCTTGACATGGAAGGCAATTTACCAAATGCAATAATAATTATTAACTACTTTATAAACAGCATGCATCAATCAGCACAGTGATGTTACACATGGTTGTATCAAATGAAGGGAAATTTCCATACACATGTGAACTCTCGGTCTAGTTTGGACTCTCTTTAACATGACATTGGGTTTTCGTGTGTGATACCTATCTCACCACAAAAAAACTATAATAGCATTTTGGCTAATAAGCAAACACACAAACTAATTTGATTGAAATTTAATTCAGAAACAAGAGGAAAGAAAAGAACTATTTTGCGCACTGTCTATTCCTTCTGCAACCCAGAAATAATTCGCATTATTGTGGACTCAACTGATTTAATTTTCTGAGGGATCTCCAAAGTCAATCAAGCAAAATTCAAGAATACCTGTTGAACACATAATTAGATTCTTGCCAAAGATTGGGCACTTTCAGCATACAACACATCATCTTATCAGTCCTAGAATATTCAATCCCACTTATAAACAGGTATTCATTCAAATCTTGTTTGACACTGCATCAACTGTTTTACCTGGTCGTCTGTCCTGCCTGTCCATAGTGTTGCATTAGCATCTTTCATGTCTCAAAGTGCTTTATGAAGAGAGGGGAACTCAAGCTGGGGGAGGGGGTTGGGGTGGGGTGGAGACAGGGGGAGTGTGGGAAGGTGCAATGGAATAGATAGGTTTAGAGATGGATTTTGAAACCGGAGAGGAAGGGCAATGCAGAGAGATTTTGGAAGAACTGACAGGGACATGAAGCAGGCTGAGTGGAGCAAGTGGGCTGGGGAGTAGGATTTCAGGGGATGACAAACATAGGGTTGGTCAAATCCTGTAACTAAGTGGTTAACAAGTTGAAACTTGATGGCGCCATCAAAGCTTTCAGTAGCCTCACTACAATTTAACAAAGTAAGGTTTCCACCCAACAGTTGTGGCACACCTTAAGTTCATATAAAATCCATTCAGAAATAGCATTGAAGTATATCGCATCTTTTTCCTTGGCTTTAGGTCAAAATATGGCTGTGCTAAAATTGGCTGTCGTTGAAAGCGAAAAGTATGGGCTCTCTGTGAAAGTCTATCTGCAGTAAATCAGAAATTGCATCTTGCTGCTACCAGCAAAACAAATGATCCAAGAGCTTGTGCAAATTAAAATCCTGTTTCAGCTTAAGGGTTATACATTGCATTGCACTCTATATTGTTCTGTTGTTTCCCTATTTTTGTTCTGGTATTTAATAAAATAAACTATTGCCGAAATGACCTGTTCAGAGAGAATCCCATCCATTTATGGAAGTCACTATAATCCGTCCCAATGTCATGTTAGAAGTTAGGAAATTGTGTACAGATAAGAAAATGTGCAAGACCATTCTAAAGAGGTTTTGCTGTGAACTTGATATTCCTGAATAGGAATCATATCTGTATGGGAAAAGTGCTGTTCTTTGATGACATGAATGTATTCAAATTATTGACAAGATTTGGAATTTCTCACACTTTGAAAGAGCAAGAAAGAAATCAAGCTATTTTTAAATATAAGACATCATTCCTCCTGCTCCCATCCCATCAGGGAAGCAGTTATTGATGCCCTGCCAGTTGGAAAGAACTCTTCAAAATCCTGTCCCATGGTTAGTGGTGTTCTGCATGCTTTAAAAGCAATAACACAAATATCTAAATATCTGATAAACACCGCAGGGGAAACACAGCGAGACCTCAGACATAAGCAAAAAAAGTTAACTTCAAAGCATACAGAGGAAGTCTCACTACAAATACCTCACATAGCTGGAAGAAAACATATAGCCGCAATGAAAAAAAATTGTGCTACCTCAGGGAATTTTTTGTAGGTGTTCTTCAAAGCTTTGTGAAGCAAAAGAAGTTTTTGAACTGTTAGGGCATCAATAATAGGTTTGCTGGTGTGGGCAGGGCTACAGGCTTTGAAATTACTTTACTTCCTCCTCACAGTGAAGACACAAACATAATTTGAGCTGCCTTAAGACTATTTATCACTTTTCTCTGACATAGATTGCACTTGTGCTATGATCTGTGCTGTGTCAGGGTTTTCACTTCACAACTTTCTGGGTAAACAAATGTTGTGCCACTTCTGAACCCTGATGAAATATGTTCTAATTCACATGATGCCTACAGACAGACATGCTGGAGCTTGTAGACTCTTACTGAAGCCAAGTCTGATCTAGATTTAAATCAGGGAGGTACATTATTTGATTTATTTGCTGACTTTGCAGGGAAATTTTTAAACTATGTATAGCATAAAGTGTTATCTAGCTATGAAGTTAATGGCCCTCAACTTCTATAGGGACCATTAGTCTTACTGAATTTCTGGAAAACATTAAACAAGGCACTTTGAGCAGATCTGTGATGCCTCACTCACATTGGTGTTCCATGCACCCACTAGTCCATTTGTTCTGTTTGGACCAGGGTTTGATTCCTGGGCAGTACCAAACCTTATTCCACAAGCGTCTGTTTACCCAGCAGTAAGTAGGGACCTGGCTGTTAGTTATTTTGAAGGGTAATTATCCCTTCAAAATAAATAATTTGGTCGCTCAAACCACGACCATTTGTGGGACACTGGGCTGCCGCATTTTGCCCACAAAATATACAATCAATTCACTTTACACTTCTGTGAAGCGCTTTGAGACGCTTTGAAACGTCTCAAAGACATGATAATGCACTATGTCAAATGCAAGCATTATTATTATTGTTGTGGGGTGGGGCAGGTATTGATGATTGAGCCTTCAGTCTCTCTGCCTCCACGCTTTGGAACTCTATCCCTCATTCCTTTGCCTTGCTTCCTCCTTTGCCTCCTTCAAAGCAGATCTCAAAATCCTCCTCTATGACCATACTTTGGTGACCCTCCTACCCCTCTGTCCTCCACCCTTCCTGATCTCAACCCCCTGCTTGATTCCAAATCCTAGACTGTCCAGCATCTTGGGATGTCCTCCCGACGTGAAAGGTTCTATACAAATATTTCCTTTTGGATTTATTTCTGGATTTTTTAGGAGGATTTTCTTTATAAACTGAAGCATTTCTTTTTTTATAAGCGTATAATACAGTACTATGGAATAGTAGCAATGAATTAAATCACTTTTGAGATCTTTACCATTTTTTTGTCCAGATAGAACTGGTGATAGTCTCTGAAGTCCTATTATTCATGTCACTGAGTTGAGACCAGTAGACCAATGCAGAAAGTATGGATTATTACTGATGCTTGGTTGATGTTGCATGGTAATCCAATTCAGTAAGGTAACCTCCTCATCTCAGAAGGATTTTAAACTTCTGCACAGCTGCTAATAAGTTTAAATTGGCTTCCTTTTTCTGAGAGAAGTCTGAGCATTTATACTCAGTAGTTCAATAGAATTTTGTTTTGGAGTGTATAATTTCCCGTGTCAATGAAAAACCAATAAATCATAAGTTTCTTACTGAAATGCGGCTGCACATGACTGACATTTATCAAACTATTTTCCTGCATTAACCATTCCATTAGATGATACACTGTCAGCAGGAAATTTACATACCTATACTTCAATGTGGCTAGTAGTATTCTTACGCTTAACTTTGTGTGGCAAGCTTTTCTTTCCAGTTCATATCCCAAGCTTTGTTACTGTTATCAACTTCTATCCAGTAGACATTGTCCAGCATACCATGTTTGCTTTGGTTACAATGATCAGTAACAATGTGATAGTCTTCATGTCTTTGGGCCTTTTCCAGGCCTCAGTTCTTGGTTCCTTGTTATTTTTGTTTTCAATAAATAACTTTCTTGAAATTAGTGTTCTGTAAGTCAGAAGTATTTATTTCCATCAATGACAGGATTCAATACTCTTAAAAATTAACAAATATGAGAAGAATTGATACGAATTGGTACAGATTGACATGCAATTAGACTACTCTCTCTGTACACTGCAGAATGAAGAGAAATTCCTCAGATATAAGATAAAGGCAAAAGTCACCTGGGCTGGTGGCCAACTAGAAGAGTTGAGTTGGTGGGAATCTACACCCGTGCGGAAGTGGATGTAGATTTCCATTTTTTTTAATTTTAGGGAGGATTTGGGCCCAGTTCAGGTTTGAATTCCAAATCGAATTTCTGCTCAGCTTGTTCAAATTTCTGCTTTTGCATTTCCTTCCTCAATGCTGTAAGCCTCAACCTTGACCCGAGGGTTACTGTACTGAGGAAGGACATGCTAAGCAGAAATGGAGAATAAAATTCAGAGGAGGATGAATAAAGCAACATGTTAAAGGCACTCAGTAACAATTTCTTTATATGTTCGGCTGTATCGGTTTTTAGGAACATTTTGTCCTGTTTTCAAGAAAAATTCAAACTGCTTAATGTGTCTCAAATCAGCTGACTTACCTTTTCTCTGTTGGTACAGTATTGTAAATGCTTTCAAGGTTTTTAAAAGGGTATCTGGGATATACCCAAAACCTCTAATGTTTCGATCTGTTGCCAAGAAATGGTAGCCTTACTATAGTGAGAATGTATTTGAAAGGAGTCATTGCTAGCACCAAACAATACTTTTTTCTTACCAATTGTTTCACCTTATTTCCTGGAGGGCTCCTTTTTCTGCTATTGTGTTATGGTTCCTAAACTAAACTTAATATTTCCATGCTAATTACACCGGTGATACATAGGGAATACTGTGGGGATTAATTTGTATAATTATAGTTTGTATAAATATAATTTGTATTGTAATGTAACTGCAGCCCACAATCCTCTTGCCTGGTCACCGGCTTTAAAACAATTAAAAATGTTTTTACTTCGAATGTAAATGCATCCAACATATAACAAAATGTAAATCTCACTGATACATTAAAAGCCACAAGTATAGCATCAGTGGTAATGAATCCTGCACTGTGTTTGACAGAGTGGATAACAATTTATATTGGCAACAATGTGTATTATAATCAAAATTGTGGTCTCTGTACTCTGGTCATAATCATAGGGTCTGTAGCAGCCTCCAATCGCACTTTGTGAATGCAATGGCTTTGGAAGCATGCACGTACCTTGAATATTGAATCAAACAATCTTTAATTGTGAAATGTGCAAAGTTACCCAATGAACTGCCAAATGGGGATGTTCTGTACTGTACCAAAATGACATTGAGCGGTAACAAAAATAGACCTGTTGATTCCAGTAAGTCACTGGATCTTAAAGGACACGTCAGTAGTGAGTGTGGACAATATACGATATAATCCAGGCAAAATGATGCCAGTTTCGCCGCTGCATGTACTCACTCGTCTGTGTGTCGAGCAGTTCCATTCAGCCATGAGGGGCTCTGGAATGGAGATGGATGGAGTCTGAGATTGATTGACGATGGACTCCAGCCATTCACAAGCAGCTGGAGTTGGGCTGTCAATCAGTCAGGGGGCGGAGGAACGGGGCAGAACAAGGGAGGGAATATCACAATTGATTGACAGCTGAGCCATTTGTGAGTGGGTGGAGCCCATCTATTGATAAGCAGCTGCAGGCTGTCAATCATTTCCATACCGCGCTAATTGGTCCCTTTCCTCTCCAGTGGGAATGTCAATGGGAGGGAGGAAGCACCACCGTCCCCTCCCCTCTGCTGGGCCGGACAGGACTGTTTAAGTCCTAGTTTAAAATACTTGGTGTCCTGTTTGGTTAGTTAACAAGGCTTCAAGTGAAACAACATTATAACATTATTAAAATACAGCGTCGGCCCTCTGGTGGTCTGGAATGGTGTTTTAGCTAACCTCGGACTCCTCTTAAGCTGGACAAAACAGCCATCCTCAATGAGTCTGGCTGAACCAGCTTCCACTGTACTGTATTCTGGATAACTAGTCAACGCTGATAATTAGTCACTTGAGCTATTTCCCTTGAGATAACCAGTGATCAGAGTTTCACTGTTTTTTTTTGCTGTTTATTTTGATGCATATTTGTTCTGAATAATTGACTTCTTCCAATAATTTATTAAACAATGGCAGCAATGAAAAGGTTAACAACTTTTACAATATTCTCAGCCCAACTTCAATGATTGTGAACCTATTCCATTTTTTACACAATGTTATAAATATTCCAAAAAGGGTGTTGGCCAAATCCAGCCCCCGCCACACACACACATTGTTTTGTTATGCTTTTAAGTTTTGTTTGTTGAGCAACAACAAGATCAGCCTTAACTGCATTGTTCCTGATGATAAAATCTCCCGATGAATGAAGAATATATATTGAAGGTCTGCTAGCATCTGCAGCACTATACCTCAGTATGAGTTAACTTTGGGAGAAAAATTCTTGTTTTGCAGTAAGTGTGCTCCCAATACCAGAATTGAAGACAATTCACATCAGAGTTTACAGAAAAGCAAACAAAAAAAAACACAATGTATTTAAATATTGTTAGAATGAGATCATGAAGCTTTTCTTCACACACTGAATTGTGAAGATGTGGAATTCTCTGTCCCAGAAAGCTGTAGAGGTGGAATCAAAAGGGATACGGTATTTAAAAGTGAGTTAGGTTGATACTTAGGTAGTAGTATTACTGGGGTAATAGTGAAACTGTTTCTGTTCCTGCATTCCTATGTGTAAGTTGCAATCTTTGATTGTACATTTTTGCAACATTTAGGAAAAGATGAGTGAAATTACTTTGGTTTTAGTGTTTAACAGAGCAAGCAAAAAAAGGTTACAGTGATTAACGAACTAGGTATTCATAATGGCTGGGCAGCAACAGCCAAAAATATCAGCCTATTGGATTTTGACATGAAGGCAAATGATGCGTATATATGTAGAAGCAAACTTAACAGCTTATGTTACAGTTATTTTATACCTTCATGAAGTCTTGAATCGATGCCCATTTAAATGAAATCTAGTTAAGTAATTATAAAGAAATAATATTAGAACGGTCCAAACTTTAAATGTGTTCTTTCTTTTAAAAAAAAGTACCATTAACTATTTATTTTATTGGAAATAAAATGAACAGGAGAATCAAGGACAACACTTAACATGTGGAATAACACTTAGATATGCAAACATGTTTTGTGCATCAAGTAACATTCAGGAAGCCAAGATTCTCAAGCTCTCACTGAAATGCATGTTCAGCAATTGTAGCAGGCTAAGCACATTTTACTTTAAGACCTTTATCTTCTATTTTGAGCAAACATGGACATTGAACTAAACATTTCAATGATAATGTGAATTTACAAGTTCTCATTTGCAAGCATCTCCCAATATGGGGTGATTTATACATGTATTTGATTTAACATGCATCACTCACATTATTTTAGTTTATATTTTATTCACCTCCAGTGTTAGGTACAGATTAGAGAAATATAATACACAAATTCAGTGCATGGCTTAAGAATAATAATGCGCAGGAGTGCCTTTATACAGCTTTATTGAACATTATATGTATTTCCGAAGAATTTTCCAATACAAAATAGCCCCATTGGTTTCCAGTGATAGTAAATCAAAGGAAGACATTTATTTCCATTTGTGTGAAAGAGTCGGAGAAGTTGTAACAATTTGATAAGTAAACCAGAACATGACATGCGATTTGCAACTTGATACAAATGTAATTTTGTTGTTGTTACTACATCAGCTTCAACCACCCACACATAAACGTTAAGTCACTTTGTGAATATTGTACATAACACATTTATATCACAAAACAAAATTCATCACTTCTCTGAAGAACACTGGTAAGGCATTTAAGAGGTCTTAGACATTTATGTATAGTTTCACCAAAAATGTATGTGGCCTAAGTTGTTTTTAAAAAACCCTTGAAAAACATTCAACAATCAATTTAAACAACTGAATAGATTAGTTTTTCCTTGAATGGCAAATATATTAATGCTGAAGTGGAGAATCTCCTCGAGATAATTTGTAGACACGTTAAACTCATTTTCAGGCTTTACCGACTACCTGAAGTGCTTCTGGGACTTCACTGAGGGAGACCTCAATGCCTCACATGCTCATCTTCCAAGCACGTTTACAGCATGCTGTGTCTGATGTGTCCAGAATTCTCCAGCAGGACATGTCTAGACCAGCTCCAATAGTGCAAGGTAATTTGGGAGGACAGGTTCCAGCATGGAAGCGAGTTCCTACCAGTTTCAGGTAAATCAGTGCCATTGGCCCCTCAGTCTTCTGAGATACCAGCATCCCATTAGATATGGTTTCTTACAAGAAATAAAACAGTAGCATTTGGGCTAGAAACCCTCTGTACTGGCACAAATGGAGCGGTTTGTCTGTGGTGGCACTGTCCAGAGGTTATCTGGGGAGTAAAGGTTACTTCACATACTTAAAGAGCCTCTTTGCCTTAACAGGAACTGAATTCTCTTCAACCGTTCCTTCAGCTCCCCTCTCGACTCTCTACCCCCTCCTCGCTCCCTCCCTTCCCTCCCTCCCCTCACCCAGCTCGGGTCCCGACCCAACTGTCCAGCACCTTGGGACGTCCTCCCGACGTGAAAGGCGCTCTATAAATGAAATCTTGTTGTTGTTGTTGTTGTTGAATGGTTCCTTTCCTTTGCAAACCCCTCTTCTCAATGTATCAAGCACCAATACAATTATCCACTTAGCCCAGTCAAGTCAACATCCCAAATCATTGGCACTGAACAACTATTTGTTTCTGCAAAATCTTTCACAACATTAAGATCTAGCTGTAGCATTTAACCAGGCAACATTCACAATAGTTTATCATAAGGATTCCTATTTACAATACATAAAATATTCAGCAACGACCACGTGAGTAATCCAAAACATGCACACAGGAATAAGCCACTTAATTTGCAATATGCACTTGCCCTCTTTCGTAGATCTGCAAAAGATCTATAAATAAAGTTCCACTTTGGCTAATTCAATAAAAACACCTCTGCTGGGCTTGTTCTTTTTAATCCATCACTGTGGTTATGGGTTTTTGTCATGATCCAAACTTTCTCATCAAGTAATCCAGAAAGCAATGTTCTTATAAAAACTAGGAAAAGAAACCAACTACCATAATTCTCAAGCTTTGTATTATCAAGAACATCATAAATCTTCTCATATCAAAACTCAAGAGCATTATGTAACATTAAAGGTGGTAGGAGTTTGTTTTACTTAACTGCTGATGCAACACTCAAAAAATAAGTTTAGGAAAAAACTTTTAAAAATATTTAAAAGTGGATCATTGATCACAAACATTATGGTTAGGTAAAACAGATGGGTGTCCGAAATATCCACTCAGATGCCAAAATAGATTGTGCAACTTAAGGAAACTTCCTAGACTTTCAACTTTTAAATAAATCCTAACTCATATAAAGTATGAATTATATACATTTACGAAATCACCATTACCTGCACTGAAACATTCTTGATAGATAGCACTAGTCTATCTAAAAAGGACTATTGATACAGTGCTTTGCCCTTGAACTCCTTTCTAATTATGGTTGGAAGACCGGGTTGTTATTTAGGCTTGTAGCTTGCTCTGTGCCTTTTATAACAAAAATACAGTTCAATGGCTCCATTCAGGAGTAAAGGTATGCAGCTTGTGATGGGAGTCACTTTCTGGCTGTAAATGGTAATATATACATACTCTTGTGAAGAAGATAGTTAGCTGTCTTAATGGATCTTTGTTATTTGCTGTAATGTGAAAAAAGCAGGCTTAGACATAAATGAGCTCCTTTGTATTTTCACAAAGGTAATAAATAATACAAATTACATTAATACCTGCATTTTAGTTGCATTTAAAGCTGCAAATGCTATACACATTTTAAATGTTTGTACGTTAAAGAGTTAGAATTAAGCAATCATGCCTGACATGTATGAAAGCCAACCATTTTGCTAGGTATACAATTGTATTTTGTAAATCTTTTACTTACAAACGGAGCTGATCATTGCTCTTTATTATTGGGTGCAGACATTAGTGGCACAGGGTGTGTGTGTGGAGATCAACGTCATTTGTAAATGAAATATTCATTATGGCATGTTGATCTTGAATACAAAAATCGGAAATTTCTAGTACGTGTATATAATTGTTTTTAAAAAATTCTAAGTTGATGGGCATTTTAGCTCTTTTGACTCAGTAGACTAGAGCTGCTAGCTAGATGTTCTGTTTCTTACAGCATACAAGACATTTTTTTTCAAACCCCAGACAGGTCCTTTAAATCAAAAAATGCATGCTTAGTTTACTATCTGAAAACTCTTGGCACAGCCTTGACCATTGAAATGTTCAGTATTCAAGCAGCAGGAACACAGTTCCCTAAGTTAACTACATACAGCAGTTAAATTACACTACATCTGTTGTACTAGTTGTTGATTCACAGCACATTATGTATCCTGAATCTGGATTTTCTGGGGGTTTTGTTTTGAAGTTCAAAGATTCCAAGCACAACTAAAAGACTCCCCTGCAAGAACCATTCTTCAGTTATCTACAGACAAGATCTCTAGTGTTAACACCAGGTCTGCGCAGTCTTTGGAATCTTGCAGTNAAAAATGAGGAATGGCATCTCACTCTTTGCTGTTACTGTTCGTCTGTCAGGGCAGTTAGAAGATGAAACCAGCCAAACGTGTTCATAGCACTGAACCATGTTAGTGTCCACCAGAGCCTGGAGGATTGTGAATCCAGTCAAAAACAATCAGGGTCATGCTTCCAATCATAAAGACGATTCCGATTACAAGGAAGATCATGGCCTATAAAAATAAGAAAGAAAAATAATTTCAGTTTTATTGCTTCTATGTTAAGATATTATTCACAATTTGTTTTTCCACGCAGAGTTGTTGGGATGTGGAATGCCCTGCCAAGTAAGGTGACAGAGACAGAGTCCATAGTGGGTTTTCAGAGGGAAATAGACAGCTATATGAAAATTAGAGGCTTGAAGGGCTTTCAGAATAAGATAGTTATGGGATTGAAAGTACAGCTATTTTTGAGAACTGGTGTAGACTCGACGGCCCGAATGGCCTCCTTCTGCGCTGTAAATTTGTATGATTCTATCATTCCAACTTAAACTAAGTATAAGTATATTGGAAATCCATTGTACAAAACATTTGATTATGATGCATCTTTGCATTTATCAGTTATGGACCCTGATATTTACTTAACAGAAAATCCAAACCACTTTGAGACACCAGACTGACCTTTGATCCCTAAAAAATGATCGACTTCCAGATGATCAGGTTGAGGCAAATATGACTTCTTGTGTGCTGCATATCCACAGCCAAATTTGTGCAGAGCAATGTCCCACCAAAAAAAACGTGAAATGAAGTACCAATTTTATCTGGAGAATTGTCGACTCGGACACTGGGAGGAACTCCCTTCACTTTTTAAACAGTGCTATGGGATCTTTATTGTTCACTTGAACAAGCAGCCTGGACCTCAGTTTAATGTTTCATTGAAAGAGCAGCATCTCTGACAATGCAGTGGTCCCTCAGCTTTGTATTGGAGTGTCAGGCGAGGCTGTGAGTTCAATCTACACACGAGGCTTGAGCCAACAATCTTCTAACTCAGAAAGAACTATCAAGGGAGCCAGACTGACTCACTGACTAAGAAAGCTTCATTACTTCCAATAAAGCTTCTGGGTGAATCAGCAAATATATGGCTGTATTAGCACTTTGGGACATCCTCACTACGTGAAAGGCGCTCTGTAAATGTAATTTTGTTGTTGTATTATTAGGAGTAGATTTTAACACCAAAACAAGTTGCAAAAAAAATTATATCACGACATCTTATATTTGTTGTCATAAAAAAAATTAGCTCACCCCAATCTTTTGCATTGATTTCATAGATTCTTTCTTCACAAGTTTGATGTAACATGCTGATGGGAGTATGAAGATAAGCATTGTAGCAGCAGATGCACCTGAAACACAGGAAAGCAGAGGGCAAAATGAAATGATTTCAATGCTACTCTACATACCCTAGTAATAGTAATAGTAATAGTGCACACACATACTATAGATCAAGAAAGCCTTACCTATAAAGCCAAAGATATCTCTAATGCTAGGAACAAATATCACAAGTAGGTCATTCAAAATCAGCAGGAATCCTGCAATTCCAATATGACGTAACCAGTTGAATGATCTTCCTGGAAAAAACAGTTCTTGAATTGATGTCCGAATCTGCAGAGGTAAAATATTATTAGAATATATTTCATATTTTGTCTTTACTATGTTCATAGCTAAAAATAAAACAAACTTGAATCTCAAACAAGTCCGAGGGCTGCCCTGTCAATAGAACATTAAAACGTTGCAGCATCCCTTTCTGAAAGAAACCTTCAGTTAAATGTTTACATATGCTGATAGAAGCACCAGATTTATGCTATTTTTGAAAGACAGTCCACTCTGTTTGCCCATACCACTCTCTCTTTCTAGTGGTGTGGGCAACAGAACAGGATGCTACATCAAGCACAATCTGAAATCAACAATTATAGCAGCAGTTAGAAGAACATTTACTGTTTTGTTGAAGTATGGTTTTCTTTTAAAGCTGAGAGCTATTCTCAGTTTTTCTTTCAGTTATTCAACTTTCCTTTGAGTACTAAGATCACAACTTTGCGAAGAAAATCATAATATGGTGAATTTAATAGCTAGTTCAAAATATACTGCTAATTATTACACCTGGTATTTGACTTTTTATTTCCATCATAAATGTCTTAGAATACTTTTGAAGTTTATATGAAAGAAACTATTTTCTTCCACATTGCTAATATCTTTCATTTGCAACTCATTAATGTTATTCATATTTAAAGACATACTTTCAGATACAATAGATGAGGTGTAAAGGACAAACAAAGACCTGTTTTTGAACATGATGAGACAGTGGTGGTAAAACTAAACCATTTTAACTGGGAAAATCTAGTCTGCAGCCCCCTGGTAGCTCACCCAAGGGTTCATTCTTCATGTGTGAGCTTTGTTAGTGAGCATTGGTGAGCTACTCAGACATGGAAGGTATCAGGACTATGGAGAAATTCCTTTTAACTAGACATCTGTACACACACTCACTCTTCAGCCGTAATAGTAGTCAGATGCAAAAACTGGCTAACCTTTCACCTCCCTAACCCAGAGATCTATCACAGTTTCCTTACTGAGATTAGTTAACACAGCACTGACCAGCATCTAATCAGCAATCTTATGGCTCAATTTCTCAATAGGCAGTTGCTTTTCCAACTGAGTCATTGGAACTTGCACACTGCAATGTATTTGAGTGTAATGCTAGCTGAAGGTGTACATTATCAAATAGCATTTTTGGCTGGCAAACTCTTGCGCTCATGCCAGAAAATGTTCTAAAAATAATCTTTAAAGCTTTGGGTTACACGATTACCTCGTCACTTTTGTTTCTCAGTTCAACAAACATGCCTTTAAGTGTTAGTCACTGACCAGGAAAAGATAATCCATCATTCTTGAATGGGGCAAAAGTAGCTTTGAGCATTTGTCCTCCCGACGTGAAAGGCGCTATACAAATGTAATCTTGTTGTTGTAGTTTAGAGGAAGAAACAAATTACATAGAAAATGTTTCACCAGCGCAAGGCAATCTTATTTTAGACATAATTAAGTAAATTAATCAGATATGAAAATAATTGTCAATCTTAGACTTTGAAATCAGAAGAGCACCATCAGATCACTAAATGTGAAGTATTACAGTACAATGTTAGGCAATATATGTTGTAAAGCCTGCTATTGCACTAAATATCAATCAACTACTCATGATCCAAACAGAGAGAATTCGTAAAATCCAAATAGATTTGAATTAGCTCAATTTTGATTAATTAGAATTCAGAGGCAAGACTGATCCTATCTTCGGCACCAGTGAATAATAATCCTTGCATTTTTCCCACAAAATACACACTTTACAATATATCCTGTGAAGTGCTTTGAGACGTTATGACAACGTGATTATTATTATTGTTGCATTTGATATAGCATCTTATGTTGTCGAAACATCTCAAAGCACTTCACAAGGCATTACTGCAAAGTCTAATAACTGTATTTGTAGGCCAAAGTGAGAAATATAAAAGTCGGAGAAACATTGCATCAGTCAAACAGGAGTTTAACCTGGTAATGCAAATACAGGAGCTGAGGGGAAATTTAAAAGGAAACAATTAACTGTGGCCCTAATTTAAATAAAAGTACAACCAAGAAACCATATTGTGTTCAAATACTTCCAGCATCACCACAAACACACAGCAAATCTGGTTCTAGCGTTTGTTAACTGCTGAACTGTCAAACACAGGTCAAATTAATTCAATCTAATTAAACCTAAATTTCACCAGAATTTTCCCAATTTAGGCTGCATTTCACCAATACGGGTGCTTTCTTTTAATATTTAAAAGGATCTTTTCTGAGAGAACCATAAATGTTTCAAAATAAGTTGTGATCAAACTCAACCAAAATCTGCCTAATATGCTTCCGTTTGAAGTGCCACCTCTCACTAACAAAATGATCCAATCCTATGGTGAAAAGAACTGCAGCATTGTCTTTGGAAACAACGTGACAGGTGAAGGAGCCTCAAAAATTGTAAGTTATAGAGTAGAAGTTATGGTTGCTTTTATTTCATACGCATTGAGCCAATTCTCAGTTATTTTCTATTGCAGAGCTCTGCATGACAAAACCATTCTGCTATGGTTCCAGTTCCTTCAAAAGTATGAGTTGCATGGCAAAGCCAGAGTAGAAAATTGGATTGTAAGATTTGGACATCTTAATGCTTATTTGTGACAAGACCCGAATCAGGTAGAGTTGGTTATAAAGATCTTTTGATTCCCATTTCAAATGGCAGGTGGATTTTGTTCATGCGAGGTTGAAAATGAGTTAAATTCACCAATCCCATTATAATTTGTTTCATTCATTTGACTTCATTTGAGAAACAAAATTAGAAAAGGTTCAACCAGATGTCTTTCCAATTGGGCTGAACATATTTATTTTTAGCAATACAATTTACTTCAGGTAGGAGAATTAAATTAAATTATGCTCTGAGAGCCTATTGAGTCTGAAAATATTGTTATGATTTTTTTTCCTGTGACATTGCTGTGTTCTGTATTGACGGCTTTCATTTCACCTCAGGCGCTGGCAGCATCAGCCTCTACGGCTGCAAACTCAACCTCACTAACCCAGTCAGGAACCTGGGTATCTTGTTTGACCCGAACTGTCCTTTCTCCCCCACATCCACCCATGACCGGCACTGCCTACCACCTCCTCCGCAACATTGCCAGACTCCGCCACTGCCTCACCCCTCAGGCTACTGAAACCCTCACCCACGTGTTCATCACATCAAGGCTTGATTACAAGAATTCCTTCCTCATCGGCCTTCCCAACTCTTCCCTTCACAAGCTGCAGATCATCCAAAACTCTGCAGCTCGTGTACTCTCACGCACCAGGCTCCGCGACCCCATCACTCCCACCCTCGCCCGACTCCACTGGCTCTCCTTCTCCCAGAGGATCGAGTTCAAGATCCTCATCCTCACCTTTAAGGCCATCCATGGCCTTGCCCCCTCCTACCTCTTTGACCTGCTGACTCCCTACCAACCTGCCCGCTCCCTCCGTTCATCAGGCTCCGGCCTGCTCCATGTCTCCCGCTCGACCATTGGTGGCCGAGCTTTCAGCCTCTCTGCCCCCAAACTCTGGAACTCCATCCCACGGTCCCTTCGCCTCATTTCCTCCCTTGCTTCCTTCAAGGCCGATCTCAAGACCCTTCTTTTCGACTGTGCCTTTCGTCTCTCTTCCACCTCTCTGCCTTCCCTCACCCCTACACTACCCCTCCCCCATGCTCGGGCCCCGACACCTGACTGTTCAGCGCTTTGGGACATCCTTCCGATGTGAAAGGCGCTCTATATATGTAATTTTGTTGTTGTTGTATTGGGGAATCAGTTTTTTATTTTTGTGCACCCAGAGTAGCACAGCCAGATGTACAAAAAATCTTTGTCTACACTGTCCAAGATACTTTAATTCTAATTTCAGAAGAGTTCCCCCTCGTGTACCAGAGTGAATTTCTCCAAGTCTCTGAGTGAGAGTGAACATGTCATGTTAAAAAGTACAGAATAGTTTTGTGCAGCCACAAAACTGTTACAATTGATGAAAGAACAGTACAGCTATCTGTCTAGTACCAAGATGTCCAAAGGAAAGATTCAAAAATTGTAATGACATTATCTTAGGAATTCAAAAAGGAGGAAATGAACAGCCAGAGGTCCACAAACCAATACTTTAACCCACTGGCAAAGTAAGAAGCATGAGAGAAATAATTGTGGAAAAATGCTTTATTTCTTTACAAGCAGTAAACTACCTGGCTCTGTTCCCACTTCCAAAAACATACTTTTTCATAAAATCATAATAATACTTTTCCTATCCCTCTAAGCTAACAAACTGACATTCCATATTCCTGTTTTTAACAGCTTTATCACCTACACACACTGAATCAGCCATCAACGATTACTTAGCAACCTGAATTTTCACAACTTGGCATCATGCTCCGCTTGTCTTAAGAACATCTGCAGCAAAAGTACCCTGAACTGTCCTTTCTCCCCCATATCGACCCATGACCGGCACTGCCTTCCACCTCCTCCCCAACGTTGCCAGACTCCGCCACTGCCTCATCCCTCAGGCTACCGAGCAAGCAAAGTCCAGGGTTCTTGTTGATGTCAGTGCAAAGCGAATTAAAAATAGAGATCCTACAACCAAATATGTTCAGTCTGATACAAATACATTTATAGCTGTAGGCTTGACATTATGTTTGATTTAGATTTAAAATGATGCAGTAAATTATTTTTGAAAAAAAATCATTCAGTGATGTCTATTGAGCAGCACAATAGTCTTGTCACTTCAACGAAAATCCTGAGTTGCTAAACTAGTATTGTGCTGCCATCTCTGGCTCACCTGAGGTTCCCAAGTTGAAGTGAGGCCTAAAGCAGAAAGTTCAAACTGCCAGGGTGCCAAACCCTCATCACCACCTTGGCTGATTTGGCAGAAGGGCAAGAAAGTGATTTGAAGAATTATTACCCTTCACAACTGTTGGATCAAACCAGTGTGAAAACTCACACAAAAACCTGTCAGGACAGGTCCAGAAACAGATTCATTTGGAAATCAAACAACCTATTCAAGTTAACAAATCAACTGGTACCATTTTACCTGATTATCTGCCCTTAACGCTTTCTTTCTCTCATTAAATGTCCTTGGAGTTGAAATCATGATTTAAGGAAACTTATTCTACTGAGTTTTTGCAGAATTTATTTGAATTTGTGATAATATAAAGCTTATTTTTCAGTGGTGTATGAAGTTATAGAGCAGAAGTTATGGTTGCTTTTATTTCATACGCATTGAGCCAATTCTCAGTTATTTTCTATTGCAGACAATGCAGTTTCCATGAGTCATCCAACCAACCTCTACATTTTAAGTCCTGTTTATATGGAAAAACTGATTTATATTTCCCATTTCTACTCACTTGACTGGAGGCTGAAAATAAAATGTTGAAGACCTCATACCTGATGTCAAGTGTTTTAATGCATTTTTTTAGTAAGATTCAAAAATAGTTCCATGAAAGACTTTTAAGAGATAATTTTGGAGCAGACCTTGATTTGATTGGTAGTGTTGTATTTATGCTGCTTTGAAAAGCGAAGTAGAACAGCATTAAACAGTATCCTGTAAATCCAGATTTGTGTACAAACAGATTTATTATAGTTCAGTCAGATGGGAAATTCCAAATTCCATTCCTAGCAACCCTGTGCTCACATGCACATCGTTGTACAGGTCACAACAGAGCTTTTTCCTGGTAGCGTGAAATGTTTACATTTATGCAGTGTACAATTAGAGTTACAGAAAGAGACAGATACTAGGAGAGAAAGTCAAAGAAAGATGGAGAGGAGATATACAACAACAACAAGATTCCATTTATAGAGTGCCTTTCACGTCGGGAGGACGTCCCAAGGCGCTGTACAGTTGGGTCAGGACCAGAGCAGGGGGGGAAATGGTCAAGGTGAGGGGAGGGAAGGGAGGGAGCGAGGAGGGGGTAGAGAGTCGAGAGGGGAGCTGAAGGCACAGTCAAAGAGAAAGGTCTTGAGACCGGCCTTGAAGGAGGAAAGGGAGGAGGCAAGGCAAAGGCACTGGGGGATAGAGCTCCAGAGCCTCGGGGCTGAGAGCCTGGCCACCAATGGTAGGGCTATGGTAGATATAGAATGGTAGATATAGAAATGAAACATAGAGAAAAGAAATTTTACTCCATCAGTTTGACCTGGAACTAAATTCAGAAGCCCAACATTTCTCATGGTCATAGCCTTGAATATTGTCTTAAATGTACTATTGAGGAGAACTTGAGAAGGTTATTATATTCAGTCTTAATTGATAAGTCATTTTACTGAACTATGCAAATCCATCATATAAATTATGAATTTTCCAAAATTCTGCAGAGTCTTAAATTTTAAAGCAATTGACCATGAGACATTTTGGTTTCAGATCTCATGGTGAAAGGTTAACATTCCACTTCTTTCAATGAACTATTGAAGTGTATAACTTCAGAAACACACTTTACTTTGGTGAAATTGGAAATGTATGCAAAATAAATTCTCCCTGCATATTAATATTTTAAAAAGTATTCTATCAATAGGGGCACAATATATATATATACATATATAAACATTTATATGTTAACATTTAGGGCATCTAAGTTGGTTTAAACATGCTGGAGTCTGTTTTGCAGTATATCTTAATGAGATTTTTAAAGTTCCCACAGATAGCAAAATGGTCACCAGAAGGTAACCCCATTTGGGCAATTCAGATTTTTTAAAAATGAAATAAAGCAAATTAGAACCCATAATCCTGAGGCTGGTATAAACCAGAAAGACAATGATTTTAAGATACATCTGACAATGAAGAGCAGTTTAAAGTTAAAAATAAACAGCATACCGCAGATGAAAAAAAAATCAAGAGACTAATTTGCATTTAAAAATTTGCATAGAGAATAAGTCATT
This sequence comes from Callorhinchus milii, assembly GCF_018977255.1. Taxonomy (NCBI): domain Eukaryota; kingdom Metazoa; phylum Chordata; class Chondrichthyes; order Chimaeriformes; family Callorhinchidae; genus Callorhinchus; species Callorhinchus milii. The sequence goes on along the minus strand of NW_024704746.1, from coordinate 35,581,929 downwards.
CATACTTACTGGAAATAGCACAATGGGAACAGTCAGGGTGACAGCTACCAGCACAGCCAAACGGACTAGTAACAGCAGGGTATCAAACTTGTACACTTGTGTATAGGTATGAAGCAATTCTGTTTCAACTTGATCTGTGGAAATGTTAGTAATAATAATCACTGTATTTGATACAACTTCTAGAAAATTGACAACATCTCAGAGTGCTTCACAATGTGTCCGTAAATTGAAGTGACTGTGTATTTTTAGGCGAGAGTGCAAGCCAATTTGTACGCTGCAATGTTCCAGAATTTTATCTGGAAGACTGTTAGCCAGGACATTGGAAGAAACTCACTTCTCTTTTCAAGTGGTGCAATGGAATCTTTAACATCAACTTGAACAGATATATGGGACCTCGGTTTAAAATCACTTTGACACTGCAATGGAGTGTTAGCCGAGACTATGAGCTCAAAGTCGCGATTTGGAGTTTGAACCATATCCTTTTGCCAAAAGGCAAAAGTGTTACCAACTGAGCCGGGCTGGCAGTTGTTTTAAATACTACCATTTTAGTATTCAAGATTCTGATGAATACTGATAAATATTTACAACAGTGACAAAATAATATTTAGCTTCTAAGAGAAACTATTCGAGGATGACAAAAGTGAAAACTGTGGATTTTATATCAGTCCTTAACATTTTGACTCACCATAAAAAGTCAGATATCCAAAAAGAGCTGCCATAAGGTACATGATAAGCATAGCAGTAATTGATACATTGGAGACGTGTTGCATTTTCTTTTGAGATCGGCTGAAAAGTAAAAGGGCCATTTTCAATTTCTCTTTACAATACATCAGTAAAACAACTAACAGTAGGAAATATTCAGGTTTTAAGAACGTAAATTGCAAGTCCAGTGCTTCACTATTCCAACACTCACTTTCTATCACTAAACATTGCTATAAAGCTATGAAACAATACTAGCAGCCTCCAATCATAGAATTGGCCATAGTGGTCTCAACTTCTGGTTCATGTTTTCTGCTACTCTGGTTATCTCGAGATAAGCTGATGAAGTGCACGAAAATGCATTCCAAGGCAATTCCATTCATTTGCAGTCATCAGCATATTTCCCTATAAAGAAAATAAGTACTGACAGGATTCTGCTGTGTTGTTCGGTGGCATTCCTTTTTTCTGGCTTGGCCACATCCAGTTTGGCCAGGTTATTTTCATATTAGTTGAATGCAACATTAATGTTCATACGATGTTCATAGTTACCGGAGTTCTGAATACAAGTCGAGACCTGAAATGGCAAGTCTCTGCAGGAGGTGAAATGAGTCACAAAACTGAAACTAGGATAGCACCTTCAATTTTTGTTCTCAAATAATACTCCCTTTTAACTTTCTTCTTCTATTAACATTATGCAGTATTTAGGTTTTGTTTACATGGCGTTTCTAAAGAAACCTGATGTGCTGAAGTTTTAAGTAGAAAATTCTTACCCTTTAAGTTCACTGTAGATTGGGAGCACTTCAGGATGACATACAAAAGCAAAGGCCAATATGGGAATTGTGTAGGCAGTCTGAAAAGAAAAAGGAAAAAAAACATTCCCACATTAAACAGTGATCCAGCAATATGACTCCACAAGCTATTTCACAAATGCATTTAAAGTTTTACCAACCTGCGAGTTAAAGACAAAGTATTTTGGTTTGCACATGTCATCATCCTGATGAGCATTATAAACCACTCCATTAGTGTGTACTATGTGAGCATCATCTTTTGGCTTTTCATCATGACTTGCTGTGTGGCCGTAGTAAGGCATCATAAGGTTCAGGCCATCATCACCACTTTTGTTGCGTACTATTGGATACACTGTTGTCAGCAGGTGGCCTGTACTATTTCCTAGTGTTGTTTGATTTAATGCATGGTGACCAAGTAGTGGCAATGGACAGGGGATCTGTGATTTCTTGTAGATTACCTGCAAACAGGCAAAAAAAATGTTACACCCTATTTTCCTTTTCTATCTGTTTGGCTCATACCTCTGCTGCTGACAGAATGTACATTACTGGTCTGTTCCTGGAAATGCTCCTGGTTAGCGGCTATCAGAAGGCTTGTGGTACACACAGGATGTTCCTATCCAACTTTAACTATTACTCTGACTTGTTTCTTGGCACTGTTCATGTTGGAAACGTATGTTCTTTCCTTCTTGCTACAAAGTGTTTGTTTTCTAACAATTGGAGTCAACTGTGCCTCAACGACTGAATGGCTTATTTGGGTCATTCTTTCACAGAGCCTTAACAGTTCTGTAGTTTTGATCCTTACGTGATGTACAAAGAGGATGTAGAAAGAGGACAAGTCCTTTTATGGAAATAGTTCATTAAATCTATGGCCTTTCCTTTCTGCAGGATCTGCTCATTTTGAAGTTAAACCATGACAATGTTTAACATACACAGCTATACTTACAACACTGAGAAAGAAGATCATACAAGTGAGAGAAAATCCACTTGTATAGCCAAGGTACCCTATAAAAGCAACAAAAAAAAATTGCTCTGAGTTATGCGTATTGTTTCCTTGAAAAACATTTAAATTATTTGTTTGAACTGTAATGAGTAATTGATTATATAAAATGTGATTATTCATGTAATCATAATGTAATGCCTCATTTAACTTCCCGGGTCAACTAGAGCTATTCTAAGCAGCTCTATCTTAAATGTAGCATCATTGGCTTCTGAATATATTCGGTGATATTAACCTCCATTTCAACCCAATTCTAATATTGCGCTCCACAGAACTGCACTTAATTTGGGGTGAAACTGCCAAGATAAGCAGCGTAACTGAATTCTTGTTCATAAATTGCAATGTCATAGGAAAAATCATTTACCTAGATTCTTCAGGAAAGTCAGAGGCAGGATAATGCTCAGAGACACAATTACGACGAGATATTTACCATTCAGGTACCATTCCCTGAAAGACCAATGTTGCTATTATTAGAAATTAATACTTTCAACATGTATCAATCATATTATCTCAAACAATGTCAAAGTCTGTCATACTTCAACAACAACTTGCACTTATGTACCACCCATCACGCAGGGTAGTGTCCCAGAGCACTTCCCATTCCAAACAGCTGCCCACAGGTACCTATTAGGAAATGAATGGGTGTTTGAATGCTGGGTTGGGAAAGAATAAAATTTGGTTCTGTTACTCCTGGAATAAACAGTCTGATGAAACTTACTGTCTGAACTCACACAGTAAGTATGGCCAAGTAATTGAGGTACCCGAGGGCTGCCAGTGACTATAGAACTTGTTACTTTCAGAAACTAAAATTTAAAAAGATAATTTATTTAATTCCATATGTAATTATAGCTAAATTGTAATAGAAGTCACAATATACAGTAGAATGTTGCATATAAATACAGGGTCACTCCACAGTAACATTCCTGTGAAGCATTTTGAGAAATCTTGAAGATGTGATAAAGCGCTATATTAAATGCAAGAATTATGAAGATTAAGAGACACATTGACAGTTCCTTTCAAAAATTATCATTTTAAACAAAATACTTACCCACTCAACTCTTCAATTCCTAAAAATGCACGGATTACTTCTGGTAGTTCATATTTTATTATAAATAGGTAGCTTGATATAGCTGCAATAGAAATAAGGAAATATGGTTTTATTTTAATACAGTATCATAAACTCAATTTATTTTACATGTAAACCACTATAGTGCTTTAAATTAAAGAAGTGGAACATTGAAAGAAGAATTCTAATCTGTTTTAGGAAAAAGATTTGGAGAATAATCACAATCCTATACTGAGTGCTGTAAAGTTATATTTATTTTTAATGTTGAAATATCATTGGCTTACTTTGACTGGCTTGAACTCTAAAGCTTTTTATTAACACGCCATATGTCCCGTTTTATTTTCAATGATGAATACTAATTTTGCTCAAAAAAGGTTTCACCCAGAGCAGAAATATGTCATTGTTTCTGCTCTACAAAACATGAATAGTAGGTGCACAACCTACAACAGCTAAGATGTTCTGGGTAGCTTGGGGTCATCCCAGATAACTCAAGTAATTGAGCATTAGAAAGTTTGGGGTTCATATGAGCTTGATGCATATGGAAAGATTTAATGAACAGAGTAAAATATTTTAATACAAACATTGAAAAAAAATCATGTTGAATTATTTTGTACACTGATGTTAAAAGAGATCCTACCGAACAGAATAACATTCAGGTTAGACATTATTGGAAACCTGACTCGGAAATTTTAAATTGAAGCTTTCAAAATAATTGTGCATGTAGCACAATTATGAATGATTCATGTCCATATGTTGCATTAAAACACATTTCTACCATGAATGAAAAAGTTTAAAAGTAAAATTTCCCATTATTTTCTAACAATAGCCAATCCTGAACAAGAAAATACTACTCAAAGACTATCAACATTACATTAGAATGTTCTATTGAAAGAAAGTACTGTTACTCATGGCAGTGGTAAAGAAAATATATTACCTCCAATATTTTGCAATGTAATTGAGGAAAACGCTGCAATCTTTCCAGTCAATCCAAAAGCTCGCTCTCCTAATTTCTCATAAACCATAGACCCTGAATATAAAATAATTTTGTTAAAATGATAGCATTACTAATACTGGAATTATTTGGTGATATACACTGCTGAACTGGATCTGGAACTTCTTCAGTAAAGTGTGGCCATACCTCCTTCTTTTGAAGCCTCTAGTAAGAGGTGAACAGAATATAGTGATAATATTGCTACTCCAAAAAGCAGGAACCTAGAAGAGAATGAAAGGTGATTTATAACACCGAGGAAACACAAGTATGAATAGCTCAATAAATTCTCACAGTGTAAACAGTAGCTAGAATGTTTGTTTACACTAACTTATCCTACAAGTTGAGCTAAGTTGGTATTCTCCAAACCTATACCGGAATACTGGGTTCTGAGCAGCGGAAAGATAGGAGATGTTCTCAGCCAGGCCAGCTGAATGGTTGCGGGAAAGCAGCATTCGGGGGCAAAACTATATTAATAATGGTGTCTATGGTGTATTTGTGTGTGTGTGGAGGGGGGTCCCAACTGCAGTTAGCAATTAGTTTGCCTCCAGACTGGAATCCCCAGGATGTGTTACTCATCACATCACACCCCTAGTGTTTTAAACGGCAACCCGGTGGTTACAATGTATATTACATAACTTCAAGTTGCATTTCGGGAAGAATACATTTATTATTCCTGGCATGCCTTTGTTAGACATTCAACATGTTACTAGTTATATAATAAGAGATGAGGTGAATATGGAAAATATTAATTAAGACAAATACCCGAATAATTAGCTATGCAGAAAGCATAGTAAGACAGCCAATTGTGCAACTCAATGCAGAGAGCAACAGGGCAACTTTTCCTCAGATAAACCAGTGTATTTAATACTTATTAATTTGGTGCAATGGATTTTTGCACAAATTTGGTGAAATATTAAGGAATCCACTTAATGGCATGCAGCATTCTTCCTTTGAAATTTAATATCTCTGGTACTGAATCTTTCATTAGGTTGTTCAAAATGCCAGCATTTATTCAAGTATAGAAATATGAATCACTTCTTTCTTTCAACATTTTCTGCCTTGGGAGCATAGTTGTTTCTGTTGCATCCTATCACATGCCTTATTTTTACAGTTCAACATGACTGATGTGCTGTTTCTCTGGAATGTACATGTTAATGTAGAAAAAAATGTTGACATTTTGATATAGATAACTCAAGTGTTACTTTCCAGATGGTCTTTTACAAGATTAACAAAAATTGACTAACTGGCATGCACCATAAAAAAGGGAAACCTGCAATATTTGGTCAAGTATTAAGAATTGCATGCAACCTTCAAACATGCATAGTTCAAAAGATAATCTGATAAATAAGTCTGGTGAATGTAGATACACACTTTTTAAACCATGTTAACTATTTTAAGACCTTTACTTAATATGGTAAGTTTTGTCTTTTGCAACTTTCAGAGCAAGGTTTCTGTTGTAAGATTTACAGTCGTGTATTTCTGCATAAATCTAACATTTAATATTACAAAGTAGAATTTTATGGAAGCATTCTTATGTATCAATGGTCTTCACATGAAAGTGAAAATGACAACCTTGTTGAAATATCAATTTTCAGAACTCGAAAGGTAAACCATCCCTTTCCATAGATAAAATACGAGACTGATGATTATTTTCATGGTATCGATTACTTTTTTTAACCCAGATTCTCATAGAAATTTGGACGCCATGTTACTTTGAATTTCAATCAAGATGCTCCTCGTGCAGCCCACCATTATACAAGGAAATTGATATTAAGGCTTCAAATGCAATTCCATTTCACGATAATTCTAGACATTCCTTTTACTGAAACTTTATGCCCATCTTAATTTGGGGGAAAATGGGTTAGAATATATATTTCAACAAATGCAAAATTGAAAATCTGCTGTTTTTCTACTAAGGTGTAAAACAATTCACATTTCACCAAACATGTGTCTTGTCTAATCTGGTGCTCAAATTGATGCATCTCAAAGTAACAATACATTGTTTGACCCATATCCAAAAAACCTAAATTAGATAATTTGTTTGCGAATGTAGTGATCAGCCAAATTGTTGCGGGTGGAGGAATACTGTTTACTGTTACTTGGATATACCTTTATCCTTAAGGCTGGGCTTCAAAAGTTGGTAAGAGGAATGCATGGTAACAGGAATGGATCTTACTCCAGTTTAGAATGAACCTACAGCTGCTACTGCTCATCATAAAGTTACATTATATTGTGCATGGTCACTCTATATTTCCTCCCTCATATGTCTTACAGTTTATGGATCACTTTTTTTTCCTGGAAGTGTACAATTATCTTTAAAACCTATGGAGCCACTGATAGATGAGACATTGCATTTCAAAACTTAACTGCAGTAATCCAATCTGAGCATCCTAATATTAGCATCCTAATCATATTGTGCTACATTCTCCAATCTTCACTGGAGATTGGTGTATCACTGGGGAAAAACACAGTTTTAACAAATACTGTATTCTGTATTATACGAGTCCTCTAACTTATACTTTTATATATCTATGATGAGCGTCGCTTGCTGATTCAAAACATTTATTGTTTGTCCACTTTTCCAAAATAAAATCCTACGAGATGGTTTGAGATGGTCTCCTGAAGAGAAAAGCTCAGTACCAAATGCAAGGCTTATTTTTTCTCGATAAACTTGAAATAGTTTTCAGGTTTATACATACAATGTAGTAAAACTACTGATTAGGCTCTACAAAATCACTTATTAAAATCTGGGGTGATTTCATTGTACGAGATCAACATGAGGCTTATTATTGCTTAAGCTCCTGATCATATTTCTGTTGTTTTAGTCCTTGCCTAGCTTCCTATTGCAGAACGATCAATTTTAAGATCCTCCATACTTACGTGCAAATCACTTAATTCCCTGCACCTCTCAACCTCTCTAACCGGCTTACACCCCACTCCTCTACCCGCCCCCTTCGCTCAGCTGACTCTGGCCTCCTGCACATCCCTCGTCCCCTCCGCTCCATCATTAGCAGCCCTACTTTCAGCCTCTACATCCCGAAACTATGGAACTCTTTGCCTCAATCCCTCCACCTTGCCTCCCCTTTGCACATCTTCAAATCACACCTGAAGACCTTTCTCTTTTACTGTGCCTACGGTCACTTCCCCTTCGCTCCCCAGCTCGGCATTAAGCTCCGCGAATGTTAAGCGCTCCAAGACACTACTTTGCAAGAAGCGTGCTACATAAATACAAGTTGTTATCTTTTGAGGAACTGTCTCAGTACTTACACAAATAGTATGATTCCAGTGTTGGCCATAGCATACGACAGTCCAAGAATACCACTGCCCATGATGGCATTGCTAAGGTTAAATGCCGATATTCCAAATGATGTCGTTCCTGGATGCTGCACAAAAAATACATTGTGAGTCAGTATCCTTCCACATAATAACTTGTATTCACTGTTGGCTTCACAACAAACAAAAAAACAGAAATAGTTTGTACTATTATTTGAAACTGGTGAAAAGTATCCTATATATAGAAAATATTCAGCACGTGACTCACGTATTCTTCCTGATATTCTTCATATTTTGTTTTCCCCAAAAATCCATTTGTGAGAAACTTCCGACTTTCTGCATCATCTTCATCTGCAAATTGGCTGAAAATCAAATCAAAGAAAAGACAAAAGCTTGCTAGGATTTCAAGAACATTGGAAACATTTAAAATTGATCTTGTTTTTCTGAAAAACAGTATATCAACACCTTTAGCATTTAAAAACTATACTTTTGGTCTGGTTTTCTTAAAAAAATCTATTTAGTACTGTTTATACACTTTGTTTACAGGTAGATACAATAATAACTTGATAGATACAATAATAACTTGCATTTATACAGCACCCTTCATGTGGGACAATGTCTCACTGCATTTCACAGGGATGGAGTCATTGCTAAGCAAGGAAGAAGGGGGAGGTAACAATATGTACATTGAAGATATCACACACTTCTTTTATAGGTGAATCTCAGGTATGTACATTTTACATGTAATCTGAGGATTGGCAGGGCCCAGGTTCCTTTTTGGCAGAAGGGGTGAGTTTAGACTGAGTAGTGTGATTAGATTTAGGGAATAGGTAGAGAGAATACTGTTAAGAGAAAGATTAATTTTGGTTGTTGTTGTAACCCAGTAAGCATGAATACTGTCTGTGATAATGTTAAAGTCTGCTATGATATTAATGGGATTTAGGACCTCTGATCAAGGGAGCTGGAGACAGACTGGAAACTGTGCCTGTTTGGTCACAACTTTGCCAACTTTCACCTGGCAGATCTGTAGATAGCTTGAGCAGAGCTGTTCCAGCAGCTGTGTCTGAAGCTGCAGAGGCTCAACTCAGCACGTCTTAGATGTCAGCATCTATAAAGTACTTGCTTTCAGTTGCTTTCATTTAGCAATTAAAAAGCAAACAACAATAAATACATTGATATCAAAGACAAAGAGACTTTCCATCTGGTGATTAAATGAGCACCTGCAGCAAAAGCTATTGGTCATTATACTACAATAGTTTATATCACAAAAAGCTCATGCAACAGTAATCCACCAACTGTGAATAATTCATTTAACAATGCATCAGGCAAGTTCTGAATGCTCATTCATTTTGTTAACCCTCTTGCTTGATTGCTTCAAATTTACTTGGTTTTAATACTGGGTTCTCTGCTTTACTGTGGCACAAGCATATTATACAGTATACTCCCCATACTTTTGTTATTATTTTATACACAGTTTGTTATATTGATAATAATAATAAATAATAAGCCTTGCATTTGACATAGCGCCTTATCACTTCTTCGAGACGTCTCAAAGTGCAATGTAAAGTGAATTGACTGTATATTTTGTGGGCAAAATGCTGCAGCCAATTGCGCACAGCAATTTAAACAAAAAACGTTTTTCTCTAACGGTAACAGATGAAAGAGCCAGTTTTGATGCGTTGCCATTACTTGTTTTGCCATGTTTCATATGAAACATAAATACATTTAATCAAAGGAGAGGTTCAGTCTGTTTCAACTCATCCTACCAACAGCACCTTCTTCATTTTGTAGCATCAAGACATTTCTTAAATGAGACAATATCCTAGCACCTTTTTAATTTAAATGGATTTTTTGTAAAATAATGATGCTTTCAGAAATTCTACCTTGAAAAGCCAAGGGAACCAGAATTCCCCTATCTTTAGCATGTAAGACAATTTTGCTTTAAGTTTTGAGAATTCACAGAATTCTTAAATCCAGTTTCGATTTGAAAGCTGATTTTTTCTCATTTCTCAAAAAGAACCAGCTTCCAAATTAAAACTGAATTGAAGAATTTTCCACAATTTTGCTCCAACTTAAACTTTAAGTAAAATGGCCTTATAGATTATGAGAAGATGGAATTAGGGTCCTTCAGCAGTCACGGTCTTACCTACTAATGGTAGCTTTTTCTGAATCAATCATTCGAGTATAGTTGTCATCAATGCTGTCTCCTTCAAAACTCTCATCATCGGCTTCAGTGCTAACTCTCTGAAGTTCCATTCGATCCATTTTTTTATGGAAAACAAATCCAGCAGGTCTTACAACTCTTGAAGAAGGGACACTATTTGTCTGCTATCTGTACCTTTTCTTTCCCACCTTTGTATTGGTATTGATTTCCTGTACACGATGTTCTGTTCAACAGTAGAAAAAAAGAACAAATCACATTGAGTCATTCTCTGCGTAATAGCCAGCTTGCCTATTTTGTTCTTTGGCATTTCATATTGACTCTTTTGTAAAATATTAAAAGCAGAATGGTCATAGATTCGGCAGAGGAATTTTGTTTTCTTCTCCAAGGTCAGCAGTATTACTAACTAAGATAGCCATTGAGAAAGGTGATGTATTGAGAAGCAACAGTTATTAAGACCATAAAGAAAAGTTTAAACAACTGATGATCATAACAAATTTAACAAATACATGTGGAAAAATGAATTCTGATTACACTGATTTACACTACAATACATTTTCCTGAGAACTGTGGGAGTGGGAGGTGGTTAAATGGAAAGGTCATGTTTACTGCATTGCTGTGTTCATAAATAGCACAAAACAGTTTAATGTGAATTTTAACACTCCTTAAGCTAAAACTAGATTCCTATCATGATGCTGTACAGTAACAAGGCACACAGTGTCAACACACATATACACTGCTAGCTCAATTTACTTTGGTATGCATTTAATTGCCTAAAATCTAGTCAAAAGAATAGTTTATACAATTCAAGTTTGAAGCTTCACAAAGGAAAGTCTCACAAAATTCTTATCCAACTAAGTATACACTTCATACTGCATTTATTAAAAAAAAATAGAAGTCAAACTGGATTAAAAGTCTATCAAAATACCTTATCTGTTATTATTTCTTCACAGTCACTTAGAAGTCACTCAGAATGGCAAAAACTTACAGGAACTTTGAGGAGCTGCTTCCTTTTCTGGCTGAAAAAAGTCTTGATAATTCTGAATTTAACTTTCCGGGAGCTGTATTACCTATCACAAAAAAAAGTCACACAGAATTAGGGATGATGAATGCCAATCTACTTCCATCTTCAGGTCACGTCTGAAGACCTTCCTATTCGACTGTGCCTACGGTCACCTCCTCCTCCCCATGGGTCGGTGTCGTACCCAGCCACTGTCAAGCGCTCTGGGATGCTACCCTGCGTGAGGGGCGCTATATAAATGCATGTTGTTGTTGTTGTTGAGGGCCAGGGTTTCAGTGAGTTGGAGAGAAAAGATGTGAAGGTTGAAGAAATTGGAGCCAGAAACAATGAGGCATTGACAGGAGGCAAGAGAATGAACAAAATTCAAGGACAATGCCAATGTTCAGCTGAAGAAAGTTGAGACTCATCCAGGAGTTGATGTCTGCCAGACAGGTGATCAGAACATTAGTGGACTTGGAATCAAAGGAAGATACTAGAGAAGTAGATTTGGATGTCATCCATGTGGAAACTAATCCCATGTTTGCAGATGATGCCAGCAAGAGGGAGTATGTAGGACGAGAAAAAGGAGGGGACTAAGGGTAGATTCCTGAGGTGACTGTGTGGGAGGGAGAGGATAAACCATCAGAAGAAACAAAATGGAGGATTGGAACCAGGAAAGTGCAGGACCACGGAGATGGATGAGAGAGCAGAAAGGATCAAGGAGGATAGAGTGGCTGATAGTGTGAAGGCAGAAAGGTTAAAGAGGACGAGGAGACACAGGGAACCTTGGTCACAGAATGAGAATACGTCAAACTTAAAACTGTTTCAGGCTTGCTTTTTCTTTGTCTCTTGAATTCGAGCTTAAAATAATTTTTGTTTTTGGAAACGCTGTGGCAACTGATGTATGCAAAGTGTTTACATATAGAGATATTTCGAAAACATTACAATTCATTGTAACACATTAAACACGTGTCCATTTGACACAAATTATTAATCAAAATACAATTATACAAACTTCCAAACAGCATATCCCTTCTCCCTATCCCATGTTTACGTCTCTGATACAACAATAATGAAAGCAAATCGTTTGAGAGTTTTGCCTGCATGTATCCCTATACTACCCATCAATGTACCTGAGGGGACAAAAGCACATACTCTGCAAATGTATTCTACAAAATGAACCAGTCGTGCTGCCTGAATGTCTACTGTCTATAATATATATTATATATAACATATTACATATAGTTGAGTAGAACTTCCATCTGGGACTTAATTTACTCTTTTAACGTAACATTTCAGAGCATCCAGAATTTTTCAACTACTTAAATGCATTTTTAATTTTGAAGCCAGATTTCTGTAAGTTTATTTTAAACATGTGAGAAAAGAGTTAAAATTTAATTCAACAATTTTCCCAATTCTGCACACTCTGAAATGCTATGTCAGTTAATAAAGTAAACAATACATACAATTCCCCAAGTATGTATACAGCAAAAAAACAAGCCAAAACAACACTTGGCACAATACAATAATCAATTGTCGGATTGTTCTTCCCCATGTTTTTTCTTTAGATTTCCAAGAAGTACAGAGTATAAATGAGCAAAGTACACACCAGAAATTAAGTTAAGTAAAAGAACAGTTACAAGCAAGAATATTTTATCTTGAATATCTGAGTGCAATAATTATACTAATTTATTCAGTAACTAAAATGAACATTACCTTAATATTCAAAAAAAGTTTCTCATTCAGTCCTGGCTAGCAGACCAAACTGATGAAAATTGTCACTGGGTTGATAATTGTTGAATGCAATTTTGTACAGTTTTATGAGACCTTGGTCTGGGTTGCGTCATACAGACAGATGAACAGATGAACTGAAGAAGAGGGGAGTATACAATGATAGCCAATCATCAAATGCATCACGCCCAACACCTCCATATAAAGATTGCTTACGACAGCAATATGAAATCCTAGCATCTTCCACAAACTTTATCAAGGTTAAACTGGTTTTTGTTTGTCATTATCAATCTGGCACATGGCACCAAATATACAGTCCAATATCAATTTTTCAGATCAACAAGATTGACTTAAGAAAGCATCTCCTACATTCTTGATTACCTAACATATAGAGGTGTTTCAAAATGGAACTGCAAGCTGTTGTCTTACACTCTCAATAATAATAATCCATGTATTTGATATAGTGCCTTATCACATCATCGTGACGTCTCAAAGTGCGTCACAAGACGTACTGTAAAGTGGTTTCACTGTGAGTGAAATGTGGCAGCAAATTACAAGTCCCACAAACAGCCATGGAATTGTTGGCCAAGACATTGGAAAAACTCCCTTCTCTTTTCAAATACCGCCATGGGATTTTTAACATCCACCTGAACAGGCAGTCGGGACCCCGGTTTAACATTTCGTCCAAAGGATGGTCCCCTGATAATGCAACACAAGTGTCAGCTTAGACTATATGATTCCAAGTCCCTAAGTGGGGTTTCAACCCACAACATTCTGACTCAGCAGCGAGTACTACCACTGAACCAGGCTGATAGACACAAAAGCAGTATTTCATGTATGAATAGAAGTAAATTACACAAATATATTAGCAGACATTTGCACTCTGCTTTTACCATCATTTCTCACTTAAAAAACAATAAATGGCTTTTAAGTACCAAAACAAAACAAAAACATTATTTCCCCATTTCAGATGAAGCATTCGCTAATTTGAGATCATGATCTTCACTTACTATCCAATGTCCACTGATTTTTAAATTCAATGATTAGTTTTCAAGAGTAATGATTAATTACTATGGCAACTTCTCATTAAGTGTTGAAATTGCACCCGATAATCAAAATGTTCAAAATTTTAAATGACAAATTTCCCTGTAAGTAACACTGACCAGATAACATACAATTCTGAAATTCTGTGCATGTCTAATCAGCCTTCTGAATACAGTTACTGCTCTTCCTTCACTGCTGAATTTTATTAATGCATATGTAAAATAGAATTTGTAACAAGTTTGTTTTCATGTCATCAAAATAAACTTCCATATATTTGTAGAGCACAACTGCAGCACAACATTTTCCTTCAAATACACAGTCACTACACTTTACTGGAAATCTGAGAAGCACTTCGAGACGTATCACTGACACTCTGACATTATTATAACAGATCCTAGCTGTGGTATTGATTATGTTTAGGCCATAGCACACACAAGAACATTCACTCATTTTCATTGTCAACTTCTCAGTTGCATTTATTTCTAAGTGATGAATTGCAGCAAATTCTACAAAACTGAAATGTACTGAAATGTACCCATCATACAAAAATGCATTCTTGTATAATAAATACATTAAAAGTGTTGATTTTCCCCTTAGTTCTGCAGGCTAACTGATCCATACCTCTTACTGAGAGGACACGTAAACATCCTGTCCTTATACCTCAACCCACATATTACACTGAGCCAAGCTCCATGTCAGCCATGATGTTTTGTGCTTGGATTTTGCCTACCTCAGCAATGAAAAGGAAATCGAACCCATATTACTCATTTTCATTGCGCAGTAAACTTCTGTCATTTTATTTCATGTGAACACCTCTTATAGGTTCAGGTTAGTTTAAAGTGATCTGTTAAAATGTACCATAAATGCAAATAAAGAACTTTTTTTCAAAATCAACCCATACCTCATGACCCTTCAATCACATGTGGACTGATTTTCATGACAGACAATGTCCAATAGTATGGTTATCTCAGGAATGTGACACAACTGCGGTGGTCAGAGCATACGATTTTCAGCAATGGTTTGAAGTTTATTATTAACCCAGAAACACTTGTGAAGGCCAATTTAGTCATGCCTGTTACTAGTCAATGCCAATTAGGACTTCTTTTTCATAATTATTTCCCAACAGTGCACTAAATATTAATTCTGATCAAATAAAACCTGAAGTGTACTAACTTCAAAGAATCTGAACAAATCACTTGACCCATGAGTTATATAACATCAAATACAAGTACAGCCCAAAAATAGTACATACTTGAACATTAACAAGAAAAGTAATGAAGTGCACCTAAGACACAAATGATTTTAAATTATCATATGCATAAAACAAAAATACCAACCATTACATGAATTATTTAAAAGCAGTAAATGTTAATACAATAATTGTATTAACATTTAGTGTCTATTATAAATAAAAGCCTGCTCCTTACTATCACCATTTTAAATGTATTTTGTTTTCTCTTGCATTTAGTATAGCACCTTTCATATCAGAAGGACATCTCAAAGCTTCTCATAATATAGTGATTGTGCATTTTGCAAAAGAATGCATTAGCCAATTTGCACTCAGCAATGATCACAAACAACCATGAAGACAACCATCCACCTCATGAGGGCTCAAATCTGTTCTTGTCAATGTCAAATGACCAACCAGTAGTCACTGGGGGCGGGGGAGGCAAGCATGATCTCCTTGCAACTGAGCTGGCTCCAAGGCGACGTGCTTGGCAACAGCATGTTGTAAATGAGTCATCCTTCAGTGGCACTCTTGGTAATGTGACTCCTGAAAGAAGTGATAACAAACCAACTGGTTCGTGAATGGGGCGTTCCCACTGCTTGGCCAGCTAGGACCACCCTACCTGTTAGTACTTTGCCTTGCAAGGTTAACGGGAGCCGAGTGGGAGAGGCCCTGCCCCAGGTGACTGACTGGCCTTCCTGCCGATGAGCCAGACTGGCTGAGCTGTCATCAGTGCTTTGGAGTACTGTGGACCTATCTGGCTCAGAAACTGAATTATCGAGACCACCACAGACGGCTGTTTTTATTGTGACATTCTGTTACCTTGGAGCAATCAAGGTGGATTCCAAGTGCTGGATGTACTAACGTGTTCACAAACTTGGGCTCCAGGTAATGCCTTCCAGCTGCTGTTGCCCCAAACCTCATAGTTTCCTGATCAGCTATCTGACAGACATTTGCCTTCAACGTAGTGGGAGAACATTTACAGGACAGCTTGGAATTTGCCAGCATACAAAGTTTACTCAGCATCAGATGCTTAATCCAGGTCCTCATGTAAAGGGCATCGGCAAATAGACAAGCCCACTGCAAACAGGGATTGGAGGGGCAGACTAGTCACTGGGAGCAGGGCTTCTTCTCACTCAGCTGTACCACTCCTGATCAACGTACAGCTATTTCTACTGAAAGTAAGAATAAGATCAAGTTTGGTTGTGAATTCTTCACTTCTCAAGCTGATAAGTATATTGAAGCTCACCGTATAGGCTAACAGAGGAAGAATTGTCACTTGGACAAGGTAGAGGAGGGCATCTGGCTCCTAATGAACTATACTTCAGCATAAGTAGCTTCTTGAAAGTGGAGAGAGGAATGGTGGGCAAGACTTTGCATTTTGCAATACTGATAAAATGAGAAAAAAATACTATTCTCACAAAACTCATCCTGTAGAAAGAAAACTAACAGCAATGGTTTTGCAAGTCACTCAAAAAGCAATTTAAAAATGCAGCAAAGAACAGAAATCACATACGAATGTCATTGGCTACTAACCCAACAATGCCCCAGATAAAATTGGTCATTTACTTCATGGCTGTTTGTGGGACATTATTGTGCACAAATTGTTTCCTGCATTAATCTACAAAACACACAGTCACGAAACTACACAGAAAATCCGTGAAGGGCTTTGAAACATCTCAGCAAGATAATTAGGAGCTACATCAAATGTAAGCATTATTATATGTTACATAGAGTTACACAGAACATTACAACATGGAAACAGGCTATTTGGCTCAAATAGACCAGACCGATGTTTACACTTCACCCATGGCTCTCCACCCTTCGTTATCACCTTTCCCATACCTCTCTATTCCCCTCTCCCTCATGTTTTAGCATTTCATTTTATTTTTCTTCAGCATGATTATATTGTTTTTAAAAATAGAGAGAAATAGTTCAGTGGTCTCCATGCTATTGCTGATATCAAAAAAAGAAACAGATACAGAATAATAATAATTATAGGCAGAATAGTTAGTAAATATTGTAACAATTAAAATAGAAAATGATACATCATCACCTTTGGCAAATAATAATTGTTTACACACTAAATATGTTGA
Source organism: Callorhinchus milii (assembly GCF_018977255.1). Classification (NCBI taxonomy): domain Eukaryota; kingdom Metazoa; phylum Chordata; class Chondrichthyes; order Chimaeriformes; family Callorhinchidae; genus Callorhinchus; species Callorhinchus milii. The sequence goes on along the minus strand of NW_024704746.1, from coordinate 35,564,855 downwards.
CAACGTTTTGCAGTTGCTTCATGTGACAGATGAGGAGCAGTGTTACTCAAGAGAGAAAAAATACATATTCGAGTGGTGAGACATTGCCATTTGATAGCCTACTTTGCAAAACAACCTCATGGTTTAAGCTCTTCTACTCTGTTCTTTTGTTTATGAATAAAGAGGAAAGAGCAAATTTAAAATGAAAATTACAAATCACCATTTATCTGGGAGGTCACTTTTATCACAAAGGTTTCAAAGCATATAAAAGTACCTTGCTGCAATAAAACCACTGTGGGAAAGCCTGATTAATCCTCTTTCTTTTATTATAAATAGCTAACACTTACCTACCCCACCTTTCTCACCCTCCTTAGGGTTGAATGATGGACAGCTCAGTTCATGAATATCTCTGTGGACACCATAATGCTACTCCTTATTCAGACATCCTTGGAAAGTGTGAGAAGGAGTCCCTTCTGGAAAGTTAACTCTCACTCATACCGATGACCCAATAAAAACTCATCCTCTAACAAAACATCAAGGTGTTGAGAGCCATAACTGATTCCCTTCAAGAATTTATCTCTATTCTTGTAGCTAGATGGAAAATTGGAGCATCTAGTACAGCTCACCATTTGCTAAATGAAATTTGGTAACTACAACAACAACAAATTGCATTGAAAAAAGCGCCTTTCACGTCATAACTTGTTTGAGAGCATGTTTGACAAGCTTCCTACTTCTTGTCTAGAGAGAATCACCCTACCTGTAAGTGTTTTAACTTGCATGGTGACCAGCACCCGAATGGGAAGAATTCCTGCCCACATTCTGCACCTCCAAGTCCTGCCAATGAGCCAGGTTGGCTGGTTAGTCATCATTTTGAATCGATGGTAGTGTTACTCACAGTCACAATGTGCTTTAAATGGCCAATTGCATTACTCAGTACTTCTACGTCTGCAGTTAATGCAAATTTTCTGACATCAAAACAGCTGCCATTGCGTTCTCTAGATGAATTATTACTTGGAAAATGATACTGATTTGTGCTCTATGGCATTCAATGAGTGTCAAATAGGGAAGGTCAAATAACAAACATAAGTACATTTATTTTTGGTTGGTGTTTTTGACATTAAGTAAAGTCAATAACTGATATTTCAAACAGCAGTAGCAAACATAGTACAAAATATCATTCAAGTAACAGCTCGATACAGATTGGGATACCTTATCTTGCCTGTTTATTATACTGTGTCAATCTGATGCTTTTCCAGTTACCAGTAAGAGTTGCTGCTTGTGACTTGCTACAAATTACACTTTTTTTAACCCAAAATGTTACAAAATTACTTAATTTGATAGTTCTGAAAATTCACACGAAATACACAACAATGTCCACACATAAGCTCCAGTCATTCAAAATCTATTACCTAGAATATCTATTCTCACAGTGAAGTGTTGTATTTGCATTCTTTACAGCCGAGGCCCAAAATGCCTAGTCCTACCCTGCAAACAGGCATTTTGTCTTAAAATTTAAGTTTGTACAGAATTGTAGAAAATTCTTAAATTCAAGTCTTAATTTGGGAGTGATCTCTTTTTATCAATTGCAGAGAAGCACCCTTCAAATTAACACTGGATTTAAAAATGTTCTACAATTCCATGTGATCTTAAATCTGAGGACAAAATTGTCCTAAACCTAGGATTAGACAGTAACTACAGATTACCCTTAACAGTTTGCATTAACTACAAGTATACGTTTCACACTTTACTCAGTAATATGCTGACAGTGTACTGAAAGAGTGCAGTTCTTAACAGTAATTTTTATTAGTTATCTACTGCAAAAATAATTATTGCTACAGTTTTTGTAACAAGGTAACACAGTTTCATGAACTGCTGTGATTTGCTTCCGACTATTTCTCTGACCAGTAATGTCAAATGCAGTCCATGACCCATTCATTCCACAACTTCTTTCAAATTAAACGAGTTCACAGAAATGATGCCTCCAGAGTAGCAATGCAAAATTAATAGAAACTTGTATCAGTAAGATAAGTAGAAGGCAATTGAAGCATATATAATTTTCAAAAATGTTAAAGAGGTCTGAACACTTAGAACCAAATAAAATTATTTTTATCCCAGTCGTCTCTGATGTTCTTTCGAAACAACAAACAAGTGCTTATTTTGTCAGATGCAGGCTCATATCTTATGCAGTAGAGGCTTACCATGTCATTGACCTTGGTCTAAGAATTTAAGCTCCTCATGGGTGAGGGTCCAGGCTACATTATACTGACTAACTGGAACAGTGTATCAGAATTGCTACCATTCAGCATAGCAATAAGCTAAACACATGAAAAAGTTTTGGGTTCAATCCCTAGTTTGAGATGAATTAGTTGATTTCAGTCAGGCACCAGCATTGGGGAACCAGCCTGGGGTAACTAAAGGATTCACTAAAGAAACAGGCAAAGAGCTGTAAAGCTAATTTAACCTAATTTATTTGAAGCAATTAAATCTGGCACCTATTTAATGATGAGTAAAATTCTCACCTGGGTCAACAACTGACTAATTTTCTCTTACTCAATGATCACTCACACTCAATAAGATGCAACATTAGAGAAATACAAGAATTAGGTTCATGCAGTACCTCAAATTTCAGGATTTAGTAACTCTGCGTCCCCGCAAGCCTTTGGACGATTTGACACACCCTCCCTGTATATTGCCCCTGCCAACACAAATATGTCTGTAGAAAAATATAGTAAAGATAGCAATAAAGCGATGCACCCTCCAATTATAAAGACACCCACTTTGCTCAAAAAGGGGATAGGCAATATTACCAGCTGTCAGGTTTGATCGACAGTTTGAACAGAAGACCCATGAAGTCTGTGTTGCACGGGATGTTTCTGCAGCCCTCATTTGGAAAATAGTTGGAAATATTTTATATAAGTGAGGCATGGTCTGGAATCCTCACCTTGACTGTATGTATCTGTTCCCACACATTCACTAATCCACAAGAAGCTGTTAATAAACTGCCGATGGGTGCTACAGAAGAGGAAGAAATGCACTGACTGATATGAGGCAGAAGCTTGGTTATATCTGTCAGTTTGATTGGAAGAGTACTGCCACCTAACCTGGCATCATTTTCTCTTTTAATCTCCAGTTTCTGTTTACAGCTTAATGCAGCAGGAATGGCATCTGGGGCGAGTATTTAAGGCATACAGCTGTCTGCACTTGCTCACAAGTGTTCACTTATACAGCTGGAAGGCTTGGCACCTGGTTAGTATGTTTCAAGAAGCACGACTGTTTGTGGGACACTGCCGTGCAGCATTGGCTGCTGCGTTTCGCCCACAAAATATACAGTCAATTCACTTTACATCATATTCTGTGAAGTGCTTTGAGACAACTTGGAGACGTGATAAGGCGCTATATCAAATGCAAGAATTATTGTTATCTGGTCTTGGGAGTTTAGCAAGGAATGGGGAACAGAGCTTGACTGATGCATTTCACGCACCAATTAGTGGCGTGGCCAGTAATTGAGCACATCTGAATGCCTGATCATGCTCTCACTTGCCTGAATTGGTTTACTGAGAAATCGCCAACTCATACCCCACAATAGGGGCTAATTTTCTCTCTTCTCTATTGAGAGGAGGAAAAACCCTGAATGAAATTTCAATGCTCCAATATTTTATTTAATAAAACATAATGCATGACAACACCACCAACTTACATTTATGTAATGCCTTTCGCATCAGGAGGATGGGAGATCACCTCAGCGCTTCACACAGCCAGCTGGGTGCCCAAGCTGCGTGAAGCACTGAGTTGAGGAGAGAAGCCGAATGGTTGAGGGAGGGGAAGGAAAGGCTGAAAGTGCAGTTGAAAAGGTTTTAAAGTGTGATTTGGATGGCAGGGATGGATGTGTAAGGAAAGGCACTCTGATTTGGAGTTCCAGAGAGCAGGGGCAGAATGGTTGAAGGCTTGCCAACGGATGGTGGGGGAGGGGTTAAAGAAAGGAACATGAATCAGGCCTGTATTTGCTGAGGAGAGAAACCAGGCTAGTGTGTGCTGAGGAGAGGAAGCTGGCTGGGGCAGTTGGGGCGCAAGAGAACACACAGTGGTGTGCACAAGGACGTGTACACATTTGAAAGTGCAGGTAAGGAGAGTGAGCGTGACTTAGCAAGATTACAATAGTGCATCAACTTTTGGAACAAACAACAGGGACTAAGCGTCATTCAACATCATTAAGCTTTTTACGGCTTTGTGTACATTCCAGCTTGCCCAATGATATCGATATAGTTTCTGATAGTGAATAACTTCTCAGCAGGTAATCTCTCTCAACCACTTTGGTGTATTGCAACATCCTTCTGACCTGAAAGGCGCTATACAAATGTAATATGTTGTTGTTGATCTAACATATTTAAAATAAAAGGTGCTTGCGCTAAAATCTGTGCCAATTTAGGATTTGGCATTCAGTCAGACACCAACTCCAGCAGGCAATCTCTCTTTCAACCACTTTGGCTTCCTACCAATTTCAAGTTATAGCTAAAACAAAGCAAACCTTTTAAACTTTAAAACGGATGTCTGAAACAAACCCAGGCAGTACTTCTGGACATCATTCAGGCTTCCATTGTTAAACGTTTCTAACATTAGACACTGAGCATAGGTTCTACATTATTTGAAGTTGAATAACGTTTTTATTTTTTCAGATTAACCAGAAAAATCAGAAGAGGAAATAAGACAGTAATATATATTTGCATAAATAAATGTGCATATGTGTTTGAATTCCATAATATGATAGCATAGTATAGCTTGGTGCTGCTTGCCCATCCCATTCTACAAATGGGCCCTGAATCCTGTATGACTGGAGCATGAAGTTGTTGCTTCAATGTTTTCTCTTAGCTTTCTCTGGCAACTTTATATTTTGTATTTTAAAATAAAAATGTGTGGTGCTACACCAAAACACAATAAAATAATGGTTAAGAAACCTAATTTGCAAATAAAATAGTGATGGCAGTAATGTAAGGCATCGTTGTACATAAAAAAAATGTACCAATATTCAAGTAGGGCTAAAGTATCCATGTATTTATTGTGCTATGTATCACAATTAATTTATTATTTGAGTTAAAATGTAGTTCATCGATGGATTCCCCTATAGGGACTCAATCGTTAACCGAGATTTGTCAGTAAACGAGTAATACATCAGTTGACTTGTGTGAGCCAAACGATTTCCAGGGCGTTGGACTGTGAGTCACTATTAGTGAATCCTGTTGTTAACTGCTATATTAAAAATACAATTTACGTGTTCACTATTTAAACTGTTCTAATCTTTGTTACTTATCCTAACCACAAGAATGTACGTGGCAAATAACTACGCCCTCAAAGCCACAATTATGGCCTTTCCATGGTTATTTCATTGTGTTCATTCTCCACTTACGTTGATTGGCATCAACTCTCAAAGTGATGCCAATTTCTTTTCATTTCTGATGAAGGAACATGCCCAAAGCATTGACCTCTCTTTCCGTTTCTGATGTCAATTGACCTGATGTCCGATGCCAGCAATTTCTATGTTTTCTTTCAAGTTTCCCTAAAGAATTAGTTCATGCCAACTGCATATGCTGCTCGTCACGTTCAGCCCTAAATGACCACCCACATAACATGTATTTCCTGTTTTTTTTCCAGAATGATCATAAGATTGGTTCGGATGAAGAAGGCTCTTTGGACAATTTGATCTCATTCTTCCAGAATACCTACCCTAGTGTCATCGCATTTGCAAGATCAAACTATTTTTTAAATGAATCCAACATCCTGGTCACAACAACCCTCCCTGGCAACCAGTTCCTGTCGTTATTTACCCTTTGGAAAAACAACAATGACTTGCAACTTATGTAGTGCCATCCATGCAGGATAGCCCTTAACAGCGGTGGAGCCTGACTCCAAGCTGGGGTGGGCGGGGTGGGTGGTGGTGGCTGTAAGCACATTCGAAGAGGAAGGTCTTCAGGTGGGACTTGAACTTGAAAAAGGGGAGAGGGGGGGCAAGGCGGAGGGATTGAGGTGTGACGATCTTAATGTTGATCTGTTCGGTGATGGGGAGCCAGTGGAGCCTGGCCAGAACTTGCGAGATGTGGGTACAGAGTTTGGTCCGGGTCAGTATGCAGGTGGTAGAGTTCTGAATGAGTTGGATCTTTTGAATAGTGGAGCTGGGGAGACCGGCGAGGAATTCATTTGAATAATGCAAGCAGGAGGTGACAAACACATGCACAAGGGTTTCCGCTGCATTTGGGGTAAGGTATGGTCGGGGGCGGGCAATGTGGCGGAGGTGAAAGAAGGCAATCCTGGTCATGGACCGGATGTGGGGGAGAAGGACAGCTGGGGATCGAATCGCAAGCCTAGATTGCGCACTGGTTTGGTGAGTCTGAGGAAGAGCCCAGGGAGATTGAGGAGTTTAGATCCGCAGGAGTAAAGATGTTGACGGGAGCCAAGGAGTATGGCTTCCGTCTTGTCCACATTCAGCTGCAGGAAGTCTGCACTCATTCAGCTCCTGATGTCTGCCAGACAAGCTGATAGAACATCGGTAGACCTGAAGTTGGTACTGGAGGAGGCAATGTCGATTTGTGTGTCATCCTCATACAAAAAGAAGAGTGCGCATTCCATTTGAATAAATATCTCTGCAATATCCAGGTATAGGTGGGATGATCTGGGTCAGCCTGTACCTCAAGTTCTGTTCGCCATGATAGAAGGGGTCACCCAAGCCCTAGAGGCAAGGCAGAGAAGGACAACAAGTTTGATTGCAGATGTTAAAAGAATTGAAAATTATTTTTCAATTTTGAAAAGAGATGTCGCAGAGGGGATTCCTGTAGCTGGAGTCCTGTAGCTCAGTGGTTAGAGCAATCGCTTTGCAAGCAAGAGAACGGAGTTCAATTCCAGGCAGAGGGCGAAACCTTGGGCAAGTTTCCTTACTCCACACGCCTAATAATAATCCCTCCAAAACCAAAAAAAAATAATAAATTGGTCATTTTCAATCTACGACTGTTTGTGGGACATTGCTGTGTGCAATTGGCTGCTGCGTTCGCCCACAAATATACAGTCAATTCACTTTACAGTGTGTTCTGTGAAGCACTTTGGGACGTCCTCCTGACGTGAAAAGCGCTATATCAAATGCAAGGATTATTATTATTATTATTTTAGAGAGGTAAATGAGATTTTAAACAGGATTGAGAAAGTAAACCCAGAACAATACTTTCAGATGCACCACTGCAACGGAACAAGAAGTCATAGGTGACAAAGGAAATTTTAGGCCAGCCTCCAGGAAGTATTTTTTTATTCTGAGAAATAATGACTGAAACAGTTTACCAGAAAGGGCAGTTGAGGTCACGGCGTTAATTAATTAAAAAATAGCTTGATGCTGTAATGAGAGGACGGTATGTTCGGAATTCTGGAAGGTTGAGATCAAATGGTCAAAGGGCTTCTTTTAATGTGAACTTCCCTTGTGACTAAACTAAACAACCTCTACATTTAAGAAATCACTGTTTTTGTATGACAGATTTTGAACAGCTTTCATATACGATTAAATCAGTGTAGTTAACCAATATTTTCCTTTATGACAGTTTAAAAAAGACAAGAAAATTATCTTCGCACAAAATATAGTTTCAACTTACCAAACTTGGTTATGATGGTGCCAGTGGATATCAGTCCTGTGAAACTACAAGATCTTGAAATACGCTAAAATTTCTGAAATGTAATTGAAAACGTTTGGTTTCTTTACTCAAATTTTCACCCCTCCTCTCATGAAGGCACTGACTCACACTTCAGAGTTTTTGTGAAAAGTGTATTGTCTGTGTATTTATAAATGAAAGTTAACTGGGGCTGGTCATTGGATGAGGATCTGAATATGCATTTCCTGTTAAGTGCCAATGTTTTTATTCCAGGATCAGTCAACCTTAGACAGGTTGTGCGCAATTATTTAGGATTTAAGTTTAAAAAACAATTTGGAACCTTTTGAAGGTCAAAAATGCAGAGCACCATCCAATTTGTAAAGAGTAGCAGAGAACAAAAAAGGTGATGTTCAGGTTAGGTCTGCTTAATACTAGAAATGGTACTGTTTCAGAGCTTTTAAGCAGGGAGACTTTATTATTAATAATAATGATCATAATAATCCTTACATTTGATACAATGCCTTTCATGGGAGGACATCTCAATCTACTGCACAGGAATTACTGTGTAGTGTAGTAATTCTGCATTTTGAACACAAGTGCAGCTATCAGCAGACAAATAGTTCTACACTACCTGTATTTACATTGGAAGCAAATTCATGATGAAACTATGGTGACTTTGGCTAGTTTTCAATTATTACTCCAATGCAATGCTTGGGGTGCAGGATTGTTAGAGGTACCAGCTTTTGGATAGAACATTAAACCAAGGTCCTATTCAAAAAGAGAAAGGAGTTTCTCCTGGTGTCCTGGCCAAAAACCCTTAAACAAAACTGGCCATTCACTTCATGTCTACTTGTCAGAATTGTAGTGTGGAAATTGGCTGCTGGATTTGCCTACAAAATACAGTCACTACACATTATAGTGTATCCTGTGAAGTGCTTTGAGACATCCAGCTGGCAAGAAAGGTGCTTTATCAAACTGGAAGGGTTATTTATTTATGTAAAACTTAAAAACTAATAGAAACTATCAGAAAGTAAAATAAAAAACTGAAAAACTCAAATCAAAATTTAAATGAAATAAAAGTTAAACTTTAAAAAAAATTAAAGCTTAGCAAAATGAAATCTGTTTTTAAAACTTTAATCACAAAACAAGCGTGAAACGTTAAAAAGAGCGACATCAAAAATGAAGTGACATTTAAATAGCTAAAGAATACAAACGTGTCTTGTATAACTCATTCCTTTTGTTGGTTCCCATGGAGCAAGTAGACAAGAACAACAACAATAATATTAGTAATAATCCTTGCATTTGATGTAGTGCTTCATCACATCATTGAGACATCTCAAAGCGCTTCACAGAATATACTGTAAAATGAATCGACTGTATAAGAACATAAGAAATGCTGGATGAAAAAAGACCAAGTCCATCTAGTTCGCCTTCCTCCTTCCTGGCGGTCGCATGCACATGTGTCCCGAACTACCTATGTACTATATCCCATAATGTTATTTCCTACAAGATCATAAGAAATGCTAGAAATGTATAATTTGTGGGCGAAACGCAGCAGCCGATCGCGCACAGCAGCGTCCCACAAACAGCCGCGATTGAGCGACCAAAATTATTACCAATATTATTGTTTTCTTCAGAACAGTGAAGACAACTGGTCAGACCAAGATAACGGGAGAAGCAGTCAGAGGCCAGAAAGAGAGAGAGAGAGAGAGAGAGAGAGGGGGAGAGGGAGAGAGAGAGAATGAATGCTGTGGGGTGGGAGGGTGGGTGGAGGGATGGAGAAGGCTTTGCAGATCCTCCCCTCAAAACCTGAGCCACTTGTGTGATGGGCAATGCAGAGAGAGCCGCGGTGACTGGAAGAACTGCAACCCCACCGCCCGCAAAGTAGCTCAGTGCTCAGCTCCATCACAGCCCCGTGAGCAGTGGCTGAGACCACGATTGCACCAGAGGTTGTTGTGTGGTGACTCTGGTGCAGATCCCCCATCGGATTGCGCCGCCACCGAAATAAATCGGTGCAGATGCAGACCAGGGAGAGCCCGGGATGAGTGCACAGAGACGAGACAGTTCCCCCCCCCCCCCCAATACAGGACCACAACGTGTGCGCAATTCCTTAAAACCCTCCAGACTTAAGACTAAGCAATAGCTCATCAACGGTATTTTTTTTTTTTTTTTTGACAGGTCACCGTAAAAAAAACCTTCTGCAATTTCAATTTCAATTTCAATTTCAATTTCAAAAGTCAGTGGTTGCAACCAACAGGGGAGCGACATGCAAACACTGCTGTGCTGAACAGAACCTGGCAATGGGTTCTCCCCTCACAACGGTAAACACCACCATCACTGGGGGCTGTTGTTGGGGGTTTTTTTTTGGCTGCACACAGAGGCACTTCGATTAAAATAACAGCAAAAAACGATTCAACTCTGAAAAACACTGCGGGCGTTCAGTGATCTGTTGTTCAGAGTCATTCATCCACTGGGGATGTTTTCAATAGAAAGACACTAAATCGACTCTGACAATATATATATATATATATTTACCATTTCTTTGCTGCACAAAAATATCCAGACTTTCTCTCTCTCTCTCTCTCTCTCATTCACTCATTGCTTATACATTTCCAGCCCTAACAATTCTGCAGCAACATTCAACACGTCCATAACTTAGCATATTCTTATTACGTTAAGAGCCTTATTCAATACGTTAAAGCACACAGCAGGAACGTTATTTAAACAAAAACACACAAACGTATCAGATGCCTAAACATATCACATTCAGCCAGCAATTGAAATCGAAATAATAGAGGATACCATTGAAATGTTACTGATTGTTTTGTTTGTTCAGGAACTGCATTGCTGGAACCCACCTCTTTTATTTGCAACGTGAATCAAGTAACAAAGCAGGAGGAGGAAGAGTGAATTCTAATTTTCAGAGTGAGATCCTCTGCAATATAACAGGGCAGAGGAGACGGTGGAAATTTCCACCATGTGAAAGGAGCCTGCAAATGGCATCGTGTTTCATGAATGGCAAGGCACGCCCTGAAGCCACAAGCCACCAATAACCACAGAGCTCTCCCAAGCCCTGCTGCCCACAAAGAAGCTGGGACAACTCGCTACACTTATTATTATTATTATTATTATTAATAACTATAATTCCTGGCATTTGACGCAGCGGCTCATCACGGCGTTGAGAACGTTCCCAAAGCGCTTCACATAATATATTGTAAAGCGCGATTGACGGTATCTTGTGAGGGAAACGCGGCCGCCGGTTGCGCACAGCGGTGTTCCACAAGCAGTCGTGGTTATTGCCACAGGGAAGAGATCTGCAAGCGATTGACAACCAGGTTCCTGCTTACTACTAGGCAAACAGAGGCGTGTGGAGCAAGGAAACTTGCCTAACGCTTTACCTCACCTGGGAATCAAACCCAGGTTTCTCGCTTGCGAGGCGAGTTCATTAACCACTACAGGGCTCAACCAAACTACAACAGTGACACTTACTAAAGGATTCTTATCCTTGCTGAAATGTTTAGCAAACCAGCTCAGTCCTATTTTATAGAAGAGGAATGCAATTATTGTCTTTATAAGGAATAATAATAAGCATACAGTATTCAGATGCTAGATTGCAAGAAGAAAATGCACTTTCCTTGGCAGTGTTACCAGCAAGTTATTTAACTCAAACCTGATTCCATTCGCTCTGTGGTGGTGCTATTCAGTGTTCCAATGCACTCAAGTGCCCACCAAGAGCACATTTTGGACTGACACAAGTTATTTTATCACTAATTACCTTGAGCATTTCTCAAATTTAAGAATATTTGTAAATGGAAGAAATTTGATGACTAATTTGAACTCTGAATGTTTAGTGATATCTTGTAAATAGGAACACAGGAAGTTTCTTTCTAGATATTTTTGGGTCAGCCAGGTGTCTGACACATGCGAAATACCCTTTACCATGCTTAAGAGTATTCAAACCTAACTGAGAATTCCATGCACCAGGCATATCTGGTTCAGGAACTGGGCTACTGAGACGGCCATAGAAATAAAAAGAGAAGTCGCCGGAACACTCGGTTGTTGTTTGTGTGATGTTGAAGCAACCTTTGACTAACGCTAGCATAAAATATGCCACGTAAGTGTGCTATGAAGGTCATAAACACTAAATATTAATAAGACTAATAATAATTCTCATGAATAACCTCAGAATGTTCAAATAAGAATGTGTGCTTGGGTTTAGCGATGTCCTGCTCTCCGGTACGTAGCTTTGGCATTTGCAAACAAAATGCAGTTACACCACTTTCTGGTGTATCCTGTGAAGTGTTTTGAGACACTTCCAATGACATGATAACATGCTATATTAAATGCAAGGATTACTATATGAATGTGTGAACAAATATGAGAGACCAGGAATACCAACTCCTAAAAATAATTTTCAAAAACAGAATGTAGAGAACTGGATTTTAGAATCTTGCAAATATAGTTATAGCTGTAGAGGAGTAATAAATGGTGCTTTCAAAACATCCAAAAGCTGATTGAGCTAAAGCAGAAATCATTAAAAACATAAATCATTAAAAGCATTATTGCAAAATTGAATAATAAACCATTTCAAGTGATTGCAGAGCACAGCGAACTGTGGGTTGTTTTTGATAACCAAAAATGGATGAGACAAAACAACAATCTCGGCAGATGCAAGCACTTAGCTTGAGATCAGCAGGGTATGTATTGTCTGGGAAGGTGGCAGGTTTCAGTATAAAGGAACTGTGAGTAATCAGCCATGAAGCAGAAAGCATGTATTATACAAGAAAATAGCACCACCACTGTATTTAGCTTTGACAGTACACAGGAAATGTTATCACTACATAGGAACATTGCAGCTAAAATGAACTGATCGGAAGCAGGAAGCTCTGAGGTTGGAGACATGAACAACAATTTACATAACTAACTGTGAGCCCAAGCCGCGGGTGGGAGGTGGTGGGGGGGGAGTGACTGAAAGCACGGTTGAAAAGGAAGGTCTTGCAATAATAATAATAATAATCCTTGCATTTGATATAGCGCTTTTTAACGTCTTCTAGATGTCTCAAGGTGCTTCACAGAATATGCTGTAAAGTGAATTGACTGTATATTTGTGGGCGGAACGCGGCAGCCAATTGTGCACAGCAGTGTCCCAAAACAATCGTGGATTGAAAATGACTAATTTATTATTGTCTTGTTTTTTTGGAGGGATTATTATTAGGTGTCGTGTGGTGTAAGGAAACTTGCCCAAGGTTTTGCCCTGCCTGGAATGCTGGAGTCCTGTAGCTCAGTGGTTAGAGCACTCGCCTTGCAGGCGAGACACCTGGGTTCAATTCCAGACAGGGCAAAACCTTGGGCAAGTTTCCTTACTCCACACGCCTAATAATAATCCCTCCAAAATAAAAAACAATAATAAATTGGTAATTTTCAATCCACGACTGTTTGTGGGACACTGCTGTGCGCAATTGGATATACAGTCAATTCACTTTACAGTCTATTCTGTGAAGCGCTTTGAGACGTCGAGAAGACGTGAAAAGCGCTATATCAAATGCAAGGATTATTATTATCATTATATTGAACCCAGGTGTCTCGCTTGCAAGGCAAGTGCTCTAAACCCTGAACTACAGTTAGACATATTCATAAAAGTCTATATTTATTTTCAATCAAAGATTTTCATTCAGTTTCTCCTGTTTAATTTGGATGAGTTTGTCATTATTTGTAAAAAAAGATGTACAACAAACCATCAACTTCTTTAAAATAACTATTAGCTACTAATGGTAATTTATCAATAATATCTGACTAAACACTCCAGTCGAAACAGCTGTACATATCTCTGTTCACTCTCTTCTTCCATGTTCCCTTATGTCTGATTGATCCCCATTTTCCTACCTGGAAGGTGATATTAAATTGTTGATATAATGCAGTGGTATAAAATCACTGTTTATTTTTACAGTGGGTCCCTTACAGAAGCAAGAAAGAGCAAATGGGTTTGGTGCAATCTTTACTGGACTTATCTGGATTGCTTCTATGGCAGTTTTACCATTTACCAGTCTGACACCTATGATTGTTCAAATCTGTGCAAAGGAGGGTTGAGTTACTCAAATGTAGAAGTGGCACACGTGCACAGGTAGTGGGAATGTGTCTGTGTCAGGTTTTAATTTTTTTTAACAAAGAGGATTTCCTCCTTCAGATCGGACAATCTAATGAAGAAGCTATAATACTGATAAGATGTGGTGAGGGTTCCACAGTGTCAGTTCAGTGAGGCTATGGAGGGTTTGGGAGCAGTCAGTGTCAGGAGATGACACCAACAATTTATGTTTATTTAGTGCTTTTCATTTCTGGAGGGACATCTCGAAGTGCTTCAAGGAGCTATCTGGGTGCCAATGCTGGGATTAGCCAGTGATATGGATGTTCTGGACATTATTTTAGCATGGGAAACTAGAATGACCTTCCAGATCAACAGATCTCTGCCAACATTATGTCCTGTGCGCTGCATATGTGATCTTGAATTTTAAGACAAAACAGTTTTACAGGCTAAGGGTGGGAGTTTGCTGGGGTGGAAGATTGTGCATTTAATTGTTTAACACACAATGAGTGTAAGTCACAAATGTGCAATTCTAAACATACTGAACACAGGGAAAATCAGGTGCACGATCAACAGGGCTGTACCTATCATGGGAATTGAAGGCACCATTGGGGAATTGGGCAGGTTGCGAATACAGTTCCATAGGAGAGACACACACATGAGGAATCATCTCAGTGGGTGGGTGGAAAAGAGAGTAAACGCCATCACAAGGGAGATTTCATACATGGAGCGAGGTGGTCGTGGTGGGGGAAAGGGATACAATAAGCTGCACAAGGAGACAGAGTACTACAAAGAAGTTGTAAAACTTCTATAATGAGTCATCACAGCAACAATTTTAATGACTGTAAAATGATTTTAAAAAACTATGTGTGCCAGAATCTTAGATTCCAAAATTGGAAAAAATGGATCATTCCTCTGTTGACATTTGGAAAATCTATGACAAGCTCTGAGAGATAAAATGAGAAAAAAGGGTTCTTATAGAGACCCCACATTGTGTTGTTACACATTGTAATTCCTGCTGATGGACAGTTATCAAAACTAAATCATGTCATGGATATTTTACTTCATTTTAACTAAACCCATTCTTTGAATGAGATATTAAACCGAGATACACATACACCGTAACTACAATGTACAGTAAAAAAAAAACACTGAATCATTTCAAAAATGTGCTACATTAAATATCAGGTTTAGTATAACAAATACAAGGGGATTTAATCATTTCAGATTTCCAACCAGATACTTATCCAGTTTGAAGGAGTTAAGGGAAATCTGTACCAACTACATATTCTCTAGGGAGGGATGGGGTGGGGGGGGGGATTCTTTTAATCTCCAGCTCTGTTTTGGGCTTTTCAATTTTAAGACAATTGCAAATTACTTTTTCTCATTCCACATCAAATGTAAGAATTCATATTACAGTTAAAAACATATGCCCGTAAAGCTTGCTAGAAAATTGAAGTTATCTTTTGAGTACCATAATGTGAAGTTAAAGGAGCTATACAAATGTAATATTGTTGTTGCTTGTTCCAAGGAACATTTAGTTCCTTGTAGGGATCCCTAACAATATCAGTGTTGATGAACTGGATATCATTCCATTTCTCTACCGTATTATTGGATAGGATTTGATGGGTTATTGCAGACTTTCTGTGTAAATCTACATGGCATCTTTTAGTAGTACTTTGGAACAGGATGTTTCATGGATTGTGAGAAACTAGCCCTGGCTGAAAATATTTTATCAAGGCAACAATGTTCCTTTAAATATGATGTGGTTATTTTGATTACCTGAATAGGTAAGGATGAATTCCTCCAGGGAGAGAGTGCGCATTCCCTTCCAACAATCTATCTCTGGAATTCCTATGTGTAGGTGAGATGCATGGAAATCTCAGCTTGGTTTGGATACCCTTAAGCATGGTGATGGGTTGCCACTGAGTGGTATCAGACACCCGGCTGACCCCCACCACCCCACAAAAAAAGTTAAATGCAAACCGTTACGTTGATATTTTAATAGATATAAAGATGACTTGCAATTTTTCAAATATTCTAATTAAATAATGTAGAGCAAACCAAGTCGAGTTGAATTATGACTGACTTCTTCAATAGGTTTATGATTCTCAGACGCTTTTAACTTAGATCCTTTGAAAACACAAGATTTAAAAAGTCTAGACTCATCTATTATTTGTTTTACCCTTTCTATTCATGAGAACACAAACATGACTACAAGGTACAGAAGTGTTTTTTAAATCAAAGGCTTGGGATAAAACTAATTTTGTAAAAGGTCTTCAACTATCTTTGAAAATTTGTGAGGTTAAGCTGATATATGCTCAACTCTCATATTTGCAAAAATAGCTCCCTATAGTGCTTTACTCATTCCTTCTAACCATTTCACCTGCATTGTCTTACATTCCACCAAACAGCTCTGAATTTCAGGCAAGTGCTAGTTTACAGGCATACTCTGACATAGAGCTTTCACAAGCAAACCAAATTGTTGTTGGGAAGATGGTAGGCTTGATATTCTGGAAGAATGATATCAAGTGGCCAAGAGCCCTTCTTCACCCAAACTTCTGATGGGATCTTTTGTGATCATAGCATTATCCAATGATCCCTGCTGGAAAGTGCAAATTTGTGGGTGAATGTTGGGTGATGAGAGAATTGTGATTGGCTCTTGTGCCCCTCCACCCTACCCCCAGTGAAACAGAATGATGATACTCACTGATCGATTTGAACCCTTCCCTCGAACTAGTGCCCAATTATACAATTTTTGCATATGCTCATTGAGCATTGCACAATATGGTAATTTTTCTTTCAACCTTTCCCTTTCTATGCCAAAATGGTACATTATTCTAGACCACTGAGCAAGAACAAACATGCTTAATATCACAGGCTTTGCAATAATTTCAATCAACTTGAAGGCTAAAAAATAACACTGAGCATTAATCACAGGGAACTTGTTTAAAAAGAAGTTTATGAATAGGGTATAAATTAGAAATATAATGCAAATTTTAAACATGAGAAAGGAGTATGGTGGTGGCAATGCATAAAACTGCCACAGTCACTACACTTCACAGTAAAATCCCGTGATTTAGAGATCTTGACAATGTGATAAAGTGCTATAGCAAAAGCAAGGATTATTTATATTTATTATTACAAGATCCTGGACTAATCTGCATTAACTGTTTGGAGTTTGTGCTGGTACTAACAGTATGCAGCATACTTTAGGACTGTTATTTTTGGAGTTCTCAACCTAAAGGAAATAGGGTAAATTAAACAATGGACACATAAAGGAATGGGGAGTTTCAAGAATTGCAGGAAGGAAGTTAAAAAGAGTTTATAGAAGGAATGAGAGAGGTTAATATCAGTGTAATGGCATTAATGGATGACACTAAGCAAAATCACTGGTAGTTGTGCAGACAGTTGGTCAAAATGGGAGAAGCTATTGAAGTGAATTGACTGACTCTATGCAATGTAAGTATTATTATTAATAATGATATTTGGTATAGCACCTTTCACAATAGGAGGATGTCTCAAAGCACTTCACAGGATTACATTATAAAGTGGATAAATTGTATTTGGTGAGGGAAAGCCACAGTCAATTTGCACGTGATGCAAAATATGAATTTACTGAGACTAATCAAAATACTTTCCACCACCTGTTCCCCAACTGAAATTACCTTAACCGGGGTTGATTAAAGCTAGGAATACTTATGGATTTTCTTTCAACCTACAGATAAAAGCTTGGACCTTCCCATCTGTCAGTATGCCTAAATACCACACCAGGTGGTGCACTTGAGATGTCTTGAAGACGTGGTAAGGCGCTATATCAAATGCAAGGATTATTATTGTTATTTATTGACCACTGGACAGGGATCGACATGGATTTTCTAACCACTTTATTCTCAATAAGCATGTTATTTGATGCAAGATATAGTTATCAGTCGTCCAGTATCTAACACAGGTAGCTACTTTACGTGTTATCACAGATATGTTGAACCAAGTAACCTGTTGCAGGCTAGGTTATAGTTATCAGTCTTCCACTACCTCACAAAAGTAGCTACGTTACATATTATTACAGATACGTTAAGCCATAAACAGAGTAGCTTAGGTAAGAGTCATTTTAGGTTTCAAACAGTAGATGCTGATAAGTACAAGTAAGAATTATTTGCACAGATAGTCACAGAAAGCAATAGGTCTGGCAGATTTTCTGAAGTGGTGACATGTTTCTGTTTTGTAAGACCTATTCTACTGGATAAACAATGAATATATTATACTGCACAAACAATAGTGATAAGGGTGATCAGTATGACGCTGGCACCAGGCATCGTTTACCAAATCAGCAGAAACAGTAACTTTAAAACTCTGTAATTTAAAAGTAATCTAATTTCTTCTATGATCTTCACTTTGTATAATTTGCTGAATCCTCTTCATGTTTATTATATAAAGGGTTCATAACCTTTTGTTCTTAGCAGATTTGTTTAAATAGAAAAGACAGAGGACTAATGATTCTTATTGCATAAAATTTGGAAAACAACAGAAGTATGAAGAGAAAATGGTTGATTATACAACGTTCTGGGTTAGAAGACGATCACAAGACATCCATAAGGCATGATTTAGAGACATCTCTTCGTGAAACTGAAAAGCATTATTTTTTCTAATTATTTTCATAGTTCATCTTTCTAATATTGGATATTAGAAAGATGAACTTTGTTCTGTACAGAGAGTACTCTCCCCTGCTTTGCCACTCGGGCCTTAATGGCGCTCTTAGTTTGCAAGAATGCAGTTCCCCTCAACTGTTTTGTGAGTTTTTAAAGTATGCGTTGTAAATATATCACGCTTCAAGTGTCCAATTTTAAATGAAATCACTTAAGCTTTTCTGTTTGTTCTAACAGGGAACATTAAAGTCATAGCCATACATTGTGTTTTCAGCCATCACTGACCTCTACTCACGGGTCATAGGTTCTGTGATGGGCCAAAAGTAGAAATGAATGAAATGTGGAATCAGAAATTAAGCTTCCCTGTATAAATAATCATGTCTCTAAAGAAGAATTGGTTTTGAGATAGGACAAGAAAGATGTTTTAAACCCATGTTCAGATGTGAACATATTTTTAAAACAGCTAGGAGGCACAGTACCACAATTCTGAGAAGAATAGAATGCAAATGTAATATATTTTAGTTTGTTTTTTCACAACAATCATACACACTTTGCAGATGAATCAAAATGTCTCTAGTGTTTTCTTAAAAAAAGCATGTTATGAATTTGACAAGTTGAATTCTACATTAAGTTTCATTCTAAAAAAAAATCAAAGGCATTTGTGCAGTTTGAAACCAGCAAAAGGAAATTCAGTCTCAAAGAGTTAATCATTCATTGATTTACATGATGGGACAGAAGAGATGGCCAATTCTGAATAAAGCTCAAGGTTAAAATGATAAATGTAATATTGGGCCTGGCATTGATTGCAAAAGAAATTGTTCATCTGAATTCTTGTGCAAGTCAAAGACTTTTTTTAAAAAAGAAACGTTTTGTATTAGTTCATAAGGGGGATAACATTAATGGCATTTCTGGCAGCCTTTCAGTAAAAACTACTCTTAAATAAAAACTGCCCAGAACCACTAACATACAGAGAATGTCAGAGTCTGTTCAGCAATCAGAACTACATCAACTGTGTAAGCCAAAATATTAGTCCTGGCATTCTCTCTAGCTTGTTTTAAAAAAAGGATGGATTGGTCTGTAGCCCTTGATAAATTTGACATGTCAAGTTTATATTGTTTTCCCCTCAGGCTTTTAGAATGGGGTTTTGAGATGCTGAGCAACATGCTCAATCGAAAACTACATTTCAAAAGATGAAACATTTAATGTCCTTTGTTTTTATGGTATTGAAGGTTGTAAGGACAACTATAGAAACAGATGATCCAAAATGATGGAACTTTGTTGTTTCTGACCTGTTTTGGGTCATGGGAATGTTATCCGCAAATCAATTGGTGAAGTCTGGACAATTCTATTGTAAGGTGCATATAAGTTGAAATGCTGGAATTTTTGCTTCCACAAAGGTTATAAACTGTCTGTGGGATGCAAATTGGCTGCCACATTAACTGACAAATATACATTCACTACATTTTACAGTAAAATAAATTAACCCAGAAGAATACCATTTTACCCATCATGTCTATGGTAGTGTTAGCTCCACAACCAGCAACAAAAAAGTTCACTAGTATAGCTCCCTTCAGGTTTATAATACAACATTAACAGGGGACTTGAATTCACATAATCTAAGATGAGTGTAGTGCTGGGTGTGTATTGGATTGTCGTAGATGTCATCCTTCAAATGAGACATTAAACTGAGGTACTATCTACCTTTTCCAGTGGATGCTAAAGATCCCATGACTTATTCGAAAAGAAAAGGGAGTTTCTCCCGGTGTCTTGGCCAACAATCCCCCAAATAAAATTGGTCACTTACTTCGTGGGACATTTATTATGCAATTGGGTACTCGTATTTGCCTACAAATACACAGTCACTTGACTTAATACATCCTCTGAAGTGCTTTTGGATGTCCTCTCATAATGGGATGTGCTATAACAAATCAACGATTACTATTATTATTATCAAGAGTCCAAATTGTTACAATGATCAGACAGACGTTTTGTGGAGCCGATTGTACTAAATTCCAGGGTCAACCTCTTTAAAAATCAATTTGGCCCCAAGGTTGTTTGGGATAATCAATGAGTTTCTAAAGACTGGGCATTCTGACAAGTTTGGCAACTTCTTAAACAAAGTAGAAATGCTGATCTGTAATTGATGACTGAGGTTGTAAATAAAACATTTTTTTTCCTGCTCAGGTGACACAGATTGACTGCTTTTTCAAACCACCGTTACCCAGGTTCAGCCAACACTGATCTGGCACTGAGCACCCTGCATGCACGTCTAGTCACCAAAGCCCATCACGAGGACCTTGATTGCGTAGCCGATGCTGAATCAGCCCAGTATGCGGCATTCGATTTGGACCTCGGGAACATCAAGGAAGCTGGCACGTCACAAGCTACAGTGTAAAGGACCGCTTGTGATGTGCCAGCCGCTATACGAAAGGCAGATGTCCAGTAGGTAGCAGATGAGGAAACTCTGTGGCTTGGGAAGACAACTGTTGGAAAGCATTATTTGGAGTCCGAGTTCACAAATATGTGTTCGTAAAACCAGTTCTTGGAATCACTTTGTTTTTTCAAAGTGAATGTTCAAGCTCCGCAGCCCTGACTGGTGGAACCATCATTCAATGGGAAGGGATGCGTGACGCATGGTGACAATGCTCTCACGGATGTCATGCTGAGCTGTGTTGCCTACCAGGAAGCTCACAGGGAGTTCCTGTTACCTGCCATCCAACTAATGAGAGCTTAAACCCTCACTCGCAGAATGTCAAATAACCAACTAGTGGTTATACTCATTTGGGAAAATAGGTGAGATTATTGATATTTCGGTCAGTGGCCAAGTCCTGTAGCTTAGTGGTTAGAGCACTCACCTCGCAAGTGAAAGGTCCTGGGTTCGATTCCCGAGCAGGGTGAAACGTTCGGCAAGTTTCCTTACTCCATACTCTCCCGTTTACCCAGCAGTAAATAGAAACCCAGTTGTTAGTCAATTGGTGGATTTTCCGGGGGTAATAATCCCTTCAAAAAAAAATTATAATAATTTGGTCACTCAATCCATGACTGTTTGTGGGATACTGCTGTGCGCAATTGGCTGCCGAGTCTCGCCCACAAAATATACAGTCAATTCACTTTCCTGTATATTCTGTGAAACCCTTTGGGACATCTCGAAGACCTGATACGGCACTATATCAAATGCAAGGATTATTATTATTCTCTCCCAAGTATGGGACTGTGAAAAAAAGCCTGATTTGTGGCTGTCCTTTCCAAGCCTGTAAACATACACTGCATGAGCTCAAGAGGAGCGACCTTGGGTGCACTAAGGTCACCTTTACCTGGTTGAACAAGAGCTGACGCACAAAAAGCATTTCTTTCTCCTCAAAAGTGGCTTTGCAGATTATGTAATATGGGCTAACAGCAGACATGTAAACATAGTGCTTTGGAAACTCAACTGGACTCAAGACAACAGGCAGTGATTAATGGCAGTAATGAGGCAATCAGGCTTGGAATTTGGTACACGGCACATTAGCACATAAACTGAATGGTCAACTCTTTACAAATCACAGGGAGGGAAAACAATTGTGGTCACTATGACAGGTAAAGTAACTGATTGGGATAACAAGCTCATTTAATCACAATTGGTTATAATTATGTTGCATTAATATTGCAGAACCACTTTCTGAGACAGCTGGTTCCACATGAAAGCAATTGCAGACATATTTCTGTATTGCATTTCTTTTATACATTGTAAGCATTATGGTTTTGCACATGTGGTTATTGAGATTTAAATTGTGAGATCCGCAAAATAATTTTTTAGTAGTGAATCTTGTACGTACCGGGATATGTCTTTCGGTTTGGACTCCTGGATTATGGCCTCATGAACTGGCTGGTGACAGCTCTGTTTAGACCGCACTGTCACTCAGCAGCCAGAGCTGAATTAAGAACATTTATTCTCTGCTGATTGGTCAGTAACACTACTATTCAAGGTCACTCTAATTAAACTGGATGGAGATGTCTGGCAGGCAGTTCAGTGATGATGGTGCAAAACTTAAGGATGGATGATTATATTTCCAGATCCAATTTCCTTAATCTGGCCCAAAGTGGAAGGCTAAACATTGCTGTATTGTGCTGGACCAATCCAGAATATCTATCTATAGCATTTTGCATGACCAGGTGCATGCCATATTGGCCAAGTTACTTCTCTCATCCATTCACTCACAGTAGTGATTCTCTTCCCTCTCCCTCTGTCAATCCAATTCATTTGCTACACTCAAAAAGGCAAAGCTGGCAATTGGAACAGTTCTAGCTTGTTCTGTATCAGAGAGACATTTTTCAAATCGATGGAGCAATCAACAGCTGCCATGCACATCTCAGACAATATTTGGATTATTTTAATTTCATTAAGTATGCTAAGCATTTCTAACTAATACTTTGTCACACTGATGCAAATGTACACTTCCCCTGAAGTTGCAATTCAGTTTAAGACTTTTCCTACAACATTTTTACTTACATAGGTTACAAGAAAATGTGTAATAAATACTTCACTTTTTATGAGTTCATTTTAGTCTGTGGCACAACTTTTCTTTTCATCTGTGGCAATGGACAGTTTTAAAATGGTTACAGTTATTAACATGACATTTCTCATGAGTGAGTCATAACTAAAGTTATTGATGCTAACGCAAGTCAGTTGTGAGTCAACTGACAAGAATTCAATTTAAACAAAGTTCTAATTGAATAAAGATACACATGAGTCTTGATGGTTCACCAAGTAATAAATCTATCAATTGATGCTGAGCAACAAACCTCAAGACCCCAAAGCTCCTGAAGAGAGATTCGGTTCTCCAGTCATCCAACCCATTTAGTCTTTTATTACATGATAAACTATTGAATGCTAATTATGTATCTTATTTCTAACATTGAAAAGTATATTTGAAAAGTTGTACTTGAAAATAAAAGTATTATATTTTTATCATTGAAAAGTGTAACGCAATAGAGCGACAATGTGAAGTGATAATTATCACCATCACTAGTAAAAAGAATCGCACATCATATTCTGTATTTTTCACCCCATTATTATATTGTCTGTCACCTTAGCTTCTGAGAGGCTGAAGTACATTTCCTTCCTTTCTGTGACCCCGTTTGCTGTACAGTGAAGCAGTCACAGGGCACTTTGTGAATCCAGATTGAGATGGGTTTGGACAACATAGGCAGAAGGTGATAATTCGTCTGAATATAAAGCGTTCTCTGCAGATTGGCATTGTCATGTGAAAATTATAAAGATATCCGCTATCCAGTCAAAAGATATATTGAGCTAACATTTTCCTTTCTCTTACAGTTCTCCTGTTTCAGGTTTCTGCACATTGGTGGGTGTCATACCCCAGATGGCAATTGTGAAACCCGACAATAAGTAACAGCAAATCCTGGAGTTTGCTGAAGATTTAATTGAGCCAGCATTTGACTGCTGGCCTGACAACTGTTTTTGAAATTGTAAATTGCTTGTGTATGGCATTCTACTTATGCAAGCCTATAGGAATGTGACCAGAACACTCCATATTTGTGGTATGGAAAGGTTAACTTGTGATACTTTGTAATGTGGCATTTAACGCTGAATTTTTGCATGAAAGTAGTCATATTTTGAGGAAAGAGGAAGTTTTTTTTGTGTGTTTTATTTAAAGATAAAAGTTACAGGAATAAAACACAATACTGACCTCAGCAAAAGAGAACAGAACTAAATTGTTTCTGCTGTACTGCTATCAACATCCATACAATAGGCACATATTTTAAGCACTTCAGACATTTCCCCCCATAAAAGGCAGGCGTGATTTCAATACAACTTTATATTGTATACAGCAGGAAAATATGAAAAAAAAAATTTTAAAATCATGAGTGACCAATATTGATGCAGTGTAAAAGAGGTTTAAAAAGCGACATAGTAATGTGCAACCTTATCTTTAATGAAGATTGCACTCTGTGTCAGCTGGCATATAAAGATTAATCACTTGAGCTATGTACTGGAGGTCAGTTAGTCCCTGAACCTGTATCACAGTACAAGTTAGCACCTTCAGGAGAGAAGGGGAGAAGACTCCTTCCCTGCAAAACAAAATCATTCTCATTCATAATTGTCTCATCTGCAATGAAATACTTGTCATGTAAAACCCACAATTATAATACTTCTGTAAAATATCTATTTGTTCAAATATGAATAGCAATGAATATTCTAGAAGTGCTATATATTCACATTATAAAATGTTACTTGGTGATATTTAACAGCTTTGTAAATTATATTAAAACAAAACAAGTAATTCAATGTGGGTACATCTCCAAACAGTCTATGCAAATCCCATTGGGGACATCAAAGCACAAAGAGCTGCATAGAGATCAGTTAGATTGCTAAGTAATGCCTTATCATCGCACAGTAGCACCCATTGAGACTGCTTATATAATCTTGTGCTCTTAGTGCAATCAATGTTTGGGAAGTACATTGCTTCTTTGTTCATGTGACATTTCTCCTAACCATCACACAGAGAGATTTGTAAAGAAACCAGTAACAAATATAATTGTAAGAATTTAGAACATTTAGAATACAATACATGGGATGTTGTTAAATTGGAAAACAGTGGGTTGTTAGCATTGTTAATATAGTAAACGATTTGAGGCCAGAGCAAACGTGTCTGTTCGTGTTGCCAATCGATTCAATTTCCCACAAGATTTTCAATTAAGTCACATTCTAAATTTTAGTTGACAGGAATGTTACTTCTTTTTATGAACCCGTAGAAATTTATTTACAGACAGTCTGTTTCACATGTTTCTCACCCTCTTACTAAAGTGTTGTGTAGATATTACTAGATATTAATGGGGTATTTAGCTTTAACGAGTTGTTCTCCTTCCTGAGACTGACAACTATCAACATGAAGGTCAAGCACTCTTTTAATCAGTTCAAGATAAAATCTACTGAAGCTTGGCCAGTGATGGGTTTGAAGCCAGTTTGAGCTTGACATTTGTATTTGTCAACCCAAAGCTCTATCAATTCCTGAACTACACTTTGCAATAATAATTGGTAAGAAGTTGACCCCACAAGGTGTTGTAATGCCTCACCCTCCATTTAATGTGTACAATGTGTCAGGCAGTAATAGATAAAACTAGATAAATGTCCAACATTTAACAACCACAGGAAACACTAATAGAACACTTCAATTTTTATTACTAAAAAATCATTGCCTTTTCTCAGACTATGTGTGTTCTGGGCTCTTAGTTGCTGAATATTATTGGTAGATGTCCTGCAGAGCTTATTTGTTTTGAGTGGACAATTTACAAAGATGCACATCTGGAATCAAGGAACTTGCATTTTTATGGTGCTGTAACTGTGAATTGCCTCACTTTTTTAATGGATAATTATGATTACATCTAGAACATCACAGCTGTTTCACAATAGAAACAGCCATGAGATGAATTGCCATTTCATTTGATATACTTCCTTAAAAGTTCAATGGCATAAGGGAAAATTTTCATTCTACTGACAGGTTCAAAGAACGAAATTGCTTTTTATGTACAGACCCATGTATTCTATAAAGCAGAGATATGATTTTTAGCACAGCAAATTGAGAGATGGCTTGTGATGTCACATGAACCTAGATCTTCTCACTTGCGAGGCGAATGCTCCAACCAATATGCTACAGGACTCCACAAACACGGATATTAAACTGATAAGAACAGATACTACACTTGATCTTAGCCAAGAGGCCAAGAAGTGATACTGTTGGCAGTGGGTTGATCGAGCATGATGTTCCCATTTGTATAATACTGAGGAGAAGCCCAAGAGGAGGTTAGGCTGAGGAGCTGAAAAATCATCGGTGTAGTGCCATAGAACCTGTGGATGTCCTCAGTGGTCAACATCATTCTACCCTTGGCTCTGAAGGAAACACCTTTGCTAAATTTCTTTCTGACAGCCACCTTTCAGTTTCGTTCTAGAGATATAGAGCAACACAGCTGAAGCACTGAACACCATTCGACAGGGAATGGAATCTTTGCCGAGCAGCACCGCCTTTTGCAACATTTGTATTCTATCATAATACAGGTAATGCAATAATCAATTTAATACATTTTACAACTAGTTTATTGTACTTTATTTGTAGTTTATCACATTAACTCAATTTACCAAACTCACTATGATACATGAGGACTCTTGCTATCTGGTTTTACCATAGTGACCTTGGTTAGCTATGTCAATTTTATGACTTGAATGATAATGCCTCCAACTCACAATGAGTAATAGAAAGTGTGAGTGCAGATGAGGATATTCATCTCATTGTGTCTATGGCTCCCCATTTGTACCTATCTGCTGTAAACCTATTATCCTGCTCTTTCCCAGTACTATCATTTCTCCTCATTTATTTATTTTTAAATACTGTTATGGACTCGGCTTCAAAAGTCACTTGTGAGAAGACATTCCACATTATAATACTCATTAAAAAAAACTTTCTTCAGGTGATACTTGTCAATTTGTGCCCTCTTATTGCTGACACATCAATCAACAGAAATAAATTCTAATTACCCAGTAAAAAGTATTTTGAAAACCTACATTAGATTTCCCAACAGAACCGTTCTCTGGTCCAATGAAAATAAGTATTGAGTCATTTCCTCACTCAGGGCAAAGTAGGAGACATTCCAGTCAACCAGAAACTGGCTCTGAAAACACAGGAAGAAACTTTTCATGACCTAGACCTTCCAGAACTGAACAGTGCTGAGAAATGTCGTACACGGCAATAACGATTTGTTAATGATGCAACAATTGGAAGTTAAAAACAATTGTTTAAAATCCAATGGGGAATCATAAGCATCTCAGCAGGAACCTTTTTTCCCTCCAAACAACCAAATCTAGCACAAACAGTGAAATTGACTTCTCTTACTACTAGCAAAACAAATTATTGTAATTTAAAATATGGCATTTTGGATTTCACTGTCATTTCTTGTCGATGTTCCACTTTCTTCCAGCCTTGATATGCAATCTGTGAATCATCTTAAAAAGGACATACATTTAGTTACACCATTGGTGACAGTAAATGTTTCAGGTACAATGATAAATCCAATAATACAAATCACCTGAAAATTTATGTTTTTTGGTATTACCTTTTTCATGTGTGTGACTTTCTCCACCTCAATCATGGAAGAAACAATTCCTCCTACTGGACAGGGGTCTCCTTAAAGACCAACTAGGGTGAACCCTGTCTGCTAATATTACCACCACCAGTGCCCTTCCTCCATTTTTCCCCTTTCAGACTCATTCTTGGGATGGTGTCATGGATTTGCGCCTACTCTTATGCGTATCAACCAAGCTGAGATGCTTATGATTTTTCACAATGTGATTCTCACTGTAGAGTGAGAATTAATAAGTATTGTAGTAGCATCACAAACAAACCCAATACTCTGATGTTCACAATCATTTCTTTTCCAATATTAATCCCTGGAACGCAGGATCATGAATCTCAGCTGATTTTTCTGAACATAAAAGCATGTATGCTATTCGTAGTGCTCATTCACAGCCTTGGCTGAGATCAGCTAACACAGCATAGATCAACTAACAACCTTCCTAAGTTGTAGGGGTTAGGACCTCATCATTATTGCATTTACTTAGAGACATCAGGGAGCTACTTGAACTTTTCTGCTGAGTTTACAGCTGAGAGCAAGGAAAATGCATGATATGAAACTTGTCTCCTGAAACCACCTCCTCCAAGGGTTATCATCAGAACCTAGGGCTCCAGCACAATTCACTCTACCCCTCTTTTAACACCATGCCTGACAGATCAATTGCTATGATAGATCAGCATATGAATACAAACTCCTCCCAACCTGTCACAATTCACTTCAAATAAGAGGCAAGGGAAAATTAACAGTAGAAATGTGAAACCAAAGCTCAAAGTACAAATGCGTCTGTGGTTCAAAACGTTTGCTGGGTCACACACATTATGCTCATTTGATTACACAAGGAAAGGCTATCTAAGAGTAACTTTGAGTTCTGAATGAATGAACTAATGAATTCCCATTTATGCTACTCTGTACTTCAGGTAATATCCATATGGGATTGAGGATTTTTTAATGAATCAGTAATGGTAAACGCTGTGATTCTGGTGAAAGACCCCATGCAGCTACATTCAGTCATTTTAATTCAGCTGATTGATGCGACTCCATTTGCGAAAATAGACTTCAACTTAATTGTTATACGAGTATAATCAACCCAGAATATATGCCTTTAGTATTGAGAATGCATCTACAAGAGCAGAATTCAAGTGGTTAAGACATTTCCTCTGGTGGCCTAATCAACAGCCGTTAGAAGTCAATACTCTGGAAAGAGTGAGCTGTGTCCAAGTTCCGACTCCAGCTTGCACTGCAGAACATGGTGTACAAAATGTCTGGTCTCAGGTATGTAGCAGATTTGCAGTTCGATAGGTGGGTTCAAAGGACCACAACATTATTTACACATTGTAAAATACTTATGATTATCTAATAAGGCTGGTGAGACATTTTCTCATTTAGAATACATGTTATACTGTATTATTCTTATTATTTTTCTGTATTACAATTTGGGATTTTAATTGGGGACCTTAGGTGAAGCATGAGAACTTAATATTTTTAAAATGTGTGGTAAATAAGTTCAGTTACACATCATTAGATAAATAAATTGCATGGATTATTCACAATTAAAGTTGTTATGAGTTTTTTTGAGTTTCAAACAGCTGGTAAAAGTACTGATATAGATCCAGGAAAGCACAATTATTTTCTCCTGTTAGGATGAAAAACAGATGTCTGCTATTTAGCCAGCATTAATAGTATAATAACCACTTTCTCCAATTTACTTTATCTTTATTTCTGTACAACATACTAATAGCACCCAAATTACAGGAAGCTTGTGGTAGAGTCAGGTCTTTTAGTGCAGTATAAAACACTGATAGAAATATTTTAAACATCAGTTCTGCTTTTATTCTCTGCTTACATACATTAGATATCCCAGCTCACTGATCAGATATCTGTCTATTCACTTCTACGTGTAACAGAATATGGCTCATTGCTGACCCCTACTGTAATTCAGATCTTTACAAATGTTGTGCAACAAAAAGTAACATTGCATTTATAGACTGTGAGGTTTCATTCAGGATTTAAAACAATTTAGTAAATGATAATATTTGTTTTGAAGACTGGTTTGTAGTCAGAAAATATTTCTCCACAAATTTACAACCAATTTTAAACTTCAGAATTTTAACATTTGCAGCATAGAAGGATGCCAATCAACAAATTGGGCCTAAGATAACACCCCATTGGAGATAACTACTTAATTCCATTCATTCTGGCATCTTGCTTAAAAAGTCTGTCTCACTTTTCCATGGCTTTGATACAGCTGCTCAATGAAATCTATCAACTAATCGGACATCATTGATGAACACACAGCCATGCTTCAGCTGCATGCTTGATCTCCAAATCATGCTTGATGTTGGCTCACTACTAACTATTGCTTCACAAAGGAAAATATTCGCATGACATGAACCAACTGATCTTTGATGAGTACACACAAACTGAAGGGCTTCTGAGAATTTTAGAGAAAATTAGGCCACTGATGATGATATCAAAATCCATATAAAAAGGTCCAAATTGATGGTGTAGAAGGTTTGCAAATTAAACAGAAAACCGACAAATTGAACAGATTCTAACTTCCAAAAAAGGAAATATTACTCTGGTATGGAGCTATAGATGCAAACTGGACTCAAGAGCAGAACATGTTTTAAAAAATGCAAGGTCAGTGTGGTCAGCTTGGTTCAGTTAGCAGCATTCAAAGCTGGGTCAGAAAATGGTGGGTTCCATTGACTTTGAGTTCAGTTAGTTCATGGCTGCATTGTTGGAACTGCTTTCCTTGGATGATGCCAAAACTAATGTGTTGTCTGCCCTACAGGTGGATGGAAACGTCCCATGACTTGGAAAAAGAGAAGAGTATCTCCAGGTGCCCTGGACAACAAACCTCCAGATAAATTCATGTCATATCTGTTTTCAGGACATTACCGGTGCATTCACCTATGCTTTACCATAATTATCTACAAAAAGTTTTCAGATGCTTCAATATTAAATGCAATATATCAAATGCATGGAATATTTCACTTTTATTACAAATTGGTTGGAGAACTGATATTGTTATTTTAAAATGAAAGCCCCCAAAAATAAAGATCATCTAAATAATTTTTTTTATGAATTGGCATCAATTGTAACTCTAAAATGGATCAGAGAACCATTCAAATCTACAACTATTTGGCTTTTGAAACATTTCTCTGATGATATTTTGTCCTTTCGGCCCGATTTCTGGAGCTAACTATTTTATTGATTATCGATAAGCAAAGTTTAGGAATGTCAAAAAAAATTGCAGCAATAGTATTAATTCTATCGCTTGGCTACCAAAAAAATGGTTGCAGCTAAATAAAATTACAAAGAATCGATCGATAGCAGTAAGCATTCCTGCGGAGTTGCAGTCCTGATACGTCAACCCCATTTTGAAAGCCAGTGTCCTGAGCTCCCTGTTGATGCACATCAAGCGCTGCAGGTGCTCCGAGACACTACCCACGTAAAGACCACTACATAAATACAAGTTGTTGTTGCCCCAGTTTCACAGACTGCTAACAAAGCAATAAAGTCACGCTCACCATCGTGCTTTTCAAATCTGACGATTTGGTGCAACCACAGCTCGATGGATAGTGATGTGTGTCCGAGCTGTGGGAACAACAATGGTGGCAATGATCTCACATATTTCATGCTGGGCTGCTCATCAGGAAGTTTGCTGATACCGGCTGTTCACCTACACCAGTTTTAGAAAATTGCATGGTATTGCCTGATCACTCTATATTCCCCTCACTGATCTCAAAATACTGATTTGATTTCTAACATTATAAAGATCATCCTAAACAAGGCAACTAGCTTTTTTTTTTGTCTGATTCAACTTTCATTGAGAGGAGTGTAACGTCAATCATTACCTAACCTATCACCGCATGACTGAAAATAAAATTGACGTTTATCCTGTCATTAGTAAAACCAGCTGAAAATTGTTTGAATTAATGTCCTGTTTAATGATGACTGATTCAGTCAAAAAACCTGGTGCAACAATCCTTTCATCAATGTGACCACTAATTAATACCGTTAATAATGCTTGATTGGTGCTATTTGCAAAAAAAGGGAAGGTTTGACACAAATCCAAACAATGATTTTTTAATTGTGGTCTTATGTTATGAATTCTTTTAGGGTGTATATCATCTGGACAGGCGCTTTTGATGTTTTTCTCTTTTTCTCGTAAGAACGTACACAATTTCATATACCTTAAACCCCATTTAAAATCTGGTATTTTGTTTTGTAAGTTTGTTTTTCACTTTATTCACCCCATGTATTATATTCTTTACTGTTATATTTGGCCTTAACCTTCATTATAATATAACTGTAATCTTAGAATAAAGTATCATACATTGATTCCAAACAACATTGATTTACAACCAACAGCGTCTGCTGGTAACCAGAGGTCTTTCACATCAACCGATCGGAACGCTGATCGTAGGAAGCAAGATCATGTTGAAGTGGACTTCCTGTTGGATGGTTTGACACAATTTTGGTTACCATCCAGGAAGCACTATTTGTGATTCAGAGACCACATCATCAACCGCTGTTATGAATCGCCATGTTTTTTCCCCAAAATCTATTTACTGATTTCCAGGTTTCTTATCAGTTCAATAAAAATGTTGCATTGTAATATCCCACAGTGCAGCACGTTACTTTACAGTCTCGCTCTTCATTGTAACAAGCTGGACAAGCAGTGAGAAAGCTTGCCAGCCAGCTCTATCCATGGCAAATAATGATGTTTTAGCTCGTTAGACTCCAGCACTACACCAATGCACACTCTGAGATCCCCAAGCCTTGGCTCTTGCCAATCTGCACCAAATAATTCCTGGAATTAGGGACGCGGGATGCATCCCTCCAGGGAGAGAGTGCGCATTCCATTCCAACATCTATCTCTGGAATTTCCATGTGTAGGTGGGATGCATGGAAATCTCAGTTTGATTTGGATACTCTCAAGCATGGTGATGGGTTTCGGCATGTGTCAGATAACTGGCTGACCTTAAAATTAAAATTAATAATAATGCATATATTAGTATTGTTCATGTATGTAAATTGTGAAAAAATGACAAGCTTTGTTCCTTCACTGATAAGCATTTAGTTCCCATAATTTGTAGAAACTGAAAATAACACTGAACTTAGTATTTCTGACAAAATAATGTCTGCTGTCAGCATGCACATTATTCCTGGAATTAGCTATAAGCTGGACAAGTGCCAATGTGTAGAGGAGCCTGGTTCAGACAAGTGCTGATGTATAGCATAGCCTGACTCAGTTGGTTCATCTATTTCCTGGTTTCTATCCACAATGCAGAACTTCTATATTTATTATTCAGTCTTTTTCTCTTTAACCTTTTTCGCTCCTTCACTTTATTTGTTCTCCCTCTTAATATTTTCTGTCTCTCTTTTGAGAAAAAGCTTCTCTCTTCTGTGTCCTCCACTTTCTACTTCTCCTGAAGCCAGTGATTCATATTGTTGGTACATTTCCACAAATACTGTCGTCCTCCAGTATTTTATCAGCGCCTTGGGACGTCCTCCTGACGTGAAAGGCGCTCTATAAATGGAATCTTGTTGTTGTTGTTGTTGTTATCCCAGAGACATTTTTTTTAAATTTGTGAGCCAAACCAGTGGGCATCAGTCAGCAGGCTATTCAGAAATGGAATGGAAAATGGAATACGACAGCTCAGCTCACCCACATCCACCTAGTTACAGTTTGTACATTGGATAGTAATTAAGATCAGGAATTCTGAATGATTTTTATTCCTTTCCTAGCCCAGGGACAATGAGCTCTGAAATGCAGAATTCACAAGGGATTCATGAATATTGATTGAACCTGTAGCTAACCTGATGCAATACACAGTGACCTGCAGGATCTCCACTCCAGTGACATCTTCTGCCTGACACATCGTAGCAAAGTTCCCTGCGTAATACAAATCTGGTTACCTACAGCATTCAATATTTACAAATCCTTACAAACTTTTGTGCCTTCCGTAATTTACACCCATTGAATGCATCTCCTAGCTCTGCCCTTGCCATCCTTTGGTTTAAATCTCAGTGATCTTTGGACAGGATCTTTGGATCCTTTTCAGCTTCAAATTCAGTTTATAGATCTTGTGTCAGCTCAGTAGTCATTATAATGATGCTACAATAGTTATTAAAAGTACTATGCAACATACCTTTTTGTGACACACACATTAGATAGGCTGCATTACGATTACAACAACAACAAAATTACATTTGTATGGAGGCTTTCACGTCGGGAGGTGCTATACAACCTTTACGACCTTTCTAGCTTCGTTTTAAGAGTGTAATTTGAAACTTCATGGGAAAGAGTTGGCTGTTGACATATTTTCCAATAAGCAATTTTGTTGAATTGCACTAGATTTCCTCATGGAGCACATGATTTATCAACATCAGCAAAGCTTCATACGTTATTTTAATAATCTTTAACAGGTTATCTCTTAAGCTAACATTCTTGGGTTGATGTTGAACATTTTGTTATAACAGTCTGGCCTTGGAAAATACAATGATTAATTTAAAACAAACACAAGGCCCAGGCTTTGCAATGGATATGTCAATGTAACAGTATTATTAGAAGTGTTGCAGCACATGAAAACCATTATTTTATGAAAAAAACAATGGTGATTCTAAAGCCAAATATCAATCAATGTTTTTATTCAAGGTAAAAGTGTGAAATAACTTCAGATTCTGAGTTGAAAGTGATCTGAGGTCAAATATAGCCCTGACGTGGGCCTTGAACCCATAACCTTTTGACTCAGAGTTGAGAGTGCTATCAAATAAGATAGGCTGATAATAAATTACATAAGTTAACACTAATAGAAAAATATTCATCAGATTTTTTAAATAACCGTTATTTTATCCAATGAATATCTTCTCCCAAGACTTTTACAAGAATGCTGCCCAAATAAAAAAGGATACATTATATCTATAGATTGATACTAATGAGGTTGAGGTAAAATATTTTCCAAGACATTTTAGCACATGTATAAAGGACAGCAGAATAATGCAATAGCTTTATTGTGCCACCAACCCTACTTGCTGCTTTTCATTTTTAATGTTCTCATTATTTAAAGCAGAGGTTAGATAAAATAAATGCATTGTAAGAGTTAGAGATGTGACAGATATGCTTCCTGCAACTGCCAATATGGAAGAATAGCAGTAATTTTAGAAAAAGCTGTTCCTAGCTGTTCCAGGAACAACGTCTGGATTTTGCAATGCTTCTTTAATTGACAGTGAAGTAAACACTTCAGCACTCAGTAACCTTATTGCTAAGCACAAGGTAGCACAAGATGCTCTGATTACTCTGCCTGAAGGAAAGTTAATCTATCAGACAAAACAACTTTAAATATAATCATCAATGAAAATTGTGTGCTGTTGCAGGGAAAGAGCCTGCAGTGTCCACACTATACTCACATTAACTGCACAGCTTCACTTTGTAATGATTGGTAGCCAGCTGGGTGCTAAGTTATAATTCAATCATTTTAAGATTGACCTTCAAATACAAGCCATTATTAAAGTTAAGTCAGAAGTGGTTAAAGGAAAAAGGGAAGTGAAAGTCTATACAAATTACCATAGCTTAAAGGTAATATTCGTACAACAGTTACATTGCTAGACACACATTGTTTGACTAGTAATTGAAGTGNTTTTTTTAGCAATGTGATTTCCGCTTAATTAACTGGTTGCTTTGTAGAGTACTAAAAAAACATTCTGATCAGAAAGGGGAGTTAAAATGTATCTTTATAAAGGGTCTTAATTTGTTTCCAAAATAATATTATGAAAAAATAGAGCTGTTAAAAAAAGCAAACGGGATCCTTGGCTTTATAAATAGAGGCGTAGAGTACTAAAGCAAGGAAGTTCTGCTAAACCTTCATAAGTAACCGGTTAGGCCTCGGCTGGAGTATTGTGTCCAACTCTGGGTACCACACTTTACGAAGGATATCAAGGCCTTGGAGAGGGTGCAGAGGAGATTTACCAGAATTATACCAGGGATGAGGGACTTTAGTTATATGGAGAAACTAGAGAAACTAGGAATGTTCTCCTTAGAGCAGAGAAGGTTAAAGGGAGATTTAATAGAGGTGTTCAAAATTATGAAGGGTTTTGAAAGAGTAGTAGGGAGAAACTGTTTCCACTGGCAGGTGGGCCAGTCGATAAACCAGGGGACATAGATTCAAGATAATTGGCCCAAAAAAACAGAGGGGAGATGAGGAGAAATTGTTCTGAGTTGTTGCAGTCTGATATGCACTGCCTGAAAGGATAGTGGAAACAGATTCAATTATAACTTTCAAAAGGGAAATGGATAGGTACTTGTAAAGGATATGGGGAAAAAACTGGGGAGTGGGACTGATTGGGTAGCTCTTCCAAAGAGGTCCCGATGGTCCGAATGGCCTTCTTCTGTGCTGTAATAATCTATGATTCTATGTGTGTTTTACTTGTCAAATACAGACATTTGGGAATTCACATTGATTCATGTATTTTTATCACTGCACATCAGTCACATGCATCTGCTTTCCATGCAGTTAAATGAAACATATGTTCCTGCAATTCTTCTCATTCTCATTCATGCCACGTTTGTGCTAAACAACATTCTCCAACTGGTCTCTAAAACCATCTCATTGGAAGCTCATTTTAACTCATATGCTATGGCTCGATTGCTAGAAGTAACACTCACTTTACTGTGACTTTGTATAATAAGAAATCCCATCATCAGGTTGTAGAAAGCTAATTGCTATTTTCCCATTCCCTTCTTAGGAAAATTCCAAGTCTTGCTCTGTACCTCCTTCCCCCACCATAGCTGAAATCAGGAAGATCCAGCCCAATATTTGCCTACAAAATACAGTAATTTTACAGTATAATGAAATGTTGCAACAACGTAATTAGGTTCTGTATCAAAAACAAAGATTATTATTATTTAACTTTACATTGCCATTCTACTAAAATGTGCCTCAAGGATACAATCAATACAATCAATACAATTTATATTTATATTCATCATGTTGGGAGGGGGTCTCAAAAGTATTTGGCACTGCTGGCTGGGCACTCAAGCTATTAATCACTGTTCAACTGCTCCATTGTTTTCCACAGAATCACTCCCAAGTCGCTATTATTCTCCATGAATATCCATTATTCTCCATATTATAATAATAATAATCCTTGCATTTGATATAGCGCTTTTTCACATCTTCTCGATATCTCAAAGCGCTTCACAGAATATACTGTAAAGTGAATTGACTGTATATTTGTGGGCGAAACGCGGCAGCCAATTAATTGCGCAAGCAGTATCCCACAAACAGTCGTGGATTGAAAATAACCAATTTATTATTGTTTTGCTTTGGAGGGATTATTATTCGGCGTGTGGAGTAAGGAAACTTGCCCAAGGTTTCGCCCTGCCTGGACTTGAACCCAGGTAT
The DNA here is from genome assembly GCF_018977255.1 of Callorhinchus milii. Taxonomy (NCBI): domain Eukaryota; kingdom Metazoa; phylum Chordata; class Chondrichthyes; order Chimaeriformes; family Callorhinchidae; genus Callorhinchus; species Callorhinchus milii. The sequence continues at coordinate 35,527,996 of NW_024704746.1, read as the reverse complement.
CTCGCTTGCAAGGCGAGTGTTCTAACCAGTGAGCTATAGGACTCCACATAATGCTCCATTGAAAATGCTTCCAGGACTTCAAAGCTTCAAAGCACCTACTTAAGTAATTGGGGTGATAATAATAATCTGTTGATTTGGCACCTTCATGTCGGGAGGATGTCTCAAATCACTTCACAGGTTTTAATGCTAAGTGTAGTGACTGTAGGTTGTAGGTAAAATGTGGCCACCAATTTGCACACAGCAATGTTTCACAAAACAGCCATGAAGTGAATAACCAATATTATTCAGGAGATTTATTGGCCAGGACACTGACAAAAACTCCTTTTTCTTTTCAAATAGTACCATAGGATCTTTAACATTCACCTAAAGGGGGAAAATAGGCCCTCAATTTAAGGTCTTGACCTTTTGGAACAACCCTGGAGGTGAATGAAGCAGCAATTTCTGCTCTGTAATCCGCCTGACATTCATGTAACATAGCACAGATTGGAAGATCTCAAATTTATGTCATACTTACACTATGTTTCTGTGGTTCTCTGTGCCAAAAAGAAAACATTACCACATTCTCACCACGATGCAAGTTGGAAACAAATTCAGCCAACAATATGCCGAGACTGGCACACCCTAAAGTCTTGAAGTTCACAAAGAGCCTACTTGTTTTCTTGGAAGCTTGATATGTGAATGGGGATCTTACACTTTCATTTTCTAAACAAATCTTGCATTGGATGTTAAAAATTTCCTTTAAAAATTAGTCATATTCTAATAAAGCAGTGTTGAAAATTGTACAAAAACAGGAACATACTGTTCTCTTCTTTTTAATTTGTGCTTCCTCTGGCTTCACATGGAGTCAGCATAGAGTGGAAAATTCTATTTAATAAAAAATATTTATTTAAGGCTTTGTTGAGGGTTGAGCTAATACAGGCTCCATCCAGTGTGAAATTAAGCTAGATACATTTATAAGAAAACTTCTTTAAAACACTCCATTTTGTTAGCTCCATCCACACAACAGCTATGAGTCTTAGAGGGAACAAAAGGATACATACTTCCTCAGACAGATTGTAACTCTCAATAGATTGTTAAGCACTTTAAATTATGACAAATATATTCTTTGTTTTGTAAACGTCCTCCACTGAGTGCATAGAGAAGGTTAGAGCTTGACATTTGTCCATTTACTTGCAGAATATGTTGATATTTATCAAAATACTATTTGTTTGTGATACTAATACTGTATTGTAGGCTCCAGTGTTCCAATGGCATTTTCACCATTTCCACCAAATAACTGATCTCACACAATTGATGATGTGGTCCTGAATGAAGATGGCCAACTGGGGAAGCTTCTACTGAGCAGATTAACAGCATATCTATACCTCCAAATGAAAATCAGACTTGAAATCCAGTCTACACTTTCTTTGGTGTCTTTTATTCTCAACCAATATTCTTCATGTTGCTCTCATCAACTATTCCTCTCCTGAAACATTTTGACTCATGTGTGCTTCCACTGTGGTATGATCCCATCTGTTTTTTGCAGTACTGCACTCACATGGCTATGATTCATATGTAAATCTTGACAGTGATTGTGGTTGGCAAAGCATTCAACCATGGGGAGAAACACTGCTGAGTTTAATAATAATAATATTCCTTGCATTTGATATAGCGCTTTTCACGTCGGGAGGACGTCCCAAAGCGCTTCACAGAATACACTGTAAAGTGAATTGTCTGTATATTTGTGGGTGAACACGCCAGCCAATTGCGCACAGCAATGTCCCACAAACAGTCGTAGATTGAAAATGACCAATTTATTATTGTTTTGTTTTGGAGGGATTATTATTAGGCTCTGTGTGGAGTAAGGAAACTTATTATTAGGCGTGTGGAGTAAGGAAACTTGGCCAAGGTTTCGGCCTGCCTGGAATTGAATTCAGGTCTCTCGCTTGCAAAGCGAGTGCTCTAACCACTGAGCTACAGGTTGTCAGGTAAGGACAGTTTGTCCTTACCTGACAACTGCACAGGTACACTTGACAAAATGAGCACTGCATAAGTATCAGGAAATGATTTTTCTCTCCAAAGCTAAAGGTAGTGAATTCCATTATTAACTGGGGTATTGGTAAATCCCCCAGCCTGCAAGTTTACTGTACATCAGTCAAATTAAGACAAAGCCGATCTGAAAAAGAAACCAGTTTTAAGCTCTTAGAGGTTGCTTGTCTCCCCCAGCCTGGTGGATCACTAATACATTTCTGACTGAGTTGTTGTGTCCCGTTGCACATACCAAAGGTTAACATGACAGAAATCACATAGTATTGATCTCTGATTATTTATTGTAATAACACACTTTGGGGGTTGTGCTGTCAATTGAAAGGTCATTTTTCTTGGGGAACTCTACATCTGTCCCATTCTGCATGTTTTTGCACAGCGAGAGATACTCACAATGTGTCCTCAAATTGTGAACAATGATTAAATGTCTCACCTTACTGTTATCCCGTGTTTCTGCTTCATGCCTCATCAAGCCACTGTGCATTTCCAGAACCTTTGGTTTTTCGTGAGGATTTTAAGTTCTTTTTATCCTCCAGTTATTCCAGGCTGCTCCATCCCCCTTGTGACACTTAATGTTTACATTCTGCATAGCATAGTTGAAGGAACGCAAATATTATAACTAAAATCCTTTCATAGGAATTTGTTTGTGATTGACTAAGAGGAGCTTTGTTTAGTGCTAGGCCTGAATAATGCCAGTTTGTTTTGCAAAGAAACATTTGAGTTCAGTGTGAATATTTAACTCTCATTACTTGGTGAAATTATACCTTTTGGCCTTTGTTACTGTGCACAGTGTAATAGTCTTCTCCTGGTAGAATGAAAGTCTGTCTAAATATTTGCAGCAAAGACACATAATTATCTTTGAAACTGGATCAAATAACAAAGGCAAACCTAATTTATTTGGTTCCGCTAGATTAATATGTGCCTGCAATCATGCGTGTGCAAAATGTACAACTGTGCCACTGTATATGTATTTTTAAAAATAATACATATCAGGCTTACCACATATAGAATGATAAGCTCATAGCTAGTAACTGAACAGTAAACATAAAACATTGAAAACATGTTTTTTATGCATGTAATAAGCTCCCTTGGAGGGATTGTACAACAAACCCATTACTTACTGCAGTGTCATTAGAAGCATACAAAGAACTTGTATAGCCAAACACCAGACAGTGAAACAAAAACAGAAGTCTGTTTAATGATCCCAAAAAAAGGGGGATTACAACAAAACAGGGGAATAGAATAGAACGGAACTATTTCCCTGTTTTATTGTATTCCCCCCTTTGCTTTGCATTATTAACACCATTATAACCCAACATCCCCTGTCCTCTACCCCATTTTTTCCTTTGTCTTCCTTGCCCTGCTTGCCCTCCCTCTATTAGTCCTTAAAAGCTTCTCCCTCCCAACATGCCCCAGTACTGATGAAGGGTCGTGGACCGAAAACGTTGATTCACTTTCCTTTCTCCATGGATGCTGCCTGACCTGCTGAATGTTCCCAGTGACTTCTGTTTTTGTTTTAGATTTCCAGCATCTGCAGTATTTTGTGTTTTGACTAGACAGTGAATGTTTAGTTGAATTCAGCAATGGTTGGGTGGGGCAGAGAAAAGGGTAAGGACTGTCAGTCAGTAGAGATTGCTACAACAACAACAACTTGCACTTATATGGCACTCTCCACGCAGGGTAGTGTCTCAGAGCCTTTAACAGTGGCAGAGCCCGACTCCGAGCCGGGGAGGAGGTGACCATAAGCATAATCAAAAAGGAAGGTTTTCAGGCAGGTCTTTCTTGAAAAAGGGGAGAGAGGTGGCAAGGCGGAAGGATTGAGGGATAGTGTTCCAGAGTTTTGGGACATAGTGGTTGTAAGCGCGACCTCCAATGGTGGAGAAGAGGGACGAGCAGGAGGCTGGTGCCAGTTGAGCGGAGGTGCCGGGTGGTGGATTGGGGAGTGAGGAGGTCGGAGAGGTAGGGAGGTCCCCTTTCATTCTTGAACACTGATCTGAAAAGTGGGCAGTTATTATTTATTAAATAAGTTAGTACCAGCCAAGTACATAACACTTCAATACATTTGTGATATTTCATTTAAAATGTTTAATGAATCAGTTTCACGATAGGCGCAATGTGGGGACAGGCTAGCAGTTCTGTATTTGCTCAAGGAGAAAAGTTTAAGTAAAATGTTCCTATTGGCTTGGAAATCAACAGATTTGGTACTTTCAAACATCATCTGTACCTGTTTTTAAAGCTATGTGAAAAAGTCATACATAGCCTGTTACAATGCATCTTACACTTAAGATTCAATTCCACATTCTGTGTGAGTTGTTTATGAACCTTAGCCCAAATAAATGCTGTTCACTCTGAGGGAAAACATCTAGATACTTTATATTTTTGATTATCTTGTAACCAGCAGAGACAAAAAAACATTTGGTTAACTGCAATCAATCAGATCCCACGATTCAGTTAAGTCTGTATCAAAAAGGAAGACCTTCTCCCTCTAATTGCAAAATGCTCCAGTTACTATCGAGCAAGACCTCACTAGTTCATATGACAAATTAATGTTATCAACTAGAACATAAAGCTACTATTAACCACCACTGAATTGTCTTAACCACATGCTGAACCTGGTTTATTGTGTTTCTGTCCACTAATTCTACCAACACTCCTAAATCTTAATTTAGAGAATGAACCTAAGGCATCAGGTGAGACTTCAGATCAGCGAGGGGCAATCTCTTTGGTTGTTCTACAAAATAAATGTTTCTGAATTGAATATTTCTTGATTAATACATAAATCTACGCTATTTTGTTATTTCTATGATCATTTAGTTGGCCAACCAACAAAATAATTGCTTCAAGCATGTAAGACTTATAAAATTACACATGCTGGTAGATGTTTGAATTATATGTAATTTCTGCTGTGAATCCAGAAAACATTACATTTAAATTTGATGTATTTTAACTCAAAGAACCCTTAATTATAGTGATAACTAGTGCATGATAGATTTGACAGCTTGGCTCACTTAATAGCTACAATTTTGTCAATCACTTCATGGCTGTTTGAAGGATATTGTATGTGCATGTTGGCTGCCACATTTACCTTCAAAGTACATGTAGTCACTACACTTTACAATAAAGCTGTGAAGCACATCAAGACATGATTGCCCTTTTTCTACCAGTTGAGAAATTTGCAAGCAAACATTTTTCATCTGCAAATAAAGTTACATAACAACTCTTTCTGCTTAGACTAATGGAAGTCCATTTGAAATGTTTTCTCCAAACACATATTTGTGAATTCTCTTACGTAAACTGTTCCAAGATCATTAACCACAGCAATTAGGAGCAATTATGTTAGAATTGCTTGAGTTGAAAAAATAATAACACCGTGACCGGAATCCAAAGACTGGTATTGAAGGTTAAGGAATAAATTAAACTGTTTTTAGCAAAATCTTTCCTGGTGAGAAAATCTGTTTCTTTTAAATCAGGAAAGCTTGCCGATGTGAAAGTATTACAGTCAAGTCAAACTTCATTATAGTGCTATAAAATGTTGCTTTCATGCCTCCCTTATTCTGCTTTTCATGCTTCACCATGAATCACAAACGAGAGCATTGATGATGCTGCATACTTTCTGTGACTGCCAGAACATTTAGAGTGATGTAGTTTGTTAGTGCTTTGCCATTCTTTAACGTGTTCTTAAATTTTCAGGGGAAAAGAGAAGTTTGAGAGAACACTTGATAGTGGTGTTGAAGATTATGAAGGCTTTTGATAAAATAGAAGGGGGAATTAATATAAGATCTTTACAAAGGAAGAGGTTTGGAGACTTTCTTTATCCATAAGGTTATTAGGACATGAACTGCCCTATCAAAAAGGTAGTTAAAGCAGAATCCATGGTAACGTTTTAAAGGGCAATATCTGAAAGGAAAAATTATAAAGGGTTATGGGGAAAAGCAGAGGAGTGAGACTAAACAAATACTGTAGCTCTTACATGGAACATGCAGAAGCATAATGACTGAATGGCCTTCTTTTGTGCTAAAATATTCTATGATTTTATTGTCTCCATCAGTTTAAAATCAAATTAATTTTTAGTTAAATTAAAGCTTCTCAACTTCCATGAATGATTTGGCCTTGCAAAAATACATCTGAAGAAGGTTATATCAAATCTTAAGTGGAATTGAGAAAGTAAACCCAGAACAAAAACATTAATGTCATCTGAATCCTGATATATTTTACTACCTTGGAACATCCTCCAAGGAGTTATTTTTTATATTCTACAAAAACTCAAGGATTCCCTTTTGTTCCTTACTGTCTTTTTTTACAGCAATGGACAGCAAACTCTTGTGATGGAATCATGTGACTTTGCTAGCAGCGCTATTGCGCCAAGTGATTTAACAAAGTGCTATATATTTACCTGAATGATGCAGAGCAATATGAAAGTCTGACTACTTTATACTGAAATCTGGTTGCAGCTAGTAAAATTTCGAATATAAATCTGATAAGGTACAGTTAAGTAGAGCTCTTTCCTAAAAAGACATTACAAGAAAAAACCTTGGAAGTATCTAGATTCCCATTTTGGTTTCTGATCAGTATTCAATACCAAAGGAGAATATTGTTTGCTTTGTATGCAGCATGTAACATATTTGTCTTCATTGTTTCTGGTAAATCTTCATTTTATTAAAATGTAGCAATTTCTTTCTGGGCTTTTAGATTTAGCATTGCACAGAATTGTATGGAATCCTCTTAAAGCCGGTCTTAACTTGAAAATGGAATTTCTACAATTCTTTAAAAAAAAAGCTTTCAAACTCAGACTGAATTCTGTGCAGTTTTAAAACGTGAGTCAAGATAATCTCACAGATGAAACTGGATGGAATTTCAGACCTATTGTTTGTTTCCAGATTTAATCTTACTTTTCACACTAGTCAGATTATAATATTGTTCCATCTTTCTGTTTTGTTTTAAATAAAGAAAAAGGTTTTCATTTCTCTTTTCTCTTGTAAGAAAAAAGGGTAAAATCACCTGATAAACAGAAACAGAAAGGCACTTTGTTGACTTGTTAATAGCATTATACTAAAGTTTTTCTTTCTCCAGAGTGAAAAATGATGGCTTAAGTAGGTTGGCCTTATCAACTTTTATAAGAACATAAGAATTAGGAACAGGAGTAGGCCATTCGGCCCTTCGTGCCTGCTCCGCCATTCAATATCATGGCTGATCTTCTCACCTAACTCTGATTACCTGCCCTATCCCCATATCCCCTAATCCCTCTATTTATCAAGAATCTATCAGTCTCAGCCTTGAAAATATATTTGCCATTCAAATAACACCCAATTATAATTGACTTTCTGGAAGTGCTTTGGACAGCGTAAGCAATGCAGCTTTAGTTGTAATCTCGGAAAGCACGCCAGCTATATTTAAAGGAATAAAAAAAACACAAAATACTGCAGGTGCTGGAAATCTGAAAACAAAAACAGAAGTCGCTGGGAACACTCAGCAGATCAGGCAGCATCTATGGAGAAAGGAAAGTGAGTCAATGTTTTGGGTTAATGACTTGACAAAGGGTCGTGGACCCGAAACGTTGACTCACTTTCCTTTCTCCATAGATGCTGCCTGACCTGCTGAATGTTCCCATATTTAAAAGAATGTTCCTTCCCAGATTTTCTCACCATTTCAGTGTAAAATAAACCTCTGGGAACTGATATCCCTACAGGCACTTACTTGCGATGATAGCTGTTGGTGTACAGTGGCTATTGTTAAGAATCTCTAGGCCTGGAAAACTGGGGGACGTAAATTGATTGCTTCCTTTCCGAAAGCTTAATTTGCCTAATTGTTCCTAATGTTTGTGCTTTCAGAAACTGAATGCCACCTTTTCACCCTTTGAATCTTTGTACAATTCTAGCTAACGCCAGCAGGCTGAAAGCTTCCCTTCTCTTGTGACTGTAAGGGTCTTCCCTCCTTGTTGAAGGACTAACCCGCCTGACGCAGGAACATATTCAAGTTTGAAAGAAGTTAGTGAGAGAACAAGATAAATCTAGAAGAAATGGTTAGGAGATGGCAAGCTTGAGTATTAAGTTCTGTATACTGAGCTCCCTTTATTTGGTTGGCTGTTGTTAACTGCTCATTCTGGTTGCCAAAAAAGAGAAAATCTCCATTCTCCTCGAACAATAGTTTTGAATTGATGGCTGATCACAATTGTTCGTAACACAACTTGCATTTATATAGCACCCCTCATGCAGGGTCAAGTCCCAGAGCGCTTGGAAGTCAGATTTACTTAAATATTAAAGCTGTATTTAATGATTGGCCAAATTCTGTATGCTCTGAAATACTGAGAAATTTAGTAAATCTAGTTTAAAGTTAAGCACAAGGTAGCTCTTTGACTCAGTTTGGCTTGGATCTGGATTCATAGCTATTCAAGTGCTGACGAGAAGGTTCTAAATGGAATAAATTGTGGTAGTCTTGTGGTTATTTACTGAGAATAATAGGTTATGGGGGTCAAGGAACAGGATAAGGAGTTAAGTGACACAAGCTTCAGGTCTGAGAGGCTTAAAGGAATATAGACTGTAGGAGAAAAGAGTTTCACAATCTTGATGTGTTAGCAAAAGAATGAGTTAAAATTTGAAATAGTGGGATAATTTTCATCCAATACACACATCTTGTCAAAGCTCTACACTTACCAGACATACAAAACTGAAAGTTTAGAACAGGACTGAATTGAGGTTCAAGTCACTGGTGTATTTACAAAACTCCTTTGAAGAAGCAAGTACCCATTTGATGCACGTTGAATTAAACATTTAGAGAGACTTAGAAAATGATAATTCTACATTTAGGAAAAATGCTTGTAAATACTCATTAAAAACCACTGATCAAAGAGGAGTATTTTACATGTTAAAAATATGGTAAAGAGAATCAGAAAACAGCCAAAGCTTAATAACTCGGAAGTGCTGTTCAGACAAGTGGAAATCATATTGTGATAATTATGGGTTAGATCAAATTTCTCAGTATCCGAGGGACAACATGACATTTTCCAGGCAGACACAGGCAATACTCGATGCCTTGTGTGATGTAGAGAGCATTTGTTTTAAATTTGAAAGGATTCATTATAGCGGACATTAATAGGCTGTTACCACTTTTTGGTGAGTCCTAAGTATACACACACACCCATATGTATATATATAGTGTATATTCAAGAGAAGGGTAGTAGGAGACAGTATTAGGAGGAGTGGAGGCTCAAGTGGAGTATAAACACTGTGATGGACTAATTAGATTGACTGTCCTGTTTCCATTGCTGTAATGTTCTATGTAATTATTTTTAGGGGTTTGGGGTTAGCAGATATCATTGTATTTTTAGATTTGATACTGTATTAAAGAGCAAGACCAAAAATAATGCAGAGCTGCATGGCTTTAAACATGCAGATAGTGGAGCTTTCAGCTGAAGAGCTGCAGGGAAAAAGAATTAGAAAACAAAACAGAGGAACATGAAATTGTTTTAAGTCCATTTTAAGAGAGGAGAAAATAAATTTCTGCTAGGAAAATAAAATTTCTGCTAGGAAAAATGAGAAACATAACAAGATTTGGCTGAATAAAGAAGTCAAAAATAACCTAAAGGCAAAGAAAAACATTTAAGAATACAGTACACATAAATGAAAAGTCATGAGGATATATATATATATAAATCAACAACAACAACAAGATTCCATTTATAAAGCGCCTTTCACGTCAGGAGGACGTCCCAAGGCGCTGCACAGTTGGGTCATGACCCGAGCAGGGGGGAAATGGTCAGGGTGAGGGGAGGGAAGGGAGGGAGCGAGGAGGGGGGAAATGGTCAGGGTGAGGGGAGGGAAGGGAGGGAGCGAGGAGCGGGAAGAGAGTCGAGAGGGGAGCTGAAGGCACGGTCAAAGAGAAAGGTTTTGAGACCGGCCTTGAAGGAGGAAAGGGAGGAAGCAAGGCGAAGGCACTGGGGGATGGAGTTCCAGAGCCTGGGGGCTGAGAGGCTGAAGGCCCGACCACCGATGGTAGGGCGGTTGGGGCGGGGGACGTGGAGCAGACCGGAGCCAGAGGAACGGAGGGTACGGGCAGGTAGGTAGGGGGATAGTAGGTTGGAGAGGTAGGAGGGAGCAAGGCCGTGAATGGCCTTGTAGGTGAGGATGAGGATCTTGAAATCAATCCTCTGGGGGATGGGGAGCCAGTGGAGGCGAGCGAGGGTGGGAGTGATGTGGTCCCGAAGCCTGGTGCGGGACAGTACACGAGCTGCAGAGTTCTGAATGACCTGCAGCTTGTGGAGGGAGGTGGCGGGAAGGCCGGCGAGGAGAGAGTTCCCATAGTCCAGCCTTGAGGTGACAAAGGCGTGAACCAGGGTTTCAGCAGCGTGAGGGGTGAGGTAATGCCGTAGTCTGGCGATGTTCCGGAGGTGATGGAAGGCGGTGCCAGTTGTGGTGCGGATGTGAGGGAGAAAGGACAGCTCAGGGTCGAACAAAACGCCGAGGTTCCTGACTGGCTTTGAGAGGTGGAGAGTGCAGCCTTGGATGCTGATGGTGTCAGCGCCTGAGGTGCGGAGGCGCTGACGTGAGCCAATCAGGAGGGCCTCGGTTTTTCGCACGTTGAGCTGAAGAAAGTTGTCTCTCGTCCAGGACTCGATGTCGGACAGGCAGCTGTCAGGACATCGGTGGTCGTGGAGTTGAGAGTAGAGGAGGAAAGGTAGAGTTGGGTGTCATCCGCATACATGTGGAAGTTAACTCCATGTCTGCGGATGATGTCACCAAGGGGGAGCATGTAGAGGGTGAAGAGGAGGGGACCGAGGACAGAGCCCTGAGGGACACCACATGAGACAGTACGGGGGGTGGAGGAGAAGCCATTCGTCGAGACAAAGTGAAGACGGTGAGAAAGGTACGACCTAAACCATTCAAGGACAGTGCCTTGAAGGTTGAGGTGGGAGGACAAGCGGTGGAGTAGGATAGCGTGGTCGACCGTATCGAATGCTGCCGATAGGTCGAGGAGGACGAGGAGACAGAGGGAGCCCTGGTCACAGATGGTCAGGATATCATTGGTGACCTTGACCAGGGCAGTTTCTGCGCTATGGGCAGCACGGAAACCTGACTGAAGGGGTTCGAAAAGTGATCGATTGAGAGTTCCACATATACCCCCTAAAAATGGAAATTTCCCTGTGTCTGGAATGGAATTCACACTCTCTCCCCAGAAGGATGCACTTTGCTTACAAATATATCAAATTATTGAAATTATTGAAGAGAATGTTAGGCACAAGCGAAATATATCATCTCAGAGCCAGGTAGGTTCCAAGGAAACGATGCTTGCCGTTCCCCATGCCCACAGAGGATGTATATAGACACACATACGTGTGTGTACGTGTGCACAGGGATAATATTTACTATAGCTTTTAAAAAATATATTAAATAAGGTGAAATGTTGAATAATTGCCAGCAGGTGGAGCCCTCCTTTCCAGGTAAACGAAATAATCTTCCAGTTTGCCTGATGCCATTTGTTCAGAATTGCTTCATTTTTTTTCTTTGATGTGATTTTTAACCGTCTTGGTGGTTATTGTTAATTTTTTTCAATTTAATATCTATTTTCTAGTCGTCTTTGTCTGCATTGAAATAATAATAATAATAACCCTTGCATTTGATATAGCGCTTTTCACGTCGGGAGGACGTCCCAAAGCGCTTCACAGAACACACTGTAAAGTGAATTGACTATATTTGTGGGCGAACGCGGCAGCCAATTGCGCACAGCAATGTCCCACAAACAGTCGTAGATTGAAAATGACCAATTTATTATTATTTTGGTTTTGGAGGGATTATTATTAGGCGGGTGGAGTAAGGAAACTTGCCCAAGGTTTTGCCCTGCCTGGACTCATGTTCAATTGCAAAGTGAGTGCTCTAACCACTGAGCTACAGGACTCCACAGGTCTAGTGCAGTGTTGGGGGAGTTCTACATTATATTGTATTGCCAGCTGCAGATTAGTTTCTGAGTTTAGTTCCAGAGATACCAGAAATACTGTACATCAAAAAAAAACTTCCCATGCCATAATTTTCACACTTAGTTTGCCATATTTTATTTTATCAACAAATAAAATCTGTTAATGGTTGATATATCTATTATTATTATTAGTTATTAAGACTGTCATCTAGTATTAACTATTATTTTATCACCAGAGAGTTAATAAAATAATAGACACTTATTTAAGCAGAAAATAGTAGGCACAGTGCTCATTAGAGTTGTGTACTTTTACCACTCAGTTTAGATTACTTTTATCTATTGGATCTTTGTCGGGCTGAGAGGAACAAACAAACACCAATTCCTTGGATTCCTGCAGACTTTTCCAGCTCCTCAGAGTCAATTCAACGCTAACAAGATCTCACCACCAGAGGAGGCTGATGTCCTTTTTTCAACCGGTTCGACTGTGATTTTAATTTATTCTCAGAGCCAGAAAAGGCTTTAATATTTCAGGTGTGCCTAAAGCAACACAACATAGAAATGATTATAACATTAATTTCAAAGACATTTGAATAATAAGATTTCTAAAGTATGTCAGAAGTATTTGATGATTCCTGCTAGCTGCAGAAAATGCAAAAGAATCATTGTTTTACAAGCCAGTTTAACCTTCATGAAGTATTTAATGACTTGCTGATGTGCTTTCTGATTTTTGCCCTACCAAAGTTTATACCAAACGTTTATACCCAAATATATTCTTTACAATAAGTATTATGTATTGCAAATGTAACTTTCTCACAGAATTCAATTACAGTAAAATGCATATAAATATATAAATACATTCATACATTGTGTGTTAAACATAGGAAATGTGGTTCATGTTATATAAAAATTGCAGTTATATAAAAAATGAAATTGCAACCCTGTTTTAGCATTGATAGTACTTCTACCAGATCACTTTATCGATTGGATCTTTGTAGGGCAGAGACAAATAAACAAACACCAATTCCTTGGATTGCTGCAGGCTTTTCCAGTCTCATCAGAATCAATTCAACTCTAACGAGACCTCACTTTCCTCTCTTGCATTACAGATTTTGTTTAGATGTCATACTTTCATAGTACCCTGAAGTATGAAGGACTGAGTGGACTCACTAACATTCGAACTCCAAACCTTCTGATCTCAAGACCAGCGCTCAACAAACACCTCCCCAAGATGTTCACAAGTGCAAATAAATAATAAACCAGTTCAATAAATCAAAGTACACTGGAGCAGGATTTAGCAAACATCTGTACTTCAGTAATACCAAAGCATTTTATTCTTGATAACATAAAAATGCATTTCTCGATGGGAACAGCACATTGAATATCCTATTCATCCCCCACTGTTATATAAAATATAATATTGAAAGGTTTTATTAGAAGTATTACTGTTTCAACTGAGGCAATACCTTTAATACTTTGCATATCTTTATGTGAACTAGATTTCATCTCTCTTCAGAAGGTTTCATTAGCAATCTTGAAAATCCTTTTAGTAGGATTGAAGTCAGAAATTCTGGACAGTCCCATTCACTGTGAACTTTTCAATAATGTGACTTATTGGTACTATAAATCTTACAAATATTATCAACAGAAATAGAAAATGAATCAATTAATATCTAGATGCTTCCACTCAGGGATGTCATCCACAGACTAACTTCCATATGTATGCAGATGACGCACTCTCTGCCTTCACCCTCAATTCAAAGACCACTGCTGTTCTGACTGATTGCTCATGGGACATCAAGTCCTGGATAAGTACTAACTCTCTCCAGTTGAATGTTGACAAGACAGAGGCTCTCCTGCCTTGGCTCCTGTTAATATCTTTTCATCTCAGATGCTGCCAGCATCAATCGACATGGATGCGCACTCCACCTCATGGAGACAGTGCGGAACCTCAGTATTTTGTTCGACACTCAATTGTCCTTTAAATGCCAGATGCCTGCTCTGACCCGCTCAGCTTTCCCCCCACCTCTGCAACATTACCTGCCTCCGTCACAACCACTCCCCTCGAGTCACTGAGACCCTTATCCATACTTTCAACATATCCAGAATAGACTATGCCAACTCTCTGCTCATCGGACTTCCCAACTCTCCCCTCCACAACCTGCCAACCATCCAGAATTCCTGTCTTCTCCTGCACTAGGCTCTGTGAGACAATCACCTTGATTCTTGCCACTGGCTCCCCATTCAACAGAGGGTTTAGTTCAAGATCCACATCCTTACTTTCAAGTGACCTTTTTTAACCCTGGCTGTTCTGTTTGCTCAGCAGGCACTGGCCTGCTTCATGTCCCTGCCCTGCCCATCCCGGTTGGGTTTTCAGCCTATCAGTCACCATTCTCTGGAACTCCATCCCATAGTCCCTGTGCCTCGCCCCTTAACTTCACCACCTTCAAGGTCCATCTCAAGACATTCTTCTTTGACCATGCTATCATGCTCCCAACATGGAAGGTGCGATAAAAATGCAATTTATTGTTGTTGTTGTAAATTTAACAATGGCAGCATCTTGCCTTACTGGTAACCAATGATAACAGTCTATTACTTAGTTCATTCAGAAATGCATGTTGTTTTATTTTAAAAATGTATTTATTGTGATACTGATACTCTGATTAGTTTTGGAAAAACATTCAAATATCTTCTACATAGCGTAAACTTTGTGGAGCAAAAAATTATTCCCAATTTCTTTATCTGAACAAGTGAGAAACTATTGAACAATTAACACTCTATGTAATCAGCAATGGAGTATTTTTTTGTGTGTGAGGTTATGAGCTCCCATCTCCCTCTGCCCACTCCACCTTTCTTCCTACATCTCCATTGTACCATTCTTCCTACATCTCCTTGATCATACGCCTATAGGGCTGATCATCTTCCGGACCTTTGCCAATGATGTGCTGAAACAATTAATTTGAGTACATCAAAAACAGTGTGAAGACAATTCTTCCCCTGACTGTGCCTATTTTTCTGTGGGGACAAAAACCCAGTCCCCTACTCACCATATACAAACTCAAGATCACCATTTCAGATTTACTTGAGTCGTTTTCCAACGAGGTCTGTTAATTATATTTTTTCTGTTAGTGGCTCCACTGGGACATGAAAGCTTGGGTTGTTACGAGGTTTGCATAAGTTCCTGTCTAATCTTATTACTACTATCTTACTATGTATCTTATGCTTTACCTCGTCGTTATTGCTGTTGACAACCTTTTTTAGTTAAAAATCTTGTCAGCTAGGTCTGGTGCGGTCAAAGTCATTGCTGCGTCCTCTCTGGCCTTTGTTTATGCCAAAAAGTCAAGTGATATCAAATGTCAGATAAACTATTTGCCTTACAGACATTCAGAACTCTCATTGTGAAGCGTCATATAATTTGAAGTGCGTACAGAATATGTAAGATCTAAACAGATATGGATCTTATCTTATATATACCCTATTTTCAACCATTCTAATTTATTGTGAAAGTAAAGAGCCCGAATATGTTGTTTTAAATTATTTGTTCACCTACTGGTTGCTGAGTGAACCTGATGCCTAGAGAAATCTTTCTAGTAATGTTTTGACTGTAATTTCTGATTTATCAATAGCTTACTCTTTCAGATGCCCCAGTGAAGCATAATTTATTCCTCACTGGGAGAATCCCTGAAATCAGAAGGACAGAACATATGCTTGACTGCTCAGATTCCATTTAACATGATAAAAATAGACATGTTGACACTGCAGTGTATCCATAGGCATATTTTTAACTCTCAATGTATAGTTATTGTCATACACTAGTTCATTTTAAATATAATTGTTCATAAAAAAACTGTTTTAATGAGAGCATATACAATATAAGTTATAAATATGTCTCAGTCATTATGTTGAATGTTTCAGTGGGAATTTAGCAGATTTAGTTGCGAATGACTGAATGCTCCCATTGCTCTGTTAATTTCAATTCTTAATTAAATCATGTGGATTAACCAAAATGGTTGAGGTAAATTACCATCCTAATTTAAAACTAAAAATGCAAACTAGTAACAATTGTATAAATACCGGGAAAGGTATTCTTCTTTTCCTCCAGGCTTAAATTTTACTCAAATTTATTATTTGAAATCATGTATGCTTAGTTCCTCTAAACTCTATACTATATTATGAAGAAGTAAAGTTCAAAAGAAGATGCTTTGCTATTGCGGTTTCAACATTGACAATAAATGGAATGATCTGGCTCTTTATGTCAAATGGATTGCAATTAACAGTCACTCTTCAGTTAATCAATACTGGATCTATGTGTGTACATTACTTTACCAATTAAGAATAGGCTGGAAGATTAAGGATGAGACTATCTATTTCCATTAGGATTGTTCACTTATGTTGTGGTTATTACTGCTGGGAGAGCTCTAAGCAGTATTTTCAGCTACTTTGTACTTCTCAGTACTTTGTCCTTCTGCAGAAAGAAAACCAAAATCAATACATGGTTGTTAATGTTATTAAAGAACTAGTCACGCAAGTGGCACTTTAAGAACTTTAAAACTTTCACAGATTAGCCCAAGAGCTTGGAATGAAGCACAGGGGAACAAATCCAGAGTCACCTGCATCCTCTGCATTTATATTGCGTGGATCTGAAAACGCTTTGTTCCTGAAATAGCCTCCCCAGGCCGTGTCAGGAGTGGAACTCGACAACTTGAGCCCCTATTTACAGTACATTTGATGATGAATCACTGCCAATATTCGGATGGTTTATCATCAAATATGCAATATAAATGGAAGTTTGCACACTGTAAAAAAATGTATGAGATGGTGGGCCATAATAATAAATAATGTTACATTTGTTCTAGTGCCTTCGTTGAGATGTCTCGAAGTACTTCACAGAATATACACAGAGTGTATTTGTAGGCAAATACTGCAAAGAATCTGCACACAGCAATGTCCCACAAACAGCAATGAAGTGAATGACCAATTTTACTTGTAAGATTGTTGGCTTAGGCACTGGAGAAAATTCCATTTTCTTTTTGAATAGTGACACAGAATTTTTAACATCTACCAGAACAGACAGACGGGCACACATTTTAACATCTCTTCTGAAGATGGCATTTCTAACAATGCAGCACAGCCCCAGCACAGCTTTGGAGTGTCGGCCTAGACTGAGTGTGAAGTCCTGACATGAACCTACATCTATCAGACTCAGATATGAGAGTGCTTCCAACTGAGTCAGGCTGACACTACACAAATATATATAACGCAATAAGTGACATCAGGAGCTAGCTGGTTTCTCACCTCCTGCTTGGATTACTCCAACGCACTCCTCGCCGGTCTCCCCAGCTCCACCATTCACAAGATCCAGCTCATTCAAAACTCTGCCTCCTGCAGACTGACCCGGACCAAACTCTGTACCCACATCTCACCAGTTCTGGCCAGGCTCCACTGGCTCCCCATCACCGAATGGATCAACTTCAAGATCCTCACACTCGTGTTGAAATCCATTCACTCCCTGGCACCTCCTGACCTCTCCAATCTTCTCACTCCCCAATCCACCACCCAGCACCTCCACTCGACTGGCACCAGCCTCCTGCTCATCCCTCGCACCCTTCGCCCCACCATCGGAGGTCAAACTTTCAACAACAACAAGATTCCATTTATAGAGCGCCTTTCATGTCGGGAGGACGTCCCAAGGCGCTGGTCAGTTGGGTTGGGACCCGAGCAGGGGGGGAAATGGTCAGGGTGAGGGGAGCGAAGGGAGGGAGCGAGGAGGAGGTAGAGAGTTTAGAGGGGAGCTGAAGGCACGGTCAAAGAGAAAGGTCTTGAGACCGGCCTTGGGAGGAAGCAAGGCAAAGGCACTGGGGGATGGAGTTCCAGAGCCTAGGGGCTGAGAGGCTGAAGGCCCGGCCACCGATGGTAGGGCAGTTGGGGCGGGGGATGTGGAGCAGACCGGAGCCAGAGGAATGGAGGGTACGGGCAGGTAGGTAGGGGGATAGTAGGTCGGAGAGGTAGGAGGGAGCAAGGCCGTGAATGGCCTTGTAGGTGAGGATGAGGATCTTGAATTCGAATTTCAGCTATTACGCCCCAAAACTCTGGAACATTCTCCCTCAACCCCTACACCTTGCCCCCTCCCTCTCCTCTTTCGAGTGCCGCCTGAAAACTTTCCTCTTTGAGTGTGCTTACGGCAATCTCTCCCCTCCCCATGGCTCGAAGTCAGGCTCCGCCACTCTTAAGCGCTCTGAGATACTTCCCTGTGTGGAGGGCTCTATATAAATACACGTTGTTGTTATTGGTGTAAGAGAACGATGGGTGAGGGGTCATTTGCTTCCTCACAGAACATGTTAGATGCTATAGGATCAATTATTTATGATTTATTTTGAAGCAGAATACATAAATTTGAAATGCTTGTGATGCCCAAGTCTGGATGAGATCTTAAAACAACTTCCTGTTCTTTGGGCCGATATTAGAGACTGCAAAACAAAAAGAAAAGGTTGTTTCTCCCCGTGTCATAGCAACATAGGAACAGGAGTAGGCCATTCAGCCCCTCAAGCTTGTTCTGCCATTCTATATGTTCGTGGCTAGTCTCAACTCCAATTACCCACCCTTGCCCCATATCCCTTGATACCTAACAAATTACGTAACAAATATCTATCCATCTCGGTCTTGAAAATTTGAATGGATCCAGCATTCACAGCCTTTTAGGAGAGAGAGTTCCACCAAAAAAATCCACCAGTGTCTAGATTTACTCGATTTTCACAGCATTTCAGAGCATCCATAATTTGACAAATTCTTAAATACAGCTGTAATAATGAAGCTGGTTCTCTGTAAGTTCCTTTAAGAACCACAGAAAACTAACTTCAAAGATGAAACTGAATTCAAAAACGTAATAAATTCTGAATGTTTTAAAAAGCTACTGAAATAGAGTAAATCTAGATAAGTATGGAATTTCTCCTTAAGGGGGTACATACAACTGAATATTTGATATGTAAAAATGGTGGGAAGAAATGAGTTGTGAAAAATTAACTATCACAACAGACATCAGACTACATCACGCACAAACATGAAGTCAGTGAACGGCTAGTCAGTGATTGTGAAGTAGATTAGATTTGTTCACTCATAATATGCAAGTCCCTCATCCTATTAGAGCAAATTTGCTATTTAACCACTTAAAAATGAAAATTTTAATTTATGATGAAGAGTACATTAACTTTTCAAACCTTTCTGGGCCTGAATAATGCATTCAGTGATTCCAATTAAAGAACTGGGTGATGATTCAGTAGTTTATCTCCTCCTTACTCCAGATCGTTAAGCCTGTTGGTACTTAGATTCCAGGCTGGAGTGAATGATAGCCATTGAAGAGATAGAAAGGAAAAAATAGAAAATCATTAAAGCAGGAAATTGACCAGTTCTTTGTTTCTCATCCTCACCAGCAATCAAACAAACACATAAATAAATAATCTTGCATTTGATACAGTGCCTTTTACATCAAGAGGGCATCTCAAAGTGCTTGACAGGATTCACAGAATTGTGGAGTGGGAATTTGGCCTAGTTTAGTTTGATGACTTAAAGTGCCTCGGAATGGGCTTTGGAAATGATAATAATAACACTACTACCACTACTACTACTAATAATAATCGATTTTG
This sequence comes from Callorhinchus milii, assembly GCF_018977255.1. Lineage (NCBI taxonomy): Eukaryota > Metazoa > Chordata > Chondrichthyes > Chimaeriformes > Callorhinchidae > Callorhinchus > Callorhinchus milii. The sequence goes on along the minus strand of NW_024704746.1, from coordinate 35,508,428 downwards.
GGTTGGAACATGGAACGTTTTTGTTAATTCTGAGCAATCACAAATCCTTTTGGGCAAAAAACACCTCTATCAGGATTCACTCTATCAACATAGCATTTTAGAGTGTCAGAATTTGACAATCATTATGTATAACCTAAATTTTAAAGCTGGATTTCTGTAAGGTATTTTAAAAGCCACAGAAATCTGACTTCAAAAGTGGGACTGAAATTAACAATGTGCCAAATTCTGGTTGCTCTAAAATGTTAGGTTAATATACAAAATATGTTAAATCTAGATCAAGGTAGAATTTCTCCCTAAACATATTTAATTTTGTTTAAGTGTCTGTGAATTAAAATCATTAGATTTAATAATTCAGTTTTTTTTTCTTTTCTTTAAAACTAAAAATTGTGAAAACTGACAACATCTGTGTGAAGCCTGACGGCTAAACGTTGTCCTATTTAAAATATGGTATCACACTGCACTGGAAGCCACAGTTATTACAAAAATAAATCAGTGTACAGTACAGTTCTCTGCACACCATGGTATAAAAGTTATTGAGACAGTTAGATTGACTGGGAAAAAGATAAATCTATTCGTAACCATATAATTCTAGCCATTAACGATGTTCAAATAGACAATACCTTTTATAAGTGTAAAGATTCAATTGAATTTAACAGACATAAGGTGGATAGAAAGCAGCGGAAAGAACCTGCAATTACTCTAATACTTACTCTTGAAAATAAGTTGTACCTTGAGCTGGTAAACTGTAACAGAAATGTGTGGGTGTCATAACAAGCGAACTGATTATAAAAATATAGTACTCTGGTGAGTTTTATGACGTAATGAAATGATACAAGGTTCTGCAATAACAGTGTGTAGGTTGAAATCTACAATCCCCACATGGCACTAATCTTGGCATCCTCCACAGTGCTTGTTTTCCGACAATAATAATGTTATTCCGTACCCAGGGATACTCATACAAAAATAAAACTGTTTCCTGCATTCTTAACTCACGTCATAAATATTAATGAATGTTAACAACTCTCAGTCACAACATCTTGTCCTCGCAATGATTTCTTTTAAAAAAAGTGTTCCAAACATGAATGTCTGCTAAAAAAAAACTGCTTTGAAATTCATTCCCAGTTAAAGATTTTTTTGTAAATTAAATGACACTTGCTGCACTTTCTAAACATTGATATTCTTTCAAAAATAATTCCACAGAAAAAGTTAAGAATTAACTGGGTCCTTTTACTAACAGGTAATTCTTTCAAATGAAGTTTGATTGTTTTAAACTAATTTTTCTAGCAAAATAGATTGTGGGAGTAAATTGCTTTAATTTATAATGCTTTCAATACTGAAATTATACCAGCATAAGGAATAAATATCAAACCATGCCTGATATGTTTTGAGTGGTTCCCCGAGGAAAGGCTAGTCACGTGGACTGGAGCCAGCGTGAGAAAGAATGTCTGTTGTCACTTCCCATTTTACAATCACTTGTTCCTTTTACTGGCAAATTGAAAGTGGCAACGTTCAGAAATTAGGTCAGACTGACATAGTAGAATTCTAGTTCATCTGAACTGGAGCAAATTGGGTAATTTAAACATAATAATAAATAATCCTCTGATATCCTGCCTGTAACATCACAATGTCTCGTAGTGTTTCACAGGCATTTGCTAACTTTTTATTTGTAGACGAGTATGACAGCCAGTTTGTGAAAAGCAAGTCCCATGAACAGCTATGAATATGTGATCTCAGATTCAAGCCTCACCCAAACGACAGCACCTCTGGCATTGTAGAACTCCCCAAATACCGCATTGGAGTATTAGTCTAGACTCTTGAACCCAAACCTTCTGACCCAGAGGTGAGAGGACTCCCAAATAAGGAAGGCTGACATTTATTCAGATCTGGCCAAGGCATACTTGGTTTGCAATAGTTCTGGCAGTCAGATCTGGATGAGCATTCCAAGAAATGTAAAGTTGCAGTAAAAACAGGATCATAGGAAAACAGAAATAAATAAAAATATAAACTTTTATGTTTAACCTGCAGTAAGTATTGTTTTTGGCGAGTATGCACGAGACACCACTGAGGAGCAATCGACTGGTTGGAGACCCCAGATCTAACCTGTCAATTCCTTTCATTATTTTAAATACTTCAATCAAATTACCCCTTAACCTCTTATTCTCTCAGAATGAAGGAAATAAATACAAAGCTCAGTTTGAGAGATCTTTACTGATGATTACTGAGGAAACGTCTGGACTTAGCAATTACTGAGGATATGCAGCTTCTATCATCCCTGTTCCTTTAACAAACATATTTCATATGTTTTTAGACAAGTACAACATACAAAATATATATTTTTTCTGGTACATTATTGCAAAATGTTACACCCTTCAAGGGTTGCAAGATATTTATCGAGTGACAAATAGTATTTTATTTCCAAAGCAGAGTTGTGGGAATATAGAAATGTCCTAGTTTCTGCTCATGTACAATATACACAGCAGCCAATCTGGCATGTCTGTCACATCTGGACCTCTTCAGTTTGTTTATGACCCAGATTTCACCATTCTGAGGCCAGCCTTCTTGGAATGCAACAAAATCATAGTAATTATCATGTACCTTTTGCACTAAGATACAGGATGTAGAGTCGTGCAGCTCAGTGGTTAGAGCATTCGTCTCGCAAGCAAGAGACCTGGGTTTGATTCCCGGCAGGACGAAATCTTGGGACACTGCTGTGCGCAATTGGCTGCCGCGTTTCGCTCACAAAATATATAGAGTCCATTCACTTTACAGTATATTCTGTGAAGTGCTTTGAGACATCTAGAAGATATGAAAAGCCTATATCAAATGCAAGGATTATTATTATTTGCATCCTATTTTGCATAATCAAATCTTAATGTACAGTGATTTTCAAGAAAATCTAATTTTTGCTTTGCCATAATGGCACTCATGTTTGCAATTAATTTTGCGCGATTACTATTTTTCTATAGCAGGGAGCTAAGGAACAATTAGAATACAGATTTAAAATATCTGAGGCAAGGATTTTTATTATAAAACCAATTGTTTGAACATTTGTAAATAAGGGAGGAGGAAACAGCTCTGAGCTGTAAGTCTGTGCTGATGTTTGCTCAATGCAATGGAACAACCAGGACAAGCTGTATTAGCGATGGAAGAGAAAGTATTAAATTACAAAGTGTTCCTCAACCATATTTGGTTGATAACCCTGCAAGCCAAAGCCCTAGCTGGACAAGCAGCGGGAAAGCTTGCCAGACAGCTATGTCAATGGCGCGCTATGCGGTTTTAGCTGGTTAGACTCCAGCAGTTACCACAACGCACACTCTGGGATCCCCAAGCCTTGGCTCTTGCCAACCTGCGCTTAATAGTTTCTGGAATTAGGTAAGCAGGATGCATCCCTCCAGGGAGAGAGTGCACATTCTATTCCAGCAATCTATTTCTGGGATTTCCATGTGTAGATAGAATGCAGGGAAACCTCAGCTTCGTTTGGAAACTCTTAAGCATGGTGATGGGTTTCCGCATGTGTCAGACACCCGGCTGACCAAAGAAAACACAATCAAATTTACAGAAATAGGCAAATATTTGAAAAAGCTAAGGGAATGGGGTTAAACAGAACGCCAGCACAGAATGCATTATATTCAAGTGCTGTGAAATTCCAAGTTAATACTGTGTTTTGCCTCAACCACAAATGGCCACTGATTCTCTTCCTCATCTATTGATGCTGACTAACTCTGAACCCTATTTCATATTACCCTTTGACCAGATACCTGGTGGATACTCAGATACCTATGATTTTTACTTATATCTTAACTGCAAGTACTCTAGGCCCCTAAATCTCACATTTCTGATAAATTTTGTGAATTTATGTGCACTTTATGATTAGGTTCCTCTTGCTGGTGAAGCAATGAAGCTACCGATCTCAGCCGCAAGGATATATTGATACCTTAGTACCTGGTGTTCTGTAACTCAATGGTTAGAGCACTTGCATTGCAAGTGAGAGACCTGGATTTGAATCCCAGCAGGGCAAAATGTTGCGCAAGTTTCCTTACTCCACACACCTCTGTTTACCTAGCAGTAAGTAGGAACCCAATTGTTAGTCGATTGGTAAACAAAGATTACTCCTGGTCTTTGTGAAATCCTCGTTAAATTCAAGTGAAGAATTTCTTTAAGAGAACAACAACAACAAAATTACATTTGTATAGCGCCTTTCACGTCAGGAGGACGTCCCAAGGCGCTGGACAGTCAATGTTTCAGACCCGAGCTGGGGGTCGGGATTGTGGGAGCGTGGAGGGCAGGGGGGGAAGGCAGGGTGATAGAAAACACAGTCAAAGAGGATGGCCTTGAGATAGGTATTGAAGGAGGCAAGGGAGGGGGCGATTAGTGTTTGGAATTTTGTAATACTCCTCAACCATATTCTCACCTGAACTTTATTATGGATTGCCCTCCTAGACAGAGACATAGTGCTCCAATTGCACATATTTTTCAGCCATGCTTCTATATCTGTAGCATGGGTTCCCTTCATTCTCAGCAACACGCCTTTGTTTATCTCGCAGTAAATAGAAATCCAGCCGGGCCTCAGGGCCAATCTTTCACAAGTCAGAGCAACGTCATCACAATACTTACACTGAGAATTTGAGGTATATTTTCAGTTACATTTGAGGCATGGTTTTACAAAAGAGACAAAAGCAATTTTAAGTAAACGATTGAATGCTACATGATTATCCTCAAATTCTCTGAAACGCTTTTTGGTCCATTGGTTCACCTTTTAACTTTAGTTAAAGTGAACTCTCAAAGTTGCAAAATTAGAACAATCCATATATACTCACATGTTACATTCTTCACCCCACTATTGGAGAAAAATTCTAGACTTTGGAAAAATTTTAGATTAAGCCTTGATTTTGAGGCCAGTTTTCGGTAAATTTAGTTCTCTGTTAAGAACTACAGAAAAACTGTAGTTCAATAATTTTCCAATTTGGATGTTCTAAAATTCTGAGAAAATGAAATAAATCTAGACCCAGGTGGAATTTCTCCCTTTACGTGTTGAAAAAAAGTTTGTGTCTGTCACGTCTGTGGTATGATAGGACCTCGTAGAGAACATCTATTCCAGACAACCAAGGCTAAATTCTAAAACAGTGCAGGAAATAGAAGAAAGACAAATGCAGGAACATAGATTATAGCTGTGATGTAATAATGAAACCAAAATCTGATTTACTGAATTAATCGAAAAGATAATATGTAGATTTGTAGAAAAATGTACAGAACAGATGGACGCCATTGAGACAATGGTGTCTGTGCTGCGGTTCGCTTTCCCCACTGGAGTTATACTTCATTCATTCTCCTGCTCCTTCCCTGCTCCTTTTAATATTAAAATTGATTCTATTCAGATAGACACAGGTGCCAAATTAAATTCAGAGCTTTTCCTGGTATATAATGAAACAAATAATCCCATCCATTAGACACGACCATACAGTGCTGCAAAGGTCATTTGTTTTACATTAATTCTTCTTAATTTCTGATTTTAGTACTGACATGAAAAACAATCCAAATGTTAAATCTGCTTTTGCATACACTTTACAAATCCTGAACAGTTCTGAAAACACAGAAGCAGATCACTAATGGCAGGTCTTTTCATATTCTATGAATATTAGTTCAGTCCTTAGCAACCCCACAGATAAGGTTGCCCTGGGCTGTTTCCAATAGCGACATATCTGAATGACATCACCTGCAGTAAGCTCAGTGCTAACAAGTCATATTGAACTGGGAAAATCAAAGATGCTGATCACTTGTGCAGTTGTATTGAAGGAAGTGGTTTGTGTGTGCATTACCTACACTTCAAAAGAATATGCTTCATGCTTAATATATAGTTCATTCAGATTTCTACACTATCTGAGCATACACACTTTATTCAGAGTGATTTACAACACTGTTATGCTTCCTAAACTGCATCCTGAAATGATTGTCTGTGGTTTGCTCCATGAGTCACCAGATAATTGGCTAATTACCTGAATTTGAGATATTGTATAGATGGTAGATCCATGTTATCTTAAAACTGACGGGTTTTAGTGCTCAATGTAGTTAAAGGGAACCTCAGAGCATTACAGATGCTACACTTAATTAAGTTGCATTCTGCTACCTGTCTCCAGTATTGTTGAAGTCTCATGTGTACTCACTCTGATGATTTGTTTATTGAATGTCATTTGGTAATCATTATCTATTTTCATGCTGAATATTAAATAGTAGGAACTAAATTTGAAATCTTTTTATGTCCTTTTCCAATAAATTTTATTTCATTCACTTTTTAAAAAAAATATGAGCTGTATTTTCCTTTGCATGTGTATGATGAATATTTTCATGTGTTGCTTTGGTTTCACAGATGGATCTACTACGCAGTGTTTTCTCAGATTACAATTTAATTAGCAGATGCTTTCTGACTTGAATGAGGAGTTAAAATGGGATTTTAAAAGAATTGATTTTAACACTGGTGTCATCGCTCACTCATCTGCTGTGAATTTGGCACCTTTTAGACCCAGCGGGTCAAACTGTAGCCATCAACGATTAACACAGGAGGCTTGCTTCCCCCTTCCACCCTGCCCCCACAACAACAGAAGAAAAACCTATAAGCTTTTTTTGTCTTTGCCAATGTTCTGGAAACAATTTCATTCTATTAATATACTGGTGACATGTGATACCAGGAATGTCATCATCAATGTTTGTGCAGTTGCCCATGCCACACTCTGTGACTAATTTACTCTCATCAATTTTCAACACCACCAAACAACTGGAAAGAGATCTGACTCGTGGCTAACTTCTGTCATCATCTCCAATCCATTTAGATTATTCCTTCTCCTTCACCTGAGTGGGACCATGATCTTAACCACGGCTCATAGCTCATGTGCTAAATCCCCAAACCTACCTCAGGAGAACCATAATAGGCCACAAACTATCCCGAGGCTGATTATGGAGCATATGATACAGTGTAACATATGAAATTAATGGAACATGCGATTACAGTCTCATTTTATTGCAGTTCCGAAAGGAGCAATTGTTATCTGTGTCACCTTGAATGATTCCCTGTCCACAGGGAGCCACGATGCAATTCATTTAAAAATAGGAATTCAAAGAAAAACACTGAACGATGAACAACCCACTCAAATGCACTGTATTTTAATTCTAAATTAAAATCCTAACATTGTTTTAGGATTGAATTTCCATTTTTTTTAAATTTTAGTTTTTTTTCTCCTTTCCTTCTTCCTCTACTGAAGGCATCTGAAGTTCAACAGGTGATGATCCCCCTTGATATCTCACTTAATTGACCATTGTTCAAGTTTAAGACTTGACGATGAGTTTTTGCAAGCCATTCAATTGTGATGTGGAGGGAGTGCATGCAGTTTTTCACTATTTCAGATGTAGGGAAAAAGACACATTTAAAAACATTGAAAGTCACCTTGTGCATTTTAATTGTATTCATTCATAGCTGCCTTTAATTAATGCTCTAAGGTTACAATTGGCTAAAATGGTGTATTTATCTTAAGATGTGATCCCCTCGTCTCTCTTATAACATCCATCTTGCAGGAGAATTGGATTGCAAGCTTCCAAAAACACAATGGTTTGCTGTTCACCTGGGTTACAGACCCTTGTGAGATTTGAGTGTGGATGTGTCATGCGGATTTTACAGGTGATGAGATATTCTGCTTGATGAGGCCAGCTGAGAGTCTGTTACTGGAGAAATAACCTGCTAATACAGAGTTGCTCAGCCTCCTAAATAGATGGGATTCGCTGAGTTTCTTCTTAAAATGTGGTGAACTATGAATAAATGAGTGGGTTACCGAAAGAGATGTCAGGTATGGACCATCCATAACTTTACCAGAAACTGCTGTCATTGACCAAGCTGCTGTTTGAGAAAAGACAATTTAAAATAATAGAATGGGAGAGGAGTAACGCAGCTTTGAAATATTATAAAAAATGTCCTTCTCTCTCTTAAGCTTCTTCAGAAAACAATAAGCTCTGCAAGGTATATACCATCAGCCTTCCAATATACTTGCCAAAAGTAGCCTTTTTTTCCATTACGAGTGAACAAACTCAACTTCTTGAATTCACAAAGGGATATTCTGTACTGCTTTAATGCTGCCTTTTGTTGTCACAAGATATCTGCAGACGATTCATCTGTGGAAAGTATCACAGGAGAGCTCAACCCTTAAACACTGGGACCTCCACACAACAGCAATGCAAACCAATTAGGAGGAGGAATCTGGCATATTCCCTTCCCTCACTTTGGAGTGTTGAGGCCAATTGAAGTATTCCTAAAGCTGCCACAGCTGAGATCAGCTATGTCAGGGAAAAACCGAGAATCTTTGGTGCTTTATGATTCAATTTCACCTGAGGCAGTTGCTTTACATCTGAGCCATCAAATACCAGACATTTTATTGAATAAATATATGATGTGAAAGTCTGTGCAGGGNAAAAAAATGCAGAATAAAATAGCGCAAGGCAAAGTCATTTGCAAAAAAACTGAATGACTGACAGTGTGAGTTTTCAATGATTATGAATCATAACTTAGCTCTGGCTGATCTGACATGACTTCACTCATTGTGGAGTTTCCTGTTGCCTTCTAAAGACCAATATTTGAAGAAGGAACAAAGATGCTTGAAGCATGTTTGGCTGATTGAAAAGTAGGTCACTCTGTCCATTTACATTGTTGTGAGACCTATAAATCATCAATGGGTTCTCGCTTCAAAACCAGTCGGCGGCCACTAACTATTCAGGTGACAAAATGTAATGTGCTAAACCAACAATTTGTGTTTTCCTGGGGATTAGTTATTCTCTAACGCTACAAATAAGAATCACAGAAGTAGTTGTATTTTCAAGTCCACGTAGTATTTTGCTAATTAAGTTTTTGTGAACCATTAAAATATTTTATTACAGTATTTTACTCCAATTGTTCTAGGCATCAATTAGGTTTCAATTTGTTGTGTTTCAGTATTGACCTTGCAAAGTAACTCTCTGCTTCCACAAAAGAAAGGGATATTGCCCTCCGCCAAACAGCTTCCTGGTAACATTTTCTGCTTACAATATTTCCCGTGCCTTTCATTTTGTTTAATAAGTGCACTGAAAAATAAGACTTTATCTGCACTTAAAACAGGTTGATCAAATAATTGCCTTTAAATGGGAATGTTAATCTGCATCTGTTTGTTCATTATATTACTGGGTAAAGAATTACTTGAAGCTTTCAGTATTTATTGATAGTTTTCTGTAAATTTAATTAGTTGATTTTTTTAAGGATGCTTTTTCTGTTTGTCATTTTCCCTCACTAGTCCTGATCCAAACTCTCCACATTACTCCCTCCCCCCCTTACCCCATACCTTGTCTAACTGTTACTTGTAATGCGTTATAGTATGTGTGGAGCTGGAGGTACCCCATGGAGGTAAAATGTGGTCAAGCCCGATTCTGTCCTCATCCGACATACACACATGAACCTCCAACAGGCAAAACTGAGCAAGAGATGGAAAGTTTGGCTGATATTTCCTCCTAACCTAGATGCTGAAACCTTATTGTACAAGTGCTAATGCCAGTTACCCAGAGATAACTTAGCCCAGATCAGGAACCAAACCAGAATAAGAATAATGAGCAAGTGGATTATTTTGAAGTGGGAAATGAATGGAACCAAAAGTACATTGTTCCATCATCAATAATAATAATGCCCCTTACATTTGATTATAGTGATTTTCACATCAGGAGGACGTCTTAAAGCATTTCACAGGTTATGCTATAAAGAGTAGTGACTGTATCTTTTGTACATGGAAATCAGAAGAGATAAAAAGTAAACATCTGTTTTTATCCACTATTGGGGGATTTTTGAGCTAATGGAGTCTTCCACAGCTTATGCTCAGATAGAAATTATTATCTTACTCAAAAGAAAACTAAACATAATGTACTAAGTTAGAATTATAACACAGGTGTTCACTGATAGAAACCTTTTGCTGAAGATACATTTTAAACTGTAAACCCGCTACAATCTCTAGCAGACTATTTAATAATATAAAGCGCACACTCACACAAGTATAAGTAAATGCAGTGTTAGGATGATTTCTCCAGACCTACCTTCCTTAAACATTTGATGTCGCTGCTTATGTGTTTGAGGCTGAAGAGGAGCAGAATTTCATTTAGGTCAGTGATTTTAAAAGTAATAATGGACAGTGCATCTCAGTTATATGAGCATGTCAGTCTGCCAGCAGCTTCAGCAGAAAGTTAAGAGCTTAACACAATGTCATCTAAAGGAGAACAAAGGTTGGAGCCAGTTAGAAAAATGAACTATCACACTTAATTTGTCTGCAGCTATATTTCTGCCAGTAACACATTTCTGCTTCAGATCTACAATTGAGCGCAAAACATTGTATAACAAATTAGGGCAACGATATCAAAGGAGATTTTATATATAATACTATTATACAGTAACATTTCCAATATTAATATTGTGACAACAATCAATTCTTAGTTACGTAGTACTGTACTACTGTATTGTATTTGGAGACTCATGTTATACTTTTCTTAAATGCATCTGTAGAAACTAGGAATTAGGAATATCACATTTAACTGTTGTTTAACTATACATTTTCTTGTTTGCAACAGAACTTTTTAAAATTTGAAGCATGATTTTTTTCTAGCTTTATCTAAAATAAATGCAGTAGATTCCCTCCCCCGCCATTATTTTTTTTGCTCCTTCCCACACCTCACTTTCCACTTTTGATGCTTGTAAGAACTGTACAGCCATGTTTCTCCAACTGTGTCGTTGTTCCTTCTCATTCTAAATGATAAAAAATACACGTGAGACCTTGAAAAATAATGTAGCTGAAGCTGGAATAATGAGGCAGATGTAATAGGAAAATGCTGGATGTAACTACTCTGAAGATTGCTCCTAGGATTTAAGTTGTGAGTCCAGTATTTAGTCACATAGCCCAATGGTATCTTTCTGTTTTATACTTTTGAGATGTAGATATCAATGTTCTTGGTAATAAACCATGTGGTTGAAGCAGGAAGGATGAATGTATTTGAGAGGAAACTTGATGCATGCCTAAGGGAGAAAGGAATCGAGGGTTTGAGAGCGTTATGGGGAAAGGGGATTAGGAGGGATGGAGACTCATGTGGCATAATAAACAGACTCATTGGGCCGAACGTTCTATTTCAATACTGCACAATCTATGTACTTTTATGTAAACTTACGGTTAGTGATTTTTCAGTCATGTTTGTGCTGCAAAATAAAATTATAGATAGAGGAGGAAGCAACTCTTTTAGCAACATCTCTGACACTTATCCTTTTGATAGGTTGATATTCAAATTCAACATCTAGACAAATATTTTGGCTGCAATTGTTTAATTAATGATAAATATTGTTAATTCATGAGAATATAAAGTGTGGGGAGTTGCAGAAATCTTTATAGAACATAAATGAAGATTCCTAGCCGACCGAATATCCCAACCCACAAATACACTGTTACATCTGAGAATCACTGTTAACAAACCAATTTTACTATACTGTCAGGGAAGTTATTGTTATAAATAAAGTCATGAAAAATGGAACACATTAGGAATTTTAGTGAATATGTGTATAAGATCCCTTGATATGGCATTACATGAAGATATGGAATCATTGCAAATTTATATTGCACATTGCATCTTGTTTTACTCTTGGAATATCATGAAGTCAACTCAGTTTCAAGGTCCTAAATAGACTGTGGCATCTTGGAAAAGAAATTCTTGCAAAACAATTTGTAAATCCAAATAATAGCTTGGAGTAAAAAATAACTTTTGTTATTATAGAGTCTAGACAGATACTCTGTTAAGATACCTTGCGTGAGAGGTGCTGTTGTTCTTTTAAGTAATTATTGACATTGACTTTTCTTTGAAGCTGGTGCAGTAGCCATTTACACACAGCAAAATTCTGTAAACTGTCACAAGGAGAATGATCAAATTATTAAGATTTTTGCCTTGGACTCAGAGAAACTCCCTTCTCTCTCTCTCCCTTTTCTTTTCAAACAATGTCATGGCTTATTTAATATCCACCTGAAGAATAGACAGATGGAAACCATGGTTTAACTTCTTATGCAAAGGAAATCACCTCCGAGCACTCTCAACACTGCACATGCCATCACAACCTACACTATGGGTGCAAGTCCCAATGTAAAACTTGACATTATTTAGGTCCAAAGGGCAGAGTACCACAAACTGAGTCGTACTAACAGTACAAAGACTTCATTAGAGCGCTTTGCTCTAAGTGGGTCAAATTAAATTCTAAATTTGAATACGAGGTTGTTGAACACTGCTGAGAAAGCCATGCATTTGAACAGATAGAGCAGAGCACACGTTTCCCCAGTGAAGGCCATCCTTAGTAGTAGTAATAATAAGAAAACTGATAATTATCCTTGCATTTGGTGTATCCTTGCATTTGATCTCAACCTTTTATTGAGATGTCTTAAAGCACATCACAAGATTTTACTGTAATGTAAATTATATTGACTGTGTATTTTGTAGGCAATTGCAGCAGCCAATTTGCACACAGCAATGTTCTACAACCAGCCATGAAGCAAATGACCCATTTTATGCGGGGAATTGTGGCCTGGACACCAGGAGAACACTCCTGTCTCTTTTTTGAATACAGTAAAACTCACATAAGTCATATCTGTTGGGACCATAACATTTAATATGATTCATGCAAAGTATGAGTTATGTCAAACTTACGTAAGTCGCATCATATATGATTTATGTAAAGTAATGTACAAGTCGGCTTTTATATGACTGACACATAACAAATACACAAGTACTGAACTGGCTGGTGACATTAAGGCAAGGTTTCTGTACTGTGTTTAACCCATGCATATAAAAGCTATGGTTGCCCATTTCTTTCCTTATACAATATTGCACAGTACTGTACCTCAGGTGCAAAAGCAAGTACTGTACAATGAATGGCACAACCAAACAGGTTTCAAAACAGAACTGTTGTAATAAAATCTAAACTTAATTTGTGTTTAGTTGGGATATCTGCATTGCCTGATGCCATGATACTGGTCAAAACTGCGTCTTCTGTACTTGTTCACTGTTTTGCACTGCGCATGCTGTCCTTTGGCTTTGCATTCGGTTAGTGCAGATACCTATGAGCAGCAAGTACTTAGGTTCTCACAATTGTTTCACACGGAGCTCTGCGTATGCTACTTCAAGGCCAGTAAACTGCACATGGAACGATGGGTCCCCTTCACTCTCCGCGTGATCAGGCATTCCCCACACCCTCGCTCACCATGTAATCAGGCGATGCTCTTTTCTCTCTCGGCACCGCCCCCCCACCGCCCCCGCGCTCCACTCCTCCTGGCTGTCATGCATGATGCTGTTGATGTTACATCCCTGGGACGGAGGGCACAGAGAACACTGGGGTACACATGTGCAGTGTTCCGTTTAAGGCAGAGGCGGTGAACAAAGTTTTGATCCGGCAGCTAATGAGTGGTGATAGTAGTGTTACGAGTTACTTGGTGGTTATTACAACGAGTGATTATAAATTTAAGTGAATTTAATAGGAAATTGAATGAGACTTGGGTGGATGTATGACTTAGGCGAATATACGATTTATGCGGATAAGACTTACGTGAGTTTTACTGTGGTTGTAGGTCAGTTTGAGACCTGTTTCCACCTACAAAAGTTCCTACTAGGACGACAAATAATATTCGGGTTAACAATATTTCTCTTTAGCCATCTCTTTACATTCTGTAAACTCAGACGAGGAGAATTACCATGAATACCAATTATAGAAGGTGAGAAGCCATCCCCATCAGTCTTGTGACAGCAATTCAGACACAAAAAAGCCACAATTATAATACCTGTTTTATGCCACAATAAGGTTATCTGAAAACACAGAACTAATGGAGTCAGAGTCACATTTAGCTCTCTTTGCCCTCAAGATCTTCTCAGTCACAATGTGGTGGTGAGGTTGAAATTTTATTTTCCCATTCTGTCCCTTCAGTGGCTCTTTGACGGGCTCCAAGAACACCACTCGCTTGCAAGTACTGGCTTTCCTTTCTGTGTTAACGTCGTGTGAGGGTGTCGTGCTCAGGATCGAGGAGCGAGCGCTGTTTCCAGGTGGCTTTCTGTGCCTTTGCTTTGACTTGCACCAGCAGCGGCATGGTGTCAAGTAGAGATAAATCAGGACCAAAATAATGCTGGCTAAACAGGCGGAGAGGGTAGTAAAGGCGGTGTTAAAGGTTTGTGAGCGATGCCTTTCTTGTGTGAAATTATGTACCTTCAGTGTCACCTCTATAGTTTCATTTAGCATTCTTCTGCTGTTGATAGCAATGCAGGAGTAGATCCCTTCATCCTCTGGTTGTACTTGTTGAATCTCAAGGCTTCCATTCAGGAATACCTGCAGACCCTGATACTGAATGCCTGACTGGAGCGATTCATTGGTGGGTGTGACCCAGAGGACATTTGTGTTCAAGTCCAGTATTTTACTGTCACAGTTTACCACTATCCTGTCCCCTATATGAGCCTCGTACATCAGCCCAAGCGCATGAAAAGAGCCATTGATAGTGCTATTTGAGCAATTCAAAAGGTCGTCTCGCATCAGTAGGAGACTAACTGTTCTCTTAGAGTCGAGCTGTAAATTACAGCTGTAATCATCTTTAAAATCCATCACAGAAGTAAACTGCCTTTTATACCAGTATGTGACCATTGTGTAGAAAGAACAATCGCAGGTAAATGGGTTTGCATGCAGGTACAATCCACTTTGCAGCCTGGCTGGCAGTGCACTTAATTGAAGAACTGGCACTGAAGTCAATTTATTGAAGGACAGATCCAACAGTTCAAGCAATGGGAGTTTGGACCTTCCCATGTACAGCTGCAATGGAAAGTGTGAGATCAGGTTCTGACTAAGGTACAGCTTTTGAAGTTTGTGCAGTCCTTCAAAAGCTCCGGTGCTAACCCGAGCAATCTGATTGTTGTAAAGAAGGAGGGTTTCCAGTGAATTTAAGTCTTCGAACAATGAGTCATCGAGTGCGGTCAGTCTGTTGGAGGACAGATCTAGATATTTCAGTTGTGGTGCGGAACAAAAGGCTCCTCTGGAAATAGCGTTTATGTTGTTGTGGTTGAGATTTAACGTTCGGAGTCTGTCTAAAGAGACCGGAGCCCAATTAGAAGTAAGTAGACTGATACTGTTATAGCTAACGTCCAAGCTGGTTGCAACTTTATGAAGTGTTCTTGGCACACTGTTCAGGTTCCTATTCGTGCACGTAACAATATCACTGGCGCATATGCAGACTGGAGGGCAGATTAAAGCAGCGTTGCCTGCCATACAAACACAAAGTAGCAGCAGCACAAATCTTTGGCATTTTAAAGTAAGAGCTCTGTCAACAGCGGAGTAGGCTTTGTGGTGGGAGCACGTCATGGCTGTCTCTCAGCCGACTTCCACTGATCCTTCCAGTAAGACGTGCATGGAGTCAGTTCCTCAGGGCTGAGTGTGACAGAGAGAAAAATAAACACCAAGTTTATCTGCTTTCCTGCTCCTAGGGTGCAATAAACTGGAACAGTCATATAAGGTAAATAGAGCATTTATTTCTCATGGGATTAACTGAACTAAAGCATTTTTTTTGCAGATTTGTCGAGTTACTTTCTAAATTATGATTTATTAATACTATAATTACAAATAATAGTTTTTGGATAGTTGTAATTTATCTTCCAAGTAAAACCTGACACTATAAACCAGGAACTGTTAGCCTTACATGTAAATTGCTGCTCATAGGTATCTATATTTTAGCTCAAGGAGTAACAACTTTTGACAGTCTAAGCAGATTTAAACCAGCTTCTAAAAGTGCTCAGTCAGAACACAATCAAATTGCACAATGTTGCTTAAATTCTTGGCCGTGACTAAAATAAGAGGGGAAAAAGAGTTTGTAAATAGTATTAAATCATCGAATAGACAGAAAGAAAGATTACCTTCAATTTGAGACGAGAAACGGTAGAAGGATCCAGCTATGGGTTGAATGCTGTTCACAGATGCTCAGTGCTTAAAGTAACAGCCACTGTCTCGGCGTCTATCAGCAGCTGATCGTTCATTCGTTTGTCCCTTCTTATTTCCTGAACTTTCAAAGTGCAGTGACAGAGTGGACTCTGATTGTCTGCAGTCCCTCTTGTATTCCATTTCACAACAGACTGCTGCATGTAACACTGGGAGACAAGTGTGGAGCTAGCGACTGACGACTGCCTATCATCAGTTACTGAGATTGGCTGAATACTCCAGGGTGGTAACCTGTCAAAGATTAAAGATGAAGAGAGGAGGGAAGAGGATGGTAGGCGGAGTTACATTGTCACATTGCATTCATTTGCAGAAAGTGCCAGAGCTTCACTCCTCATCTTTCTCATTTCATCCCCCATTTGCCCAGTTTTTCTGCTTGGGCTGCTTCCTTTTGACTGCATTGTGAGCTCTCCCATGCAGAAGAAATGCAGTCGCTGTGAGCAGGCTTCATGTTAGCCTTCCAGGGCACAGAGAACGCTCACACTACCAGCAGCAAGTGATCTGAGTGATCACAGGAGGTCCCTGTTTGTCAGGAACCAGAGTAAAGGATTAATTAACATGCTGCATGCCATCCCCTGGTCACAGCAACCAGCTCTGTTGCTAAGATGCTGAACTGTCATGTACGGGAAGTGTTAGGTTTCACTGATTGAAAAATATCTCACCGTGAGAAGCTCATATTTGCTCAGATTGACCTATTTTGCAAATAGTTGTCTGNAAAAATTAGAGAAAAATACATCAGATAATTTGCAAGTTGCAACCTGTAAACTTGTCGCTACTGTTAGTTTGCCTAATGCTTATACTGCAACTGGTAGTGTGGTTTAGAGAGTAATCACTGCTATAAAATGTGTATGAAATCAAAGTAGAATGGGCAATGCCATTTAATACCTGTCACTGTGTTAGTCATGCTGGGTTATAGCTGGTTTTGTTTGTATAAGCTTGGGTTCCCAGACAACTGTGTGAAGCGTTTTGAGATGACCTCCTGATATGAAAATCACTATATAAATTGCTAAAGCAATGTTTAAAAAATTCCTACGGGAATATCCCTTAGAGTGAGGGAGAAAGGAATAGAAGGTTATACTGATAGGTTTAGTTGAAGAAGGGCAGGCTTAGGTTCATGTGGAGCATAAACATTGGCATAGACCAGTTGGTCCAAATAGCTTTTTCCTGTGCTATATATTCTATATAATTCTATGAAATGATTAGCAAGATAAAGAAAACAGAATTTAAAATGGCAACGATTTTCTAATGAAAATAACAAGAAGATTCATCAACATTCAGACACTGTGGTCAATGCTTTTTTCCCCTGCCAAGTAAAAGAAATTGTTTAAAATATGATTAATAATTATTTGAATATAATACTGCAGATGTTGCATCACTATCTCCAGCTTTACTAAATGGTGATTGCAAGAAATCTGGTTTTGCTTTTAGCAAGAATGAAACATTTCACGCAGTGCCAATACACCTGCATACTTGACATCTGAGCTCAGGATTTCAACGTCAGCAAATGCAGCTGCAGAGTTTGAAGTAACAAAAAGGCACATTTAGAAAAAAACATTTTTTGGATAAAATGTGGAAGTCCTGATGGACTCAATAGTGGATGATAAAATAATTTGATTTTGATTTTGATCGCTAGGTGCCTGACACACGTGGAAATCTGTGCTTAAGAGTATCCGAACCAGACAATGTTGCACATATTCCTAGGAGCACTGGGGTCCTGAAACAAGCAAATGAGATGTTGAGTATAGCAATATGTGGTGGATAATAATAATAATAATCCTTGCATCTGATATAGCACCTTATCATGTATTTGAGATGTCTCAAAGTGCTTCACAGAATATACTGTAAAGTGAATCGACTGTATATTTTGTGGGTGAAAATATGGCATCAGTGTTGACTCTGACAGTGTTGACTCTGACTTTGACACTCTGCAGAACAAATGACAAGGCTTATTTGTCCAGTTCCCATTTGAAAACCAAAATGAATTCTGCCTCCACCACCTTTCCTGCCAGGGCACAAAAATAATCTCCTAGCACCCTCATTTGCTCATTTATTACCTATCTTAAATTGACTCATTGACCAACTTGATGAACTCATGTTTTTATTTGTCACATTAAAGTAACACTGCATGACTTTGAAATCTGTGCATTATATGCATCCATTTGTTAAAGCTGGGTACATAGTGAATAGGGAGCAGTGTATCCTCTGCATGATTTATTTTGTATTACTTTGAACAGTTTGAAAAATTTCTAGTAGGTTGCATTTTAATGAAATAATGTTGTTGATGGAGAGTCCCAAGCTTTTTAAAATGTGTTTTATTATTTATTGTGATTAGTACCAAATCACGAGCTCGATGAGGCAGCTGGCTGTATGTTTCCATAGCAATTATCACCATTAGACCTCATGGTCAAATAAACTAATCCTATCCGCTTTTGATATCCATGGACCAAACTAAACAACACAAAAGTAAAGGAAATGTTCTGTTTAACTACCAGACCAAGACAGAACAGAATAAATTGTCAATAAATCACAGTGATACTGCAAAAACATTCAAGTAATTCCTGTTAACCCAAGCAGCCTATATTCATACAATATGGAATAGATTTTCTTTTTGTTTCCTAATATTCCACAGTAAGATGATGAATTATTCTGATATATAGTTTCACAGGTACTAGGAACTGTTTAGTCCATGTGTGTGTGTGTTTGTGGGGGCGGTGAAAAGGAAACTCATTAACAGGAACTTGCAAATAGTGCCCCCTGTTGGTAGCAGTTAGATATGCATGATGCCACCAAGGAAAATCTACTCTGTAGATCAAAAGATCACACAAGAGAGTTTTGAATGAAGAAAACCTTTTCAGCCCATTTGATTTCATCCTTCCAGAATAGCCAGCTGATCATCTCCCATTATAGTATCAATCACTTTCTTAAATTAGCTCAATGTCTTGGCCTTGATGATCCTTTTTGTTAACCCATTTCATTTGAATAATTTGGCTCTGGGAAAAGATGCACCTTGAAATTACCCCCCTCCCACACAACCTGTGTCCTCCTGTTCTGCTGCCACGGAGTAAATATTAGTCATAATACCTATCGCTGGGAGTTCCCAAGTGGGAGTCAAGACAATGAGTGTTGTTGGGCCCTTCAGTCATGGAGAACATTACAGCTGAGTGGAATGTTGTCTTCACTTAAAGTGCACATGTGTAGACTTTTCAAAAAGGAGTTACTGGATAGCAGTGGTTGGCTGACATCCCCTCCGTAATGCACAGGCCCACCATTGCCACAACTAAAATCAACTAAGTTAGGACAGATAAGGTAACACAATTGAGGATCTCTGGCCAATTTGATTAAATATTGCACAAGGAAATGAATGTATCTACTGAGTCGCCAAGGGAGAAACACATTGCAGCTTTTTATGGATAGCAATAATTTTTCCAACTGTATTCCAGAATTGTTTAATTATTTAGTGGCTGCTAAAATATTACAGATATTTGGAAAATATGTTATTTACAAAAAATAGATTATGAAAAGCTTCATTAAAAAAAGTTTTACAATGCATCTGGTTAACACCAACAAATATATTGGAAAAATTTTTACTGTAAGAGTGTAGTAACTAATTGTAACTAATTCCATTTTCTAGTTAGTCATAGGTTAGGTTTGTACTTTATCATTAATGCAACATCGATTTTGTTCACTAAAATATTTCAGCCTCTGAGCTCAAAGGCTCTAATACTGAATGATTTATGGGTGTCCAGTCACTTGAGATAGGAATATATGGAGTAAAGGCAAGCTATTTTGATGAGAAAGGTTTACTCAATTTATGAATCAGAATCATAGAAAAAGTTATAAAATATACTTTTGAACAGTACAGTGCTCAAATAAAATGACACTAATCTGTTTCAACATAATTTTTTTTCTAAGAGGAAAAAAGTCAAATAATTATTGAATCCTTCTTTAATAAATAATCCTTGTATTTAATAGAATGCCTTCCACATAGGGAGAACATGAGTAGAATTGAGTATTTAAAGCAAGTTCAAGCTACACAAATTGTTCCTGTTGAATCATTTCTACAAAAAATATTGTCTGCAGTTTTTTAACAGTAAATATTGTAAAGTATATACAGTATTGAGAAATATTGAGATCCATAGAAGGCTGGATTGAGATTAAAAAAAGGACCATTCAACTCATCTAGCTCATGTTCTGTGTATTTCAATGCTCAGGACCTGCAAAACAACAACAATATGCATTTATACAGTGCCCTTCATGCAGGATAATGTCTCGGAGTGCTTAACAATGGTGAGTTTGACACAGAGCTGAGGAGGAGGTACCCTTAGGAATAGTCAAAGAGGTCTTGAGGTGTGATTTTCTGATGGGAAAGGAGGAGGCAAGGTGGAAGGATTGAGGCAGAGTTCCGGCTGAAAGCACTGTCACTGATGGTGCAGCAGAGGGGATAAGGGATGTGCAGGAGGACGGAGCCAGCTGTGTCGAGGCAGAGGGTAGTGGAGTGGGGTTTAAGCAGGTCAGAGAGGTAGGGAGTGAGGTGCCAGGGTTGAAGTGATTTGTATATGAGTTTGAGGATCTTGAAATTGATCTCTTCTGTAATAAGGAACCTTATTATTCTGTAATAAGGTGACTGGCAAGGACTGGGGTGATGGAATCTGGTGCAAGTGAGGATATGGGTGATGGAGTTTTGAATTAATTTGATTTTATGAATGGTGGAGCTAAGAAGACCAGCAAGGAGGTCATTGGAACAATTAAGACGGGAGATGGCAAAAAATTCTTGGCTGTTCACTGTAAAGTCTATTAACTTCCTTTTTAAATACTTCAACCAAATCTACATTCACCAAGTGAACTTAATGACAAAATAGTTCAACATTTAGTACTGATAAAAATGATTTGTATTGAAAAGATATCAGTTTAAATAAATGTATCAAAAGCAAAGTATTAATTTCCAGCCATTTCAAGTTATGCAAAATGGATCATTTAAAATAATCTTTTAAGAGATAATAGAAATAGTGGATAATGGTGATGTGGTGGATAGCAATCTTGCCTTCCAAAGGCCATTTCATTCGGCATTTCACAAAGATTTGTGGTTGAGGTAAAAGCTCTGGCGATAAAGAGAGACTTTGTGGATCAGATTTGGGAAAAAAAGCCAAGAGAAAAGCATTTTCAAGCTGTATGTTTAACAAAATGCTAATAAATTATATAAATGCCAGTATTCCTCAGTGAAAAATCAAGAAGATTTTACTCACATCCTTTTAGCCAATTCCCATCATGATTTTAGACTGAATCAGATTCCCCAGGTTGCACTTTTTTTTGAAAAGAACAAATTATTTTCATTAGCTTCTCTTCATAGCTCATGTATTTAAAACGTGAACCTCCCTTTTAGCCTTACTTTGTGCCCTTTTCAGTGGATCCATAACCGTTTTGTAAATGCAGTGTCTAAAAAGTAAACTCAGTACTGCAAATGGCTGACCAAATCTGTCTCAACAAAGCTTTATGGCCTCAGTTTTATCTCCATTGACCTTTCATTTATAGATCTACTGAGACATTGTAACTTTTTATTAGACTGGGCAATAAAACAATATAATGATATTTGCAACATTTGTAAACTAGTAATTCCCTTTTTCCTTTAGCATTTTATTTAATAACTTAACTTTGTTATCCATTTCTATTTCCTATCTTTGAAACTAATGTGGCACCTCACATTGATTGTATATCTAAAAAAATAGTTTGGTCACTCAATCCACGACTGTATGGGACACTGCTTTGCATGATTGGCTGATGCATTTTGCTCACAAAACATACAGTCAATTCACTTTACAGTATATTCTGTGAA
This sequence comes from Callorhinchus milii, assembly GCF_018977255.1. NCBI lineage: Eukaryota > Metazoa > Chordata > Chondrichthyes > Chimaeriformes > Callorhinchidae > Callorhinchus > Callorhinchus milii. Next base: position 35,486,562 of record NW_024704746.1, on the reverse strand, counting down.
GCTCTGTGAGACGTGTTGAAGATGTGATGAAACGCTACATCAAATGCAAGGATTATCATTATTATTGTTATTATTATTCATATTAAAAGCTATTTTCCATTCCTATACTCAGCTGATAAACCTATGTAGTCTTAGCAGAATCACATTTTCTTTCTTGAAACATCCTGCTAACCCAGACACCAACAACAACAAGAATTTATATTTCTATAGCATCTTTGATGTGGGAGGACGTCTTAAAGAGCTTCACTCAACTGACTGGGAGCCCAAGTCGGGGGTGGAGGGATTGAGAGAGGAAAGGTGGTCAAAGAGAGAGATACCATGGTGGATTTTGGAGGCGGGCTGGGAGGGGGCAATACAAAGAGATGGCAGGATGAAGTTCCAGCAAGCGGAGCAACTGAGCCGTTGGAAATCAAATGTTTTATTTTAGTTATAATATGCTTTTCATATCCTTGGGAAAAATGTTGGCTTGAATTTATTGTCGTGGCATCTCCCTGATGTATCCAAATTGCTTCTTTTCTGAACTGCTCCAATATTCCCTGCACAAATAAAAAAACAATAAGGTCTGTAATTCTTAGAATCATTCTCCATATCTTTTGTGAAGATTAGAATTGCATTACTTCTTTTCATTAATCTCAACAATTCTCTTATTTACAACATCCTCAAAATGGTTTAAAAACGTGTCTAATTTTGAACAGAAATGTTATTGCATTTAAGATTGAATGTTGTGAAATATTAAAAATGATGTTGCCTTTTTTCTACTTTGAAATGGCAGCTTTTGTTAGGAATATGTTTTTGAATGTTAATATTTGTGCCGAGCAAGAATTTTTAGATTGAATTCCAGACAGAATTTCTGGGTGGCAAGGTTAGTGTTTATCATTTGAGGAGGAACACAAAAAAATCTAAATCCTTTTTATACTTTATCTGATTTTGTCTCTTATTTCTTTCAGAATCTGTGATACATTGCTATGTTATGATGTTATGTGCCATCTGATACACATTTGATGACGTTATTATCTTGTAATCCTGAGCAAAATTCAATATTGTTCACGTACTGCAATTTTTATCTGTACTACCATTCATTTCCAGAGCAAATTAAACCAAATACTTTAAATGATAATCTTTGGATATTTGATTCATCCCAAATTAACCCTGAACAAATCCAAAAGCTAACACTTTATATACTCTGTTCAATGCTAAATTAAATGTTTAATAATAATAATTGCAATTGATATAGCGTCTTATCACGTCTTCAAGGCCCTTCACAGAATATACCTGAAAGTTAATTGACTGACTGTATATTTTGTGGGTGGAATAGAAATATCTCCTGTAATCTTCTTGGTATATGAAGTTTCATTTAAAACTTTCAAAATACAGACTTTTTTATCACATGCAATTGGCAAACTAGTGATAGCAATGTAGAACATCACAGAAGATGTATTTATTATACCCATTTCCTGTAGAAATGTATAAAGTTAAATTGCTATATTTTAGATTTTTCAAAATTGTTATTGTTGAGTTTGAAGGTTTAAATTCTGATCTAGATTAATACAAACATAATCCCTGGAATGTGACAGCACAGAATTTACTTTTTTGAGAATTTAATTCACAGAAATATTTAAAACTTCACATACAGCACTTTCTGATTAAATGGATACTCTGGTCCTAAACCATTTAATTTCCAGACCAGCATTACAGCCATTATTCTTCAGTCAATTAATTATTTATTGTCGGTGATGGCTTCTATACAATAATTTATAAGGGTAAACATTAAAGAATCATGAATACTATTGCCTTCAGTGGCAATCCAGCTAAATATCAGTGAGGAGTTGTTCCTCCTATGTCTATGGATCAGACAATTCTATACAACATACTGTCTATATAGGTTGACACAGTATTAGCAAAACCTTTATTTTGCACACATTCAGTTACATAATCCTTTCCAGAATGACTCTAGTCATCTGTCCATCATCCGTTTCACCACGCACATTTCTTTGATTGTGCTTTGGATCATCTTTTCCCTCTCCACCCACTTTGGCTCCAACCCCCAGCTCTGGTGCCCAGCCAGCAGTGTTAAGCACTTTGAGACGTTCTCCTTATGTGAAAGACACTATGTAAATGCAAATTGCATTCTAACTGCAGGTCTGGCCCATTCCATGACACTGAAAAATTACTCCCAGTGGAAAGATACATAAAACCTGCCCATCTCTTTCTGAAGCCTAATCTGAAAACCCACTTACAAACATCTCTATCAGTGTAAGAGCACACCCACATACATGATGGCAGCGCATGACAACATACATGATGGCAGCACACGACATGATAAAATGGAATTTAGTTATAAATAATATTGGTACATTTGTGTGCGTTGTTTAGTTGTGAATAATAATGGCACTTTTGTTTACCCTGCAAGATCAATTAATGTATTTTAATCGAGTCCTAAGGTGTTTCTGTTGGTGCCCTTTCTGTTCTCTTTGTGACAGGCAGGAGGAAGGAATTACACTCAAATACGGACATGCTTCTTTGTAACATCATTTCCATTTTCTGATTAGCTCTGCCTGTATGATTCCTGCACAATCACTTATTGGGTTTAAGTGCTTCATTTCCCGCTTGCTTTAGTACTTAACTGCGATTATTCCAGCAGTGCTACAATTGGGTGGTTTAAGTTAAGTTGCTGTGTATCAGAGTATACAGTTTTCATGGTTGGGCAGTAAATGCAAGCACCTTGTGCCACTTAGCTAAGCGCTGTCAAATATGAGATTGAATACATGTTGCCATTATTCCAACACTGAACGAATGGTGCCATTGGAGCCTGGTTATATTTGACTGTAAATGGCAAATCTCCCCAAACTATTGATTTTACATTCTAATGAGATATATTGAGTTCATTGTGCCTCAAACCTTTCAGTGCATCAGTAACTCAATCAATTTTCCATGAATAATGAGGGATTTTACTAAAATGAAGGTTCTACTAAAATATACAACTGTGATCATACAACAATTATGATCATTTCCTTTTGCTTCATGTTAAACCAAAATTAAGGTTATTAGGGACTACATAAATTATTAACTTTCTTACCAATTTTCTCCTGACACATAGAACCACAGAAATTTATGACATCATAGGAACTCATTAGACTGGTTGTCTGTGTTTCCTCCTCCAGTAGAGCCATCTATCTTAATTCCAATTTCCCACTTATACCCTTAAGTGCATCAATAAATTCAATATTTTACAAGCAGCATCAGAGCAAAGCATATTTATAAAAAGCAGTTAACAGAAGCCAAGTGAGAAGAATCCCTGCTCCCAGTGGTTTGCCCCTCCAAGTCCTACAACAACAACAACAGCAGCTTGCATTTATATAGTGCCCTCCATGCAGGGTAGCTTCTCAGAACGCTTAACAGTGGCGGAGCCTGACTCCGAACGGGGGGGAGGGCGGAGGTGGCTGTAAGCACGGTCAAAGAGGAAAGTTTTCAGGTGGGACTTGAAAGAGGGGAGGGAGGGGGCAAGGCAGAGGGATTGAGGGAGAGTGTTCCAGAGTTTTGGGGCGTGGTGGCTGAAAGCGTGACCTCCGATGATGGGGCAGAGGGTGCAAGGGACAAGCAGGAGGCTGGTGCCAGTCGAGCGGAGGCTCCGGGTGATGGATTGTGGAGTGAGGAGGTCGGAGAAGTAGGAAAGTGCCAGTGAGTGAATGGATTTGAACATGAGTGTGAGGATCTTGAAGTCGAGACTAATACAGATGCAAAGTTCAAAACTAATACAAGTACAATGTCTTGCCGACAAACCAGATTGTTTGGTCTGTTGTTGGCAGTGCCTTTGAGTACTGTGGTCCCAAGGGGCTAACAAGACTGCCATAGAAAGCTGACTCAAATCTTAGCAAGCACGTTACTTTGCAACCAGCTCTGCTCCAAGGAGACCATGCTTACCTACACCATCCTCCCAGTGAATTTGAATATAGAGATCTATTAGGATTTTAAGCAAAGAAGATTGACTGCTTCTTCTAATGGAAAATTATGTGACTTACCATTAGAATCATATCAGTAGTTTAGTTAAATGTTGTAACTGTGATACCCACCTTCAAAAACTGTATGAACAGAGTATCTATGTTTTATCATGCAAGCTAGTTCCGTGCGCAAACTGTATCTGGTCAAAACTAATACAAGTACAATGAAAATAAACATTTTTTCAAGAAAATGTAAGAAATCTCTAAACCTTTCAACATAAGTACACAAGCTTGTGGTTGCCAGAAAAGTTTTCTCAAGGTTTCTGCTGGTTTTCATCTTGTTTTTCCCTACCACAAACCAGATTTAAACTGCTGTGTGTTACCATGGTAATAATCATCTGACAGACTATTTTCAGATTGTCTTGGTAAATATCAAACCAGATGAACTGGACTTACAGGAGTTAGTATTCACCCACAGAGTAAGCAGTAATGAAATGGCGTTCAAAACAAATTCTGCACACAGACAAAGAAAAAGTAATGACATCAATTTTCATTCAATTAAAATGTTAAATAAGTCTTGTTTGTTGGATAAGGTGACATATATGATTAACGAGTGGAATACTATGACTTTTCATAATACAGCAAATTTCATATAAACGCATCTGATGTTGTAAATCATTGGCACAAAATATTTTTAAAATTACATTACAAGAGGTACAGATTCAAGCAATATTATTTGTAGAGTTGGAAATCATTTTGCACTTAACTTTAAGCAAATTGCATAAAAAACAGTCACTCTATAGTAAATCCTATGAAACTCTTTTGAGATGTCCTCCCAGTGTGAAAGGTATTATACCAAATGTAAGGATTGTCATTATATTAATAATATTTTAAATTAAGTTATTTAAAAATATATATATTTTTGTTCTGGAATTGTAATTGTTATATTTGACAGGCTAGTGATGCTATTAGAACAATGTGCAAAAGAATTATTAAAAATTATGTAGGTACAACAAAACCTGATGCCTTCAAGTTGTTTTATACAATATTTGGTAATATATGTCATGCTTAGGAAGTAAAATGTTACCTTCAGAAACTTGCTTACTGCTTGCCACGACTAAAGCCACAATCGTTATCTTCCTGCTCACTATCTACCATTCATTAGGGACAAGATTGGATGTTTGACCAAAGGTTTATCTGACTCTGTTCTTAATCAGCATTCACATTTATAACCCACAGAGGACAATTACAAAGATGAGGCAGTGATGTTTGAATTTCCCTACATAAACTAAACTGCTAAATGTTTGGACTGTAGACAATTAAAAGCTGTCACTTTGGTTCAATAAAATAATGACAATAAGTAATAATAATTATCCTTGCATTTAGTATAGCACCTTATCTTGTTGGAAGGACATCTCAAAGCTCTTCACAGGATTTACTATGAAATGGAATGACTGTATTTTGTGGGTGAAACGGGCCCAATCGGTTGTGCACAGCAATGCTCCACAATCAGCAGGGAGTGAGTGACCAATTTTATTGGGAGATTGTTAGCCAGGACACTGGGAGTAAGAAACTTCCTTCTCTATTTGAATAGTGAGTTCCCATCATCAAAATGTTAAGGTACTCTATAGAAGCATGCACACTGGAAAGACACTGAGAAAGACTGGAAACTGGGTATTGCTTTTCTTTTAGAAGAAATAAGTTGTTTACAAATGGCATTGGTGTTATTGGAACATATATGATAAATTTGGTCTGTGGTCATTGGGTTCATGGGATCACCTGTGGCATGTGATGATACCATGTCTTTGGAACACTCTTCCTCTATCCCTCTGCCTTGCCCCTTCTTTCCCCATCTTCAGGTTGCACCAACTGAGCCTACGGTTCCCTCCCCCCTCCCCTCGGCTCGGCGTCATGCTCTGCCACTGTCAAGTGCTCTGAGACGCTACCCTGTGTGAGGGATGCTGTATAAATACAAGTTGTTGTTTTTGAAGAATGCATCTCTGAAGGCAAACTCTGGTTAACACTGAATATTGTGTTTGGTGCAGCATGAACCTTCTGCTTTAGTCATTTATCTACTCCAAAACAAGAGTTTTTGGAGCAAACCATTCTATATGTATGTGCATTAGCAAAACTTGCAGAAGTCAATAATAATAATCCTTGCATTTGAAATAGCGCTTTTCACGTTGGCAGGACGTCCCAAAGCGCTTCACAGAACACACTGTAAAGTGAATTGACTGTATATTTGTGAACGAACGCAGCAGCCAATTGCGCACAGCAATGTCCCACAAACAGTCGTAGATTGAAAATGACCAATTTATTATTGTTTTTGGTTTTGGAGGGATTATTATTAGGAGTGTGGAGTAAGGAAACTTGCCCAGGTTTCGCCCTGCCTGGAATTGAACTCAGGTCTCTCGCTTGCAAAGCGAGTGCTCTAACCGCTGAGCTACAGAACTCCACTAATACTCTTTTTGTTCTGAAGCTTGAAGCATTGTGACTAAAATTTAGAGTCACAATAATTCAAGACCCAGGCATGATGAATGAAAATGATTAGACAAGGTTTTGCTTTAAAGAAAAAATTAATTAAATGTTTCCAATGCTTTTAAATGATAATGTTTGGCTTTTTGCTAAGGTCAAAGGATTTTTGGCTGATCTTGATGTTTAATACAAATAACAACAACAAAATTACATTTATAGAGCGCCTTTCATGTCTGGAAGACTTCCCAAGGCGCTGGACAGTCAGGGGTCAGGACCTGAGCATGGGGGAGGGGTGGGGTAGGGGTGAGGGAAGGCAGAGAGGTGGGAGGGTGACTGAAGGCACGATCAAAGAGGTCTTGAGACCAGTCTTGAAGGAGGCAAGGGAGGAAGCGAGGTGAAGGGACTGTGGGATGGAGTTCCAGAGTGTGGAGGCAGAGAGGCTGAAAGCCCGGCCACCGATGGTAGGGCGGGTCGGGCGGGAGTCATGGAGCAGGCCAGAGCCCGCTGAATGGAGGGAACGGGCAGGTTGGTAGGGAGTCAGCAGGTCAGAGAGGTAGGAGGGAGCAAGTCCATGGATGGCCTTGAAAATGAGGATCTTGAATTCAATCCTCTGAGGGATGGGGAGCCATTCGAGTTGGGCGAGGGTGGGAGTGATGGGGTCACGGAGCCTGGTGCGCGAGAGTACACGAGCTGCAGAGTTTTGGATGATCTGCAGCTTGTGAAGGGAAGAGTTGGGAAGGCTGATGAGGAGGGAATTTCCATAATCAAACCTTGAGGTGACGAATGCATGGGTGAGGGTTTCGGCAGCCTGAAGGTTGAGGCAATGGCGGAGTCTGGCAATGTTGCGGAGGTGGTGGTAGGCAGTGCCGGTCATGGCGCGTATGTGGGGGAGAAAGGACAGTTCAGGGTCAAAGAAGACACCCAGTTTCCTGACTGGCTTAGTGAGGTTGAGTGTGCAACCATGGAGGCTGATGCTGCCAGCGCCCGAGGTGTGGAGGCGCTGGCGTGAGCCAATCAGGAGGGCCTCGGTCTTGCTGACGTAAGATTATAACCTGTAAGATTATGAGATTTGTTTTTAATCTTTCAATTGCTACAAAATACTAGCTCTCCAATTATTCCAATTTCCTTTCCACTACAGTATAACATTCAATTGCTTCTGATCCTCCCCTCCTCTCATGTTGTCTGGGAATGTTCGGCTTATTGTGTACTTAAGGCAAGATGATAAAGCAAATGACATTATAAAGCACAGATTCCATTCATCTAGAGTATTTCTCCCCCAAACACGAGCTCCTTTCTATTAGAAGCCAATATTGTGTGGTGAATGATACTCAGTAAAGAGGCTTTTTATCAGTACATTTTGGAGAAAAAAAACATAGAATGCAGAGTACAGCAAAAGGTTGTTCTACCCCTCAAGTTGATGATCCTCCAAACCAATACAATCTGCTATAAAGCTATCTAACCTTATGAACTATTTTATTCATTCTTGACTGCTTGCATTACATGGCATAGTCACAGCAGTAGCTGAAGAATTCTGATCGAGTGGACTTTTAATTATCTCTGCTATATTTTCCCTTATACCTTCAATTCCATTTGTAACAAATAATTTGTCAAGGAATTATGGTAATATGAAACAGCTTTTCTTGGGGTCTGTTTCATATTATCATTTTGCTGTGCTTATGGAGGAGAAGGAATTGTTCTCATCTCTAACCTCACATTAACTGTCCTTCAGAGAAGATATTACACCAAAGGCAAGTCTGTCTGTTCGGGTGGATGTTAAAGATCCCACAGCACTTATTCACTTCAATCCACGATTGTTCGTGGGACACTGCTGTGCGCAATTGGCTGCCACGTTCGCCCACAAATATACAGGCAATTCACTTTACAGTGTGTTCTGTGAAGCGCTTTGGGACGTCCTCCCGACATGAAAAGCGCTATATCAAATGCAAGGATTATTATTATTATTATTATTATATTCTGCAAAGTGCTTTCAGACACCTCAACGGCGCAATAAAGCGCTATATCAAATGGAAGAATTATTATTATATTATTATTACTATTCTTCAAGTGTTCTGGCCAACAATCCCCCAGATTAAAGAAATCATTCACTTCATGGCTTTTGTGGAAAATTGCTGTGCACAAACTGACTGCTGCGTTCATCCAAAATACTATACCTTACCATCTCTGAGATGAGTTTTACAGAGCATTTACAGAATGGCTGATAGTTCTTACACAAATGATGGGGCCGATCTGGAGGGGGACAGAAAGCAGGCCAATGTCAGCTGAGTGGACGGAGGGGCTGCGACGGTAGGGATTCAGGTGGGTTACAGTGGGTAACAGAGGTAGGATGGGGCAAGGCCGTGAAGAGCTTTCGATAAAACAACAACAACAACAAGATTCCATTTATAAAGCGCCTTTCACGTCAGAAGGACGTCCCAAGGCGCTGCACAGTTGGGTCATGACCCGAGCAGGGGGGAAATGGTCAGGGTGAGGGGAGGGAAGGGAGCGAGGAGGGGGGAAATGGTCAGGGTGAGGGGAGGGAAGGGAGGGAGCGAGGAGGGGGAAGAGAGTCGAGAGGGGAGCTGAAGGCACGGTCAAAGAGAAACACGGTCAAAACAAGTCTGGTGAAGCCAGGACTAGAGAGTTGGTATACTCAGCCTTCCTCTCTTCAGACCAACCACACCCTAACTCATACCTTTAACTAGAATATTCTACTCAGATGATTTAATGCCATAGCAGAGGGCAAGAATGGGTTGAATCTATTCTGCCCTTTGAGCACATGTTCCGATATTTTATTAAGTGAGAGCAGATCTGTTCAGCCCATTCCTAGTTTTCTCTTCGTATCTTCTAGTGCACTCACTTCCCAGGAATAAACATCAATCAAATCTGCTTAGCTCAGATTAACTTCAGTTTTGCAATTAACTATATGGAGACAGTCTCTTCTCTTTTTAACCCATTTTATGCTTGTGCTATAATATTGTATTTTCAACATCAGGACATTTATTATTCCCCTGTTACCAGTCAACTCATATACACATCATTACAAATTTTCATTTATTTAATGCTTTTCATGTTGAGAGTCCTAACTTAGTACCTGAGCTGGGGGTGGGAAGGAAGCTGACCGCATGAAAGTGGAGTGAAAGAGGGAGCAAGCGGGAGAGACTCTGGGATGGAGTAAATATAAATGAAATATCATTTTTTATATTTACAAAGATTCTAAAACTTAACTTGAAGCACTTCAACTTGCAAGCATTATTATTGATTATTATTATTGATTTTCCAGGATTGTACAACAAAGGAGAATTATGGGCAGGGAAACCAAAGTTATTCTATAAAAACCAAAGCTCAATAAATCTAGGTTGACCATCATCCAATACACAACTTGCTCTATAATGGCATCATAAATACAATTTTTATTTTTAACCTGCTTCTTATTCAAATTAAATCTTAAATGTTAAATCTTTAATTCTTCAAGTACAGTGAAAGAGCACTATCTTTTTGTCACACATACCTTCGACAATTACTTCGACCCTTTGATTAAGTGCCTGAGCATTTGGTATTTAATCAGCACAGAAACAGTATGTTATCTCGGACAGTCCGGACAGACCAAAGATATTGCTTGAATAAGCAATATTTATGCCCTAAATATCCATCGATAGGTGGTATATTTCAGAGGTATATAAAAGCTGGCTGAGCTAATACATTAAAACAGTTTAGGCTTCTTGCTTCTTGGAAAATGCTCAAAAAACATGATTACTTGAAAGTTAAATACTGTATGTTTTTCCTTGGTGCGGATCCTCTGATGGCCCACCAGGCTCTATCTACAGTTCTAATGACCTTGTTAAAGGGAAACAACAACAACAACCAAATTACATTTATATAGCGCCTTTCACGTCGGGGGGATGTCCCAAGGCGCTGGACTGGCTTAGCAGGTGGAGTGAGGATCACGGTGTGGGGGTAGGGGCAGGGGGGGAAGCAGGGAGATCGAAAGCACGACTGAAGAGGAGGGTCTTGAGGTGGGTCTTGAAGGTGGCGAGGAAGGGGGCGAGATGGAGGGATTGCAGGATGGAGTCTCATAGGGTAGGTGCAAAGTGTCAGAAGGCCCGCCCACCGATAGTGGGGCGAGCAAGGTGGGGGATGTAAAGTAGGTCAGAGCCCGCTGAGCGGATGGAGTGAACAGGATGGTAGGGGGTTAGGAGGTCGAAGAGGTAGGGGGGAGCAAGACCATGGAGGCTTTGAAGGTGAGGGCCAGGATTTTGAACTGTATCCTCTGTGTGATGGAAAGCCAGTGGAGTTGGACAAGGACGGGGATGATAAGGTTACGAAGCACAGTGCGAGAGAGGACACAGGCTGCAGAGTTCTGGATAATCAGCAGCCTATGGAGGGAGGAGTTGGGGAGGCCGACAAGCAGTGAGTATGCGTAGTCGAGCCTCAAAGTAACGAAGGCGTGTATGAGGGTTTCGGCGGCCTGCGGTGTGAGACAGTGGCGGAGCCGGGCGACTTTGCGGAGGTGAGGGAAGGCAGAGCGGGTCATGGCAAATGTGGGGTAGAAAAGGTAGTTGAGGGTCAAACAAGACCCCAAGGTTCTGGACTGATTTGACAAGGTGGAGTGCAACCATGGATGGTGATACTGTCAGTGCCTGACGTGAGGAGGCGCTGACGGGAGCCAATCAGGAGAGCCTCGAAACATGTTCAGAGAATGGACTGCTGTCAAAAGGCTTCCAATAGAGTTTACTTTAAATATGAAAAATGCAAACAATCAGCGACTGATTCAGGCCATAACATGAAAGGCACTATTTTTCACTGACAGTCAACACGTTCTGTTGTTTGGATTTCAAAATAAGCATTATGAATAATAATAATAATCCTTGCATTTGATATAGTACCTTATGTCTTTGAGACATCTCAAAGTGCTTCACATAATATACTGTAAAGTGGAGTGACTATATTTTGTGGGTGAAATGGGGCAGCCAAATGCACACAGCAGTATCCTACAAACAGCCATGTGAATGATGAAATGTTCCTCAGATCATGAATAGCATTGATCATGATCTAAATATTATTGATATCAAAGAACTATGTTGTGAATGTGCAGGAAGGCAGGTAGAGCAAGATCAAATTGAGTCATTTTAAAGAGATATGTAATAAACTCTAGAATTAAATCAATATATCAATATATCATTGCAAAAAGTGGTTCGTTTTGACTGTTGAACTTAAAGCCAGGGTTTGGTTTGTGAGTTCAGATTTGCTTATCACATTCTTATATTAAGGTCACCACTGGTGTCACATAAGGTAGTATTAAGAATTGAATTGTATAATGCCACATCATTCTTACTGGAAGGCTACAGTGTAAGGCACTCTGATTACCTCTGGAATTCAGAGAACCACTGTGCCTCCATAAATAAGATATAATACTACATGTTTGTACATACGCAGTCGGGTTCTCTTTTGAATGAAGCTGGAGCTTCCAATGTACTTGTAGCCCGTTCAATGTTCTGGTACACTTACATCTTTTATGACATACTTTTATATGGATATAAAATATGGACTAGGGGATCTAGAAGAGAAATTAGGAGGAACTACTTCATACAGAAGGTAGTGAGAATGTGGAACTCGGTGCCTAAAGCAGTGGTTTAATCAGACGCTGCTGAAGCATTTAAGAGGAAGCTAAATGTATACATGAGGAGAAGGGAATAGAAAGTTATGGGAGAGAGTAAGAAATGGATGGAGACCCATGTGGAGTATAAACACTTGCACAAAATAGTTGGGCTGAATGGTATGCTTCCGTGTGGTACAATCTATGTAAATCTATGTAAATAATAATAATAATCCTTGCATTTGATATAGCTACTTATCACATCTTCGAGATGTGTCAAAGCAATTCACAGAATATACTGTGAAATTAACTGACTGTATATTTTGACTTGACTAAATAGTACTGCTCTAGTGGTATAAAAAACAAGTAAGTTATTGTATGCAAGCATCCTAAACTGTATTCAGACCAAAAGCTATTTGGAAAGTTGATTGTGAGAAAATGAATGTCGTACAGTCTAGAAATAACTATAATAATTGTGCTAGTCCCCTCAAGGCTGTTTGTGCGACATTGTTTCACAAATTGGCTGCTGTGTTTGTTTATAAACGATCACTATACACGACAGAAAAAATTTCGAAGGCCTTTGAGGTATTTCAATGTGATAAGGTGCTATATCAAATGCAAAGATTATTATAAAACATAAGAGATTGCACTGATGGTAAAATATATTTTATCTTGTTAATTATTCACAAAAATTATAAACAAAATAGTGGCTCAACCTATATACCATCATAGTTTAGTAATTCAATGCAAGTGTGGTTTGATCCTGATTTATGTTAAATGAAGGTGATGAAAACCATTTGATTTCATCCTTCAAAAATTCCCATTATTAAATGTATCTAGTTACCTTCCTTTAGCTATGTTTTCTTCTAACGTACCAGTTGTCGCTTACCTTCTATGTTTAATACTTCCTGTTATCTATCCTAAATTTGCCTTTTGGAAATCGAAACCTGTGCCCTCTTTTGCTGCCTTGACATATCTAAAAGAATTGTTGCAGGTTTATTTTTCTATCCTATTTTTCATTTTGCATTCTTCTATTGATCCCTTCTGAGATGCCTCTTTTAGAGCAGTAGTTTATCTAACAGTTCTTCATAGCTTATCTAATCATTCCTTGTAGGTCACTCATCTGTCTAACACTAAGACCAGCCTTCTCATTTACCTTTGTGCTGTTTTTTGGGCTGGGTAGCTCCTTATGATGTAATGAACAGAAGTATATGTAACGCTCCAAATGTAGGCTGATTCACGTATTATTTAGATGTTTAAGGATCTAATTTTAACAGGTGCAGTAGCATTGTGATTTTTCCGTATATTTGTACAGGGCTTTCTGTTGCAATAATAATGTGAAGATACTTTGCTCTTAAAGAAGTACTGTACACCCAATAATTCACCAATAATACATTATGAATGAGACATGGGTAATTAATCTGCAATATATACAGAAGGTCATGTCTGTAATCAAGTCTTTGTGATACTTCACTCACTGAGCAAAGTTCTATAAAAATATATTGTGAAGGTATATTATTGATTGGCTAAACAGCCCTGGAATTAACACATTTTATCACAAGAGAGGTACAGATGAAGAATGGTCATTTGGTTTATTTGATCTAGTCCCTCCAGAAACACCCATTCTACAATTTCGCCTCAGAAAACATAAAATGGAATTGGAAATACAGCTATGGAAACTGATCATTCAGTATATCCACTCAAGCTAGCAAAACACAGTAATTTTGATTGATTCAAAATAAGCATTATAATTTTATTAACTCAGTGCCATTACTGTATTTGATAAACTTAGGAGGAAGGAAGAAAAGAGGAATCACATTAAGAGGATGATTTTTTCATAAAGAACCTGGTGCCTGTGCTAAGCCTAGAAGGAAATTATAGGATGTACAGCTGAAAATCATCGCATCTGCTCATACTTCATCCTATTTTTTAATATAAATTATAACTTCACTATAATTCACGATTCTATATTCTAATTTCAATGACAATAGCATTTCAAAAGGATTATTTCCATATGAATTGCACCTCCCGACTCAATTACTGGGTTGTCAGGTTGTAAATATGAATATTGTAAAAGGCAATACTAAACTAGTCACCTAGTTAGTCATCTAAAGTTAATATCTTAACTGTCTCTATCAAATGAATGATTCTGTAATTAAACACAATGCTCTGGGAGTTGGGTAGTACTATACATTACAATACTTCTGGGGCTTGGGTTTGAATCCAGCCCACATTGATAAATGAATGTCTTCATTCTCTGAATTAGATGAATTTGATCAGTCCCAAAAATTGTTTTAATGGGTTTCCATTCAGAATACAAAATTGTTCTGAATTTGGTGCTGAATTTAATACTGACACCTGGCTGAACGCCCCCCAAAAATTACCCTAATTAACAGCCTGACTGAGATAAGACACAAGAAGTGCTGGCTTGATAGAGTAGATTACGGTCTTCTGAGAATGAGGATAATGTAAAATACTAGTCCGATACATGACTCGTAGACAGGATGAAAATGTTATATTTATCAGCGCACATCTACGGAGAGAGCACAGTTTAGATTCCGTTTGTATTATATTGTCAGCAAGTCAGTAACAAATGGGTAAAAATTGTCGAATGTCACACACGGTGGTAAGAAGCACGTTTTGACAGAATAGGTGTTGGATTACGATAAATGAATGTTGAAGGCAATTCCATAATCATATTTGAAAGGAGACTGGATAAATAATATTAAAGAGTGGAAAATAATATTAGAGTGCGGGGAAAGAGAATGGAAGTGGGATTAAAGCAAATAGTTGCACTGGGGGACTCAGCACAAGCACACACTGAGGCAAATGAACCTCTTTCTGAGCTGTAAACATTCTAGGCTTTTATAGTGCCTACCATGAACAACAATTTTATTTTATAAAACAACTTATCTTGTCCAAAAAACAAATTCAATATACAACAACAACAACAACTTGGATTTATATAGCGCCCTCCACGCCAGACAGCGTCTCAGAGCGCTTTACAGTCTAGGATCCCGGGACCGAGCCAGGGGAGGGGTGGGAAGAAAGGACTTCAGCAGAGACCTGAAAATGGGAAGGGAGGGAGCGAGACGAAGTGAGTGAGGAAGGCAGTTCCAGAGCCTCGGGGCATGGTGGCTGAAGGCACGGCTGCCGAGGGTGGAGCGGAGGACTCGGGGGACAAGGAGGAGGCCAGACCCGGAGGAACGAAGGCAACGGGTACTGTGCTGAGTAGAGAGGAGGTCAAAGAGGTAGGGGGTTCAGAGGAGTGCATGGACTTGAATACGAGGGTGAGGATCTTGAAATCGAATATATCATGTCTTCCCTCAAACGTAAATTTTTCCAAGTAAAATAAGGTTTCATTCTGTGAGGCACTCTGAGCATTTTGGATTATTTGGGAAGTAAATAATAGTAATAAAGTATAATAATATCCTTACATTTGGTATAGCATCTTTCATGTCAGAAGGATGTTTCAAAGAGCTTCACAGGATATACTGCAAAGTGTAGTGAAGTGAGTGACCAATTGTATTTGGGGGGGTTGTTGGATAGGATATTAGGAGAAATTCTTTTTCGAATAGGGCTATAGGGTCTCTAACATTCACCTGAACAGGTCTGATCTGATAGATAATATCTCCAACAATGTAGCACAATCCCAGTGCTGCATTGGAGTATCAGCTTTGACTCTATAGGTTCCAAGTCCCAAAATGGGGCATAAACACATCACCTTCTAACTCAGAATGCTACTAACTAAGCCAGCCTGACAAACGTCAGGGTTCAAACCCCAATTGTGCTATCCAACTTCTCATCGTTCATCATTACAAAGTGCTGCCATTTAGGTGGTCAAATCCATTATGAAAAATGTAAAAAATATGACATTTGATATGTTAATATCACATAACTTATTGCAATTTAAGTCCAATATATATTTGCTATGATACTCAATGTAAATAAATAAGATAAGAATAAATACACGACTTCAGTTTAACAACGTATTGGAACAATGATACAACCTCAGACCATGGCGAAAAGCAGCAGTCTATGTTAACTCCTTTATATGTTGTTTCCCTTTTTAGATCTTGGAGAGGTCAAGACTGCTGCTTGAAAATATACAGTTAATTCACTTTACAGTTTATTCTTTGAAGCACTTTGAGACACCTCGAAGATGTTATGAGACGCTATATCAAATGCAAGGATTATTATTATAAGCAAACCTGTGTTAGAATGAAGCATATGATAATGTGAGTTCTCCTGTAGCTTGTGTTAAACATAAGAACATTGCAGCAAATGCTTTCCATAAGTGAGAAAATGGAAATGACTTCTTCTAAAGCACTCCATGACAAGGTGACGTGCTTACATGTGACAAGTGATAGATAAACTTCCTATGGAGTAAAGTACTTATTACCAGTGTAAAGGTCACCTTCTGTGCAGAAAGAAGGCACAGCTGGTTGCTCCACCTTTGTTCATTGTACTCACTGTGAGCAAATTATCATAATTACATGGAAATCACAGGAATTTCTGTACCACTGCAATTGAGGCCAAAATCCGATCATCTCTAGGCCTCACACTATAATTAATCAGAATATGCTTCCAGCTGACTCAAAACCATCGGTTGTTGCTTGAATTCTTTTAATGTTTCAATATAAATTATTAGTGTTGAAACATTTTTATGACTGAAGAACAAAGAATTATTTAGTCATCTTTATTCAATGTAAAAGTCAACAACACTAATGTATTTAATTGCATTTAACAACAGGTCCTCTGAGTTCACCCCAGATAATTTCTCTTCAGATTTAGTTTCTTATCGAGGGTATGCATGTTTAGACGTAAAATGGCAAGCAAGCCAAACCCAAATCATGGGCTGTGAAAAGAAAGCAACTAAAAATATCTTTTTCGTATTGCCCTAATGATTTGCAATAAAATGTTAACTTTAAAAATAAGTGTACTTCAAAAGCACACAGCTGGAAAAATTGAAAGATTAATAGTGCGGTAGGGTTTCTTTTGTTTTCCAGACTGGATATAAATATGAAGTTTACAATAATAATAATCCTTGCAGAGTATGAAGATGATTGCAGCTTGATTTTGGAAATGATAGCTGACCAACCGTGGTACGTCCAAAACAATACATAGAGATTAATTAGATATAAAATAGACGGGTTGTTTTCTGTTGATTTCAGCTATTTAACACTTACGTATACTTATAGGAGATAATAAAGATATATTTGCTTTCATCACAGACATACTGATTGCCTGTGCGCTTATGTATGTCTGCCCATGAATTTGAATTGGGTCATTTTTAATCATGACCCACTTTCAAGCTGTGTAGCTGCTGAATAAAAGAAAATTTGACCCAAGAAAACCCAATATTTTGAAAACTGTTGTAAGCCTATGATACTACACATTTGATAACATTAAGGGGCAGTAAAACATTGTGAAATTTCCACTACAGTTTATGCGTTTCAAACTATAGATATTTATCCATGAGGTCTGAGTCACTGTGTTTCATCAACAAAACAAATGATGCATAAAAAATAAACTTTGGCCATATTTTAAAAGCCTTTTTGTGAAAATCCGCAAAATCCTGTAAATGTGAAAAATACTGTGTAGAGAGAACATGATTTAATTAATTTTATTTGCTCTGGCCTTAGCACCAAAGGTATTAGTGCCACAAATATATTAATTCAGAAATTATAATAATCCTTGCATTTGATATCGCGCTGTATCACGTCTTGGAGATATCTCAAAGCACTTCACAGAATATACTGTGAAGTGAACTGACTGTATATTTTGTGGGCGAAACGCGGCAGCCAATTGCGTATAGCAGTGTCCCACAAACAGTCCAGGATTAACCCTAAGTGACCAATTCATTATTATTATTTTTTTGAAGGAATTATTACCCCCAATGACTATTTCAATTTAAGTATAAATATACTTTTTAAAATCCCAATATCTACCAAAAATGAACTGAGATAGATAGGGTGGGATTTTCAATGGTATGATCATATCACAAGATACTTGGGCAAAAATTCCAGTCAGTTTTGCCCTCTGTGCCTTTGACAATGTGCACCTATAATGGGAAAACACATTGTCTGACATTGCCAAAAGGGATGCAGCCAATGCTAACTGGAAATGTTTTATCTAATGAGCCATAGTTGTTGTACAACTTTTAGCATCGAGCTTGTGAAAGCAGCAGAGGATGATCCCCGATACCTGCTGACAAGTAAATAGCAGCATTTGGTTTGGAGCTTGCAGCAAAGGCAGGTAGTTGTAAATTAGTGACAGCAATACCAGTTCTGAAAAGTAATGCCAGGATATAAATATACAAGCAAAGGTATTCAATTAGTTGGATAAGAAATTAAATCCACCACAACCTTAAATATTCCTCATAGTTTTTAATGATGCAAAACCTGGTGCTCGCTGAATTGTCACAAACATTCTAAACCATAAAATCATACAAGTTCATTTTGAATTCTTGCAGATTCTCAGTGTTTATAAAAATGGATTTGAGCAATTACAAGGGCAACAAGAACCACCAGAATCATTTTAGCTACCTTTAAAATAATTCCATGAGTGATCCATATATTTGCTATAGTATTATTCAAATGGGGAGGATATGTCAACAAGATTTGCAGGATTCACTGTAATGTGTAGTGACTCTATTTTATAGGTGAAAGGCAGCTAATTTCTGTACTGGGAGGGATATTAACATAGTCGATGGACATTAGAAACACAATCCACACACCGTCACAACACAAGCAGTATCTGAGGAGTGGTACTCAGGCAACCTGTCTAACGCTCACTAGAATTTTTACAGGATTGGCGATTAATGTCATATATTTTAGCATGAAGTTTGTGAAAGAAGCAGAATCTGACCAGCCAGGAGAATCTGAAAATGCTGATGGGTTTTAGCACAGGTAACAAACACACTGCTTGGTGATTTCCCTCTTCCTGGTTTCAGGAACAGATAGATAGATGTATGATATATCAGCAGGATGAGAAGGTTAGACATTAGAGGTTTACAGGCTTCAAATGCAGCAAAGCATGATTAGTTTGCACAGAAACACACAGAATAATGTGATCAATGTCACATATGCAAGAAAGGCAAGATTTTGCAGACCTTAATTATAATGTACTGAAGATGGTTTCTTCATCAGGGTACCAATGAACGCTACTTCCCGAATTTTATATGGTCTTTCCCGTAATTGGTCACAATCAGTAATTGACCTCAGGGATTTATGTACCTCATCTTATCTGTGCTCCGCAGGGATTTGTGGCCTCAATATTGAAGCCATCAGATATGACTTAAGGTCATTTCAACAATCGCTCATAGCCATCCAAATCATTTGTCAACTTGCAGAGGCATTCTGTCACAGTGGGCTAAGACGAATTGAATGAGTCATGTATTGAGACTGGATGGCTGGGACATATAACAACATTGAATATTTGTTTGTCTAGCAGTAAGTAGGAACCCTGTTGTTAGTCGATTGGCGGATCGCTTTTCTGGGGGTATAATCCTTTCAAAAAATAAATAATAATACTTTGGTCATTCAATCCACGACTGTGGGACACTGCTGTGCACAAATGGCTGCCGTGTTTCGCCCACAAAATATACAGTCAATTCACTTTACAGTATTTTCTTTGAAGTGCTTTGAGACGTCTCGAAGACATGATGAGGTACTACATCAAATGCAAGGATTATTATTATAAACAATCTGTACATTTTCTGAACAGAATAGTTTCCTATTCATGAAAGCATTAGATATTGGTAGATATATCTTGACATGCCTGGGGCTGATATCACCAAATACCCCCAGAAAACAATCCAAGGTATAAAACCTTTGATGAATGACTCCTAGAATTTGTCATAGTCTTCCACTACCTTACTTATGTATCAAATTTTCTGAAAATTTATTTTAAGAAACTACTGCAAACTGAATTCAGCAACTTGCCAAATTCTGGATACTCTAAAATATGAGATAAACAGAGCAAATATAGACCCAAATTAAATTTCTTCCCCTCCCTTCCCCCATGTTTGGAACAGCTTTCATTCACAGTGCTATAGTAACTTTAGTGACTTTAGTGACCTCATACTTTCAGTTGGATCATTAGTTGAGATCAATTGTTTCCAGTCTTCAGAGATACAGTTTATAATATAATCTAATAATAATCCTTGCATTTGATATAGCGCTTTTCACGTCTTCTAGACGTCTCAAAGTGCTTCAGAGAATATGCTGTAAAGTGAATTGACTGTATATTTGTGGGCGAAACGTGGCAGCCAATTGCGCACAGCAGTGTCCCACAAACAGTTGTGGATTGAAAATGACCAATTTATTATTGTATTTTTTTGTTTTGGAGGGATTATTATTAGGTGTGTGGAGTAAGGAAACTTGCCCAAGGTTTCACTCTGCCTCGAATTGAACCTAGATGTCTCGCTTGCAAGGCGAGTGCTCTAACCACTGAGCTACAGTTTAGTCACTACAAAGGGTGAAATAAGTATATCAACAAGGAGAGTATACTTGAAAGCAGTTGGCATGGATTTATGAAAGGAAGGTTATGCTTGACCAACCTTATCCAATTGTTTGTATAGATAACAGATACAGTAGAGAAGAGAAATGCATGTTGTATAAATAGACTCCAGAAAACCTTTGGTAAGATGCCACAAAAGTGATTCATGGCTAAAATATGAGCCTGTGGAGTTGTGGGAGATGTAGCAGAATGGATTGAGAGATAACAAGTAAAGAGTAAACAAAGGAGAGGAGTAAAAAGCCGCTCCTCAGACAGGCAAGAAGTTAGAAATGGCGTTCCACAGGGATCCATATTAGGATCCCTATCTATCCACCGCTACTACTTACTATGTACATAAGTGATTTAGACTCAAATATAGGAGATATAAAGAAATGGAAGAGAAATAAACAACAGAATTGCAAATCATTTGTCAACTCTCTGAGGCATTTATAGTTTTGAATGAAATAAAAAAAAGGAAGAGTGAGAAATCTAAATAAAAATTTACATACATTTCTATCTAATCAATAAAATGAGATGTGTAAAATGTTTCCACCATATATCAGGGGAAAACAGGAAATCTGACAGGATTTTCTCCGGCCCATGGCCAAACCAAACTTAATATATTTGGTTAC
This sequence comes from Callorhinchus milii, assembly GCF_018977255.1. Classification (NCBI taxonomy): domain Eukaryota; kingdom Metazoa; phylum Chordata; class Chondrichthyes; order Chimaeriformes; family Callorhinchidae; genus Callorhinchus; species Callorhinchus milii. The sequence continues at coordinate 35,465,422 of NW_024704746.1, read as the reverse complement.
ATTTTGTTCTAACCAAATTTTTATTTCATATTCCACTCCTGTTTTCTATTAAAGTGCAATTTGTGAACAGACACCCATGGATATACAAATTCATCTGTTCATAGACGCAGAGGACCAGAAGTGTTAGAATTAATTAAATCTGTTTCCTTAAGGAATCGCTTTGAATTTAGGGTAATACTTCGGAATAAACACAACGAAAAAAAGACTCATCCTCACAAACATCTATAACCATGATTCCAGAAGGAAATGTACTTTGCAATTCAACTTAATAACAACCAGAGCTGTGTGAATGGCATCAAGCTGTTAGTGAGGTCTCACCAGCATCATGTACCATGCTCCAGGCGGTGAAAGGAACTGCTAAAACTTTCAGGTTTACAATAAATTTATTAATACATTTTTTCTTCACACAATAAATTGCAATCTCAATTACTAGACATTCAAAGTCTCTGACTCGGAAATTAAAAATTTCTGAAGAAAGGATCATGTTGATGATAAATAATCCTTGCATTGGATATAGCGTTTTATCATGTCTACAAGACGTCTCAAAGCCTTTACAAGGACAACCCTAGGCTCCTCTTCTCCATCACCAACTGGCTCCCCCGTCCACCCTCTCATGCCTCACCCATCCTCTCCTCCAACGCCAACTGAGAGGCGATGCTGGACTTCCTCAAAACCAAAGTTAAGAGCATCTGCTCAGCTGCCTCTGCCCTTCCGTCTGCTACCCCCGCCCCTGGTCCCTACCCATCCTTCCCTCCACACATTTGAACCTGTCTCCCACTCCTCTCTCACCACCACTGTAAACCACATGAAACCGATCACCCGCTCCTTTGACCCCATTCCTACCCATCTCCTTACCTCCCAGCTCCACCAGCTTACCCCTTTACTCACAGACATCATAAACCTCTCCCTGTCCACTGGAACCGTTCCACTCCTTTAAAAACAGTCGTCATCATTCCTATCCTTAAAAAATCCTGCCTGGACCCATCCCTGCTCTCAAACTACTGCCCCATCTCAAACCTCCTTTTCCTTTCCAAGGTCTTGGAGCTTCCCAGCTTTGCTCCTTCCTCTTCCGCTACGCCCTTCATGAACCCCTCCAATCAGGTTTCAGTGCTGCCCACAGCACAGAAACAGCTTTGGTCAAGGTGATAAATGACATTTTGTATATTTGCAGCCAAGGCTCTCTCCACCTCCTTTAAATGTTTTTCCATTTTTAGACCTTGGAGAGAGTTTCAAGATTGCTGCTTCTTGACCTCTCCGCTGCCTTCAATACTGTTGACCACTTTATCCTCCTCCACCGCCTCTCCTCTCACCTCAACTTTCATGGTTCTGTTCCTGACTGGTACAGATCCTACCTCTCACACCGTCTCCACTTCATCTCCACAAACGGTTTCTCCTCTAGTCCCCACACTGTCGGCGTGCGGTGTTCCTCAGGGTTCCTAGTTGTTACCTTCAAAGCTCTCCATGGCATTGCTCCCCCTACCTCTGCGACCTCCTAACCCCCCACCAACCTGCCTGCTCCCTCCACATAGCGAGCTCCGGCTTGCTTCACGTCCTCTGCCTCACCCGCCCCATCATTGGTGGGTGGGCCTTCAGCCACTCTGTCCCCACCCTCTGGAACTCCATCCTGCAGTCCCTCCACCTCCCCTTTCTCTTACCTCCTTCAAGATCCATCTCAATTCTTTGATTGTGCCTTCGATCACCCTCCTTCCCACCCTGCCCTCCACCCTCCCCGATCCCAATCCCCAACTCGGGTCTGAAACACTGATTGTCCAGGGCCTTGGCATGTTTCATCCTGCCCGGGAATCAAACCCAGGTCCTCTCACTTGCGAGGTGAGCGCTCTAACCACTAAGCTACAGGATTTCCTATTGGTTTGAATCAGAAACAATTGGTAGCAATTGTAATTTATAGCTCTCTCTCTCTCTGCATTATTTCAACCATATTTTAATTTATCACCATTGGGTTATAATTTTTTTCAAATCAGATTCTTTCTGTCTTAATGTGCTACTGACAGATTTTTGATTGTCTACTCTTTTTATTGATCAGCCAAATTGATTTATTTTCCTTTTTTTGAGTGTCACATCTTGATCGATTTACTAACGTTCCTGGAACAAGAAGACTCTAGATCAGCTCTCAGGCCAGTCAAAGACTCCCATCACGGGGAAACACAATCCGAGATATGTCTAGTTTTCTCTCCATAACATGAGAGTGTTCTTTTTGTAAATCATCCCTTGAGGCTTTTCATATCAGCTTGTCTTACTTATGCTCCCATTTTTGAATGTCTCATTTCAAATAATGCAATCATAATAGTAATCCTTGCATTTGATATAGCACTTTTCACATCTTCTAGACGACTCAAAGTTCTTCACAGAATATACTGTAAAGTGAATTGACTGTATATTTGTAGGCAAAAAAATTGTGTTGCCAATTGCAAATTAACAGCAAATTATTTTTTTTTTGAAGGGATTATTACCCCTGGAAAACGAACTGCCAATCAACTAACAACCGGGTTCTTACTTACTTCAAGGTAAACAGATGGTGTGGTGTAAGGAAACTTGCCTAAGGTTTTACCCCACCAGGGAATCGAACCCGGGTCCTCTCGCTTGTGAGCACGCTAATCACTATGCTACGGGATTCCATTGATATGTCAATTGATATGTTAATTGATATGTTAATTGACATGTTAATTATCACATTCCCATTGCATTTTTGACGCCCAATAATATGCATTTGAGATGATACTGAATGTAAATAAATAACATAATCATACAGACATGATTTCGGTTTAACAACTCATTTGAAGAATGATACAACCTCAAGACCATGGAGAGAAGCAGCAATCTTAAAACCCTCTCCAAATTCTAAAAAGGGAAACATCATTTAAAGGAGTTAAAGTAGATTGCTGTTTCCAGGTTGTCATTCTTCAAATAAGTTTGTGAACTATGTTATTTATTTACATCGAGTATCATAGCAAATGCATATTGGGCTTGAAAAATGCAATAGGTGATGTGATAATTAACATGTCACATTTTTCACCCCGTAATGGATTTGACCACCTAATTGGCAGCACTTTGTAATGATGAACGATGAGAAGTGAATCCTCTCTGCACATGAAGCATATCCTCTCTGGCTGTAAAATACTGTGAGGAGCTGAAAACCTTTACTTCAGGTTAAAAAAAAAGTATTTGGCATTAAATGCTTGCAGTCAGCTGGCAGTTTCTTTGCACTGAAGCATCTGCCTATGATGTGTTGATTAAATCATTTGTAGTCAAGCTGTTCAGGAGGATCTAAATGTCATTGTATAAAGAACCTATGACCCGATTTCTAAAGATGAGGGAGTTTCTGCTGGAGTCACAATGGAAAAGGGATCTCACTATTTTTTGGTTCTATGATCAAGACTTCTATAAACCATTGTCACACACCTTTCCTGACTGTACCTTTGTTAAACATCCTGACCCAACTGTACAGCGCCTTGGGACGTCCTCCCGACGTGAAAGGCGCTCTATAAATGGAATCTTGTTGTTGTTGTAAATGAAGATTCTGTTCTGTTCACGATTTTCAGTGATGTGATATAACATATATAATGTGATACAACATATATAACATATCACGTGTTCCAATTTTCACCCACGCTCCTTAATTCTCATTCCATTATTTCACCTTAGAGCTTTGTTACATCCTTCTCCACTTTAAAGGCTTGACCATTCAAAATTATGAATTATGTTTTTCAATCATGAATAGTTTTTCAAAATTTCTAATGGGAGTCATATGGTAACCATGGAGAGATTATTTGGTTTGCATGACTTAATGCTACATCAGGCAATGCCTGCAACCTCCCCCACTCACCAGTTCACTGGGTGACCTCAACTTCAATATTTCAAAATAATTGCCATTGATTTCACTCCTTCCACAAACTAAAACTAATCAAAATGGGGATGGGGGTGTGCGGGTGGGGAGACTGTTTATTCCAGCAGTGAGGCAAAAGGCTCTTAGTGAAGCAGATCTTTAATTTGGCAGATGATACCTTTGGCAGATTGGATGAATCAATGCATAGACACATCTTCACAGAGCTGGTTTTGCACACATTATATGAAAGGAACAAAATAGTTGAAAGTAAATCACTTCATCAAAAGCATAAACTGGCAGGACTGAAAAGCACAGCAATAAAGTCAAATAGATTAACTTTAGGTGCACCCTTTCCTTCAGTTTCTTTTAAATGCCACTAGATTTGGCATGAAGCACTTTTGTTACTGGAAGGAGTTCCCATTTGCAAGACTTGGATTCCTCATTAAGAAATTGCAATAAGAAATACCACAAATTAAACATCCAAGTCAGATATACATAGTGCTGGAGAATATTTTTTATCCTTAGAAGCACTGTGTTGATATCAAAACTGATGTAGATTTGTAATAATACAAGGTTCCAAATGTCTACTTCCTGATGAATTTTACAAACGTATCCTGGAAGGCACTGTTAATTTAATCCTTTCCATCATCTCCTTCCTCGAGTTCTGTGGTTGGTGACTGGAGCAGAAGGATTCATGAACAATTTGTACCAAAGAGAAGAACAGACAAGCAGAGAGCTCAATCAATATTAGGTAAGAGGAGCACTAATCTGATTGAGAATTTTAATCCCAACTAAAGTTGACTCTAAGAATGATTTCTTGATTGATTTAAGAGGATTCGCCTATTAACTAAAATGATTCAATTTCTTGTGGTTAGTTTGTCTCTGGATTCACACTACCTGCACTGTTAATCACACCCATGTGGTGTAATTGGAACCGTAACTTTCAGTTCCTCAGGACTATCTTGAACATATGGACAATGGGGTCTAAAATGTAAGATTCTAACATGCAAAAGGAATCACAAAAAGAAAACACGGCAGGTTCTATGAATGAACCTAAGATGTCAATCTAATTTCAACTTTCTGTGAAGCTGAATTATGTATGCTCCAAGGATATACAGTACCTGGGTTCGTGTCGGATTTGTTATTTACATATCAAGGTAAAAAGATTCCTAGATTAGTTCTCTCTCCCTCCACAAATGTAACCGGGAAACGTATGCAATGCTACCTTATTCCCATTCCCAAATTACTTCATGATAGATTTGATTTTGACTTTTTTTTTAAGATGCAGAAATGACTCTCTCAACTCGGCCCAGCGACTTAGCTGAGACCTGTGGAGTCCTGTAGCTCAGTGGTTGGAGCACTCGCCTTGCAAGTGAGACATCTGGGTTCGATACCAGGCAGGGCAAAACCTTGGGCAATTTCCTTACTCCACACGCCTAATAATAATCCCTCTAAAAATTTTTTATAAATTGTTCATTTTCAATCTATGACTGTTTGTGGGACACTGCTGTTCGGAATTGGCTGCCGTATTTCCCCCACAAATATACAGTCAATTCACTTTACAATATATTCTGTGAAGCGCTTTGAGATGTCGAGAAGATGTGAAAAGCGCTATATAAAATGCAAGGATTATTATTATTATTAACCTCCAAAAAAGCACTACATTAGAGAAAACTTTTCCATTTCCTATTTATTCTGCTGTTTCTTGGACGGCAGCCAGAATGCTGACGTTGCTGCCTTCTTGATCGTCTTGGTGAAGCGTTTATCCTGTGAGTTTCAGTAATGAGCTTCACTTAGAGGCAATGTGTATCCAGGCCTGTTGAGTAATTGGAAACTGCACCATGTTTTTGTTTAATTTGCCAGCCAATTAATGGTCTGGATGGGCATTTTTCTGACTACATCAGAAATCTGTTTCCAACCTCATAAAGCTGTGTCAAAAACTGGTGACTTCCGCCAATAACAGATGGCTCCTCTGATCCAAATAATGCTGCTGCTGTTTCTGGGAGTCATTAAGCAGACAGAAACATTATGGCAACTCACCCATTCAATGTCTGCACATCTTCCAGAAGAAGGAATTCTTTAACATAAAAGTATCTAATTTTGATATGAATCTATTTCACATTGCTTTGAGTAACAAACGGGATATGGAACAAAATCTGTTCTTGAAAAGTCTCATGGACCAGGGCGCATCTACTTAGGTTGTTCCAAATTCTATTCTATTTATCATCCCAAGTCCTTAATTTGTGCAAACACCTTTCTATATTCTGTGGCCACTTCTACATTGGTTGCTTGGCAACAAGCTTAGTGTCATCAGAAAATGTGATAAAAATTGCAGGAACTACACTCTATATTTTTCACAACTGGTGTCAACCGAAAAGGACCCAGAACAAATCCTGAGAGAACACCAGTAACCCTGACAAGCCTTATAGATGCTAATCACTTTTAAAAAAATAGTTGTGATATACAATTGTAAAATGCTGAGTGTTTGCTAAAATTTCAAAGATTTCAAGGACTTCGTGTTATGATTCTTATTGTATTAAAACACAACATTTAAAGTTGAAATTATAGATATTGCACATTGACCTCAAAATAAATGCCACAATGAGCAATTCTGAATGATCGATAAAAGATAATGAAATAAAATATTTAGCTTTGTGACCCAATCAAACATGAATTGTACAATTAAAAACTATAACTTTCACAATTCCATGGCTTATTTTCCCTTGAGTGTAAAATTCAGATTAATAAAATAATAAATTAATTAGCTCATTGAACAGGCAGATGAATACAGTATTCTGGTTACTGGATTCACTTGCAATCAGTGCAGCCAGCAATTTAGAGAGTAACTTGCCACAAATGTCTTTAAAATTCGTCCCAAATTAAATGATCCCACTTTGAGGAAGGGTGGTTAAGGCCTGGACATTGAACTCATTTAATAAAACAACAACAACAAAATTACATTTGGATAGAGGCCTTTCAAGTTGGGAGGACGTCTCACGGTGTTGGACAACCAGTGTTTCGGACCTGAGCTGGGAGTTGGAACCGGGGAGGGGAGAGGGGGAAGGAGGGTGAATGAAGGCACGATCGAAGAGGACAGCCTTGAAGGAAGCAATAATCAAATTATTAGGGTTATGTTTCATGTTTTAATGCAAGAAGCACTTGTGTTGGGATAGAAATCAGCACTAAAATGAGAAGTATATACAGCTATCAAAAATATTGACAGAAATAGAGCTGTGAACAGTGCAGAAAGAGGAGACTGAATACTTTTCAAAGGAACACATGTGAAAATAGAGGCATAGAATCTTTTATAAATAATACCGTAACAGCTGTTGAAAGAGTGGAGATGGAAAAACAAACGTGGGCAGACATTTCTAACCATAATGAGAGAAAATTGGTGATAATTGAATATTGCAATCGACTGGAAGCTCAAGGCGAACAGATCAATAGGGGACCTGTTGAAGCAAGGAAGAAGGCCTGCAGGGAATTGCAAACTAATAACAGTGCTGTATTTCAGTATTCTGAGAACAAATAAACAGAGGATAAAAGGGGAATATATGTCATAGAAGTAATCAGTGACTGTGTCTAATCCATTACTGTGTTGTTTCCATTTATTTGAGAGTCCAAGACAATGGGTCCTAAATCTAAGAAAGCCAGTAACAGATTTTAGAGGGTGTTTAGGAGGAACTTCTTTCCACAGACGATAGCGAGAACATGGAACTCATTGCAGAAGGCTATGGTTGAAAGAAAGCAGCATCAATGTAGTTTAGGGGAAACTTGATGTATACTTGAGGAAGAAGGGAATAGAGGAGTATAGGAGAGTGGATTAAATTAGGTGGAGGCTCATGTAAAGTATAAACACTGGCACAGATTAATTGAACCAAAGGTCTGTTACCATGCTGTAACAATAAATGTAATTCAGCCATTTTTTTCACACCTTGCCTAAAACGTAGATGCTGAGACATTAGACCCACCTGACCATGGTGGAGCTTTGGCTGATGAGCTATTTCTTCAATGGGTTGAGACACTGAAATCCTGACTCAACTCATCAATGGTACATAGAGATTTAACATATAAAGCAGAGCAGTAGAATGGATGTCTGTTTTTAGGGGATTAAGCAGAAGATGTCAGAAAAGTTACTGTAGAGATAACTGGCTTGTGGCAACCTAGCGTTCACAGTGACGCCGCTTTTTTTATCCTTCAATGTTGGCTCTTCCTATCATTGTGACACAGAATTCACCAAATGTTGGATTGGACACATAATAAGGTGACCATGAGCTGAGTTTAGACCATTGTGAGACAGGTTAGTTTTACTTCATATGGTGTGTTGTTGCCATAGTAATCCTTTTTTTTTGCAACCCACTAGGCTGAACCCAGAAATGAAAGAATTTTATAGTATTTTATCAGATCAAAACATTTCAAAGCTTTTCACAAGTAATTACTATTAAGTGTTGTAAACTTCCTCTGTCTGTCATTTCCAGCATAATTCCCCCAGAAATATTTAGAGCTGCATATTTAGCAACTGAGCTCACCTTCTTTGGTATTTCACAGAATTAGATACAACCTACAGACTGAAATACTCTATTTGCTGCTGATGTTTATATTCCACATAAGTCTCCATTCCTACTAATCCCTCTCCATACCCTCCTCCAAAACTCCTCTATTCCCCTTTCCCTCGTGTATACAACCTTCTCCCTTATGTATTTTATTTCAGAAGCATTCAACAGCTATGCAAGCAAAGAATTACATCAATTGTTTTCTCTTTCCTCTCTCTGTCTCCAAAATTTATCTTATTTTTCCTGAAACATTTGGGGAAAGGTATCGGGTCTACAAAACCATTTAAAAATGTTACCAAATTCAAATGCCATTTTCTCTCGTGTTTTTATTTTAAAACAAAGTTTGTGTCAGTAAAATATTCAGGGCTTAATATTGAAATTAATTTTTGCGCTGCAAACATTTCTCATTCCGTGACTTCAAACAGTTGGTTTGTTTCTGTTTTCAGCCAGTGTTCAAAACATCCTTTTGTATTCTTTGAAACCAACTCACTTCATATTTGCTATGGGAGAGGATAAAGAGTAGTAAATATAATATGCAATGTGGTCTCCACACTGAATCTGAAACAAGTATGAACAGAATAATGAAAGCTACTGAATACAAGGCATCTGTACATGATTAAGGCTCAGCCATCTCTCACTTTTAACAGGAATCCTGAGTGTAAATCGCACCTTCACGTTGAAAAACCTGTGAAACCACAGAAGCCAAGAATTCTGGAAAGAGGGGATAGTACATCTCTTTGTGGTTGATAACTGCTGTTACTATAGTAACAATTTCATGTATATGAATGGTATTCAGTAAGGATTTGAATCTCATGTATTTCTCACCTTGCTAATTTATTGCAAAACTGGTCAACGTTCATTGTAAATTCTATTGCGTTGCTCTTTAAGAGAGCAGTTGAACTTACAACTATTTGTTTTTGCTACAAGAACACAAACCAGGCTACAACAGTTCAGGGTCAGTGAGAAAACAGATTGAAAGCACAAGTAAAATCTATATGCTGCCATGGGTCGTGGCAAGGATTCAAGTCAAAGCAGAAGTCTAGGCCAAGCATTGATGACACCACCAAAGAAAGAATTGTACATTTATACTCACCAATAGGTCACTGAGTAAGAGAGTGACAAGTATTCAGAAACATCCTGCCTCAGATATAACAGGTAATTCAGCACTTGAAATTTGATTTCCTTTCCTCCACTAAACCGCACAAAACAGACACCAACAGGTAAAATAACATATGTAAACATGATGAAACCTTGCTCTTGTGGCTCCCGCCTGTCATATCGGCTAGAAATGTAAGATTCAATAAAAATTACACAGCACAGTGAACCCTTTTTTTGTATGTGTTTCTCTATTTCATTGTTATTAAAGGTGCAGCCAATGCTGTGTCGAGCCTAATATGGGCATTTACCTTCAATTCCAGATGGCGGTTTTCATTACCATCTGTACTTTCCAACTGCTGCAGAAGAACACAGACTAAGTATGCAATATCAGAGCCAGATCCCTTTCATAGCCCCCCATTCCCCCCACCACCTCCTGAATCACACACACACTTCCCTGCTTGAAAGACATAATTCATATCTTTCATATGTTAAATACTAATTGAGGGCTCTTCATATTCCAGCTGGCAGCTACTTTAGATATTATCGCCTCCGCTTTGAAAATCACAGCAGACTCCTCCCATTGTTTGGAATATATTGTGCATTCTTGAGATTGTATCTCAGTAATTGGAAGGCAGTATTGACCTTGATGGCAATATTGAGAATCCCAGGATGTTTGCTGAGGCAGGAGAGCAAGATTACTGGAAATATAAATAATCATTCGGTTTGTTATTTGTCTTTGGCATTCTCACAGACGGGAATTACAGATAGTTGACAACAGTAACTGAATGAGAGTCAGTAGTTGCATCATGTGGCTGATGGCACCTTGGACCATAGGTTTCCATGCAAAGGATTTTGTAAAGCTAAATTTAAGTGCAATCTCATTATTTCACTACAAGTAATAATTTAATGGAAGTTCCCATTTCAGTTCAATTAATTTTTCATAATAAAATGAATAATTTGCAAAGGTCTTCTAAGCATGCACATTTTTGCACCCAAAATTAGTTACAGTCAGTAAATCACTGCCTTAATGAGGGCTAGAGGTCATATAAAATAGATATAGACACAAATGTGATAAAACAAGCTAAAGTAATTAGATTCCTCAATGGTCTTTGATTTCTTTAAAGAAACATAGTTTTACTGATGCTCTGTAATATATTACCAATTTGTACCTCTTCACTCACAGCTATTTATAAAGCTTGCTGTAATAACAGAAGCATAATAAATTCACACTCAATCTTACTCTTTTTGAATGATACACCCTTTTTTTCAACAAAAAGCAAAAGAGTTAGGAATACAAACTTTAAGCCTAAGATACAAGTTTCAGCATTAACTGATAGATAAGTTTATATCGTTCTGCAAAGCAGTGTTATTCTACACAGTTTGGTTTTCTGTCAAGAGAGGGATTTCAACTATAGATTTAGGTTAACATTAAATTATGGTTCCTGTACTGCTGCCAGTCAAAAAATACTAGGGAAAAAGCCAGCAGCTCAGTATCTGGTTGTAAGCATCTTGGCTATTCAACTCAGATGATATACTCTTAGTTGGATTCACCATGATGACAGCAATGCCAATAATGAACTTAATTTGAAATGAAGGTTACGTGAAGAGCAAGCAGGATTTTCACAAAAGGAAATCGCTCTGTTTATCCAAAGCCCAGATAAGTATGAAGTGCTGCACAGGTCAAAAGATTCTCCACTGAATTTCTTCCAGTGTCATTGAATCAATAATCAAGCAGATAATCTAACAGAAAAAAATCTTTGATTGATTGCCTGGAAATGTCTGTGTTTTTAAAGTTAGGATGAACAGTTCAATCTCAACGTACTGCATTTCAGGAGGTTTGAAACAATATTTTTATAGAATCAGTTTCAATAATATTAAATTCAATTTAAAAATATGTTTCCAAAGTTTTTTTTGAGTTTCAATCAAGAACTAATGTCAAAATGCAGCATATTTTCTAACTATGTTAGAGGGTTTGATGTCGAAGCAGATTCTCTCTTCACTTTCTGTAAATTATTTTAAATTGTGGACTAAGGTGATCTTTGGCTCATTGATGGGATGCCTTTTGCCTATCACTGAAAGATACAATTGCTAGATGCAAAGAGGATTGCATTTCTTTGATTAATTTTGTAGGAAAAAAATGAGAATTGCTAAAATAATAATGCTAATAATCCTTTCATTTGATTAGTGCCTTATCGTGTCTTCGGGACGTCTCAAAGCTCTTCACCACAAATAGAGCCAAATATAATAAGAACAGGAATATAAAGAACCTAAGTTTAAACAGGGCTTTATGTTGTCACCCAACACATACCACTGAGTTATAGAAAGGTGGTCACTTTCTATGAACAGATTTATATACATGAGGGAGATGGGAATAAAAGCATTTGGGAGAGGGGATTGGGTGGGGTTGGAGGCTCAAACGGAGGATAAACATTGGCATGGCCCCACCCTTTGGAACTCCATCCCAAGGTCCCTTCATCGTGCTCCCTCGCCTCCTTCAAGGCATGACTCAAGACCCTCCTCTTCAACTGCACCTTCAGTCATCCACCTACCCCAACCCTCCCTGCCCTACTGATCCCAACTCCCTGCTTGGATCCAAATCCCTGACTGTCCAGCGCCTTGTAATGTCCTCCCAACGTGTGAAGTGCTATACAAATGTAATTCATTATTGTGGGCATGGACTAGTTAGGGCAAATGGCCTGTTTCCGTGCTGTAACATTGTACGTAATTCTACGCACCAGTCTCCTAAACAAACTTCACAAAGAACAATTCTGGTTCAAAACTGATGTCAAAAACATGCTGTTACATTTGAAGGTTTGAGGAACAAAGGTCAAGATATCCAAGGGAAGTTAATTTGAGTGTGATACAGCAGAAATGAGCAGAGATCATCAGAGTAATTTGAGCAGACAGGGAAGATCTGCCCCATTTGAGTCGCCATGTCAAGTCTGACTGAAAGTGACCTAGATTGGGATAAAGATCTTAATAGAATATACTGACTGAGTTGCGACCACTTCAGAGTTGGCCCAGTTATTATGAATCTGAGAGGATAAGAGTCCCTGAGCAGCTCAGTGTTGTTGTGACCTTGTGCTGTGTCTTTTTGGTGCAAGCATTAAGAATCCCCATGGAGACCGAACCAGCCATCCTAACCCTTTATTACAAGAATTTCTTTTAACACAATACCCTATATTTTCCTGCAGATATGAAATGATGAAAATCGCTACAAAACAAAGTAGTGCAGTACTGAACAAATGTTCAAAATAGAGCATTTTCTATTTTTCTATTTAATATAGTCTAGATAAGACCGGTCATTATTTTAGCTTCATTTAAGAGCTGTAAGTACAAAATTATCATCTTGATTTAATATCCAGAAATCTTTAATTCACCACCAACAATTTGTATTTACATAGTACTCTTCAGACAGGATAGTGTCTCAACAAGTAAAATGTAGAGGCGAGCTACAGTATTAAATAAAAGGAGACAGGGAATAATGACCAACATATACATTCGTTTGGTGCTTTTCATATCTTTCAAATATGATTAGTATGTATACAGCACCTTTCACATTGTGAGGATTTCTCAAAGTGCTTCGCAGAGGAGGCAGAGGAGGCAAAGGGAGAGGTGGGTGGGTGGGAACTGAAGAGGTTAGAGGTTGGGGAGGGGAAACATGATTGAAAGACAAGTCACTGGGGTAATTCTAGAGGTGGACTTTGAACATGGGGAGGGGAGAAGGGAGTCAGAGAGACTCCGGGAAGGAGTTTCAGAGAATGGGGGCAGAATGGCTGAATGAAAAAATTATGTTAAACAATTTAGCTGGAATACATCATTCCATTTGCTGATACCAGAAATCCATGAAACAATTAGTATAAATTACATATAAGATGGTTTGATATTACTGTGGTTGAACATTACCATCGCAACCAGATAGTCACGAGTTGCAGTACTTCTAGGGCTGTTTGTCACTGCCAGTTCATGCGAGTCTAATTGCTTCCCAGGATAAGTATTATATGGAGTGGGGTGGGCAGGAGAGGAACATTACACTCAGCTTTGTTTTCTTCATAGACTGGTATCTGTCAGTTTATTGCAGCCAGAATGGGCCCCATTCCTGCTAGCTGAAAGATGCTGTGGAGAAACGAACAGCTCTAATGGGAACACTTTTAAAGAAAGTTTTTAAAAGCATCTTTTATGTTTCAGCAATTAATACCTTGAAATTATCAGTGCCTTTATTAAGCTTTAGATTTTTTCTTATCAATTAATATACAGCACTGCTAACTCATGCCAAGGGATCCAGGGGTACGGTAATTAATGTCTGAATTGGTGTGTAATGGAGGCTGATGAGCAGCTGTTTCTGGATTGAACCACACACCAACATTTCCGTATATTGATTCACTTTGTGAGGCTGAAAAGTGAATGATGCTTGCATCTGGCATTGTTAGCTCTAAATACATCTAACAATTTAGCCTTTAGTGCTTCTGCAGTCTAAAGGAAGACCTCACCGGATGTTGTTTTATACAGAAACTGTCTCGGTGTTTCAAACACAAATTGAAGTTTGCAATGCTAATAATTTCTGAGAATCTATGCAGCATCTTTGTAAAATAAAAATGGCCAGCTCTTCTGTAGATGTCTTGAAGCCGTGCAACGTAATATTCCATACTTTTAACCTTTCTCAGGAATCTGATGAAAGGCTGAAGGGAGTTAATCTCTAATCCAGACAGCAATCACTGCACACATGCTGCTTTCTATAAAGGCCAGCGTAGTTTCATTATTCTCTGAACTAGGGAGGAAAATGAGAATTTTAACAGCCATTTGCACCTATTATCAAGCTTCAGAAAGAAAGGTTCTAAAGAACAGCCCAAGCATCAATAATGTGAAGAACAATTCTTTGATGGCTTTAAAATGCGCTCAATGTTACTGAAATGAACAATGAGCTATTTTACCTTTTCTGTGATGTCTCCATTATTATCATTTGTCAGTACGAAAAATACAGAGCAATTAAAACATATTTTCAAATAGCACATGTCTTTTTGTGCAAAGATTATTTGGATAAAAACACATTGGGTCATGAGCAGTGTATGTTCATTTCAGTCTGCACAAAACTCTGTATCATCCAAAAGATGAGATAAAATTGATCATTCAATTCATGGCCGTATGTGAGATGATGCTCTATGCAAATCCCCCTACAAAAACATACAGTCACTACACTTATTCTGGCAAAGCACTTCCAAAGGGAAGGGCACAATATCAAAAGCAAGGAATATTATTTTTCTCTAAGAAAAACAAGTTCAGTTCTGAAAGCCTATTCTCCGAATATAGAGCTCTAATTCCCACAATCTTCATCTTTGTTGCTCCCAAAACCCTCTCCAACACTTTGATGTTTATGTCGCCCACCCCGCACACAGTGCAGTCTAATTTCCAATATTTGCAAGCTAGATTTGCTGCATCAATTGAAACTTTCGGCATGCAGCTACAACAACAACAAAATGACATTTATAGAGCACCTTTCACTTTGAGAGGACGTCCCAAAGCAGTTTACAAAACGCAAGGTCCAATTCAGCAAGATTGAAGAAAAATAAAAGACCGGAGAACAAAACATAAAGGTGTGAAACAGCCGACCATTGTGTTCAATTGACTTTTTTCAGACTTTGTCCATTTAAGATTTGCAATCTGCAGGTTAATTTGATCCCTTGCTGTAAAAATGGCAAAGTGGGAGGTACAATGCATTCCTCAAATTTGCTTTGTGAATTGGAGCCCAAAATCCCAAATGTGGTTTTACCAATTGCCCCTACAGGTTAGAATACTCTCTTTTGACTTGTTGTCAAATACCCCAAGACATAATTGGTATTTCAATACTTGAAATACCCATGCCAACTTAACGCCCTTAACATACCCTGCCTCATCTGTTTGGCTTGGAGTTGAAGTTGTCTGAAATATATCAAAGTGAAGGATGCTTTCAGCCATAGTATTGCCCACTAATTTAGTTGTTCTGCATCCATTTTTCGAAAAAGGATGTTAAAACTAAAATGCCTATTAAGGAGTCTTGCTGTTTGCTACAGTATCCGTTGCTCTGGAACTCTATCCCCCAGTGCCTTCGCCTTGCTTCCTCCCTCTCCTCCTTCAAGGCCAGTCTCACAACCTTTCTCTTTGACCGAGCCTTCAGCTCCCCTTTCGACTCTCTTCCCCCTTCTCGCTCCCTCCCATCCCTCCCCTCACCCTGACCATTTCCCCCTCCTCGCTCCCTCCCCTCCCCTCACCCTGACCATTTCCCCCCTGCTCGGGTCATGACCCAACTGTGCAGCGCCTTGGGATGTCCTCCTGACGTGAAAGGCGCTTTATAAATGGAATCTTGTTGTTGTTGTTGTTGTTGCCCGCTGACACCTTTACTGACATAGATGCGATGCTTTCAGTTATTAGCCAATCCATTGTTCAATGAAATAAATGTCATCTAACATGGTAAGAGATGTGTTTCTTTTCCCTGACAACATATAGATCAGTTAATTAAATCGGCTGTACAAAATTTCTCTTGACATTCCAAACTGCTTAAACAGCTGTAAAAAATATTCCATGTTATTATTTCATCCATAGAACTCAGTCCAGCGTAGCCTTAGCAACCAATAAAAAAAAATGAAAACACTTTTCGAAAGAGAATATCAGTTTTGCATTCAGAAATTTGCAGTGACCTTCAGTTGAATTATTCCAAATGCAGGGTTTTCATCCAATGTCTATTACACTGGGATTGAAAGAGGTTTTGTGCCAGAAATCTAAATCGAAGATTCTAAGTGAAAAAGATCATGACATTTGAAAAGTTATGTGGTTGCCTTAAGTGGAGTCCTGTATCTTAGTGGTTAGATTACTCACCTCGCAGACGAGAGGACCTGGGTTTGATTCCCAGGCAGGGCGAAATGTTGGGCAATTTCCTTACTCCACTCGCCTCTGTTTACCTAGCAGTAAGTAGGAGCTCAGTTGTTAGTCGATTGGCTGATCGCTTTTCCGGGGATAATAATCCCTTCATAAAATATACAAATAAATAAAAATAATAATAATTTGGTCACTCAATCCATGACTCTTTGTGGGACACTGCTCTGTACAAATGGCTACCAATTTCGCCCACAAAATATACGATCAATTCACTTTACAGTATATTCTGCGAAATGTTTGAGATGTCTCGAAAATGTGATAAGGGGCTATATCAAGTGCGAGGATTGTTATTTTTATTAACCCTTTAAACATATTTGTCATATTTACTTGACATTTGACAACAAATTGGAGCAATTTCCCAGCAAACCTGCAATATAAACAAGGGTTCAGATGACCCAATCTACCCTGTGAAAGCATGTGTTGTATGACACCAAAAACAACAAGATTATATTTGTATAGAGACTTTCACGTCGGGAGGACGTCTCAAGACGCTGGACAGAGTATAGCATTTCAGACCTGAGCTGGGGTCAGGTGGGGAGAAGGGAGGGGAGGGGAAGGAGGGTGGCCGATGGCATGGTCGAAGAGGAGGGTCTTGAGGCAGGACTTGAAGGAGGCTAAGGAGGGGGTGAGGCGGAGTGACTGGGGGATGGAATTCCAGAGGTTGGGGGCAGAGTGGCTGAAGGCTCTCCCGCCAATGATGGGGCAGTTGGGTCGGAGGATGTGGAGCAGGCCGGAGCCGGCTGAGAGGAGGGAATGGACGGGTTGGTAGGGGGTTAGGAGGTTGCAGAGGTAGAATGGGGCGAGGCCATGGAGGACTTTGTATGGGAGGACCAGGATCTTGAACTGGATCCTCTGAAGGATTGGGAGCCAATGGAGTTGGGCGAGAGTGGGGGAGATGGGGTCACAGAGTTTGGTGCGGGAGAAGACACGGGCTGCAGAGTTCTGCATTATCTGCAGCCTGTGGAGGGAGGAGTTGGGACAGCCGACAAGCAGGGCATTTGCATAGTTGAGCCTGGAGGTGACGAAGGCATGAACAAGAGTTTCAGCAGGTATAAATTGCACAGAGCTTGAACCACAGATCTCCCTTTAAAGCTTGTGGGCCCCTATCAGACAGCTTGGAAACACTGAAGGAAGCTTTCCGGAGAGACCTGGGTTCAATTCCAGGTAGGACGAAACCTTGGGCAAGTTTCCTTACTCCATATGCCTGATAATAATCCCTCAAAAAAAACAATAATAAATTGGTTATTTCAGTCCACGACTGTTTGTGGGACACTGCTGTGTGCAATTGGCTGCTGCATTTTACCCACAAATATACCGTCAATTCACTTTACAGTCCATTCTGTGAAGCGCTTTGCGACGTCTAGAAGATGTGAAAAGCACTATATCAAATGCAAGGATTATTATATTATTATCATTAAAGAAAGAAACCATCAGTTCATATGGTTCGCTTATAAAATGCACAATCACAATACTTTATAGTAAATTGTGTAAGTGCTTCGAAATGTCCTCCCAAAGTATAAGGTGCCATATTAAATGCAAAATATGATTAATTTATTATTTATTTAATGAATAATAATTATTAATAGGGAAAATAAATATGCAGCCAATGTTCTGTTTGTTATAATTTGTCATTTGTTTTTTGTCCAGCCTGATTGAATAAATCCAACTCACATCATTATAATCCCAGGAGTGAAGTGGCTTCTTTCGCAGCACTATAACCACAGCATTAAAGTATGTTAATTGCTTTGCAGACTGCACTAACATTTCTGCATTGAATTGAAGAGCTTAAGTGTCTTTTTTTGTTGTTTAGTCAAAGAGAGCTGCACATTAGTAAATGTACCAATGCTTTTATTGCATCACCATTGACATTCAATACCCATTGACATAAAAAATACTAGTACCCATTTGAAATCAAGTTCCTTCTGCTTTTACAGCAAACCCTATTCCAGTAACTGAGCCCCAAACTGTAAAACCCTCTAGTACAACGACATTGCTCTTAAATTGATGTGAGGACTATTCGACTGCTTTTGAAAGTTCAAATAGTGGGCACCTGTAAAAAGGGCATCCTGCAATAATAAAATGCAATAGTCATTTACAATGTAACAAGTACTGGTTTGATATACAACTGTCAGTGGAAAACATGCTTTGTAAACAGCTATATCTTGTGCAATTTACTTTTAAAAATCAAGTTGCTCAACTGGAGAAACACTCTGATGTTCTGGGTCTAAGTCATTTGTTGCATTATCACTTTTCTCACATTTCAAATAACAATTTCCAGGTGCTTAAATTATGTATTTCATTGGCACTTGCACACAGTTTTATTTCAGTCTTTTGTGACAAGCAATTAAATACTGTGTGCCATTGGAGATGAGAAATCACAAGGACATGGTTGGTGTAGCAATGATCAACTCCTACAAATAGAGAATGAGCTGAAGCATCTCATTGGGAAGAATGTTTGAGGCAATGGGCATAGATTAATATGTACAAATATAATCTGGAATATGAGATGCTTCTGTGTTGATGGGCCTGGACAGATTTTGGGGAAAAGAAAGCAAACCAACTTTGAATCATGAAGATGTGCAGATGAATGGTCATTGCAGCATTTTTTTTGGTCATCCTTAGCTGATTGAGTGGATGAATGTGGAGTTTTCTCCCATAAGTTTTATCCCGTTTCACCCACAACTATACAGTCAATTCACTTTATAGTATATTCGGTGAAGGGCTTTGAGACATCTAGAAAACTTGAAAAGAGCTATATCAAATGCAAGGGTTATTATTCTTCTTATTATTATAAGACAGAATGCGCAGGGTGCATTCCACGATAGAGCAGGTTTTGTGCAGTCTGTGTAAGCCCAAGTGTCCTTTTCTAATTCTATATTATCCTATTATGTTCTTATTCAGACAAATTGTAAAGCAAATTCATAGTTGGACATGGATATAATACAAGTTAGACAGTAACCACACATTACCAAAAACTAAAAAGTCCTTTGAGTTGTTTTGGATGCGATAAGGTTCTATGTCAAATGCAAGGATTATTATTATTTAGGTGTAATTACATTCTGCCAATCTGTGGAATGAGATTCACCAGCTACTGAAGTATCTTTATCTTGAAACTTAGCATAACAAATGGTGAGTCTTCCACAGTCGACAGATAACAGATTCCACAAATAACAGATTTTGACTTCTGGGCTATTACTTCAGTGCATTTCATTTAAGTCGAGGCTTCCAGCCAAATGAACAGTAGATAGCTGCTTTGAAAAATAGCCCAATAACGACAATAACTTGCATTTATATAGGACTTTTCACTTTGGGAGGAAGTCCCAATACTCTACACAACACAAAATATTTGACTTGGCATAAAATGAAGTCCATTTATTCTGTTGATGATCATAAATATGAATTTCCTGTTCAAGATTTTGAGCAACTGAGCTTTGAACTCTATATTCTTTCACGATGCCAATTAAATATAACTAGAATTTAGTACATAGGGATAACTGAGATTCAGGTCGGATGTGAAAAGTTTTGTTCACAGTTTTTGCTGATTGGAAAAGTCACCTCATTGGAAGTAACACCTGCTTATACTGGACTTACTGAAAACCTGAGGTGGAGATGGAAATGACAATATTTCTGGACTTTATTAACACTCCACATGATAGGTAATGTAAACAATCCATTATAGCATTTAAAAACTATTTTTAGTTCAAATCCACCTCCTTACCATTCAGGCTTCAAATTTCACACCATTTCTTTGAGAAATTTGTCAACGACATGATAAGCTTTATCAAATGCAAGGATTATTATTATTTCTCTCCTGGGTATTCCTAATCCCAACATTCAGCACACATGTCCGGAAACAGCACCTCAACAATATATTATGCGAGTCCAATCAACCACCCTCCTCCCTTCTTAAAACATGACATCTTGGCTCAGTTGGTAATGCTCTCACCTTTGGATCAAAAGTTTGTGGACTCAAATCCTATATCGAGCTTATGGTCTAAACAGTGCAGTGCTGGAGTGGTATCACAAGATTTGTTTGAATAAAGAAACCCCTTTGGGCCATCTGATCTCATCCCTCCAAAACACCAACCCTGCCACTACCCCACCACCCCACCATCAAGCTACTTTATAAATGAGTCCAGTGTTCTTGCCTGAATTTCGTATTCTGGCTGCCTGTTCTGTTCGTTGATTACCATCTGATTAAAGAAAGACATCCTAGTACTGTCCTTAAATTACTGTTTAAAACTAAATCGATGTTGTCTTGTTCTATTGTCATGGATCTTTCAGACGAGACATTAAATAAAGGTCCCACCTTCTTATTCACGTGCGTGTTAAAGATAGTAATAATAATCCTTGCATTTGATATAGCGCTTTATCACGTTTTCGAGATGTCTCAAAGACTTCACAGAATATACTGTAAAGCGACTTGACTGTGTATTTGTGGGCGAAACGCAGCAGCCATTGCGCACAGCAGTGTTCTGCAACCAGTCAACATCCCATGACATTTCAAAAACAAAAGGGAATTTCTGTAAATCCTGGTCAAAAAATCCTTCAAATAAAATGTTTGTTCCTTTCATGATTGCTTGTGGAAAGAAATTCCACCCCAGTCTAAATTTGCTCTATTTATATAGCATTTCAAGAGTTTCCAGAATTTGTCAATTTCTTAAATGAAATCTTAAATTTGAAGCCAGTTTATCTGTCATTTCTTTTGAGAAGGAAACTGATTTCAAAATTAAGACTGAAATGAACAATTTGCCAAATTCTTGGCATTCTAAAATGTTAATAAATGTGGGCCCAGGTGGAATTTCTCTCCATTGGTGTGCTAACACATTTGCCTACAAATATACAGATTCAGGTCACATCTGCTCTTTCAGATGGATGTTAAAGGTCCATTGGCACTATTCGAAAAAAGGGAGATCCATTCTCTCGATGTCCTGGCCAATCAAGCTCACAGATAAATGAGTTATTCATTACATGGGAGTTTGTGCACTCTGAGATGCTACCCTTGGGCAAAGGCCGCTATATAAATGCATGTTGTTGTTGTTGTGGTGCAATGCTATGCTCAAATTGTTTGCTGCATTGGCCTACAAATTACACAACCACTTTGCGGTAAATTCTGTGAGGGGCGATGAGCCATTGCTCCGATGTGAAAGGTGCTTATCAAATTCACATATTGTTATCTATCTTTCAGTCACAGTTTGTGGCTAACAGTTATTGAGCTCTACGGATCATTTCGGCCAACTTCATACCGTGACGAGACATGAAGAGCTGGAATATTTCTGCAAAGAGTATCAAGAATTATTGCAATTTATATTTCTTTGAGCATGCGACATCTTGCTCATGTAGCTCATAATAAGTTTATGCAGTTTTCTAATTACACAGGATTTGATAAAAATTGAATGTGAAGCATCATTAGAAAATGTATTGAAGACAGTCGAGTACTTAATTCACATGTGGTACAGATGGTGTGTGTATATTATTTTTGGGAACAGTGAATGGGAGAAGCGTGGTTTGAGTGCTCTCTTATAAAATCAAATCAACGATATTCCACCAGCTGAGACCCAACATAGCCTTTGCCATACACAAAGGACATCTGGTTATGTCTAACTTGGATCCCTTATTCAAATCACTTTCTGTTCTTTGCATCACAAATAATATGAAAACTGAGGGAGATCTGAAAATAACAGGCTCTCTTTCTAAGCAGGCGCAAACTAATACTTATACCTTAACTTTCTCTTAGCACAGAGATCATTCCTTGATGTTTTAAGTGTAAGTTGTTGTTTTGGCAGATTGTAGCTGTGTGGCAATCAATGGTTAATAAAAGGGAACAATACAATCAGGTACAAAGTATGGCATTTAGCATAGTATCTCATCACGTGATTGAGACGTCAAAGCGCTTCACAGGATTAAATAATAATACTTGTATTTGATATGTACCACATGTGAATTACGTACTCTACTGCCTTCAATACATATTCTAATGATGTTTCACATCAATTTTTATCAAATGTCTTTAATTAAAAAGCTACATATTATGATGAGCTACATGTCTTTGAGATGTCTCAAAGCACTTCACAGAATATATTAAAATGAATAAAGTGAAATATTCTACATTTTTGTGGGTGAAATGATTTTACTGTGAAATGTAGCAACTGTGTATTTTTACGCAAGTGTGGAAGTTAATGTGCACACAGCACTGTCCCACAAACAGCAATGAAGTGAATGATCAGTTTTATTTGGAGGATTGTTGACCAGGACACCAAGATAAAGTCCCTTCTTTTTTCGACTAGTGCCATGAGAACTTTAACATCCACCTGAACAAGCAGTCAGTTTAACATCTCTCCACACGACGCACCTGCAACAATGCAACACACCCCCAGCAATCCATTAATCAATAAATAATAACAATCCTTGCATTTGACATAGCGCCTTATCATGTTGTTGCGACGTCTCAAAACGCCCCACAGAATTTGTGCCCGAAATGTTTGAAGATATATCTCAGTAAATTAAATGAAGATCTTACTACATTGACTTGATTCATCACAGGCAACATAACAAGGGTAAGACATCTGAAATTGTTTTAAATATCCAGGTTTCTATTACCACAAGATCTGTCTTCAGTTGCCATAAGTAATGACTACATTTCGATTTGTTGGAAAGCAGTCCGAAACTCTGTCTGTCCAGCACCTTGGGTCGTCTTCCCGATGTGAAAGGCACTATACAAATGTAATTTTGTTGTTGTTGTAGATCCAATCCATTTCTTCTCTAAAAGTCTCATATATTGAACTTAATCAAAAAAGTTTTTGAAAGCAAATTAGAACCATTGGAAAATCCGCATTACCCTAGTGTAGCTACCTCTGAAGAATTTCCATAGTCTTGTGAGGCTTGACTTATTGCTTCTAAATCCATGCAGATTGTACCTTACAGTCTATTCCTTATTGCATTTGGATGACTTCACTAATCTTTCTTTCAATGAGATTCTTCCATCAGTAGAAATGTACATTAGTCACAAAACAAAAGGCCAGTTGAGAGCAACAAAATTAGATTTGCAAACCTAGTTTTCAGTCACTTGAAGGAATATATCATCTGGCAATTTTGGTATAATTCACTGACAGAACAATGTTTTTCTTTGGTAAGCATACCTTAGATTTAATTAAATAATATCTATTACTATAATTATATCCATGGCATAAAAGACATTCAAATGATTTTTAAAAAATAAATTAAGCTAGTGCACATAATTTTAACAAGCTACTGCTTGTAATTAGTGTTTTCATATTATTGGTAATTTGTTCCAAGCAACGATGTTTAAATTTTCCTTCATCATCTGCACCTAACATTCTCACATGTATCAATCACATTGTTTGCCACCAAGGATTACATTAGACAGAGAAGCTCTGACTAACAAATAGAAACTGTGCTTTGACTGAAGATATTCTTTGCATTGAAGACATTTACAGCAGATTCACAATATTACAAACTTTAAATTACAATAAACCCTTCCAAGGTCTCAGCTGAAGTTTCTTTATAGAATACCTGAAAACCTAATAAGAAACTATTGATAATAACTATTTTATTTGTTTTACACAAATATGCAATAATAAAATACCTTTAAATTGAGTGTTCATTTTTCAGGGGGAATTACCGCATTCTATAGAAAATTCTTCAAGACCAAGAATTCTTCAAGACCTACCTCCTAGGATAGCATTTTTCACTCAAGGAAGAGGCATTGCAAGATTAAAGAGTTGTTGCCTATTGAAACCTTTGAAACCATTAATTGTTCGCACCCATTTATAAGATTGAGATACCAACAATCCCCCAAATAAAATTGGTCACTCACTTCATGATTGTTTACGGGACATTGCTGCGCACAACTTGGCTGCCACATTCACCCACAAAGCACACAGTATCTCCAGTTTACAGTGTACCCTGGAAAGTGCTTTGAGATGTCCTCCTGATGCTACAGGCACTATATTAAATGTACGGATTATCATTATTATAAGGCCAGTGTTTCAAAATAGGAATGAAAGAAAAAAAATGTTTTTATGACACATCGCATTTTCCCTAACAGTTTAGTAAATTCACAAACTAATCTTTTTTTCTTTCAAAGAAATTTAATTCACAAAGAAATCTCTATTGTACTTAGAAATCAAAGAAAGTGTTTGGCTAGTACCCATCACATCTCTTAAGAATGTCCTCAGTCAAACTCGACTATTCTGAATAGATGGCATTCAGTCATTCAAAGCACCTTTCTAAGGTCATAAACAAACAAAAAAGAAAAAGCATTTCACAGAGAATATATGATACCAAACTGATAACCTTAGCTATTTGGAAAACTGAAAAGGAAAATAATAGTGATATTCTTTTTGCGCTATGTGGTTTCTTCTTTGTAGAAGCCTGTTAAGGGCCTATCTTCTTTCACTGTTGTTATATTTTGATTATAGTCAGTCACTTCATGGAAAAATCTATGATTTAGGATATTGTCCTTCTCTCTACTATCTGATAATATTTCAGTGAGTTGTGAAATATACTTTTCTTCTAAAGTCTTCACAAGATACATGCACATTGAATAATTGCAGATAGCTTCATTACCAACTTTTTTTAAGTGTATTTCTTATTTTATTCATAGTCAGTGCAATGAATAGAACTGCTTTCTTGTGGTTGAGGTACTAATTATAATGTAGGATTGTTGCACAGTCGCAAGTGATTTCTTCAAATCTGAAATCTCTTTGACAGTACTCAAATTCTCTAATATATACTACATAATGTAAACTACATGGTCTAATTTTGTGACTTTTTGGTAATATTATAGTCAATCCACGTACCTGTAGTACTTCATATTTCATATTTAAGAAATAATGAACTATATTTCCAATAAACAGCATCCATCAGCATGAAGCTTTTATGAATTTTAATACTAAACCCTAAAATCATAAATGTCACAGTGAAGGTCATTTTAGAGAAATGATCTATTACGCAGTTCCCATTTGCAAAACTCACACTACATCAAAAGTTAAGTACTACAACGAAGAACATAATAGCACCAAGGACTCTGAATTGAAAATTATTTATTTGTATTTATTCATTTTCCAACAATTTAACAACCATTTATTTAAATTTTGCAATTACATTCTTAAACAATTACTAGACTAAACATCCATTTAGAAAAAAAGATGTCCTCAGAAGTCCTCAGTGTCATTGCGAACAGACTACTTGATCCAATATCAGGAGTTATATCATCCTGCTTCAGTGAACTCTACTAAACGTTTCAATGAGTTGAAACCTCAAATTTTAGCGAAACATGAGAGAGGAGAGAAAATGAACTAGTTCTGCATCCAATATAAAACTCAAGCAATATGAGACAGTGTCTTCCAAGAGGCTTCATATGTCTCAATATTTAGACAACATCCAGATTGGTGATTTGAAACCAAAATTGTATACAGTTCCGACTTGGATACATTTCAGTAATAACTAGCCGACTACAGAGTAAAAGGTCATCAGAAAAACATAAATGTAACCGTGATACTAGTCAACTAAGCTCATCCTACTGGGAAGCACTTTTGTTCACATTTCCATGACTCATTGATGCGCAAACACGATGATTACTGCAGACTGCCTGCTATTTTTAGCTGAGGCCCTGGTTTCTTCTCTTCTCAAGGAGAATTTATTTGAAAGAATTAGGAGTTGAAAGTATTACATTTTCAAACCAGAGGCCGCTCGACTAATTACATAGTTTATTTTTGAATACCGCATTACCAATTCACATGAAACTCAATTTATTGACGTAAAAGTGTTAGTGGATGCACTGGGATCTGACCATCTACTCCCAAATCTGGAGCTCAATCAAGTTAACCTCACAAGATACAAGAAATCAGACAAAGGCTGTCAAATTCTCAGTAAAATACTGGAACTACTCCTACATCTTCTAAACTCCTGACATTCATTGAGGATTACTGTAATAACACTGACTGCAACTCTTATTTTGTTCTAAATTGGAAGCAACAAATGTACATCAGCAGTTTGAGAATCATTTCTGAATGCCTCTATGTCAGCAGTATTTGCCAATTCCAAGAAAGATTGCGCAGAATTATAGAAGATGCTTAAAATCAGTCTTAATTTGAACGACAATTTTCCACAGATCTTATGAATCAAGAACCATCTTGATAACAAAACAGGTGCCTTCTTGATAATGGCATGACAAACATTCATAGATGCCCTTCCACCTTCCTAACATATTTCTTAATATATTCACTCCAAATATCAACATCTCCACCTACACACGGAAACTCACCTGTCGGGAATGCAATGTACACTCTCTCCTGGGAGGGTTGCACTCTCCTTATCCAATTCTGGAAAGAATTAGGCGCAGATTGGGAAGACTAAGGCTTTGGGATCCCAGAGTGTGTGTTGGGGTACTGTTGCAGATCTTGTTTACCTCCCACCAAGGAGGTTAGTTAAAGCAACAGGTGAGGGTTCATCCTGAAGGTTGGACCAACAGCAACTGTATAGGAGGAAATAAAAAGCATAATTTGTGCTCATACTATTCATATAGATCAAAAAAGACAATAATTACAATCACATCCACATCCAGGTTGCCCCGTTCCATATGTCTGTCTGTACCCCATGTCTGTTCTTTGTCTTACATTTCATCTGCCCTGCCCCAAGTATCCAATTTGGAAACTCGACTCATCTCTAACTGATTGAAAGCTTTCTTTCACTAATTCAGATATAAAAAGGGGAAATGATCAGGTAAATAAGAATTATCTATAACACAAAAATAGTAAATATTACAAGATTACAAGATAAAAAGTAATAAATAATCCTTGTTTTCGATATTGTGCCTTAACATAGTGTCAAAATGTCTCAAAGAGCTTCATAGGATTTTCCTACAGAGAGTAGTAAAATTGTGTTTGTGAAGGCAGATACAGTAGTCAATTTGCACTCAGCAAGGTCCCAAACACAGCCATGAAGTGAACGTGCAGTCTTCACAAATAACATCTTTTGCAGATTTAGGCCCGTGTCATGGTAACAAGAGAGAACACTAGTGCATCCCTCACAAAAGATTGTATGAGAGCAGAGATCCCATGGGTTAATGTGATACACATCCTGTTTTTACATGAGTCACTACTTGTGATCCAGATTACAAATCACACTTTTTCAACTCTGTTCTATATTTGCCCATTACATACCTTTAATAACTCACTCATAACTTTCTACTTATCAGTCATTTATTAATTTAGAACATTACTGCAAACACACTGCAGCATATCCTATCACCTCTATGCTATAATCTTCTTCTATATATTGAAGTTAAACATTTCTGGTATTACGTTTTGTTGAGTGAAACTTAAATGACAACATGAACGTACAGTATTAATTTACTGCAAAATGCGGATGTGAAATAGCTTCGAGTTGTGCTTCTAGGGGATTAAACCTCGGTACACATCTTGATTTCATATTTTACTTTTATTTTCAATTCAAGAGGTAAACGGCAGTGTTCATAAAAGAAATGCAGAACCATCATCAGAAGGCAAATTTCGAGATGATTTATTTTTGCACTGATGCCTGCTTCCCCAACTTCAAAGTGGTGTTAAAAGATCATGTTGACATGAATACAGCACAGTTTTAATGGGATTGCTTTCAGAGGCTTATTGCAAGATGAAGTCTGACAGCTTGAATGGTAGAAAAAGACGAAGTCATAACGAACTGAGTGGTTTGATTTGTTTTTGCTTTAAAAGCAAAGAATTGGCAATTCAGCAGCTAAGATTGTCAGTCTGAGAATTATTAATGATCTACACCCAGTGCAATATTACTTCAACATAAATCTATATTCTTCCAAAATCTGATGTCTCAGCACTCACCACACACCTAAATCTGACTTTCGTACATTGAGCTGGAACATTGTGTTCTTCTGGACCCTTAATATTGTATTTCATAGCCCTTAGTTTATTAGGTTAAAACTATGATCCATAAATATCCATAGGCACAGCACCGTGACTGTCTCTGACAACTTAGTGATTAATAATGCTTTGTGGCCCTTATATGGTTGTCCAAATGAAACTAAATGAGAATAATTGAACACTTAATATCAGGCTCATGCATAGATATTGCAGACATGCTATTTTTGATGGATGTCTGTTTCTAGCCCCGTGAAACTGATTTACTTTTTACAAAAGTTATTTTCATTCAAAGATTTGTGGGTATGCAGGGACAATTTGTGTTTTAATAAGCCGGGGTCTGACACATGCAGAAATCCATCACCATGTTTAAGAGAATCGAATCAGACAAATTTCCACAGATAGATAAGTTAAAAGCATAGAAATACATAGAAATATCCCCATGTATGGAATGGAATCCACACTCTCTCCCTGAAGGACCTAATTCAGAATACAGTAGTATTAGGTGCAGTTTGGCAGGTGTGAAGGATTAGGGATCCCAGAGTGTGTGTTAGGGGTAACTGCTGGATTGCAACCAACTAAACCTATAGAAGTTGCCACTGAGAGCACAGGAAATGCTATATATCCAATGCAAAAAATGTTATTGTTAAGAAATGCAGTGAATTTTGATATATCATCATTCCAAAGCTAAAGAGCTCAGTGACTCTATACAAGGTGACTATGTAGGCACAAGTCCTCCGAGGTCACAAGGGGTGCTGTGGCCTGGACAACCTACACCAACACACTGTTTTTATGCTATACTGTACTCTGTTGTCAAGTTCTGCTAAATAGGTAGTGCATGCAATGAATATTTAATATTTGCCATTTCACGCTATGTTTCTCACTGATTTAGCTTTTCTTTCACTTCCTTCTGAAAGGTTCTGACACATTCTATGCAGTTGATAGCAGAATCAGAGATGTTGAACTATAAAGGGATTTTATCTCACTTTTTCAGATGCATATAAGAAAGATAAACATGTCAATGGATAACTTTTTGGCTAAGTTATTTTAACCTTCTGAGGACCATCCAACCTTATAATAATAATAATAATCCTTGCATTTGATATAGCACTTTTCACGTCTTCTAGACGTCTCAAAGCGCTTCACAGAATATGCTGTAAAGTGAATTGACCGTATATTTGTGGGTGAAACTCAGGAGCCAATTGCACACAGCAGTGTCCATAAACAGTCGTGGATTGAAAATTACCAACTTATTATTGTTTTTTTATTTTGGAGGGATTATTTTGGGGCGTGTTGAGTAAGGAAACTTGCCCCAGGTTTCGCCTTGCCTGGAATTGAACCCAGGTGTCTCGCTTGCAAGACGAATGTTCTAACCACTGAGCTACAGGACTCCACGAGTTCTCCACGAACCTTCAGAAATTAATATTGGCTTACAATTATAATCCTTGCAAGTTCCTGTGCAAGGCCGCTCATTGCAAGGGTTGGTGAGATTTGGCTTCAGGGGCCCTGTGTGAGGCACATTTGACTGAACAACTTAGTGACATTTTACATTGCTTCGATGACATACCCCATATTTTCCTTACAGGGAGGTGTAAGTAAAATATCCTTTGGAACTCCATCCTACAGTCCTTTCACCTTAGTCGCTCTCTTGCCTCTTTCAAGGCCTGTCTCAAGACCCTCCTCTTCGACCAAGCCCTCCATCACCTCCTACCCCTACCCTCCCTGCCCTCTACCCTCCTGATCCCAACCCCCATCTCGGGTCCAAATCCCTGACATTCCAGCACCCTGGGACGTCCTCCGCACAAGAACGACACTATACAAATATAATTTGTTGTTGTAGAATCCAACTTTATACATTATAAGCAGAGTGATAGGCAACGTCTTCACTCCTGCGGTTCTAACCTCCTCAATCTCCCTGGGCTCTCCCTCAGACTCAACGAACCAGTTGTTCTCAGCTGTCCTTCCTCCCCCACATCCGGTACCTGACCAGGACTGCCTTCCTCCACCTCCGCCACATTGCCCGCCACTGACCGTACTTTATCCCAAATGTAGCTGAAACCCTCGTGCATGTGTTTGTACCTCCTGCCTGGATCATTCAAACGCACTCCTCGCCGGTCTCCCTAGCTCCGCTATTCAAAAAATCCAGCTCATTCAGAATTCTGGCACCCGCATACTGACCCGGACCAAAATCCGTACCCCCATCTCACCAGTTCTGGCCAGGCTCCACTGGCTCCCCATCACCTGACAGATCGACTTCAAGATCCTCACACTCTTGTTCAAATTGCTTCACTCGCTGGCATCTCCTACTTCTCTGACCTCCTCACACCCCAATCCACCACCCGGCACCTCTGCTCGACTGGCACCGGCCTCCCGCTAGTCCCTCACACACTCCACCCCACCATCAGAGATCGAGCCACTACGTTCCGAAATTTTGGAACACACTCCCTCAGTCCCTCCACCTTAGTGCCCTCTCCCCTTTTTCAAGTCCCGTTTTAAGACCTTCCCTTTCGACCGTGCTTATGGTCACCACATCCACACGCCCTCCCACACCGGCTCGGAGTCAGGCTTCATCATTGTTAAGCGCTCTGAGACGCTGCCCTGCATGGAGGGCACTATATAAATGCAATTTGTTGTTGTTGTTGATAGTCTCATATTCACATTTTGCATGGGAAGCATCCGGGATATTGAGAACATGGTAATATACGCCATGTGATAACATAAACCATGTGACATGTGGAGTCCTGTAGCTCAGTTGTGAGAGCGCTTGCCTTGCAAGCGAGACAACTGGGTTCAATTCCAGGCGGGGCAAAACCTTGGGCAAGTTTCCTTGCTCCACACGCCTAATAATAATCCCTCCAAAAAACAAAAACAATAATAAATTGGTCATTTTCAATCCACGACTGTTTATGGGACGCTGCTGTGCGCAATTGGCTGCTGCTTTTCGCCCACAAATACACAGTCAATTCACTTTACAGCATATTCTGTGAAGGACTTTGAGACATCTAGAAGACGTGAAAAGCACCATATCAAATGCAAGAATTATTATTATTATAAGCCAGTGTTTTACCATTAGGAGTTCACTATATTAAGTCTAAAAATAAACAGTGCTGTTTCAAAAGATTCAAGGATCCAATTTAAATTTGAATTTTCATTTTGCAATTTCTGTTTAACATATTTTTTGAAAGCTTATGAAGTTACAAACAAGTCATATTGCATTAACACCCACACCACTAACCCAATTTACATGCTTCTAAAGTTTGTAAACTGGTCTTTTAATCAGAATGCTTAGTCTGGAGAGCAATCAATGTGATTGTTGATAATAAATTTTAATTTTTTTTAACGGAACCAGGATTGTATGGCATCTATCAAATTATGAAGGCTTCATATTGTTTTAATGACTAAATTAAAAGCTAACCATTTGAATTAACTGAACTGTTTACCTAATCAGATTCATATGACATCTCGCATAAAGTTTTGGAATAAAACAGTGTAGTAAAACTGATTTTATTTCATGCAGTGTAAGTTTCCCATTGATGGATGATTGAATTTAGTGGCAGTGATATAATGCTAAATTTTATAGTGCCGGAGCCCTGCAGAAATTACCTTCTAGAAAAATGGTAGATTGGGTCAAATGCATAAAATTTTATGTGGTTAGCTTGAAAAGAAGTGCGACTCTCAAACTGAAAACTTGATGCGTCTGCAATAAGGGGATTCAGACTATAATGCTATTTTAAACGTAATCAGTAAAAAGCTACTCACCCAAACTAAAGCATCACCCTAACCCTAACCCAAATGTGCTAAATTTACACTCATTCAAGTATGGTGTAAAGCCAAAATCTTTATAGTGTAATATTTCATGTTATGTTATGGCTTTTATGTCTGAATGATAATCTAGATCTATAAGATCTATAAACATTAATAATGAAACACATTTGCACTTTGCTACCTCAAGACAAAGTAACAACATAAGTAAGAAATCTGTAAATTCTGCGCCTTGGATTTTCTTTGATTCCTTATTCATGTGTCTGAAAGTTTGAATACTTTGAATTTCACATAATCTCGAAGACCTTTTTTGTTAATGTTTATTGTTGATCGCCCAGTCAGATAGAATAATATTAAACATCACAGGTCACCTGTATTTCATATTTTTGTTGTTTGATTCAGCTGAGATATCCAACAACAACAACTTGATTTACATAATACCCTTCACGTGGGGTGAAGACTCCATGCATTGAAATTGTACCAAGATTCTTCAAATGAGATTGGTTGATTGTGTTTACTGGGTTGATTCATTCTTATTCTTTACTGTTATGTGGTTACTTGTTGATTTTTACAAATAAGTTAAGGTTATAATATAATAATTTTGTATAATATAATTGACATTAATATATAAATGTCAAGCCTGGAATTTCATTCAGTTTTAGTCAATAAGTTCAAGCCTATGAATTTTCATTGCACAGTTGAAATGCTCTGTATATATTCAATGTGTAATTGAAAACTGGCTCTAATTAATTTGGTGTTGCATTTCAGATTCAATCTACAGCGACACACAAATATATTTTTTTAAATTCTCAGATCTTCCACAGAAGAAGACTTCAAGGATTTGTCAATGTTGCATTTAAGTTAGGGAAGAATTCATTACTAAATAAAATAACCGGTACATTCTTAAAACTCACCAACAGGTTCATCTCCTGAGTGGAACTCTGAGCTTACCTAAGAGCAAACATGCAAGCCAGAAACATAGTAGAGAGAAATTTTAAAATAAAATGAAAGAAATTATGCCCATTGATCTGACTTTCATATTGTGTTCCACTTCTCTTCACCCTGAACTTGGCTCTTTAAGAAATTACTCATTTTAAGTTTTTGCCAATTGCTGATTAACAGCTTTTGCCAATTGCTGATTAACAGCTTTTGCCAATTGCTGATTTCTTTCTACAATAAGTGGCTTGTATTAACTTTTATTGGAGGAATTACTGCTTGAGCAATTTTGACTTTTTCTTTTAATCAAAATGTCAGTGCATTTAAGTTTCAATTATCCCGCACCATTATTTCCACAGCTACAATTATCACGTCATGTTATGACAGAACCCTTTGTTCCATTTAAAATTCAGAAACCGTATTTCAAAACTCTTCCACCTTTTGTTATGGCATTTTAATTATTGTATTATGGCAGTAGTTGATAGAAACTGAAAGTGCAGTTTCCTGAGGTTTGAATGGGCTTATATTAAAACCTATTTTAAAACAATGTCTCTATTTAAATTTCTTTAATTATTTATGTTGTCTCTATTGTTTTAAAGGCATTGAAAGAGTTGCAGAGGTCACCTAATTCCTCGATTGTTAACAGGATTTTGCTTTGTAAAACATGGGAAATGTAAAACCTCAGAAATCATGTGTAAAGTGGTAGTCAGGAGGACAGCAATATATGAAGTGAATTCCAAGGATCAAAGCTTTGAAGTGCAGTTCCACAAAGCTGATCAAAACCTCTGCCACTAGCATACTCACCCGTACTACAACAAATGAAATTTGTACTAAATGTACTAAATGGGGGTACTCAACTCAGTACCCCCATTATATCAGTTCTAGCCAGGCTCCACTGGCTCCCTATCACCAACCAGATCAATTTCAAGATCCTCACACTCGTTTTCAAATCCCTTCATGCCTTGGCACCTCCTTACATCTCTGACCTACTTACTCCCCAACCCAATAGCTTCACTCGACTGGCTCCAGCCTCCTGCATGTCCCTCGTGCCCTCTGATCCACTATCGCTGGCCGCTCTTTCAGCCACTACGCCACAAGACTCTGGAATACTCTTCCTCTATCCCTCTACCTTACCCCTTCCTTCCCCATCTTCAGATTGCACTTGAAGACCTTCCTCTTTGAATATGCCTACGGATAGCTCCCCCATCCCCTGGCTCAGCATCGTGCTCCACCACTGTTAAGCACTCTGGGACACTACACTGCGTGAGGGGCGCTATATAAATACAAGTTGTTGTTATTTGTCGGATATATGCATTCTTGGATGAAGCTATTATATCAGAAAAACATTTGGTAGCAATTTTTGTTGCAGGCATAAACCAAATGCAAACCATTACTCTAAAGATCATACACATTGTCATTCATTTTTAAATATTTAAAAAAATATTTAAAAAAATTATTTTTAAATAAAAAGTCATTCATTTTTAAATATGTAGTTTTTGTGTGCCTTTCTTTTGATAAGACAGAGTGCTCACATGGAGCAATTAAAGAACTGGGTCACAGAGGAGCATTGCTAAGTGTTCCTGACAGTTGGATATCTCTAGAGGAAAGGCAGGGAATGGAAATCAAAGAGTTAGGAAGCATTGTTCATGCCAAGTCAGAATTATCCAGAGGGAGCTTCACTGAAGACTCCCACTATAAGTCTGAATTGCTTTGGTTGTTTTTAAGTCAATCACCAAAATATTTTAGTGCAAACATCTCTGTGGTCTCTAGTATTACCAAGAATGCTAAGATTATATTATTGGCCTCAAAATGCATTTATAATTTATAGTACGTTGTACTGAAAATGGCAGAAAGATGATTCCTTGGTGCTAACAGCAAGAGGCACATTCTCACTGAATCTTCCCATCCAGAATCCATCTTATCCAACTGAATTCCCATTACCAGCCGGAAACAGGAACGTGCCTGGATCCTGTACTTGCAGCAAAGTGTAATGGCCACTTATAAACCCAAACAACAGAACAAGTTCGGTTTTGAGAAAGGCAAGTGGAGTTTTGTGGAAAAACATCTTCAGTGCCCCTGGTCTAGAGAGCAGAAGAATCACCCAAAGTTCCAACTACTAATCTTTACCCATGATCACATATGCATCCAGAATCATATGAATAAAACCTTTGTGGATAATAATAATCCTTCCATTTGATATAGCGCCTTATCATGTTCTTTGAGATCTCTCAAAATACTTCACAGAATATACTGTAAACAAACAACAGCGGCAACAAAATTACATTTGGAAAGCACCTCTCACGTCGGGAGAACGTCCCAAGTGCTGAACAGTCAGGGATCAGGACCCAAGCGTGGGGGGGCAGGATTAGGATGAGGGAGGGCAGAGAGGTAAGAGGGCGGCTGAAGGCACGGTCGAAAAGGAGGGTGTTGAGTTGTGCCTTGAAGGAAGCAAGAGAGGGAGCAAGGCGAAGGGATTGTGGGATGGAGTTCCAAAGGGTGCGAGCAGAGAGGCTGAAAGCCCGGCGGGCGATGGTAGGGTGGGAGACACTGAGCAGGCCGGAGCCTGCTGAATGGGGGGAGCAGAGAGGTTGGTAGGGGTCAGCAGGTCAGAGATGTAGAAGGGGGCAAGGCCATGGAGGGCCTTCAAAGTGAGGATGAGGATTTTGAATTCTATCCTCTGAGGGGTGGGGAGCGAGTAGAGCTGGGCCAAGCTGGGAGTGATGTGGTCACAGAACGTGGTGCTGGAGAGGACCAAAGCTGCAGAGTTCTGCATGATCTGCAGCTTGTGGAGGGATGAGTTGGGGAGGCCAACAAGGGGGGAGTTTCCGTAGAGTAAAGTGAATTAATTGTATATTTTGTTGGCAAATCGTGGCAGCCAATTGCACACAGCAGTGTCCCACAAACAGTCGTGGATTGAAGTGACCAATTTATTATTATATTTTGAAGGAATTATTACCCCCGGAAAAGTGTTCCGCCAATCAACTAACAATCGGGTTCTTACTTACTGCTAGGTAAACAGAGGCATGTGGAGTAAGGAAACTTGCCCAATGTTTCGCCCTGCTGGGAATCAAACCCAGATCTCTTGTTTGCAAGGCGAGTGCTCTGACCACTGAGCTACAAGACTCCACAGGTTTTCTAATCTGAGAAGTGACAAATTCATTTTAACTAAGCTGATAAACCTTATTAGAAGTTTTGACCTCCTCATCATCTGTTTTACTTCCACATTCATAGCATCATTTAGCTATGAACGGTTGCTATCAGAGGAATAGCCTTGAACTTGGCTTCTATGTTTAGAAACAGACTCAGGTTCGGCTATCTAACAGAAATCATAATACAGTGGAAACAATACATTATGACAGTCACATTCAGAAAGAACCAGATCAAAAAGCATACGATTTCTTCACAAAATGAGTTAGAAGAAATAGCCCTTTTATTGGTGTGAAAGGTCAAACATAACTCACCCTGGGTTAAATTGATCTTATACGTCCGTCACTGTTGTAAAATTAATTCTATAATGTACTGTTAGTGGTGCGATACCTGACAAGACTGGACTAGAAAAGATCAATAGACCAGTTCTAACAGTATTCAATCTCAGTACATCTTGCATTTCCTTGCTTGTGCACGTAACATGTTTCAGCTAAGGCATATTAAGTATTATCTTCCGTGTTATTCAATAACCAATATCTATTTTCAAAGGTATTTACCAATTTCACAAGTTTCACAAGCATTTCAAATGACAGAAGCATATATTTCAGTGGAACTCATTTTAAAATATGCAGCATCAATGAAGTGGTGAATGCTCCTTCCCTCCATGTGCAGCAGGTGATAAAAGAGCAACTTTTCCCCCTATATATTAGTCTGTGTTTGCACAGAATTTGAGGAGACAACAAGCAATCTGCTGTGTTCTGCACCCTTCTGCTCCTTTCCTGTGTGTTCTGCTCTTTGATGCTTCCTTCCCTATTATATGCACCAGGTTCTAATTTCATACAAATCCGTGTAGCCTTTATGCCCAGTGGACCTGAAGTGAACCAAATGCTTCAAAGAGGCCAACAAATGGAATGAGCACTGCTGAAATAAATGAATCACAGTCCAGAATGTCTTCAGGATGGCAGATGGCTGCTTATTTGTGAAAGATTGTGACACTTCAAACAACAATAACTATCGGTTGATAGTGATCTTTACATTCAAAGCCTGTAGGTGATCGTGCCATTTCTTTCTTTGACATCACCTACTGCAAAGCCTAGACAACTTCTCATCAGCAATCTTTTTTTACCCTCTAAGGACGAATGACCTTTCCCTCAGAAAGTTGCAAACATTTCAAAGTCTCCCCTGACGACTGGTACCCTTTCCTTTTTCCTTTCAGCAAAACCGAGATAGCCTGGAGCATGTGTTTGGGGGATGTTTGAACATTAAAGGTGAGTTGATGTGGGAATGAATCCTTCCACCTCACAGCGTCTGCACAAAGCTGAAAAGTTTCACAAAAGTGGTCTCCATTTCCTTCAAATATAACCTTCACCTCTACCGTTTGTTAATTTTGAGAAAGAACAGTCCAAGTAGACTTTATAATAAGTCGTCGCTACACAGTGCCCTTGTAAGATGCAATCTGCTTCTATATACAGGGTGACAAGAAGTCTTATTTTTTAGCTGTGCTATTATTTAAAAATAGTCATTTCATTAAGACTTATTAGACATTGTATTGGTATCATGATTTTTTGGTCACCTTGTATATCGATTCACTTGTAAATATGCATTGTTTCCTACCTGTAAATTAAACCAACAATCTCCTGCTCAGAACAAGATAGGACTCAAGACACTATGTTCTCACAATGAATCAGAACTGTTTAACAGGACGTTATACTACAGGCAGGATAAAAGTGGCATTTTGTAAAGAAACCACGTAAAATGTTACATTCAGAATCAAAATGCAGCACTGGTGAATATTTCACCCAAGTCAAAATTCACACAAAAAAAATCAGATTAATTGTTCATTCACCTCATTGCTGTTTGTTGTCACACTGCCGCTGTAGATTAGCAGCTGCTGTAGATTAGCTGGCACATTTCTCTATGCAGGGGTAATCACCACACATCAAAGTAACTCATTGCATGAAGTACGTTGAGGTATTTCAACTGGATGAAATGCAGATAATATTTATTCATTGATGTGCCATTAACTCTTTCATGATGCATTATTTAACACTGTCCTTTTTTTTGCTGTCTTTATGTTACTACCATGATAATTTGCTGTGTTGCTCATTCCTCTGGGATATCTCACCCACTTCACTGATGTATCCAATCCTACAGTTGACAATCTTAGATATGAGCATTTAACATTTGATGCTGTTTAGAACCATAGCCAAAGAAGAAGAGATGGTTTCTGCTATAACCAGATCCCTTCGAACAGAAAAAGTCAGTGAGGAGAGGAGGGAAGCTTAAGATCAAGGTAAATTTCAGAAGTCCTCTTTCTTTATTACTGTCGCTATTGTGTTTCCTTGTTGCTGTTGTTTTCACCAAATTAAAGAGAAGCTCTGAGAAATCTGAATGCTCATTTCCAAAGGGCTTGTATATGACGAATGAGGCATCATCACCAGAAATCAGCCGAGAGAAGTTTTTTTTAATACAAAAAGATCTGGCAGTTCTGCCTTTTTTNAAAAAAATCTGGCAGGTAATGAGTTATACATTTTCTCTCAGTACAGACAAGCTTCCAGCAGTGCACTGAAATGGATGTAAGATTATTTATGTTCCAAATTCAATGTCCAAAATAATAGTTAGATGACAAGCCCACAGTGCTGGCTCCACATGAGCAGCTTCATATCTATCAATCTCAACCCTCTGGCACTATTGCTTCAGTGCACCAATAGGTACATCAGAAAATGCTGTTACAATCACAGAGATGAACCAGGTATCAGGCAATTAGAATCAGCTATATGGAATAAACTTTGGAAATAGTTTATTTGATAATTGGTATAAAACCACATGTAAAACTGAGTTTCGTTCAGCCTGAAAGGTCAAATGAATGACAGAGCAAAAGAAAATCAACCCAGTGTCTAACTAAATATGCAAACATCTATTCATCAACGGACAATTTGCAATCAGTTAGGGCATTATTGTTTTAACTTTGTGGCAGTGCGCAATTGTGTTTGTCACATTTTAAGCCACAAGTACATCTGTATGCCAAGCAAACAGTGCAGCTTATTTCTCCCATCGTATCATTAGAGAGGTAGCTGAAGCAGAATTAATGTGGTGCAGTGGTGCAATCACATTTATTATACAGACCATTAAGAGTGAAGCAGTCCAGTCCCCACTGTGTCTATTATACCACTTAAAGCTGGTTAACAATAGCAGTGACACAGAGCAAATGTTTTTTAAAAAAATCATTCACTTGCTCTTGACCTGAAGGTCTTTATGAAAAGCTGATTCATCTAAAATTGTGGCTGTTCAGCAACTGGGTTTTAAACAAAAGGGCAATTTTAATGTTTATTGTTTGTTGTAAAACATTCTGCAAACGTTCTGCATTTTATTGCTGCATTACTCTGTAGTGAAGTACAATTGATAAATCAAAATAAGGTACATTGTTTTGTATTTCTTCCATCAACAACAACAGCTTGCATTTATATAGAAAAATACCTTTCCTGTAGAGTAATGTCTCAAAGGTGGGAAGAATGAGGGGGAAGTGGGATGACAAGGATGTTAGCTAAAGCATGGTCAAAGATATGGGTTTTTAGGTTTTGTGAGGAAAGAATTAGGGAGAGAATTCAAGAGAGCAGGGATTGAAAACTGGGCTGCTGATGGTGGACGAAGTTCGTGAGGGACATGGAACTCGATTACAAGACAGAATTGTAGCTCAAAGATACAGCAATATGATGAAACAGATACAAGTTGTATCACTTATATTTATACTTTGATGTGAAAAAAGACTGAAACATAAAACGTCAGTTTCCCTACAATAAAATTCTACAATTCTACATGGTTCCAATGCAGAACAAAGAATTAAATGTCTACCCTTAACACTCTATCCTATAATTCAACTGATAAGGTTGTTTTTCTTACATGTATTATCGATATACTGTCAGTGTCATTTCTTTATGCCACCTTTGAGATTTGCTTCTAATTTTACTCCAGGGTCGGCTAATTCAGGGTCGAAAATTGGTTTTGGTCTGCATTGTCTATTTGTGGCAGGTTTCCTCCCATTGGGCTGAAATTCCAGTCAACTTTGGTGACGTGTGATTATTTGGGGAAATCCCATAGGTCAACATTGCCAAAGGCGTTACATTGGACTATTGACCAAAATATCAGTATGGTATATGATAATCTCTGGAATAGACTGTCAGGAAACAGGTCCGGGCAGAGCTCATATTGGTGAATGACAAGCTGTTGGCTGCAACCTGCTGCGTATATTATTAACAGATTTCCAGCCCAACCAAAATATATAATTTACAGCAGCTTGCGGATTCAGTGTATGAGGTTTGAAAGTTATACTTTTTAGCGTTCAGCCACAATGATCAGCAACAAGTGTAATCTTTCCCCAGTCCTAAATATTTTGTTACATTTTTCCTCTCCACATAAGATGAGGTTCCAACAATGTGATGGCTGTATGCTGAAGGACAGATTTTAACACATTCCATCTGTCTCCGATTTTTGGACATCTCCATTACTGCTAATTATTCTGTCTGCCCCTTGAGAATAGCAGACATCAAGATTAAATTGCATCTCTGATGGTGAATATATCCCTTCCTCTCGAGAAGGTGGCACAGAACGACAGGAGAAAGACCATTCATCTAACCTTCTTTAACTACAAGATAGAACACAATTCTATGGAGACCAGCATCAATCTGATTAAACTGTACAACACATAATAAATCAAGGGTTATGTGACATTTAGGGCAATAGTGCAGCTATTCTAGCCTTCTGACTTCTCACTTGCATATACTTGAGAGTTTATTCAGAAACTGAAAGCGTGGCTTTGAAATAGCACAGTAGACAAGAGGCAAAATATTACTTGCAGCACTTGGAATTTAATTCAAATTTAAATAAAGTTTCGGCCCTTCAAAAAAAATCCTTGCATTTGGTTTAGCACAGTTCATGTCAGGAGGATGTCACGTTGTGCTTACAATTCCTTTGTAAGAAAGAACAAAAATACTCAGCGGTTTTATGAATTTCTGCATCAGAAATTATTCTATATGTTCTTTGCCATGTACCATTGCATACAAGACTCGAACTAGAAATGCTTTTGGCATTTGAAATACGTCATTAAGTGTACAGGCACAATACATCAGTAACTAAATATGCCTGTGGGGTAGTTGAGTAGAAATTAATGGGACATGAACCCCACTGCATGTTTGATTTTCTTGTCATACAAATCAGAGAAAAGCATTGCATACTGATAATGATTTATAAGTGCAAGATCTCAAGAAAAACAAAGCAATTATTCAACCAAAGAACGAAAATTTAATAAAAATAATAAGATGGACTTTTAACTAAATGCTATCTGGTAAATACTATAAAGATATGAATCTCAACTAAGAGCAAAATGTAATTGTTTTGTTGTCGCTATCTCATGAATTACAGCCTTTTACATACAAGCCATTACATTCAGAATACCAGTTCTTTCTGGCAACCCTAAAATTGCACCAATTTGAATGTTTTCAGTGAGTGTCTAGTTCGTCAAAGGCAAATTAGAAATTTGGAGATGCTGCTTGAATATTAAACTGTTGTTGATGTGGGCATGCTTTCTATCATATATGGTCACATTGACTCCTGAAAATAAATCAAAATAAAGATAATTAAAATATGCAAATTTAATTTTATTGAAACAGCAATTAATGCTGTTCATTGCTATTCAGCAGGAAAAGTCAAACTTATATTAAATATGCCTGTCACAGACATCTGTTCACAAGTCTTCATTTATGATTTCTGGCTTTACCTCATTATTTGAATAAGAGAAAACAGTCTGCAGACTCAAACAGTCATCAAACATCTATTTTTGTACAAACCATTCATTATGTACAAACCATTATGTTCAAACATAAGTTCTGTTTTCCTCAATGATTTAAAAGCACAGTCCCATTTTTAGGGTGAGCACCAATCACAATGTCTGATGCTTCCTTCTTGCTGGATGACTATTGCTACAATATTCTGCTGCTATGTTAGAATCGTTTGTTTCATCTTCCTCTTTACACAGCAGGATGACGAAGTGGCAGGTTCAGACATCCAAGGATCACGTTTTGCAAGAGAGGTTTTGGTAACGATCTTTTGGCCCATTTGACCTCATCCTTTCAGAATACCACCCTACCCATGACACCCATGACAGCCTTCTCCCTTCCTGGGAATCTGTTCTAGCCATTAATTATCCTCTGGGTAAAGAATACTTTGTGGTGTTTGTCTGAAATTACCCAATGCATCCCCTATCTTGTAACCTGGTATTGACCACTTACCATTAACCTGTTCTGCTGTCGTGGCATATCTGAAAGTATTGTTTATGGTTTACTTTTTACAATCTCATTCAAAATGTTATATACCGCCATAGTTTCCCTTCTGAGATGTCTCTTTTCAAGGATGAAGAGATTATCTAATAGTTGCCATTGGATCATTCCTCTAACACTAGGATCATCCTCTTTACTCTCCATT
Organism: Callorhinchus milii; assembly: GCF_018977255.1. Lineage (NCBI taxonomy): Eukaryota > Metazoa > Chordata > Chondrichthyes > Chimaeriformes > Callorhinchidae > Callorhinchus > Callorhinchus milii. The sequence continues at coordinate 35,422,802 of NW_024704746.1, read as the reverse complement.
GCACTCCCTCTCAGGCCTGGGCATCCCCTTCTGTTGCAGTGAACAGAACGGTACACAGTAACAATATGGCTTGACCAGAGGATGTAAGGTTTAAGCATCATTTCTAGGATTGTATCTGTCAACAACTGTGGACAACTTTCAATATTGGACCTAGCAGTGGGGATGATGTCTGTGTTATGGATAAAATTGCCTGTTTATTTCCGAAAGGAAATAAAATATTACTTGATAGATATGTTTTACCTAATAAAATGTTTACACCTTTATATTTACTTTACCCTTTAAACCTTTTAACAGAATCTGTACACTTGCTGGAGGAAAAGAAAATCTTATTGCGAAACCTTTTCAGAAGTTGCTTCATATGAAATTTCTTGAAACAAACTTTTAAACCAATAACAGTCACTACATTTCAAAACTTTTCTCACTGTGAAATGTTTTGAAATGTTTTAATATGATAGAGCACTATAAAAATCAAGTAAGTTTTGCTTTCCATTGTCTTCCTCCTGATTAAAAAATTACCATTGGCAATATCCCATTGATGAAAGCAAATTCAGTTGCACAATTTCAGCTTGTATTTTATTGAATGGTTTAAGTTATTGCTATTATATTGGAAGCAGTAAATATCAAAGCAGGTCTGAATCCAAGTATTTACCACTATTGCATTGTGAGAAAACCTCAAATGCTTTGCTACAGCAAGATTTGGTGACTTGTGAAATTAGAAATAATACTTTGGAAAATATACTAAATCTATTATTTCAGTGTTTTAGTTCAGACTTACTTTTTCATAAACCATGCAGTCCTAGGTACGTATCAGACTCAATATATTTTGCAACACCTTACATTTCGTAACCTCTATTTTTCTAAAAAAAAGGAGGAATAACAACAGGTGCTGGAAAACAGAGGTTTGTACGTATTCCTTGGGCAAGAATACTAATGGCACAGTTGACTAAAGTCAAATTTAAAACCATTAAATCGTGAAGTAAATTTAATTATCACTTAGCAGCTCAATACACAAGATGCATTTCAAATGAATGCAGTTTAACTAGAATTGTATTAGTCTTCCCCAGACCTTAAAATAGAATATCCTTCTGCTGACAAGTTATTTGCTCAAACAAAAAAAACTTGTTAAATTTTGAGATTCAAACATTTAATATTTTTGAAATACTTGAATTTCCACTTTGGAACTCGAGCAAAAAGCTCAGTAAGTCCACACAATGGAGTAAAAGGTCTGGGCAGGATGAAAGAGAACCTGGATGTGTTGGAGAAAAGAATGATTGGGTGTAATATGGGGGATTCATCATCAAAATTTTCATCTTGTCCATAAAGCACCATCCAAACCTGCCTTTAAGTATTGCATTGTTTAGGAGTTAGCACCTCCCAGACTTTGACACAACTTCTAAAGACAGGTTTGGATCACAATTTTCCATGATTTAATAATTGACATTATGTCAAAATCACAGTATTGCTCCAATAAGCAACTTCAGCATTCCATTAGGTGCACATTTTACCAATTTGGCAAGTGTTTTTTTTCTTGTAGCTTTCAATCTCTGCCAGTACAGTAGTTCTTTAATGGAAATTAAAGAAAATGAGCATTTCGATGATCATAGTATTGACTAAATAGAAGCAGAAATTGCTCAACTGCAGCTAACATCTTCCGACAATAGTTAGAGATAATAATAATCCTTGCATTTGATACAGCGCTTTTCACATCTTCTCAATGTCTCAAAGCACTTCACAGAGTATACTGTAAAGTGAATTGACTATATATTTGTGGGCGAAATATGGCAGCCAATTCTGCACAGTAGCGTCCCACAAACAGTCGTGGATTGAAAATGACCAAGCTATTTTTTTTTGTAGGGATTATTATTAGGTGTATGGAGTAAAGAAACTTGCCCAAGGTTTCGCTCTGCCTGGAATTGAACCGGTCGGTCGGTCTGTCTGTCTGTCTGTCTGTCTGTCTGTCTGTCTGTGTGTTTGTGTCTGTATGTGTGTGTGTGTGTATATATATTAGCCTGGTCTGTGTGTGTGTCAGTGTGTGTTTGTGTGTATGTTAACCTGGCTCAGTACTTGTGTGTGTGTGTATGTGTGGGTGTTTGTGTATGTGTGTTTATGTATTAGCCTGGTCTGTGTGTGTGAGCGTGTGTCAATTATTTAATCATAATATTTTGGAGGGGGAGAGAAAATAGAAAAATACTTATTAAAAAGCCCACCGTTCTTTACAAAATAATTAAATTTTAAAATGTATGGATGTCAATTGGAGGAGATGCACAGTGTTAAGATTGACATTTTCGGAGTAATTCACATGAAATGCATTTCGATTTGAAAAAGTGAAATGTGATAAATTGATGTATCATGGTTGTCAGACAAGATCAGGAATGCATTTCAATCCAGCCTATTAATAGTGTCTTTTAGGAATTCTTGCCTTTGTATTTTTTATTAGCAAGAAAAAAAAGATTGAGTACAGAGAGTACTTCCTGCTAAAATGATGGCTTTAGTGTGTGTGCTTGGAAGTAAGAGAAGGATTTTCTCATGTCACTTTGCAGTTCACTTCCAATGAAAGTCCTGAAACTAAAAAAAACAGAATATATATATCATATCGATTATCATTTGAAAGAAAAATGATAGATGAACTATTTTGGTGTGACTCCTCATCAGAATATGAGATTTCCAATAGTTGTTATCTCTGTTATTGGAGACAAAGGTTCATTTTGCTAAAAATGGGCTGCATTGCTTTCTACAGTGATTATCCCCTTGCCTGCATTGTACTTTTAACACTTCCCTATCTTCAAACTCTGGCTTGGGGGAGATATCGCTAGTGTTTGGACAAGATGGCAATTGGTAATACAGTATCGTTGCCAATGTTAATGATACGGTTGGTTCACAACTCATTGAAGCTTTACATTCCGATTAAAAGTTTTAGATAAATCCATAATTTTGGAGCAACATTCTGTGACCTGCTTTCAGTAATGTATACTTGATGAATTACTAGTGTTCTTCAGAATTGAGATTGAAACACAACTTGAGACAGAAAGGGTGAACAACTTCAGACCCCATTGTAACCACATCAATATCAAGTGCTTTGATATCAAGGGAACACGGATGATTAAAACTTAAGGTCTCTGGAATCATTCAGACATAATATCTTACATAAAATATAATGTGTGCATCTTGTTCATTGAACAATTGGGAATAACATTTATAGCAGCACAGCAATTAAAGCAGAGTTGTCCTTTCATTAAGGATACGAAATATATCAGAAATAGCCATTTAAAAAAGCAGGAAGCTTTTACAGCATCAATAAAGAATGAAACTATTTACAGCAAAGACAGGTGACTTTCAAAGCTTCAAATAATTTAGTTGGTCTCGATAGCAGAACTGGATCTAATGGCTCCGAGTCTTTTAAAGGAAACCATTTACGTCCTATAAATGAAATACCGAAGTAGCTTGCAGATAAAGAGGAAGCAAGAATAGTTCAATGATAGATCAGATGGAATCAGATTGCTTGCTAACTGATTTATACAAATCTATACCAGATAACCACATTTTAATGTTAAAAAAAATACCTTGTGGAGACAGAGAATTTGAGACTGTTGAAATATTGGAATGGACCATAATTTACGGAACTGGGCATTATCGTTACAAGAACAACACGATTGTATGAAGCACCCAAACAAAACTAACAAGAATCCTGACTGTTGACTTCTTATTTTCAATCCAGATCAGGTAAGGCTTACGGGGGGCTGTCAGTATTCTGCAGTCAATCCTAAATGAATTGATTGTTGGCTCAGGGTATGCATGCAATCGAATAATTCAGATGATCGAACACGAAGAGAGTCAAACTCAGATTATTTTTTGTTTCCTGTAGTAAATTTGATGGGCTCTTCCCTGGCCTGAAAGAGCTGAAAATAAGCCATCACTAGTTCATAAATTAGTGCATGTAGTTTGGAAGTATCGGTTTTGATTTTAAAAAAAGGAAAATTGAGATTTTTATCTTCCGGATAAATGCAATAAAATGTCTTAGTGTTTTGGGCAAATATTGTGAATTGCTTAATGTAATTACAGTATTATATATAATAATAATTATACATAAACAACTTTGCAGGACCCGAAGCTCAACATCTTCAATCAATGAAAAATAATACGAGATCCAAGTTTAGGGATATATTTTGATCAAATAGATATAAAACCTAAAATGTTTCATTGCATTTATTGCATAACATGGTACTAAATGGGTTTTATTACATGGGAATATTTTTGAACAAAGCTGTTTTGTTTGTGTACGTATTTAAAATTTGCATTCATCAAAGCAGCAGTCAGTTGCTGGTGTGCTGCTGCGTTCTATTCATTACAATCGTTGCCAGCTAGCCATTAAATGAAAAAAAATGACAACAATGTCAAAGTCCCAATTAGCAGTTACTGTTTTGATGTACAGGAAACAAAAGACCCACAATAGTCAACGTAGAGAAGAGGATGAAAAAAAATCCTCGCTCAGCTCCTCCAATGAATGGCTCAGAAGTCAAAGCCACTGTGCTGCGAGAGAAAAAGATATTCAGATCTAACTTGAGGTGTTTCTCAATGGGATTTTCCAACAAGGAATCCAAGTCACAGAAATGGGGTTTCTTCCAGTATTGAAAGCTATAAGTCCCATTAAGCATTCCTGTTAAAGTCCACAAATTAGAACCCTTAAAATGCTTGTTCTGCTCACTAAACTGAAGAATGCTGTACTAAGAACATCATTCTGAAATGGTGAATCTAGCCCCAGAACACCATCGATATCTAAATGCTCTGAAGATCATGAAGGAGTAGCTATTTGAAAGTAAATCAATAATCTAAATGGATTCTTGCTCTAAAGTTTCCAGTGAATCTGATAGCTGAAACTAACCCTTGACTCCTATCCTGAGGCTAGTGACTCCAGTTGTGAGCCAGTTCAGCTCCAAGGAGGCCCTTGTCTGGGGCATCAGAATAAATTGTAGCAATATCCCTGTCACAGTGATCAAGATCAGTTACTTCAGAAGAAATTGAGAATTGAATCCCTGGCTTACATGTCTTATTAGCATACCAGCTAATGCCGTGCCTAACTGAACTAAAAGGTTTTTATTATCTAGTTTTACTTTAAAATAAACTTTTTTGAAAAAAAACAACTATTTCCCAACATCATGCGTGGAGCATCTCAATATACAAAAAACCTCTCAAACAGACTTGAGGGATTGGATCTCTCTGCAGTTCAGTTTTGAGGAGTCTCCAAGTATAAAATATTAAGGACTGCATTTGTTAGCTAGATACTTTTATGTTAACATTAATAATGCTAACAGTTGCTATAAGGAATCGAACTTGATGTGAACAGAATCTGATGCTTTGTGAATCAAATTCTCTGTTCTGCTAGTTTAAGGCCTAATGGATTTTAGTCCATTTCTATTTCTGGCCAAGCCGATAAACCCTGATTATAATTAAATACTATGGAGTGAAAAATGTAACATGATGTGATAATTAACATCACATTGCACATTTTTCACCCAATGGACTTTGGCAAGGAAATACAAAGCCAAATGCCAATGCCTTTCTATTATTGGAGTGTAAATTGAGAGGTGTGACGTGATTGTCACATCATGGATAAATGCTGTCAAGGCCTTTCGATAATTATCACATTACACATTGCAATTTTCCATTTAATGTCAATCCAAAACACAACAAATCAGATGCTGTATCTTTAATGCGTTTGAAGGTAATAATAATAATAATCCTTGCATTTGGTATTGTGTCTTTCACATCAGGAGGCCATCTGAAAGCGCTTCACAAGATATATTATAAAGTGAAGTAGCTGTGTGTTTTGTAGGTAAATATGTATAGATTTGGGGATCAAGTATACCATAAAAGGTAGAACTTTTCCATTTCAAGTTCAGATCTTACAACTATCACTGCTTCATGGTATTTCTTTATTGTGGTATTTAGGAAAAGATTTGATGGGTATATTGTTTGTTTGAGAAGAGTCACCTAATTGTGGCTTTTATTTTTACAAATCTCTATTTTATTAAATATTATATACAAATCTGTCCTCAATTTGGAGAGAGAGAGAGAGAGAGAGAGAGAGAAAGAAACAAAGCTGTGGGATAAATTATTGGAAAAGTTGATAGACAGACATTAGGTAATGTTTCTGAACCATAGATAAAATGCCGAGTGGAATCACCAGACATCTGCTCTTGACACACAATAGTGGGTTGGGGCAAGGATGCTTCCCAATCAGATCCTGTTAACCCTGCAACCAAAGCCCTACAATAGGTAGGGGTTGTCTTAGCTGGACAAGGAGCACAAAGCTTGCCAGACAGTACTCTCAATAGCAAGTTATGCAGTTTTAGCTGGTTAACGCAGGGTTGCAATCCCTGGATTTTGGGAGCACCATTACCAAATGGGATTTCTGGGATCCCGTATAGTAATGATGCTTCTGAAATCCTGGGATTTCAACCCCCAAGTTAAATTCCAGCAGTAGCCCAAGGCCCACTCTAGGGTTCCAAGGGTTGGCTCTTATTGATTATTTTGATGACCTTTTTAACCCAAAAGCTTCAATTTGTTTCAATGTATACAGTTTCAATATCTGCAGCAAGTTTTTTGCTAGAGCTGATCAAAATTTCTTTAATAAATTGTAGCTCTTCAAGCGTTTCGAAGCATTATATAAATGTAAATTGTAGATTGTATTGTACTTGTAAGTACCCAAACTGAATTGAGCAATGGTTACCCTACACAATTGTAGTACTGCCTGTGACTTCCTTATCGGATATCTGTTTAGTTTCCAAAAATCTGTGAAAGGAATACCACATGCAGTTTGAAGTTGCTATGAACTAGTAATTAGAATGCTTTTCAAATCACCATTATTACAGGCTAATTTGCAATACAGTATTTTCAAAAGCAATGAGAGGTACTACTTTGAACTTCTTCAAACAGACAACTCAAATTGGAAATAAGCTATTATAGCAGAAAGGACACCATCAAAGTGGACGAGGACAATGGAGAAGAGCATCCTTTGACATTTTGGAGTCAAAAGCTCCAAATTGCAAAAAAAAAGCTGGCGTGTGAAACAGATTGCTGCAGGGAGATGGCTCTGAAGTTGCAATTAACTCTTCCAACCACTTCTGCGAACAATCGCAAACTGGATGCCTATCAACAGTTTTATTAATTATTGTTCCATATTCAGCAAAATTTCTAATTAAACCTATTTTGGCAGAAACTCTTTTCAGAAGCGCAAAGTATCTGCCCCCATCACATTGATACAGTAGCCTTTGCCTTCAATATCAAATAGAGATATTCATATACCTCTAACAATGAATATTTTTAAAATTACTGTTGCTATATTGGATGGTGTCATATCTAGAAGGATTTACCACAGGCTTTAAATCAGGTTGTACTTACCTTGAGGCTTGATGAGAACATTATAGATGCAAATTCTGAAATTATACTGCAACTCCTTACTATTTAGCAGAATCATGCAAATTGCATTCAACCCACACTTTTCCTTAATCCATTGCAATTGCCTAGAATCTTTTGCAGGAAGCCATCAATAAGGCTGAGGCATTGTGAAAGAGAAACTGTTTTGTAAGATAAGGATTATGTCAAAAATGGACACTATATTAAGTTGTGCTAAAAAGGTGGACAGCCCGATTTCAGACTTTTTAAAATAATTTGAAGCATACAGTGCATGCAACATTCAAAATGATTTCACCGTTCGACGTTCACAAGATTAGTTCGAATGAAGAAGGCCCTTTGATCCATCTGATCTCATCCTTTCAGAATACTCACTCTACAGTCCTCTCTTCACAACATTAAGTGATTTCTTAAATAAATTCAGTGTCCATAAAATGTTTGAATTTGATAAAGCACCTTATCGCTCCGTGAAACATTTCAAAGGGCTGCACAGGATTTAGTGTAGAATATCAAAGACTGACTATATTTTGTTGATGAACACAGCAGTCAATTTGAAAACAACAATGTCCCACAAACAGCACAAAGTGAATGAACAATTTTATCTGGGTATTGTTGGCTAAGGCACCTGTGAAAATGTGTTTTTTTTGGAAGAATGGTACGGGAACTTTAATGTGGCCTGGCAGATGGGATTTGGTCTAACATCTCATGCAAAGAACCTTGCTTCCAACATTCATTCATTTGTACATGCATTTATTGTGAGTAATGCAAAAAGAACTCAATACATAATGGGTTAAATGTAATATCTTGGAGAAAATAAAACTTGAAGTTTGCCAATCATGTTTTCAAGTGTTTGCAGCCTACAGAGTGACTGATCAATAGCAAATCACAGAGAGGGGGAACAAGGATCAGTAATCATGCTTTAATGCTACAACAAACCTCAGCGAGTCTTTCCTCATTTAAAGTTTCGGCAGAATATCTGAATGTGCCTGACCGCACACTCTTTCACAGGTTAGTTCCATAATTGAGCTTCCAGCACCAACATATAGCTTCGAACGTTCAAACCTGCAAGAAGTTCTGCTGAGCAGCAAAATTAAAAAGACAAAACACTTTATTTTAATTCCACTGATCCGATGTTTGGGAACAAATGTCTTCATTGCCCGGTACCTTATTAAAATGATGCAAGTCTCTTATTAAAGATTTTATCTAAGCTTTAGGACAATTCAATTTAAACACTGCAATATAAATCAATATCTCAATGTAACTTTGCGCCAAGAACTCGGTTCATTTTTGTGGCGATGTACATTTTGTGACCAGCCATGATTAAGAATGAGATATGAAGAATACGCAAAGACCTTGCAGAATTAAATTTGCTTTTCCTGGCAACATGCTATTAAGTCCAAGGCATTTCTCTTTAATTTCATTTCCCTGGCTTTTTTCCATTTCATTGATAAGATTACAATATCAAATAATCCTTACATTTGATATATGAAGTTGATAATAGTATCAAGGATCTATTTAATTCTTGCTTGAAGCAACTGTATCTATGGCTTTCTGTGGCAGTCTATTCCTGGATAATTGAGGTCAAGACGCTGGATTCATTTATAAAGCAGCTTGATGCTGTAATGGGAGGACAGTGAGGTGGTTATCTTGGAAGATGAAATGAAAAGGGCTGAAGAGCTTTCTGGATCCAAACCCCTCCAGTGATCTTATGATATTTTTTGTGCAAAGAGTATTTTCCCAGCATTTCCCTTTCACCAGCTTTGTTCTAGTTTTCTGGAAGTGTTCCTTCATCCTAGCTTCTCCAATTAGCATGTAAAGCCATTCCTCATTTACTTTGTTGAAGCCTTTCACCATTGTACACCCCTCAATCAGATCACCCTTCAGCATCCAAGAAACTCCAATGATTAACCTCTAAAAAAATTAAAAAAATCCCAATTCATTCAGCTTCTCATTATGTATGTCCTTTCATCCCAGATAGCCGCCTGATGAAAACTCATACATCCTCCAAAGCCAATATGTGCAGCACTGAAAACACAATACTCTGAATGTTATGCAACCATTATCCAGAACTGCAGCAGAACATGTATTCTGTATCTCTTGTGATGAAGCCCAGTTTCACCTTAGCCTTTTTGATCACCTTCCACATTTGTAAGCTCTCTTCTAAAATACTTATTACTTGGATTCCCTAACTCCTTTTGTCCATCTTACTTACGTAGTACCTCCCCATTTAGCATGGGGAGGGACTAGGTAAGTCTAGCCTATTCTCAGTCCAGAATACATTATTCACAATTTGCCACATTTACATTGCAATATTGGCTTGCTGTCATCATTCAGCTTCTTTTTTAAAATTCATTCAACATTGTATTACTAGCTTTTACTTTGATGGGCGACTTTTGCACATATGGTAACTCCCAAGTTTTCGATTTTGCAACTGACAATAGTTTAGTTACCAGTGATTTTCTTCACAGACGGATGTTTGAAACATTACAGATATATTTACTTGTCTGAGCACTGCTTGGTTTTAGAGCTGCTGCCATGATTAATTATCCGTGATTCCCCTATTCCACTTCACGAACATCATACCAGTCATTGACCTGATCACGTCGCTGATATAATTCTGTCAAGTTTGAAGGTTCTAGTACTCTTGAAATAGAAAGTGCAACTAACTTTTGGGTAGGAATAACTGTCAGTCCATCTCCTATTATCTATTCCTATAGAGTATCCCAATTGAGTATAGATAAAGTCAAAATGTCTGTCTGTCTGTGTGTCAATCTACATTCCATATCGGATCCTTTGGTTGCAAGCAAAGTTGCAACAGTACAGCTGGTATATAATAAATCAATAAAATAGCAAACAGCACATAGTGCGAACTGGATAGTATTTGGAAAAGGCATGAAAGGTCACAGACCTGAAATGTTAACTAATTTTTCTCTCTCCATGGATGCTGCCTACCTGCTGTGTGTTCCCTGCGACTTCTGTGTTTATATTAGATAGTATTTGGATGCTGGTGCCAGAGCTGAGATGTTCCTGGTATTAATATTTTGCTAGAGAAAGGATAGAGCAAAAATGACAAAACTTTCAATGGATATCCTTCAACACAGAATTCATAGCACTGAATATGAAACTCATTCAGTTAGCAGTTTCTATGGTAACAGTTCAACAGATTATCAAGGGTAATCCTCACAGCTCATAAACCATGTAATTTAAGGGCACTGGTTCTTTGCAGATTAGCAAATCGAATCGGAGAAATTTTTCACTTAGAGAATTGGGGAAAATGTAATTGATTGCTTTAGCATTTGTTTCATTGAGATTTGCTAAATATGAGATGAATAAGGAATCTATGATTGAAATATTGGGAGATCGAACTCAACGATGTGACCAAGTGAATCCCTGAAATAGAAATCATGTAAATCAGGAAATTAAGCAATAAAGGAGAACATCAACCAAGAAATTGTACTGGGACAAAAAAAATACAATTTTGCCACAGAGGAACGAACTACAGTGCATAATTTTTTTTAAAAATCCTATGCATTTCTATCTCTGAGCTTCTGAAACAGCGCTACAAATAAGCAATAACTCATGATAACAATAATAATCCTTGCATTTGATATAATGCCTTATCAAGTTGTTGAGAATTCTCAAAGTGCTTCAGAGAATATACTATAAAGTGAATTGTCTGTATATTTTGTGGGTGAAATGCAGCAGCCAATTGTGCATAGCAATGTCACACAAATAGTTATGGATAGTCAATTGCGCACAACAGTACCTCACAAATGGTAAAGGTCACAAAATCAGAAATAAATGCAAACATAAATACAGATACAAATGGAATTATCATGGGTAATTGCTCAAGGAACATCATTTTTGTACAGTACTATATTTGCTTTAAACTAAAATGATTCCAAACTTAATTGACCTACTGAATTTGGAACTCAAATATCACAAAGTGTAAATAACCTTTGGTTACAAAATAGTTAAAATATTTACGGAAGCTTTTGAGACGTCTTACAAAAATGCAAACCAACTGGCGGTACACTTTGTATAGACATGGACAATCCCTACAGATTTAAACAATTCACTGTTTTAAAAAAAATTGTTCTTGTGCAATAGAAAGTATTACATTCCCAGTCACTGTAAAAACCTTCACAATGAAGTCATGCGGCTCTTCTCAAAAACACAATGGGCCGAATGTGCTGTGCTGTATAATTCTATGATTCTATGTTAAACTATTGTTAGCTTTATTTTGGCTGTTAATGTGCATGGGACGGTTCCAATCCAAACTGAATTACAGTATATTCAAGTGTCACAAGAATCCATTAAAATTTGAAATGAGGAATTCCAACCACATGAAGTCTGTGTAAACCAATACAATGGACCAGACACAAAAGTCCTACGTAATACTGAATCAACCTCTAAGAACAAAGTCCTCTGTAATCGAATCATAAAATGTTCATAGNAAAAAAGGAGCCGATTTTTTCCATTGTTTCTACCTCCCCAATTGCAGCTATCTTCTCTCACTCCATTCCCCTTCTCTCGCTCTTTCCTTTAATATTTTTTATCCTCAGGTGTTTATCCAATCCACTTTAAAAAGTAGTCATGAACAGTTTCACCAGCTATTGCACGCAAAACAGGTTTTTAAAGTATTTAGAAGGATTTATACTCAGCATACCTGATTTGTTGCAATTGTAAGTTCCAATTTAATGTATGTGATGATCTCAACATTTACAAAAAGCAGCCATGTGTGTTTTATTTGTCGCACAGTAAAAATAAGGAGCTTAATTTAAGTAGGTCAACATTGTGCATGAAAGCACAGCAATAGGTTTAACTTTGGACTTAATCAGAATGGAAGACTTCAAGTAACAGTATGAGTAGTGTAGAGCTCTTTAATTTACATGCAAGTTAATTATTTTTAAATCCCACAAAAAGCTTCATTCCACAGAACTGTTTGAATCAGTAAGTAAGGGAATGATTTTTTCCTACTGAATTTTTTCTCTATTTTATTCATGCAGATTGAAAATCTATCGACTAGCTATCTTAAAATAAAACAGAGGAGAAAAGGATGGAAAGTGGTGTGACACAGGCATTGAAGCTCTGAAGATAACTTTCACCATTGCAGAATTACTTGAATCAAGACATTTATTGTAATTTTGTTGTTATTTAATTAGCAGCAAACAAGACTTTTTCTGGAGTTTGTTTCTCGCAAGTTCTGATGAATGCAAAAGGATTTCAATTATTTTTGTTTAATTTACACTTTCCAGCCAGGAGAGAAGGTTCCTTAGTTTGTGATGAGGATCAGGAACTTTGTCTAATTTTCCCCCTCAGGGGAATTGTTGTGCTCCTATGAGATCAGCTAACTCAATGCAGACTACCAATAGAACCTGTGACCTTCTAGTCTGCATGGCATAGTGCTACACTAACAAAGAGTGCTTCCATCTGATGCTACTTGGATATTCCATCGTCTTCATCTACCTACAGATCTTCATCTACATACAGATTACCGACACTCGGGCATGACCCTTTTATGCAGCCTGTGCAATTCCAGCCTAATCCCCACACTGATTAAATCGTCTTTCTCATTGTTCCGCTTCTAAAACTGGCATCAGTGCTCTTTCCTTACTAAATGAGATAAATCTATGTACATAAAAACTACAAACATAAAGCTTGATTTAAGGTCATCTTAAGATCTATCTTTTCGACTGGACTTTCGACCGTTTCTTCCCCTCCCCCTTCTCTCCCTTCAGCTCCCTTCTCTCCCCCCACCCCCCTCAACCCTCCTTCACTTCTCATCCTGTTTAATATATTTTAATTTTTAAACCAGTCTGATAACTCATCTTCCTTTCGCATCCCATGCTATATACCCTATATTATATATACAACAAGATTACATTTGTATAGCGCTTTTCACATTGAGAGGACGTCCCAAGGCGCTGGGCATTTCAGATCCGAGCTGGGGTCAGGGGGGGAGGAGGGAAGGGAGGGGAAGGGGGGTGGCCGATGGCATGGTGAGAGAGGAGGGTTTTGAGGCGGGACCTGAAGGAGGCTAAGAAGGGGGTGAGGCGGAGTGACTGGGGGATGGAATTCCAGAGGTTGGGGGCAGAGTGGCTGAAGGCTCTCCCGCCAAGGGTGGGGCGGGTGGGTCGGGGCACTTAGAGCAGGCCGGAGCCGGCTGAGCAGAGGGAGCGGGCGGGTTGTATATGTATGTACACGCACAGGTGTTTGTTTGGTATTGAAGGGGAGGTGGTACGGGTGCCGAATATTTCTGCTTGTCAAAGTGAGGGATTGTTTGTGGTGGGGAGTGAAACATTTTCAGTATCAAACTTCCTCAATCAGCACCTTCATTCAGCACTGGCAGCACTGACCTATTCTCCTTACATTCCCATAAACACTGGCAGCTTTTTAGTACATTACCCTGTGCCTGTTCTGCATAGGCAAGCATTAGGGCGAAACCTTGGGCAAGTTTCCTTACTCCACACGCCTAATATTAATCCCTCCAAAAAGCAAAACCAATAATAAATTGGTCATTTTCAATCCACGACTGTGTTGGGACGCTGCTGTGCGCAATTGGCTGCCGCTTTTCGCCCACAAATACACAGTCAATTCACTTTACAGCATATTCTGTGAAGCGCTTTACGACATCTAGAAGACGTGAAAAGCGCTATATCAAATGCAAGGATTATTATTATTATATATTATAGAAAATGGTTGCAGGTCATTCAACTGTGGTTTATCAGAATGAGGCCAACAGTATCCTCAGCTGATTTCCATACTGATGCATTTAGTAGCACAGATCATTGTATATCAATCAGACATTATAATACCCACCTACCCAGTTAACTCAGCACAAACCATGGATCAAAACTGGGCTATTCTTTGTCTCTATGGCACACCACCACATAGTGTTTTTACACACTGGCTTAGCTGGAATAAGTTAATAATAGTTTATAATTGAAGCAAATTTTGCATTTATTTTAAAAAAATGAGTTGTTAGTCCTGGCAAACATGCATTAATTGAGCAACAGTGAATCTAGTATGTGACATTTTCTGATGCTAACCAAATGTTCTATTCTGCACATACAATGGGAAGTGCACAATGATAAAAATTAATTAGTGTTAGCAAAAAGCACATGATAAACCCCAATATCGTGTGTCTTTGTGTTAGCCATCAGTTCAAATGCATACACGGTAATAAGAAACTTCAAGCTGCCTTTAACATATGCATATGATTTCTTATTTTTGTGCTCCTATTCTTAGTCTGGTTCACAAGTGTACACTTCCATATCACAATGTCAGGGATGCTCACAAAGAGTCTTTACATTTACAGGAATGTTTAGCGTCTTCTAAAATGTTTGTGACATTTTAAGAGGGACATTCCGACATGCAAGTACCATTTAAGCTAAAACTAAATTTGTACAAATTAGATTATTATTAGACGAAAATAATACATCGTTGAAACATTTATATCACCCAATTTTAGTAGAGATAGGCTTCCAACAAAATAATTAATTCAGACATCCAGTATATATATTACCATTCTTAATGTGTTTACTGCCTTAAAGTCATTTCTAAATTACATAGAAGGTGGGAGCAGCACGATTAATCCAGGGAAGTGTTGGTGAAGTAACATTAATGCTAATTGAGTGAAAGAGCTAATTTACAGTATTTAGTAACACCCCTTCCTTGTGCTAAGTAACATAAGGAATGGGTTAAGAAACACAAGTGTCAACCCAATCTTACTAATAATTCACTACTTATAGCCATTGTTTCTATTATTAGCAATATTTTTTTGAACTAAAACTGAAACAAGCTTCATTTATTTTTCTGGGATACTAGAAAAATATATTGACTTGGCTCATCAGCCCAAAAATGCAATAAAACGTACAAATATAATACCTTAAGAGGACAGGGTAGAAAGTTCATTCACCAAAGATAACAAACCAAAATGAATTAATGAACTCCAATTTTATCAGGTGAATTGGAGCAAATTGTGCAATTATCGACCGGCGGAATAGTTCAGCGGTTGGAAAGATTTTCAATTAACTGTAAAGTACTCTTCATAATGAAACATTACCAAAAGGAACCAATTGATTGTCTGAAAAAACAGTGCTTCAGGACAATGGTGCAGAATTAAGAAATGCTCATTGCGACTGAAAATATTATTGTGTCGTCTCATTTTTGTGTCCATCTCAAGACCTACCTCTGTGGCAGTATTTTCAATCATATTTGCCCTAACCCTATCCACCCCACCCCCTACTGCTCCCACTCCTAGCTACGATACCCAACATGACTGTTAAGCACAGTTGTTTCACTCTCTGACAGCGAAGGGGTGAGTGCTACTCTACAATTGCTGAGCAGAAACTGCCCAACAGTACTTGGGGAGCTACGTCCTCCAGCTTCCATGGTGTGCCCAGACTGGGACCTCACTATGTGAGGAAATGAAAGTACACACTTGGACCCTAAAGCTGGGAGAGCTTTGCAAACCCGCTTTCCCCAGATACCTATCCAGTTCTCTCTTAAAAGCTGTTATCGAATTGGACTTCACTGCCCTTTCAGGCAGATCATTCCAAATTCGAACAACTCGCTGAGTGAAAAAATTTCTTCTAACCTCCCCTCTGCTTCTTTTGGTAGATATCTTAAGATTGTGACCACAGGTCACAGACACACCTACCAGCGGAAACAGCTTTTCCTTATCTAGCCTGTCGAAACCTTTCATGATCTTGAAGACCTCTATCAGGTCCCCGCGTAACCTTCTCTGCTCTAATGGGAAAAGTCCTAACTTCTCCAGCCTGTCCTCATAGCTAAGGTTCCCTATTCCTGGTATCATTCTCGTGAATCTCCTCTGCACCCTTTCCAGTGCCTTAATGTCCTTCCTGAAGTAAGGTGCCCAGAACTGGACGCAGTACTCCAGCTGAGGCCTAACCAGTGTTTTGTATAGATTAACCATAACCTCCCTACTCTTATACTCTATGCCCGTACTAATAAAGCTCAGTACACCAAATGCCTATTTTACTGCCTTATCTACCTGCCCCCTACCTTTAATGATTCGCTTACTTGAACACCCAGATCTCATGCCCCTTAAGATTGAGCTACCAAGTCTATATTGCCTCCTATCATTTTTCCTACCTAAGTGTATCACCTCACACTTATCCACATTGAAATCCATCTGCCACATGTCAGCCCATTCCACCATTCTGTGTAGATCTGTGTATTAGGTCTGCAATGTCCTTGGAACTTAGAGTATTTAGGGGAGGGGTTGTCCGTGGGGCAACAACTCATTCCATTCAGGTTTTGGTCTAATTCAGCTTACAGGGGATGAGTGGAGCCTAAACTCGCTGCCCCAAAATAAATATGTCTTTTGTCGGACTATCAATTCTCAGATCCTTTGTTCTCTCACTTTCTAGAGTTATAGAATCCATATATTTCCACTTATATCCCCTTTCCTCCCCTCCTCTAAGCCACAGACTTCAAAGTTTAATTAACTGCTTTATAGAACGGAAATAATCTCTAGAGCAGCCTCCAACTTATTGGCCTGAGGCTAAAATCAGAGCCAGATGCAATCAAGCAGTCTCACAATGCAAGTCGCGTTTCTTCTGTCAAACCAATCAAGTCCAAATCACTTCACAGCTCACCCTGGCCTTGAGATATTAGTTGACCTGCAGGCCACAATCCTTTCTTTGGAAAGGATATCTTTTTGTAACGCTTTGTTTCTCCAGCTTTCGTGGGTGCCTGCAGTTACTTTGCAACGTTCTTGCGGCTGCAGCTGTGCAGCATTGGAGAGGGAATTGAACTCTATATTTGCAGTAATTGGCAAAACTCAACACAAGGTATCTTGGGAATGCTGTACTGTTTTAAGTGACTTTATTTACATTAACAAGGTTAACATTAGGTGATGTTTATTTTGCATTCTTTATCTAAATTATCTCTTGGCAGTGTGCAATCTCACAGTCCAGTAGTTACTGGGCCATGATTCCGATTATTTCAAAAATATATATGACTCCAGACAAATATACATACTGTGTGTCTGATCCAAGCAAAATTGGATTTAAAAGTGTCTATGCAAAGCTTCCCATTCCAACAATAACAACAACAACAAACATTTACATAGTGCCCCTTACGCACGGTAGCATTCCAGTGTGCCTCAATACCCCGACCTAACAAATATTTATCTACCTCCATCTTGAAAATGTGAATGGTTCCAGCATCCACAGCCTTTTGGGGGAGAGAGTTCCAGATTTCTATGACACTTTGGGTGAGAAACTGTCTCCTAATTTCACTCCTAAATGGCCAAGCTCTAATTTTAAGATTATGCCCCCTTGTTCTGGATTCTCCCACCAGAGGAAATAGCTTCTCAGTCTCTACCCTATTGTTATAATTATTATTTTAAAAACCTCAATCAGATCAACCCTCAACCCTCTGAACTCAAGGAAATAGAGACCAAGTTTATGCAACCTGATCTCATAATCGAACCCTTTAAGCCCTGGTATCATTCTGTTTAGTCTGCATTGCACCCACTCCAGAGCCAATATATCCTTCCTGAGCTGCGGTGAAAATAACCCTTCAATTCTGTTACACTGAAAATTAAAGGGTTATCCATTATGAACTGGCAGTAGCTTTGTTTTAAAAGTTTGGCAGAGTTCTCATATTCTATAGCCAAACATTATTGAACAGAAATTTATTTTTTTCAGGGAGATTATATACAGAAATGTATATATTGAAAACCAGAAAGGATTTTCAGTGTTACAGAATTAAAGGATTATTTTCTTTGTGAAGAAAGTATGTGGCAAAACTCTTTTGGGCTTGGGGTAGGGTGGGAAGGTCAGTGAAAGGGAATTGTAACAGAAGTATGTTTTATCAGGAAGGTGTAACATGGAAACAGATGCAGTGAAGTGTTTCAATATCATTTACACCATTGTGGGGTGGAAATCATTGAAAAATGTTTCACCAAACACTTCCCGAGACAGACATTACTCCAATAATACAGTCTGACACCATGTATATTCAGAAAATACCAATCTTAGTGCAACTCACTGAACTTAATAATAATAATAATCCTTGTATAATCCCGACGTGAAAGGCGTTCTATAAATGTAATTTTGTTGTTGTTGTTGTATTTGATATAGCGCCTTATCACGTCTTCGAGACATCTCAAATCGTTTCACAGAATATACTGTAAAGTGAATTGACTGTATATTTTGAGGGTGAATTGCAACAATTGCAGGCAATTGCGCACAACAGTGTCCCACACACTAGTCGTGGAGAGAGTGACCAATTTATTATTATTTTTCCCCCCCGGAAAAGGGGGCTGCCATTTGGATGACAACTGGCTTCCTACTTACTGCTCGGTAAACTGAGGCATGTGGAGTAAGGAAACTTGCCTATGGTTTCGCCCTGCCGGGAATAGTTCCTTCAGTATTGGACCTGTGGCAGTTTTTAATGAGGAAATAAGCACACATAGCAATCTCACTGAACAGACGTAGAATTCCAATCAGTGTTTCAGCTGAAGTGTTATGCATTTTCAGAACCATACTGTGTATAACTGTGCACAGCAACTTGCTCAAAGGCAATAGAATGCAATTTTTCCTGAAAATATTTTGATTGAATAATCAAAGACAAATAGAGCATATATTTGTGTAACAATCTGAAACAAAAATCAACCCTGATGTCACAAAGCAAAATTTTACTGTCAGGAAAATATTCCATGTTGGAGTATTTTGGAATACAAACATTGTGTGGGATACTGAAAAACAATTCTGCTCTAACTTCAACTGCATTTGTTTTTAAAGTTCTGGAGAAGTCAATAAAAATATGCTGGCAAAATTTTCTATTAGCCTTAGCAGGATTATAAGGTTAAAAGTGAATGGAAGTGTTGGAGCACACGTTCTGAATGGCAATATATTATGATGTTGTTTTAATATTGAAAAGATCAGCAATAACCTCTGCTGCAGCATAAGATTTATTAGTTTTAGTGCCGGAAAGCTGGCAGAAAATAGAGCTTTCTAAAAATAGTATGTATAATATCAAAGTTAGATTCTGTCAATTTGTTTCCCCCCAGTACTGAACTCTATTAATAGAACACATCTCCCACGCACACAGATTCCAGCTGATCCCAATTCCCTTTAGAAGGCTTACAATTGCTGACAGAAAGCTTCTCGCTAAGGGTGCTAATGGAATTGAATGTCTCCAAGCCTTGCCTGCCAGATTAACACTCATGTAATTATTTTTTCTCTCTAATCAGCATGATTACATCTTTCAAAATAACAAATCACTTGTATTACCCTGCTTGGCTGATTGTATTACTGGGCTGTTGTTGATGTATATAGTCTGTTCTATATTCTGTACAGTGAGACCAGAAGACTGCTGTGACCTTTACACAATGCTCCTTTTAGAATTGTTTATAGCCTTGTAATCTTCATATAATGAAAGTTGCAATCAAATTCCTCAAACTCACACTGAACCCACAGTCTACACTAGATCAACTGTCTATCATTGCACTGGATATTGCTTGCATAATAGCCACGATATTGTCCTTTTTTTCACTTTCCTGCAGAATTTCAGTTATACTTTAAATCACAAAGTGCATACGCCCTTCATACAAATGTTTAAGTACAGCCTTAGATCAAAGAATGTTTCAGTCTTCAGTATTAGGTGAATGCTTCACTCCCTAGATAAGCACAAATTCAACTGACTATTTATTCCCTTTATATTTCTAATCCATACACAAACTACGAGAATGTGTTTAGGTTATAGAAGGTGTTTGGCAATGCTTACTCCATTAACGAGGGGGCTGCAAACATTGAGTATATTAGAGAATGCTTATTAACAAAGTGGTTGCTGTTTGTTTTGCCACAAAAATAAAAGCAGATGTAAAAAGTAACAGCTAGAGTGAGATAAATGATTTAGTGGAACCATCACTTGTGTGTGTTAAATCATCTTGCATCTTTGCCCTTGCTGGGTAATTGTTGACAACAACACTTCTGCTGTGAATGATTAATGAGCTTTCCCTGCAGAATAAGCATATGAATTTTAAAAGAATACTTAGCACCACTAAGGCTTCAAAGGGAATGCTGTATACACCTGTGATCAGTAAGTATTCATACCTACCAGCCAAGCCTTTGTCAAGTTTAAACTGTATTCAGACTAATATATTTCACCATCAATATTCAGGAAGCAGAATGCACAATCCTATTCAAAGGAACTTTGATATATTAACCATACATTCCTTAACATGATCTCATTACCTATTTGAATCCCAAGAACTAACATGGATGTCTCATCACCCCCACTATATTAATGTGCAGTACACAAATGCAAATAGGAACATAGAAAAGGAAAAGGAAAAAGAACCAAAGAAATTAGTGAAAAATCAGAGAAGAGAGAGAATCAAGAGTGGAGACAAAGGTGACTTCTCACAAAAGGTATTTGCCCTTTGACTGATGAGGCAGGACACTTCACCACCTCCAAGATCTCAATCAGCAAGTTACTGATTTCAATTTAAATTCAGTATTAATAAATGACAGTTATCTTAAATGTAGGGCTATAAGACAATATATATTATGAATATATTTGTAAAGCTTCAAACAGACACAAAACCATCCATTATTCATTATTTCTTCAGGATTAAATTCCAACTATTTCCAATGGACGCTGGAGGAAATTATGCTGTTGTAGCTCACAATAGTTTGTTTTACTTCATAAAGTAAAAGACGCTGTACAAATCAAATTTTAACAACAACAAGATATTGTATTGTATAATTTGTAGGCTAATTATCGGTTACTAGCATCTATTAAGCAACTAGCAAATTTAAGACAAAACAATTTAAATAGAAGTGAGTTGTGAATGGTTTTGTGGTGAGTCCACAATAGACTTGGATGTGACTAACCATGAATCTTATGAAACAACCTTCAAGGTTTTGTAATATTTTCATACCCATCTGTTACAGGCAGATGGGCATAAAATATTGTTATATATTCTTTCTTGGAATATATATTACAATATTTTATAATATTTTTTATACCAATACAAGCACTGTGGGACGCTACCCTGTGTGAAGGGCACTATGTAAATGCAAGTTGTTGTTGCTATCTTTTTTGTTTAATTCTATTATTTTTCCCTGATGTTGTTATTTGAATGTTTTCTCTGGATTTCAGTTTTGCTTTATTAGTTAATATGAACTTAACCTGCCTTTTTGCCTCTTCAACAACATAATATCTATGCATCTGAACAGCTTGTCAAGCATAACAAAGGACAAATGTAATATATTGCATACTGGAACTATAAACATGGTCTTTCCGAGAAAGAATATGAAACATACAGTGGTGTTACAATGAACCCATCTCTCACCGTATTCAAGTGTGAGGGGGAAGATTCGCAAAGAAAATAAATCCAACTGTTCTAAAATAAATCTACGCAAAGAATGTTATGGTAGAAAATTTTGTAAAATATGTTGCACGGATGCATAAGATAATTTTCAGCACCTTGGGATTTCCTCCTGACATGCAGTCACCTGAGAGAAGACTTCAGCCAGTCTGGGCTGGTTCAGTCCCAGGACACCAAAATGAAAGGGAATTGTGAGAACACATTGTGCCTCCAAGTGTTTCATTTTTAATAGGTTCCTCGGAAACTCTGGATGTTTTGATGCTGACAAGAACTACAACGCAGAGAATTTGCCATTCACTGAACTGCCACAGCCAAGGATAGCAGTTCACCCATCCTTTCTAGTTTCCATTCAAAGACACTTAATAAAACTCAATGGCTATTAACCCTTTGTGAAATCAAATGATCTAAAAAAAGACATTGATTGGCACATTAGGTATTTGTACCGTGTCTAGTTTTAGGCTGTTAACTACCATCTTGACAAAGAAAGGACAATAGAATTGAATTGAAAATACAAACAAAATAAATACATCAGAAGAGTGTAAAAAAAACCTTTATATAGATTTAAAAAGCTAAGCTAAGCAGAGACTCTATAATAAAGCTGACTTTGGATGTAGAACCTTTCACATCAGGAGGACATCTCAAAGTGTTTCACAGAATTTACTGTAAAGTGCAGTGACTGTGCATTTTGTAGGCAAATGGGGTCAAACGATCACTGTGATCATTTCACCTTTCCTGAAATGTAATTGTAGATACAAGGCACTGATAGCAGATTGAGTTTGACCTTTATCATTCCTTCTTAATCCTAAAGGTTTGTTTCTCTACCGATAGCTTACATCCTTATTACATTCATGAAGCATCAAATTACATTTATTTAAATTCACATTATTGTGGTTTACAGAGGTTCTGTGAAGCTATGACACAGAGGTAAATGTGCTACCAACTAAGCCAGGCTGACAGCAAAATATGAATGCACAATGGATTTCCATCCATTTTAGCATAATCCTCCAACCTATCCTAATGGTATTTTGCACAGGTTAAGCTGTTTTATAGATTCAACCTTGGGAATTCAGGCCTCAATTTAAAATATACTGTAAAAAGTTGATGTGGAACTTTAACCAATCAGGGGCATGTGAACTTCATTAATTCCTTCTTGAAGTTTTTGATTTGTTTATCTTCATTGTAACAATTAAAGGTTTGGCAATGACAGCACCAGCCAGACAGAGAACAGGTGATATGTCAATGGAGGCAGTTTGTTCATCCGCCATCCATCCAGAACCACATTACAACAACAACAACAAGATTCCATTTATAGAGCGCCTTTCACGTCGGGAGGACGTCCCAAAGCACTGGACAGTTGGGTCAGGACCCGAGAAGGGGGGAAATGGTCAGGGTGAGGGGAGGGAAGGGAGGGAGCGAGGAGGGGGGAAATGGTCAGGGTGAGGGGAGGGAAGGGGCGAGGAGGGGGTAGAGAGTTGAGAGGGGAGCTGAAGGCACAGTCAAAGAAAAAGGTCTTGAGACCGGCCTTGAAGGAGGAAAGGGAGGAGGCGGCGAAGGCACTGGGGGATGGAGTTCCAGAGCTTAGGGGCTGAGAGGCTGAAGGCCCGGCCACCGATGGTAGGGCGGTTGGGGCGAGGGATGTGGAGCAGACCGGAGCCAGAGGAACGGAGGGTATGGGCAGGTAGATAGGGGGATAGTAGGTCGGAGAGGTAGGAGGGAGCGAGTCCGTGAATGGCCTTGTAGGTGAGGACGAGGATCTTGAATTCGTTACATTACTGCATCCCACCAGATTATTATTAAGATCACCAACCAGAAGATTTTGAAATATCTGTGAACAAAACTCCTTTACAGATGTGTTTTGTGCAGAGATAGGATGCGTCGTTTTTCAAGTTCAAATTGGACCTAGAGTGTCACCCTAAAGCTGCATCTGTTTTATTTGTTCACTAAAATAGTCATTGTGTCCCAGCTCAAGATTATTTTATCCATAATATAGCACGACTGCTTTATTTTAGAAAAATAAAATGGAAGAGATTAAATCTGGTTAATAGCTAACATTTCATTACAAAATGTAATTAACATTGACAACCCATAATAGATGGCGTGAAAATAGGCTGAAGCCTTGGGGACGTTTGTCGAAGAACGTCAAATTCAATCAAGGCCAAAAACTTCTCAAGGCAATACTGGGCCAGGTAAACACCTTCCAGACACGTGTGTTTAATTATTTTAGTGAATCTCTCCCACTGGAGTACAAAATGGGTGCAAATGCAGGAATAAATTAAAACAATGTACTGCAGCCAACAATACAGTGAGCTCCAGCAATGATCACTCACAGTTACTCAATTTGTCTGAGAAGGTGCCGGGCAGAGACTACACATTCCCCTCAGGGCTACTTTCTGAACCCATGCACATCTCTCAACCTGCTGCCTTGCCTTATCTCAAAGTATTGTTCTGTGTTTACTTTCTACACCCATTTAACATGCTTTCCCCCCACCCCACCACCCCAAGTGCTTTGGGATGACCTCCCAATGTGACAAGCGCTATATAAATGTAAATTAGACTTATACGGAGTATAAACACTGGCACAGACTACTTGCTCTGGCTCCATGCTTTACATTCTTTAAATATATATTGTATTTTTTCCCGACCTCAAATGCAAAGGGGGAAACAAATCATAAGTACCGGTATGAATTCCATTTTGAGCTATTGCTTTCCTTGGTACACAGTCTTCCCTAACATTCGATTATTTTATCAATTTACTACATTCCTCTCACTCATTAATTTTGTGTGCTATTCTCCCCAGTCTTAGTTATGTACAAAGTCTTCAAGCTTATTATCCAGTTTAATAATTAATTCAATTTAATTTGCATTTCATTTTTGTCTATGAACTAATATACAATGACATCCAAAATATTTAATGTTCTTAAATACTTCATTCTGGCATTTTCTTCATTAATGGTGATGCTCAAATCACAGGTCCTCTCTGACCAGCACAGGAAGTAATAACATACTTCAACTCAGGATTTAACAATGCTGCATTTTACAACTCTCATTAGGGAGCTGTGTAACCGACAGTGATAAATAATGTCACATGAAAGAATCCAGTGAGGTAGATAGAGGGATAATGGATTTAATTCAGCAGATCAAAGCCTGGTTCTTGTAATTTTTATGAAATGGCTGTGGAATTTCCTAATATTTGATTAGAGTCAGATGTCCAAACAAATTATTTATCACCACAACTGCTGACATTTATTGTTAGCCTTTCCCATCTGGTACTCAAGAGTGTGACACATTTAATGAAACCGCTCTCACTGCTGTAATTTATTTCAAGCTGTTACTTGCATTTCCATACAAGGCTCACACCATGCTGTTCACTGCAAATTAGATATTTTCAGTACTGGGATCACACAGGCACCCACAGTCCAGGCTTGTACAAATATCCACATAGCACACCTGAGTGTCTGATGATATTTAACACATTTATGTTTTTATTGACTAAATTGCTTTTGTGGAATCCTGTAGCATATTGGTTAGAGCACTTGCCTCGCAAGTGAGAGGAACTGGGTTTGATTCCTGGGCAGAGCGAAATGTTAGGCAACTTTCTTTATTCCACACGCTTCTGTTTACCTAGCAGGAGGTAGGAACACTGCTGAGCACAATTGGCTGCCATGTTTTTCCCAGAAAATATACAGTCAATTCACTTTACAGTATATTCTGTGAAGCGCTTGAGATGTCTCGAAGAAGTGATAATGCACTATATCAAATGCAAGGATTATTATTATGTATTGTGCTCACTTTCACTTTTTTTAAAAAAAGCTGCTTAGAAAGGCTAACAATAAATGTCTAAGAGATTCAAGGAAAGAAATTTCACCTAGGCCTTCATTTACTCTATTTTCATAGCATTTCAAGGTGTGCAGAATTTAAAAAAAATGAATTCAGTCTCAATTTGATGGTTTTCTGCAAGTTACTTAAAGTTACTTAAGGAAAACTGATTTCAAAATTATGATGATATTTAAGAATATCAAATTCTGGATGCTGGATGTCCTGAAATACTGAGAAAACAAAGTAAATCTAGATCCACGTGGAATTTTTCCACTGTAATACATGCCTCTTTGTTCATGTGTCACATTATCATGTGGGATGTTAGCTGGTGCTCCTGAAGCTCATGTTCAGACTGAGGATTGAGCTTTTAAAAATAAATTGATCAAATTTACGACAACTCCAATCAATTATTGATTAAGTTTGAGTATTCATAAAATTAAAAATCTTTTGAATAGATTTGTTTGACCTGCACCACAGTGATCATTAATATCTCATTTAAAGAACAAAAAAAATCCATAGAAGACATGCTATTTCAATTGATTAAATGTGAAATACATTAAAATTTACATTTATATAGTGCCTTTCAGGGCAGGAGCCAAGTCATTTAACAATATTGGCATGGCACCCGAGCTTGGGGTAGAAACCAAGGGGGTGGGCGGGGGAAAGATGCCCGAAAGCACTGTGAAAGACGTAGGTTTTGAGAAATCAATATTCAAAATTTGTGCAGCAATTGAATTCTCTTTATTATTAGGATGTTATTTACATTTTTGATTTGTCAGGAAGTAGAATTACATTAAAGTCAAGGAAGACAAAAACATCCCTCTTTCTATTATGGAGTTCACTGAAATTATTGCCTAGTTTGAGATACACTGTCCAGACCAATGGGGGGATGGGGGGGGGAGAGATTTGGATTGGGGATCTGGAATTTCCAGTTAAATGTAATTACAATGTCACTTGGAATTGTGTACTGGTACAGCATTGTAATTGTTTGAATCCCACCAGCAGAATCTATTTGTAGGATTCAAAGTGAGTCAAAGTCGATATAACTGCCTGGCCACTGAAGGCCAGCAAGCACAGTGAGGTGGGGGAGAAACCCTAAGAGAAGAGGTGAGAAGAGTATCTACACACGCATAGGCCTGCGGTATTTAGTTCAGCTAAACACAAATCCTGGACACCCAGAGTTGGATAAACCAGGAGGTTACCGTATTCAGACAGCAATATCCCATTAGAAAGCCTTACCCACTATATTTTAGTATGCCCATACTCTAATAGTAATACACTCTGAATGGGGGCTATGTATACAGTAAATGGTTAACATAGCTTTTTACAACCACGTAGTATCGGTGGACCATAATGTTCTCCTGAGGAAGTTCTATAATATACATTATAATAAGGTGCTTTACCCAGGGTTTCATTCATAAGAGAAAAAAAAGTCCAGAAATCTCAATTGTGGCAGTCTGAACAAAGTAGAAGACATTCTCACAAGTCAAAGAATGGCAAAAAAGAGCCCCAATCTTTGATATAATATACTAGTTATTTTAATAACATAGAAAAGCAGGAACAGGAGGAGGCCATTCAGCCATTGATCCTGTTTCACCAAATCTTTCATTTCCCCCTTTACACCTCTATTGCCCAGGCATCTGTCGCCTTTAAACACCCCTGTTGATTGGGCCTTGATAGATTTCTGGGGCAGAGCATTCCATATCTTCTGTGTGAAGAAATGAACCTGCCAATTCCTTTCTTTACTTTAAATACCTCAATCAAATCACCACTTAACCTCTTCTGCTCTAAGGCATATAACCACAGTCTTCTAAGACTCTCATCATAGCTAAATCCCTTCATCCCAAGTATTAGTGCAGTGAACAGTCTCTGGACTCCCTCCAAGGAGAGGTTTGGTGCCCCCAAATAAACACAGAACTGCAAATGAGGTTTTACCAGTGCTCTCTAACTTTTTATTTCAGATTGATTGTAATAAATGCCAGCATTCCATTTATTTTATTTGACCGGATTTTATTTTGTGGACATTTAGCAAGCAGAATCAGCATTAAATTAAAGTTGATCTAAACTAAATTTCCCTTTTTTATTAGTTTCATTTGTTTTGTGGTTCCACCAAACAACTACCAACATTATTGCAGCCATTGCTGGTTATACAGAGTTTATATTTTGTTCAACAGCATTCATCTCTCAGTTTAAAACGAGAAACAGATCAGTGATTGTAAAAGGTAAAGGGAGGAGGAGGAAAACACATAAAAAGCTTGTTGAAGCTTTAGATTGCTGATATTTGTCATACTTATGAGCAGGTCTGGTAAAATCATGCAGAATTTAACAATAACTCATCATATTGTGATGTATTTAACAAACTGTAATAAAAGGCAATAAGGTGAAAACCTGGAACTGACCTCAAAACTAATCTCAAACACAGTTGAGTCAAGAAGTTACCCACCCTGATAGTTGTATTTTTGTTCAATAACAGCGGAGCCCTGAGTTTTTCATTTTCACATTTATTGAATGCTGCAATTCACTGTTCTTGTCAATTTTTGTTTACAAAAGTCTCTTTGTTTTAAAAAAGAACAAGGAATAATGTATGTCAACCAAGCAGCAAACATAAGCTCACGTCAGTGAGAAAGTCCCAACCGCACATAAACTTGTCCATTGATTAATTTGTAGCAAAATATAGAACATGGTTATAGAAAAGTACGTAAATGACAATCGGCACCTGGGAAACATTCGAGTCGGTTCACTGTTGACTGAAATCAATCAATGTGTGGGAAATGTAGAAGCACAGAGTAAAGTTGAGTGTATATGGTTATGGTTTATTATCATGGGGACATAATATTTTGGTGAAAGGAAAAGGTGCTCGGTAAAAAAAGGAGTAACAGGCCGATGAGGGGTAAATCGAAGGCGAAGAAAAAGTTTTAGGTGAACAATACAACAAATGAACATCCAGCATGAAAAGAATTTGCATTCATGACAATACTGGGAACAGGCAACAGATAAATATTTACAACCCGCAACAGTTGTTAATGGCTCATGAAGTATCCATTTGAAAGACTCTTGAAAAGTAAAGTCTATGCGCACCAAAATGTGACTAGCTACAGAGTTCTTTGGAAAATGAGTGCAGAAC
Organism: Callorhinchus milii; assembly: GCF_018977255.1. Taxonomy (NCBI): domain Eukaryota; kingdom Metazoa; phylum Chordata; class Chondrichthyes; order Chimaeriformes; family Callorhinchidae; genus Callorhinchus; species Callorhinchus milii. Next base: position 35,394,078 of record NW_024704746.1, on the reverse strand, counting down.
CATAATGTGAAAGATCACCGGGATAATTCCAGATCAGTATTCAGCAGAAGAATCTGGGTTGAGAGATGAATTCTGGCATCCTCAATGCCATACACTCTAAATCTCCTCACCATATTCCCATGCACCTGAAGAAATCAGTGTCATAATTCTCCACCCAACTACTATGTTTTTTTTTACCCCAGTCATGAAATTTCGGTGAATTAAATGCAGGAGCAGATTTCTTAACAACAGTCAAAACAGCAGTTAAGCATTTATCAAGCAGATTTCTTAAGCTGAAAGTCCTGAATAATGGCACAATACAACAGCTCAAAGATGTAGATTGCTCATCTCCAAGCCAGAAGGCAGTGAGTTTGATTCCTGGGCTGCCTGTCAGTTGCCACGACTGGAAATGTATTTGTGTGGCAGATGTTATTTCCTGCATTCCATCTTCAAGACTACAGCTGATAGACTCTGACATGTCCTTCAAAGTCACTCCTTCACTCAGTGTCTTCAAAGTCACTCCACATAATATCTCCAACAGCAACAAGAGAAAATACTGACTTGCCCATCAGGTTGAAATAGATTTTTTGACAGAAAATATCAGGAAAATGGGAAAAGTACCCAACTTAATCATGAGGTATTTTTATTCGTTAAAGAAAAATAAATATATACACTATTTACAGTGATGGCTCACAATACCAAAATCATGGTTGTTTTCACTGTTTACATTCTGTGTTCTCACTCCAAATACTCCATGGGAGCAAAGAAATGAGAGAGAAGACACTTAAGTGTGACCTATTGCTTTTCTGAGTTACATTTATAATGTAGCACGATTTTCTAAAGGATTTGTAATCATCTGCAAGTACTCGGGCGTGACTGAGGCCAACTCTGCCCAGACATCGGTTCTAATCAATCTCTTACTAGGCAGCAGGAGGTTTCCTTGGCCACAGTCTGACTTTATGTTAAGTCAGAACTGAGATGAGAGTTTGAGCAGAATTTCAGTGGTTTGGTGTGAGACACATTTGTGTAGGATTTGTTAGTTAGAAATCCTTTTTTTTTGAATCTTGCAAAATCGGACACTAGTATAAGTATAGTGCTTGGATAATCTCACTTAGTGTCCTTTTGGCAGCTGTTGTGGAAATCCAATTATCAGACTGGTGGAGTGTGCTCTCTGAGGTTTGAGATTAAGACGTGTCCTGAAGCAGTGTGGTTTACGTCACATTTAACCCTAGCCATGTCTGACCTGAAGGTCCAATCCTGACACTGCATACAAATGGCAGGAAATATTCAATCTTAGATATCCCTCATTGGCAAGTCTATAAAAATTATTTCAAAATTGAAATCTGAATAAAAATGTAACAACATGGGTGTTTTCTTTAACTACACTTTCTCTCACGCTTCCTAATCCATCGGTTGTAAACTTGGATTGTCCCAATATGGTGAATGGTAAAATTGTGACAGCCCAGATCAATTTACCATTGTTGCAAGGTTACCTTCAAAGAGACACCAACTGAACTGTTTGACATAAAATGAATTATCACAGTGGTGCAAGCCAATTTAACTTTCACAGCAGCTAGAATCAGTTGGATGTTCTTGTGAGTTCAAGATGCACTTTGAGGAGACTGGAACTTGTAGCCTCCTCATGTTTCAAAATCAATCTGAGCTTCAGACTATTGATAATACAAAGTCCGTGTACTGTTCCCAGATGCATTAATTTGCAGACAAGTAAGGTGGAACTGCCAAGAAAATTCTTAAAGCAATCAATCATTTGCTACTGATCAATAGGGCATGATCATTAGCAAATAAAGTAAAGTATAAGTTAATACAAAACAGCGTAGCTTGGAAGTAAAAATAGAAGGCACTTTTACTTAATTGATAGGATAGAACTTGTCAAAGGAGAAATTGGGGAGAACAAAACGTAGGAGTGTTAGTTTGCTTGTTGCTCAACATGTCAAAACAGTGGGAGGCTGCATAAAACAAGACAAACAGAATGTTAGGATATATTATTTAATGAGTTAAGTTCCAACCTAGCAGCCATTCCTAAACTTTAGATTGCTTTGGTCAGACTGGACCTAGAGTACTGCATATAGTTTGGGTTAACGAGACATCAGGGAGCTGCCCAGATCCAGGAGGGCAGTGGAAAGCAATGGGAAGGATCCACGGTGTAAAGCAACAACCTAGGACCAACAATAAGGAAAGCAAGGACTCTTCAACATCAAATGGAGATGTTTCTTTAGCAAATACAATTTTAAATGGGATTAAGAAAATAGGTTGGGTGTCATCCGTATCCATGTCGAAGGCAGCAAAACATGTCAAGGTAGCAGAAAAGGAGGGCAAAGGTTCAAAGTATTTCTTTATCCAGAAGGTAATTAATGACTAGAATGGTTCAACAAGGTGGTTGATGCCAGGATACTGGACTCATTCAAGAAATAGCTTTATGCTAGAATTGGAGGATGGTAGTGTGAATATTCTGTTAAAATGAGATGACATAGGGCGAAGGACCTTCTTAATCCAAACCACCTTTTGGAGAATATGTCTACTTTGGCAGTGATTGCATCAAGTACTCTCTCGTCAGATGAGACAGATGCAAAATAAAGTTACCTCTTTACTGCTGCAGCAAACTGCCTTAAAATTGCCTTCGGAAGAGCATCTCCCTGTAACACCAGTGTGATGTTGCTAATTCTCACATCACGCATCCTCCTGAGTGAGGGATCAAATTTAATTCCAGTTAATGCTAAATTACAGGTAGGACTGCATTTTTCTTGTGTATAATAGCAACTGAACTGAATTTGATTTAAACATTTATAACGATGTTAGCCCATCAATCTGGGCTGCATTCTGGCTCATGTCCTGGATTTAAAAGGGCAAGATTTTAACCAAGCTACCTAATCTCTCTGTATGATATTTTGAACTTGATCACCATTAAGCAAAGCCACAGTAACAAAAAAAACATATTTTACATTGACCTAAATAAATGTCTTCAGTAAATGCTAACACACAAGAGTGTGTAGGTATTTAAGCACTGAGTGCCAGAGAAAGGGAAGAAAGAAAGAAAATTATATTCACTCCTACAACTACTAGAAGGTAGTAAATCCTCCTCCATTCTGTCAGGGCATATTATCATCATCACAAAATGTGCAACGAGCAAACTTGAGCACAATTAAAATGTACTTTTTGTTATTTAACTTTAAGGTAAATATGTCTTTTGCTTTATAAATATTTTATGTTCTCGATTTAAAGTGTATATGAGATTGAATTATACGAAGAGAAGTGGATCATTTGGTCTATCAAGCCTTCTCCATTCACAATATAAGGTCATAACAGCTCTAATCCCATTTGCTGGCATCCCTCAATACTGTTTTGAGGTAGCAAATTTCATACATCATCAACTGTGACTTTGAGCTCATTCTGTTGGCTAACTTTCAGGGCAATGCTGCGGAAGAATTGCATAGTTAGAGGTGCCGTCCTTCCAATGAAACATTAGCGATGTGATGATGTTCTCTGGATTCACTTTTAACAGGTTTATCTTCAAGAAATAAAGTTATAAAAATGCAAGTTATTACTTCAGGATATCTTGATGTGCTTTATAATAACTATTGCTAAATGCACTGACATTTTTGTAGCAAAACAGAGTAGCTATTTTGGATACAGCAAAGTCCCACAAACAAGTCATGGGATAATCAATTTGTCTGGGATATTGTTGGTTGGACATTGGAGTAAATGTCTTTTTCTTTCCAAATAGTGTAATGTGACACCCAGTTGAAAAGGTGGACAGGTCCTTGGTTTAACATCAAAAGACAGCACCTCTGACAGTGTAATGCTACCTGCATACAAGTTCTTATTTCACCATAGGACTTCAACCCACAACCTTCTGACTCAGCGAAAATGCATTTCATTTCATCTGTGACCATCAATCCGTGACCAGATTGATTTTCCTTCAGTGAAGGTGTAATTTTAGTTGAAATGACTGTTGCTGGCCAATTCAGTCAGCCAGTGGAGCACCCATAGGAATGACACATCACATCACTGAGCTTTGTGCTTTGCTTTATTCAGTAAAGACTAGCACAAAAGACAAAGAAAATATGACTGACAGAATGGATCACCAGTAAAGAGAGTCTTGCAGAAGATGATGATTCACTAGAATTGGAAACATCTGGCACAATTGTCTGAATTAAACTAGCAGCCCTGATGGCAATCCATCTTCTCTCCTGGAAAGTGAGAGGAAAAGACCAGGGTATCATCTTGACTTAGTTCGTAACAGCTTACCCTCAAAACTAGAAGCTTGTGGATTCCAGCCCAACATTGGGAATTTAACTGATAGCCAAGGATAGGCTGGTAATTTCACAGAATACTGGGAGAGTGCTGCATTGGTGGGGAGGTTTTCCCTCCACCACTGAGGAATGCATGTAGAAGAGAAAGAAAAAAAGTATTCTTCTTCAAGGAGCTATTATTCAGGAGTAGAAATTGTTTTTGTGACGGGTTAGCTGATATCGAACTTTCTAATATCAATAAATACCAGTCATAAATGCCATAAATACTATTGAAACCAACATAATTGGTAGTAAATGCATTATGCAGTTTTCTACAGTTGTTGGTGGTAAGACTTTTGATCCATCGCAAAAGGAAAACTTGCTACTATCTTGAAACAAAGTATACTTCAAATGATGAATCCTCTGAAACGTTTTGATTTATTCAGATCTCATTGTAGTCCACTGCTGAGAGATATGATTTGTAAGCAATTTAAAGCATCCCTAAGACAATTCAACACAATGGCTTTGCTGATAGAAAGAGACAGTAAAATTGGGCTAGGAAAATATAGAATGACATTTGCAGACAGCCATTCTATAAATGGCCTTTCAGACACACAGGGAGACCAGAGATGAGTTGCTACAGCCTTCTACATTTATTTTCTTACAACTGCAATACACAACTCACAACGTTACATTTGTCCTGAAGGTAAAACAAAAGAAATAACTATTACAGGCAATTGTAAGGAACAAAATTATTGTGAATATTATTGCATTGAAAATTGCTGCTAGCAGTAAGGTATTAGCTTAACCTTTTGATTGTCTGCAGGCAGTTGTAGAAAATACAATTTGAGTTCCTTTATCATAGAATCATAGAATCGTACAGCACAAAAAGAGGCCATTCGGCCCATCGAGTCTGTGCTGGCTCTTTGAAAAGAGCAATGTAACGTCAATTCCACTCCCAGGCCCTTTCCCCATAACCCTGCAAACCCGTCCTCCTCAAATACCCGTCCACTGTGTTTTTAAAAGTTGTTATCGAATCGGCCTCGACCACCCTTTCAGGCGATGAGTTCCAGATTCGAACGACTTGCTACATGAAAAAAATTCTTCTCACTTCCCTTCTGCTTCTTTTAGAGACTATTTTAAATCTGTGACCTCGAGTCACCGACACACCCACCAGTGGAAACAGTTTTTCCCTTTCTAACCTATCAAATCCTCTCATGATTTTGAAGACCTCTATTAGGTCTCCTGAAGATTTATATAAAAAAGAAAAAAATTAGGAACATACAAGTAGTGTTTTTTTAAGAGAATGGTTGAATTTGGTTTGCAGTTCCTAAGCGAGGGAACAAAGCAATGGTTGAGTGAAAACAAATGATGAAACACAAAGTAGTTAAAATATCAATCAATTATATAATTTGTCAATTTGTGAAGCATTTTTTTTACTAGGATTCAGATTATATCTTTAGTTTTTTTAATAATTATTCTTTGTTCATACTGAGTTTGTTATTTTCAAATAGACAAAAATGATAGATCAGTTTCTCAAAAGAGATGTGCGTATTGGCTGTGCATGAATTTCTCTCTTATAGCTTTTCTATTCTGGCCAACAGCTCTTCAGATTAATTGATCATTCACCTCATGGCTGTTTATTGAACCTCACTGGCACAAATGGCTGCCATGTTTGCCTATAATGCACAACAACTATACTAGGGTGAAACATTGGAGAAGTTTCTGAACTCCACATGCCTCTGTTCACCTAGCAGTAAGCAGGAACCAGGTTGTTAGTTGCTTGGAGGATCACTTTTCCGTGGGTAATAATCCGTTCCAAAAAATAAATAAATAATAATAATTTGGTCCCTCAATCCAAGACTGTTTGGAGACATTGCTGTGTGCAGTTGCGCATTTCGCCCACAATATATACAGTCAATTCACTTTACATTATATTTTGTGAAGCTCTTTGAGACATCTCGAAGATGTGATAAGGCACTATATCAAACACAAGGATTGTTATTATTATTATAATAATTTGTACCCATCTGTCTGGATTCAATTTATACCCATGTGGCAAATGATCGTCTTCACTACTTCAAATTGGTATAATAAAAATCATTTTTGAAAGGGATAGAAAACAACATATTGCAAACAAAAGGACCAAAAAATGTTATACAATTAAAATCCTAAAGTAAGAAAACCCACAGTATAGGAAATTAGTAATTGTGAAGCAAAGTACTTGTAGGGCTAATCTAAGCATATGTCTTTGGTTTGAAGGCTGAGAACATCTACACTGTAAAATCTTTCTTGGATTATTGCAGACCTATTTAGTTTTACGAGGTAGGTCTCCAGTTCAGCCTCAGGTGTTCAGTTTGGTGAATCAGATGTGTGAAGGTCAAGTGCATGAAGGTTGCATAAACTAATGAATGGAAATCATGTCTGCTTTATGAAGTATTCAGATCTAGAATCCACTAGTCCCAAGTCCAGGGCTCAACTAACCAAGGTACCAGTAAATCAAGACTGAAAAGATTAGGAGCAAAAAAACAGAAAGGTTAAGGATTGTTTTGATTAGGCTGAACTTGACTTGGAAATGCTGTAGATTAATGGAGGTATGATGCATTACAGCCGCAGGATGCTGGATAACTAAATTAAGGGAAGAATAGTGCGAGGAGTTTTGATTTCAGTGAGGATGCAGAATGTACTTAGAGCTTCAAATGAACAAAGAATATTTTGAGGAGCAATTACTATAGTAAGTTGATAAAACATAGCGAGGCAAGAATGGCTGTGATGGGGAGTGGTGGGTGGAGGCCATAGATGAGGCAGAAAATCACCTAGACAATGGCAAATCTTTTTTTCTATTCTTCTCAGTAGCACAAGAGGTGCTAAAGATGTTCAAGCCCTGGACACAAATGTTCTTAGGTTTTACATAATTTTCATAATTGTCCAGGGGAAGATAAATGCTTTGCACAAAAGGGCAAACTGGTCTAATTTGAAACCACTCAATTCTATTTGAGTTCAGAAGAGGAAGTAAGATCAAGAATGCCCATGGATAAAAAAGGTTTAAGAGTAGTCATCAAAGATAAAAGGTGAGAGCAGTTGGTTAGGCTTGTGAGAGACATGAAAAAAAAACTTTCTTTGACGATATGAAAAGATTTTTTAAAACCCATCAAATGGCTTGACAGAGATCAAAGTTTGGTGATTCAAATGTGTTAAGGTCAAGTGCACGAAAGTTGCACAAACTAATGAATGGAAGTAATGTCTGCTTTATGAAGTATTCAGATCTAGAATCCACTAGTCCTAAGTCCAAGGCTCAACTAACCAAGGTACCATTTTTTCGTTATCTCAGCTCAGGTTTCTTATATTGGACTTGTTTTTTCAATTTTTTATTACGTACATTAACCTGGCTCAGTTGGTAGTCCTTTTGTTTCTGAATCAGAAGGTTGTGAGTTCAAGCTCTATGTTGCCACTTGGAACTCATATTGTCTACGCTGACAACCCAACCAGTGCTGCATTGTTGGAGGTACCGTCCTTCAGATGAAATGTTAAATTAATGATCCCATGTTCTATTCAAAAACAGAAGGGAGTTTCTCCTGGTGTTTTGGTCCTGGTGACCTGACCAACAATTCCCCAAATAAAATTGATCATTCGCTTTATGGCCATTTGTGGATCTTTGCTCTGTACAATTAGACTGCAGAATTCATCCACAAAGTCCTTCACATATGTGAAGTGCTTTGAGAAGTCTTCCCGACATAAAAGGTGCATATCAAAGACAAAGATTATTATTACTATTTGTTGTGAGTTAAATTCCTAAACCTTCTCTGGCTAATCAATTCTCTGATCCACCTCTTCAACACAATGATATTTTCACCACATCTATGCTTCTCCTTCAAGGCCGGTCTCAAGACCTTTCTCTTTGATCGTGCCTTCAGCTCCCCTCTCGACTCTCTACCCCCTCCTCGCTCCCTCCCTTCCCTCCACTCACCCTGACCGTTTCCCCCCTGCTCGGGTCCTGACTCAACTGTGCAGCGCCTTGGGACGTCCTCCCGACGTGAAAGGCGCTCTATAAATGGAATCCTGTTGTTGTTGTTGTTCTTATCCTATTTTCAGAACCTCTTTGCTCAAATGTAAATGAAAAGAAACAATCAATTCTTCTTGCCAAATCCTGACCAGTAATTCTGGTCACTCAAAAGTAGAATCTCATCACACAGCAATGTGACTTTTACAAAAGATTTATCCAGAACAGATTATAGTCTAAATAAGATCAAACCAATTCTGAATCACCAAGGCCAGAGGTATCTATGAACATTAGTCCACAGATAGACAGGGAGAAAAAGAAAAGGACATAATGGAGTCCGAAATGTAAAATAAAGTTACATTTCAAAGCCGTTTTTCTAAATATTCGCAACTGACCCTTACATGATAGGTATATTCACCCGTTACTTCTCAGAGACTGAGCTGCCTTCTTCATGCCTCAGAACAGCACATATTTTTATAGCTCAAACACAAATAAAGTCACTACATTTTACAGTAAATCCAGTGAAATGCTTTGAGACATTTTGATTTCATGATAAGGTGCTATTTCAAATGTGAGGATTATTATTCAATTAATCTATAGTTTCATGCAAATGATAGCTGTCTTTGCCCCATTCTCATGGATCAGTTGATAAAATGTACCAAATGGAGTGGTGAGTTAAGATTTAATCCCTGGTGTGTGGTGAGTTAATTCATTTCAGATAATGGAGGATTACAATTGATCTCAATTGAAAGCCCAGGCCAGGGATAAAAATAGTCCAGGATACTTTTTTCTGATCACAATACAGTGGCCTCTCTTGGCAATGTGCAGATATGGACTTTGGGTGTGGGAAAGAGTGGACTAAGCTACAATGGCCACATTATTCTAATTCCCAAAGACAATGTTAACAAGTGAGTAGACCAGGTAGAAACGACAAGGACATATACCCACTATCAACAGAGCAGCATTAAATTTACACCTACGCAATACCAGACTACCAGAGATTTGGCTTACATTATCTCCACTAGATAGATCACTTGACTTGGATGCCCATCTTCTATAAGACTAACAAGGAAAGTGTACTAACAAGCATTAAACCACCGTGATAAATGGATATAGACATGAATTGAAATATGAATATCTACAGAAATTTGCAACTACCAAATAGGCAAATCTTCTTCATGATGGAGGAAAACTTCAATTTGATAATCAGGGTACATTTTGTTCCTTTAGACAATGAAGAATTGTTTTAAAGATATACAAAATGTTCATAGAATCTTACAGCACAGAAGGAGGCTATTCGTTCGCCCCATCATGCCTATAAAAGAGCTATCTGATTAGTCCTACTCTCCACTCTTTCCCCATGGCTTTGCAATTTTTTTTCTTTCCAAGTAAATATCCAATTCCATTTTGAATTGGGTTCAGTCCTCACTCCCAACACATACCTGCTTGGAAGACCTCAAATCATGATAAATTTTGCAAAGCAAACTGTACTTCAAACCACTAAATTACATTCAAGTGAACTCCTTTGATTTAACCATGATTTAATTACTATACATTAAGGCTAATTCCCTAGGTTACACCAAATTGAGCTTCAACTCAGAAAAGCTGACCCTTTTCCTTGGGTGAAGTAGAATTGATTTTAATCATGGCCCAATTTTATCTGTAGATTTGCTCGATTAAAGCAGACTGACTACAGGTATGAAGCAAATTACATTTGTTGGTTTGAATTACAGGTTGAAATGTTACTGGTGTTTAAGGCCTTGGGATATTTTTCACATTTGACTCAAGGTTTCTTTAAAACAGAGAAAACTCTAAAACCTAACTCAGGAGAACAGATGCTACCCTTAAGCTGCAGCATATGAAGCAGCTTTTCTTCCAGTACAGCAGTGTGAAGCCTGATTTATATTTCCCTGTTCCATATCATATTGGAGTCTGTTTAAAAACTAAGACCAGGTTTCAAGATTCTCGTATACAGCTTTATATATAGAATTAAACACCAAAATAGTTGCGTATTGCTTTTAATTTGTATTCACTGGTTCTTGACAAACATTAACATTCAAGTACAAAATACACAGACACTACACTTAACAGTAAATCATGTGGAGTGTTTTGAGACATCCTACAGAAGTAAAAGGCACTATATCAATGTAAGGGTTATTATTAAAAAGACAATTCCTTGAGAGTTAATGAACATTACCTACAATAAAGTTGAGATTTATATATATATTATATATATGTTAATGTGTATTTATTTCAAATTAAGTTAGCTCAATGTAATAAGAAATTACTTTGATTTGTAACAAAGTTTCACTTGGGCTGTAAAAGTTTCAACAGAAGTGTGACAGTTTAATTTTTTCTTTTACAAGTTGTTTAATCTTTTGCTCATTCCTTTTTTAAAATTGATCTGGGTCGAATGCTTTGCAAGATCGCACAGATGAATGATTTTGTTCATTGCTAAACTGTAGGAAGCTTGCATTTAAAACTGATCAGATTAAACCCTCTTGAAAACAATTTTCTTGCGTTTAAGTGTAGAGGTTTGATAATTAGATTCTTAATCAAAGTGATGTATTTGCTAATTGAATATTTTATATTGAAATGATTGCTCTTTTTAAAACTGTCTTTCTGGCTACTTTTTCTATTGAGAGCTAGTTTAATATTACATGAATTGTGTGGAATTGTGTAGAAGTGAAGTCCTGATTTAGTAGAACTGCTCACGTAGAGAGAGCTAAGATGCTGCATGTAAATCAGTGAAATATACCTGTTATAATATAAAAGGCATGGAGTGAGAAAAAGCCTGCAGCTCATTCCTTCCTCTTAGACTATGAAATTCTTAATGGGAATGCACTACAAATTAAAACAGGCCTCCTTTTTCTAACCAGTCTCTTTTATTAAGTACTGCAGGATACAATATTGACAATCTATCTGCATTTAAATGATTGCAGTAGATTCCTTTTAAATGAATGTTCCTAACAACAGAGTACCAGTCAACATGCCCTGCGTGACTGCATTTTCAAAGTAACACTAAGTATGGAAATAAGCTGAACCATTAAAACCATTTCAATAAAACTTATCAGCTGTATATTCAAATGGTCACAATTCTACTGGATGTAATGCAGAACAGTGTTTGTGAAGCACTAAAGCCATCTGAAGAGGCACTGTACCAATACTGCATTGGGTTTGCATCAGGACTCACTAACAACAACAACAAACGTACATTTGTAAAGCCTTTCATGTCGGGAGGACATCCCAAGGCGCTGGACAGACAAAGTTACGGACCCGAGCTGGGGGTCGGGGTCAGGGAGGGTGGAGGGCAAGGGGGGAAGCAGAGAGATCGAAAGCACGATTGAAGAGGAGGGTCTGTCACTTTGTGCACTGGACGGACCTTGCCAACAGAACTGCTGTTTAATGTTCTTAAACATTTCCTTAAACTAAATTTACATTCCTTTTTAACTAACAAAGTGTTCTGCTCTTGACACTTGCCATCTGCATGACCTTCACCATCACTATTTTACAAAGAAAACACATAAAATCATGTTCAAAATTATTCATTCCGGCTTGGTTCATAAAAAGCTTTTCTTTCTAGCTTCATCAAAAATACATAAAAATGAGATAAATATTGCATGCACATCTACCTGTCCCCCATTGAGAAAATCCACCTTTTATTTTGAATAATACATGTGTATACACTGGTTAAAAAATGACAATTAATTCAATCATAGCACCTTCTGGTTTGGTCATGTCTCAGCATTCAATATCTGGATGTAGACGCATCATAACAGAAGAAGCAAAATCTGAGAGGAAGACAAGCTATATTGGTGACAGAGTGGTTATTTATTTACCTGACATGAACTTCTGATAGGAACAACTGAATAAATGAAGTAAATGGCTCATACAGATCACGTACAGCTCTTACGATTGACTATACAACATTCATTTCATTTCTAATCAATTTTATTCCGTGAAGCCCTTCAACAAATTTATTTTATGTGAAAAGCACTACAAAAGCAGCACTAAGTTACCATCGTTATTATTATGATCGTTTATATGTGGAATGTGGTATTGCAACTCGTGTCAGCTTTACTGTTGGTTTATTGAAAGTGACAGAGGTTGAGACACGCGTCTCCAGTAAGCATGGTGCCAGCAGAATGTTGGGTATGCTTAATAGGGATTTTCTACAAAGCTGCTGGTCTTCTGGGAAACAAATGATTCATCTTCTTATACTAATAAAGATTGTCTGTCTGTATGTGTATCTGACACTCACAGAATAACCGATTGATGTAGAGACTCGATTTCTCCCTCATTGGAATGTCATGGGCATATTTTTTTTGGGGGGGGAGATCTCCTATCGTTGATGAACCATATTAAAAAATGCTTTAATTCAGCCCCAAAATATGTATTGTATTCTGCAACTTTGTAGCGATAGAGGAAAGTACACATTGTTTAGAGAGACACATCTATATTCTGCAACAAGTGTATGGCGCTTTTTTCTGGTTGTCATGGAAGCTAGAGTCCTCCCATATGGGACAGAGAGAGACTGAGATAGTGAGAGAGACTGAGTGCGACAGAGAAACTGAGAGCGAGACAGAGCCTGTGAGAGAGAACATATTATAAAGTGCAGTGACTGTGTGTTTTGTGGGAGAGACAGAGAAAGGCTGAGAGAGACAGAGTGAGAGAGAGAGAGAGAGTGAGACAGAGAGAAACCGAGAGAGAGACTGAGTCCTCCCACAGGAGTCCTCCCAGCTGAGTATAGATGAAGACAACATGTCCTTCTGTGTGTCTTCTCTGTGTGTTAATCTACATTCCATATTAGATCCTTTGGTTGCAAGCAAAGCTGAAATGGATATAGCTAGTGTAGTACAGTATAGTAAGCAGATTGGGGGAACAGTGTGTATACAGCAGGCAAAATATACATATTCTATGCTGTATTTGATAGAAGGGGAGGATTGTCAAAGTGCTTCAGAAGTGCTGTACTGAAAAGTGCAGGGAATATATTTTATTGTTGAACACTGCAAGGAGACATACAAGTTCAAGAAACCTTTAGTGCAATCTATCCCCAAAACACCTACACACAAGTGCTGTGTTTATACTATGCAGGTACACGCTCTGATCCTAAAATCTCTTCCAGATGCTGTCAAGACCAGAGGTCGAGTATGATACAGGCTGCCTCAACCACTCCTTTTTTATACTGTCGCTTTTGACAGCCAATTTAGGTGTCAACCTAGCTCAGTTGGTAGCACCCTCGCCTCTGAGTTAGAAGGTTGTGGATTCAAGTCCCACGTGAGGACTTGGAACTCATATAGCTTATGCTGATAGTCCATTGCAGTGCTGCGGGGGTACTGCATTGTTAGAGATGCTGTTCTTTGGATGAGATATTAATCCAAGGTCTGGTCTACTTGTTCAGGTGGATATCAAAAATTTCATGGCAACATGTGTGTTCAGCACAACAACCCCAGATAAATTGGTCGTTCATTTTGTGGTCGTTTATGAAACATTGCTGTGTACAAATTATCTGATACGTTCACCTATAAATCTTGTGAAGTGATTTGAGATGCCCTCCCAATGTGAAAGGCAATATATCAAATGCAAGGGTTGTTATTATAAATCTTGTCGTATTAACATGGCATAACACTGCTGAATTACAGTGAATTATTGAATATTTACTTCCAATGCAAGAAACAATGCATAATACAAATGTTGGTGCTTGAAAAGAACGCTGACTTGCATTTGATATTCGATTTATGTTGAAACATCTCAAAGGCTTTCTGTAAAATGCAATGACTATATTTATACATTGAAGCAGCAGTCAATTTGCATACGATAATGCCCCATAAACAGTTATGAAGTGAATTTTTTTTATCTGGAAGATTATTGATCAGGACACCAAGAGAAACACCCTTCTCTTTTCAGTTATTGCCAAGGGATTTTTACCATCCACCCAAATAGGCAGATAGTATAATGCAGCCCAAAACTGCATTGGAGTATCAGCATACACTATGAGCTCAAAGTCCTAATGAGGACCTCAAACCAAGACAAGACTGCAACCAAATCAGCCAAGCTGACACTCAAAAATTTATAAAGGAGTTTACTTGCACAACATTAAACCAATATAAAAATTAGCAAAATTATAATATCAGAAATGATGGAATAAAAAACGTATAACATTTAAATGCATTGCTGTGCGTTTACACAAGAGTGACTGTGACCAGATTTGTTTCAGGGAAGTGTAAAATCCAATTTGATTTGGAATAACTTTGGATTGAAATGTACCTGGCTCTTTTTACATTTGACAAGTATGCATAGAAGCCAAAATGTCACTGTGTGCATTTGCAATTAAATGTTATTTAGTATGTCTCTGTATCTGTCAAAGGGGAATATGAGATAGAAACACAGAAAATTAATATACATCCAGTCTGACACAGGATGATCTTCGAGTAGACATTCTCCTTCGCCCTGCCCTTTATCTACACTTTGTTGTGTTTAGATGACATTTATTCTTAAAGTAGCATTTTAGAGCATTCAGAATATAATTTAAACTTTAGTCCGTTTCCTATAGTTAAAAGACTTTACAGAAAATTTGTTTCAAAATTAAGACTGTATTTAAGACTTCTGGATGCTCTGAAATGATTAACTTAATAGAGTTTGAGTTTGGGAGACACTGGGATTTGTTATGATTTTTATGAGTTTTTTTTAGTATCCTGTTACAAGAAAAGTTCAATAATTTTAGAATTTAGCTTGTAACAAATCGATCTGAACCTAAGCCAAGCTTCATCAAAAAAGGCCTTCATATGGTCTTATAATGTAGTGGTGTGCTGTGGTTTCACAAACGTTTTTAATTTGCCTTGTTAATCTTGATTATACCACAACTTTAAAGCAAAGTTTTTCTGATTGTTGAATTATTTTCAAAGACAAATTATCAGAAGAAAGCCATTTTCCAAGGGTTTGTGTTATGCGCAGGAAAATGTGCTAGAGTCTTATGAAACGCTGCCATCTGGTGGAGTCAGACCTGACTGACATGTTAATTTACCTCGTTTCAGGTACAAATGGCATTGATCTGCTCCATTTTATCTCTTAAATTAGTAGTTAGTAGTCATGAGCCTTCAAAAAAGGTGTCCGTTTGGTTTAGTTGGTGGCACTCTCACCTTTGATCCAGAAAGTTGTTAGTTCAACACTCCAACACAGTGCTGGGAAGGGGAGAGGGTGCTGAATTTTTAGAGGTGCTGTCCTTCAGATGAGATGTTAAACTGAGGTCCCAAGTGGACATTAAAACATCCCACGGTACAATCTAAAAAGAGAAGGGAGTTTTTCATGGTATCCTGGCCAACAATTGATAAAATTGGTCATTCATTTCATGGTTGTTTGTTGGGACGTTAAAGTGAGCAATTTGGCTGCATATCTGCCTACAAGTAGTTAGTAAACATTACAGTAAATCCCTTGAAGAATTCTGAATTGTTTCAATAACGTGATATGACGCTATGGGGTATATGCTAGTAATGGACACAGCGACAATGGGAATATTGGATAGAGGGAACTTTCTCTGTTGCTTAAAGCAATCCATATTCATTCTAATGGTTCTGATTCGAGATAATCATGTAAAGGCAAGATCCTTTGTCTGTATGCAAACTGAGCCATTACTGCATCTTCTCCTTTAATATGTAACTTAATATGGAAAACCTGCACATTTTCCCTGAGCAACTTTATCCAAGATTAATAAGAAATACCCAACTGACAGGGCAGCAGCTAGATAACGGCAGGGAGTTAAATCTTATTGAACAATGTGGTTCTTTATCTTCTATT
Source organism: Callorhinchus milii (assembly GCF_018977255.1). Lineage (NCBI taxonomy): Eukaryota > Metazoa > Chordata > Chondrichthyes > Chimaeriformes > Callorhinchidae > Callorhinchus > Callorhinchus milii. The sequence goes on along the minus strand of NW_024704746.1, from coordinate 35,378,055 downwards.
CAGGAAATGGATCAGTCAATTGCTGTAATATGAGGTGATAATAATAATCCTTGCATTTGATACAGCGCTTTCCACATCTTCCATAAGGGATTATTTTCTCATACATTTGCAGTGTATATTAAGATTGATGGGTTTATATGGGATATTTAATTGCTTTCAAATTTGTTTCGACAAGTAATGCAACTATAATAATAGCATATTCACAGTACTAACTGCTTTGATTGACAGAAAGCAGGATACTTTGCACACATCCAGACTTACCAAAGTGCTATTTACACAGAGAAGCGATTAGTGTGATTTATTGGGTGCTGTCAAAAAAAAAGGTTCTGCCATGTTTATACTATAATCTCAGTGCATAACTACTGCACGTCTCACTAATAATGATATGGCATTTATCTTGAGCGGTACAATTACACTGTTGGGCTAATTGGCTCCCGCATTTCTCCCACAAAACACACAGTCACTACACTTTACAGTATATTCTGTGAAGCACTTTGAAACGTCTTGAAGACGAGATAAGGTGCTATGTCAAATGCAAGGATTATTATTACATAAGGGTCTTAAGAATAATACCGTGTAGCAGGGACCCTGGAGGAGAACACTATCTCAGCATGAGAATAATAGTAATAATCCTTTCATTTGATATAGCACCTTGCCTTGTTAAGGCGCTATATCAAATGCAACGATTATTATTATTACGTCGTCAAGATATCTCAAAGCGCTTCACAGAGTATACTATAAAGTCTTTTTGACTGTGGTTTATGGGAGAAACAATTGTATGTATTGCTGAAGGATCATAATGTACAGAGAAACTAACTAGAGTATTTCATAGAAAATAATATGAAAACTACATTAAAACAAATGAACAATTAACACCATCAACTGCTGTGGGTCATATAAATTATACCCACTAGAGGGCACAGTGGGATTTTCCACTCAATATAAATTTCAAACGTGTTCTGTTCTCTGGCAGTGTATTGCATAGATGACCATTTGATTCTGCTTGCCATCCTCACTCTATACATTCTCATCATGCAAGGATTAATCCATTTCAATTAATGTGAAACAGGCTGTCTAACTTCATACAACAGATCTAAACCTTACTAAACCTTCACATACAGGGCAAGAACAACAAATTACATTTGTATATCCCTGGACAGTCGGGGATATTGGAGCCGAGCTAAGGGCAAGGTAGTTGTGAGATTTTTTTGAAATTTACCAACTATTCTGTTAATTCAAAATGTTAGAAAATGCAATACTATTAAACATAAAATTATGTTAAACAATTTAAATTCCCAGATAGGACTGGTTGTACAGGTCTGTGAAAAGATGGGGCTTGATGGAATAAACATCCATTTCTTGATCCAGGTTGTAGGTTTGAATTGAAACTAAATAAAAATACTAATAATTTGGTCACTCAATCCACGACTGTTTGTGGGACACTGCTATGTGCAATTGGCTGCCACATTTTGTCCACAAAATATACAATCAATTCACTTTACAGTATATTCTGTGAAGCGCTTCGTGATAAGATGCTGTGTCAAATGCAAGGATTATTATTAAGTATGTCACAATTCTAAAGGACATATATAATGACATAATGATAGCAAATAATAGGAAAAATGAATACAAAACATTACAATTTCTGGCTACAAATGATAAATTGTAATAAATTGAAAATGTGAATAAGTCAATATTAAATTTGCAACAGGTACTATTATTTTATATATGAAACAATATGTATGATACAGACAAGTCTTTATCCATTCACAACATTATAAATATAAACAAGAGTCACTTGCAAGTCAGAAACAATGCAAATGCCTGTGGAAAATGAGATGGGAAATAAGCACAATGTGGACATCTGCAAAAAATATCACAGCAAATGACCCCTTATTTAGAATCACCCAGTGTGATTCTAAATTCAGCTTCTTTGTGATTCTAGCTTCAGTACTAGAAGGTTTTCACAATTGCTGAGTGAGAAAATAGCCTGCAAGATTTTTGGATTGATTGGTCCTGCATAATACTCCACACTCTGACTAAACCACCAAAAAGGCATCCGACTCACGATAATGATTGAATAGAACCAAGTTATCTGGAGAAAATAAACTCGTTCCAAGAAATCTCAATGTCACAAACCCAGAAAGTGAGGGTGTTGCTAAAGAGATTTTTCATTTTATTTGGTGCTGGAAAAGGGCTAGGTCTTCTGAACAGGCCGTGGAGACTGATTCACAGGCTGGCAGTCAGTATCAGTCTCATAATAGCATTAGCAATTTTTTTTCTCTCTTTGGAATAATGCCAGTCTGAACAAAAACCTGACAATATATTGAGTTGTTAACGGAAACACAGCAGCCATATCTCTAACCCTTGACTGTGATTCATTGCAAGGTTCCCTAGCTCTGCCTGGACTAATGATTTTAGAGTGTATTCTCAAGCTAATATTTCAGGGACTTGTTGGTTTCACTCCGATGAGTCTTGTTGCTTTCATTTTAAAACATCCAAATCTTTCATTTATAAACGCTTCACAATTTAACTTTTGAGGAAATAAGCTAAATTCCAACATTCAAAATAATTGATATGACATAATATCAAATTAATCTAAACCTACTGCAATCATCTGGAATATTCCACAAAATAGTGGATTAAGAGAATGGATGGCTATCAAGAGCAGATTGGATGATATTGATAAACTATTATAGGTCAGTTGAACATTTAAATAGAAATGTTTTGTGATAACTTTGCCTTTTCCTGCATCGTCTTTTCTCATTGCTGTAACAACAAGATTACATTTGTATAGCGCCTTCCACGTCGGGAGGATGTCCCAAGGTGCTGGACAGTGTCCAGCATTTCAGAACCAAGCTGGGGTCAGGGAGGGAGAAGGGAGGGGAGGGGAAGGCGGTTAGCCGATGGCATGGCCGAAGAGGAGTGTTTTGAGTCGAGACTTGAAAAAATAATAAAATTGGTCATTTTCAATGACTGTTTGTGGGACATTGCTGTACGCAATTGGCTGCCGTGTTTGCCCACAAATATACAGTCAATTCACTTTACAGTATGTTCTGTGAAGCGCTTTGGGACGTCCTCCCGACATGAAAAGCGCTATATCAAATGCAAGGATTATTATTATTGAAGGAGGCTAAGGAGGGGGCGAGGCGGAGTGACTAGAGGATGGAAATCCTGAGGTTGGGGGCAGAGTGGCTGAAAGCTCTCCCACCAGTGGTGGGGCGGGTAGCTCGGGTTATGTGGAGCAGGCCGGAGCCGGCTGAGCGGAGGGAGTGGGTGGGTTGGTAGGGTGTTAGGAGGTTGCAGAGGTAGGGTGGGGCGAGGCAATGGAGGGCTTTGTAGGTGAGGACCAGGATCTTGAACTGGATCCTCTGAAGGATAGGGAGCCAATGGAGTCAGGCGAGAATGGGGGAGATGGGGTCATCATTATTATTTTTTATCATCATCATTATTATCTAGGTTTCATTTTACCTAGAAATACTGGAGGCTGGTTTGATACCAATCCCATTTTGTCAGTCGCAGGAGCCAGCTTCACACCCAGGCATAGTTAGTGTACTCATTCTTCCAACAAAAGCAAATTGTGACAGCCTCAGTATAAAGTAGAATTAATGTTCTTGGGAAAAGAACCTGTTTGCTTGAAAACATTTTTACAATCACCCTTTTCTGGATCCATACAGACATTTGATTAAGTGGATCTATATCTCACACACACTCGTAAAAAGATATTGCATCATCTGCTTGTTGTTCATGATGTGAAGATACTTGTGGACATTTCCTGCATTGTCTATAGGAGGAAAAGGGACATTGTAACATTCAAGGTTTATACAACTTCTGGGATCCAGGAGTCAGTTTCATGACTTGGAAGATGTTAGGTAAGGGATTGTATGCCGGGTGTTCATAAAATCCTGTTACCCATTTTTTTCTCACAATGAATTTTTATTTTCTCTTGCAGATAAGTAACAATGTCTGATACCAGTAACCTTCGTCACTTACTCCAACCATGTTACAGAAGATTTCGTACCGAACATGGTGACTGATCATTATCTGCCATGAAAATGATGGCGCTCACTCACTCACACCGATCCTCTAGACTTCTAAATATAGTTAAACACTTGTACAGAATACAATTAATTACTTCTAAATACAATTATCATTATTCTTACATATGTTTCATTGGTGGTTAATTCACTGTACAAAACTAACATGGGGGTAACAGGACTTTGTGAATACCCTGTTCAATGAACATTCTTACAGAATTAAGTTTTAAAAATGTTAAATCATTTCTAGTAGCTTTGACCTTAGTTAAATATTGCAACTAACCTCAGTTGACACCTTTCTTGAGCTGGACAATGCTCAGTTTGGGGAATAGCTCTGAAGCAAAGAGGAGACCAACTTTTAGATTGCCTTCCACTCCTTGAATTCAGTTGTAAATGCAATGGAGAAAAGTAAAGATGTGGGCACCTTCCACAGCTGACCCAGGGAGACAAAATCAAATTGCATTCACACCTACAATTACTGAGGTTGATTGATTAATGCAATAGGTTAGTGAGCTATCTTTTCACCTTTGATCTTTGATCTTGAATTAATATAACATTAAAAAAAGATTCTTAATAGCTATAAAAGCCTTGGGTAAATTAATTTGTTCAGTTTCAATCCAGATCCTAATGTATGTAAATCTAAAGCACAAAACTACTCCTACTTTGGACTAGTTAGTACTAAATTGACAGCATCATTCAGTTAGGCTTCAAGGTGCCCTTGTGTGGTGACTTCACATTAATGCATTGAGTACTATTCTTTACAGTTTTTTTTTGAGGGATTTGGAGCAATTATTGAACTTGTGCAGTGGGAGCTTCATTTTCTATTGAATCCCTGGTTTATCTGAGCTGCAGAAAGTGAAAAAAAACATTAATTTCTAAGTATTGACAATAGTCAGCTCAATTAGAGGGGGTAGAGAGATGGAATTAATTTTGACAAATATGGCTATATACAGACACGCTCACACACAATACTCTGCATTGGAAATCTGCAGGCGTTACAAGAACATGACTTACAATAGTTCTTTGACAGCTAAAGAAGTCTGAGTGCTCAGAAGAATCTTTCCAATTTTACCACATTTACAATATATTAGGTTTATAATCTTGACTCATTATACTCTACATCTCGCATTCTACCACTCATGTAATTATGCATCCATCACTTATAATTATCTGTGAATTTCTTTCTACAGAATGTAAAATAAATGGTCTCTCCAATTGCAGTGAAAGTTTAAATGGATAACACTTGGAACAGTGCTCAATGCAACATATCCTTTCAGCTATTATGCTTTAAAGAAACTGCTTAATGCTTCAGGCTCAGTGTAATCATGCACATCTCATTTCTGACTTTAATTTAAGATTAAACTTAAAAGGTCAATGACCCAAAAGGAGATTATGATAGGAAAGATCTATTTATTCTCTACAGATGTAAAGGACTCCAATCCAAAGCTTCTCCAATCACTAACTGAATGTACCATCTGATATTATACTAAGCACAAATAATAATTCTTGTATTTGATATAGCGTCTACAATGTCAAAGCATCTCAAAGTGCTTCACAGGGCCTTCAAGTATAGTCAATGTCTATTTCTAGGCAAATTACAGCATCTAATACCTGTACAGCAAGATCCCACAAACAGCCAAGCAATGAATCATCAATTTATCTGGGGGATTATTGACCACGATGTCAGACCAAACTCCTTTCACTTTTCAAATTGAATCATGGCATCTTTAATGTCCACCTGGACAGGCAGACTGGACCTCAGTTTAACATCTCATCTGAAGGACACCACCTCCAACTATGCAAGTTATCCTGTTACCGAACTGGAGAGTCAGTCCAGAATGGAGTGTTATTTCGGGTTTTGCTGAGATAGTTAATTTCAGCGAAAGCAGCTGTACAGCATTGTAACTAATCTCAGTACCCTTGGGCTAAATGTCAATTAGGGCATCTGCTCCTGATCATTATTCATTGATTCCTGCTGCACACGTATGGATGTCACTTAAAGACAGAATCAGGCTTGGTTGCAATGCCCCACTCTTTCATGCATTGATATTATCTGCAGACAATGCCACTATGAATAGATGATTTAAATCCCAGGTTTCAAATATAGTCTCAATTTACAATGCTGTGTAATATACGTATGCAGGGGTCCTATAAGTAGCACGGTAACAAGTGAATATGTTTAAAACCTCAGATTTAATTATTTGGCAACATAATAATATATATTGATTCATTATTATTTTTCTCCCCGTCCGACTCGATGCTTCTGAACCGTTATATTCTTTTCCTTAAACCTAACATTCTCCTACCACATCCATCGATCTTGAATCTCTCACTAACACCTTGTAGTTCACCAAAGTCCACCATCAACTTACTAACCATATATTTTAATTCAATGTACGGTTACGTGGATACAGTACAAAGCTGACTAGTTGTCATGCATTTACACTGTTGATAGATTTTACAGTACTGTACAAGCTCATACAAGTGTCATAGGAAAACACTGTTTTTTGTGTCTCTTAATAAAGATCTCATTGAGCTTGAATCAATACTTTCTGTGGTTTTCTCGGGGGATGTAAATAAATGTGAATATACATCTGCAGCAGCCTTTAAATTGCCACCTCATCAATCCAGCAGCCTTGTTTTCTGTCTGCCTGTCACAAAAGGACTGATTTAATGAGCCATAGCCATAACAAACTAATACTAGATTATGTAAATTAATATTCCACAGATTAATTATAATAAAAGATGTGCAATGTGTGTAACAAAACAATATGCTGTATCATTTGCAATTAATTTATTCAAACTGTTTTTGTTTCAAATATCTTTATTTATTTTCTTGCAGTAATGCACTTACTGATGCAACCACAGCTGAATAGATTTTAATACAGAGAAATAATTTGTTGGCAGGCTTATGACATTAAATTCAAATTGCCCAGTCGGCAATTGAATTAACGAGGCTGCTGTTTCGCCCTAAACCTTCGATCTCTTATAATGAAAAATAGACTATTAAATGCCATGTAGTCTTCAATATTTCCACAGACATCAAAGGGTAATAAAATAGTTCTATCAATACAAATGCAGTAAATTGGGAGATATTTCTCTCCAATAAAATGAAATCAAGATTAAGAGGTTTATTTGTATTCAAATTGAAGGTTTTATTGTTCTGATACGTCAGGCGTGGCTGGTGCTAACAATTGTTTGTCTGTACTTCCATCCTCAGCTTCCGCATCTGCAAATGCTCACCTCCTATAGCAGGGGACTGTGATACTGAGGGGAGACAACATCCATTAACCCTATCTTTTCTTGGGTTTTAGAATGGGGTAGCTTTGCTTCCTTAGCAATGTGCTTAAAAGCTATGTGCTCAAAATATGTTCAGAATTTTTGGGGGTCATTCTGTCTGCCATATGTGGAACCCCATCACCAGCTTAAGAGCATTCAAACCATTCTGAGAGTTCACAGATGTATCTACATGTGCATAGATATTCCCATGTGTCTGGAATGTAGTGTGTCTGACTTAACATTCACACTGGATAAAGCCTTCACAATCCTCTCTGACTCACACCTCCCCCATAACTATTTAGTTTTTTCTTTCAGTTACAGATCCAACAGCACTAAATGCACTTGCAAACCCATGTGTATGCACATGACAGTGAGCAAAATAAAGCAATATGATTAAGAGACCTCTAATGTATTTATATATTTAATAATAATAATAAAATAATAATCCTTGCATTTGATATAGGGCTTTTCACGTCTTCTAGACGTCCCAAAGCGCTTCACAGAATATACTGCAAAGTGAATTGACTGTATATTTGTGGGCGAACGCAGCAGCCAATTGCGCACAGCAATGTCCCACAAACATTCATGGATTGAAAATGACCAATTTATTATTGTTTTTTTTTGGAGGGATTATTAGTATTATTACTTAGTCACAGATTGACACCTAACCCTAATTATCAGACTCATTACTACAGTATGTGACTATGTCTGTTTGCGTGTATTTACTTGCACATATATATGTCTATAATTCACAATGACAGATAATATCTCATCTTCAAAATACTGTGTATGGGTGTTTGATCCCTTTGATTTTTAGAATAACTACCATGCTGTTATTGGATTGAATTCATCACAGGACAAACCATGTCTGTGACTAACAACTACACCTTTTCCAAATGAAAAACACATCATGTTAAGCATTCTTCTTTACTTACCTTTACTTGCATACTTCACATCCTAAAGAAAGTTTTTTTTTAACATTTTGATAAATTAGCATCTTACTTTTCTCGGTCAGCAGGATATCTATCGACAAGTTCACTGTTGACTTGAAAGAGCAAAATAGGAAAGTTATTGTATGTAAACACTTTAGCCAGGCCTGACACACATGGACACCCATCACTATCCAAACCAAACTAAATAATCCTTACATTTGAGAGTTACTAAGAGTTCCACAAATGTATGGATCAGTTTTTCTAATGTAGAGTGCTCACTGTTCCCCCAGAACGATGCACCTCAGTTACCTATTTTTGGAGAGTTTAAACATAGGTTGGCAAGAGTTGAGGGTATAAGCTTCCAGAGTGTGCATTGAGATACTGCTGGGATTTAACCAGCTAAAACAATGCATTTAACCAGCTAAACAATGTAGCTTGCCATTGTCAACAAGCTTCCCACTGCTTGACCACCCTGCCCACCAGGGGCTTTGACTGGCAGGTTTAAGAGTCATTCGGAAAGAGATCCAACTCCCAGTGCTGCCGTATGTAAAATGGTGCAGTGAATCAGCCAATGCCTTTATGACTAATATTGTTGGTGAGTTGCAGGGAGAAAAACACTGTTGACCTACTTGGCACGATTATTAATATTTGTATTAGTAAGAAGATGATAATACATTGAGATACAGTAGTATGTACTTTGGACATGACAACTGAATCAAAGCTGCAATTATTTTTAATATACTGTAGTTTGTCAACCCAGATTTCACAGGTGGACGCACAATAATCTGAACATGCTTCCAGGCTTCGTTGGCCAGATTTTTAAGACATTGGGTAATAAGAGATTTTCAAATTGCTTGAGATGTGTACTTACTGAGGTTTATAATATACTCTCCACACACTTACAGAATGTGGTTACTTGCAAGAGGTATCGAAAGAAAACTTGCACCCGATGTCCAGAGTATTACTAGGGTTTACGATGTTTCATTTTCTTGGATAATCCATTGTCAGATTCTAAACTAAATCAGTTAACAAGAGAGGTGTCATTATGGGCAACACCATCAGCTCCAAATCTGAATTTATTTCATTTATTTATTTAGTCACAACAATTTCATACTTTTAATTTGTTCTATATCCCGGCTTAAACTGTGTATAGTGCCTTTCATGTGAGGAATATTTTGTAAAACGTTTCATATGACTGACTGATAGGGTACGATGAGGTGGTGGTGATGGGGTGGGGGATAATGAAAGATGAAGACAGGAGGGCCAGGTGGGCAAAAGCCAGTTTTAAAAGGTAGGTCTTACAACAGTTTTGAAGGTAGTAAATTGCTACAAAGTGATGAATAAATAAATTTTTAATTTGACTGTGTATATCAGGAAATAATTTTGAGATATGAAATGATGTTATTAAGATAGCAGAATAAAGCATTGGAGCATTATATAAACATACATTATTTCTCTATTTAACAAGTGAATAATTATAAACAGATTCATTTTTGAAATCTGCCAATTACGTACTGGTGCTGTAAAGATTCAGATGAGTCTGAAACAATTCCACATGAAACAGTGTCACCTAGTAATAAGATATCTGTGTAACTGAGTTTTACTATTGTATATAATTGTTGAACAGATTCAGCTGTTAAAATGAAAGGCTGAGAGCTAACTGACTCACCCACTCAACATTGTTTTATTTGGTGAGAGGTTGGCCAGCTAAGAAGCCTGTTGAGAAGAAACACGTAGATTTCCTGTTCTTACAGGAACCTGGAGTGCTGCTATATAAAGCAATCACGTGGAGATTAGGTATGATGAAATTAATATACAATCATCACATTACCAATTGAAAAGGAGAGAAAAGAAGACTTTTTAAACAATCAGTTCTACAACAACAACTTGGATTTATATAGCGCCCTTCCACGCCGGACAGCATCTCAGAGCGCTTCACAATAACGGATCGCGGGGCTGAGCCAGGGGGAGGGGGAGGAAGGAGACCAAAGGCGCGGTCGAACAAAAAGGTCTTCAGCAGAGACCTGAAAATAGGGAGAGGGGGCAAGGCGAAGGGGGTGAGGAAGGGAGTTCCAGAGCCTCGCAGCATAGTGGCTGAAGGCACGGCCGCTGAGGGTGGAGCAGAAGACTCGGGGGACAAGGAGGAGGCCAGACTCGGAGGAATTAAGGCAACGGGCACTTCTTTGAGGAGAGATGAGGTCAGAGAGGTAGGGGGGGTGCAGAGGTGTGGAAGGATTTGAAGACAAGGGTGAGGATCTTGAAGTTGATCCTCTCTGGGACAGGCAGCCAGTGCAGTCTGGCGAGGACTGGGGTGATCGGGGAGCAGAGTTTAGTGCGGGTGAGAATGCAGGCGGCAGAGTTTTGAATAATCTGGATTTTTTGGATGATAGTGGAGGGGAGGCCAGCGAGGAGAGCATTTGAATAGCCCAACCGAGAGGTGACAAAGGCACGAACTAGGATTTCAGCGGCTTTCAGAGCAAGGTATCGGCGGAGTCGGACGATGCGTGGGAGGTGGAAGAAAGCAGTGCTGGTAAGGGACCGAATGTGGGGGAGGAAGGATAATTAGGGGTTGAACCTGACGCCTAGTTTGCGTACAGGTTCGGAGAGTTTTAGGGGGAGGTCGGGTAGGTGGAGGAGGTGAGAACCATGAGATTTTAGACGTTGACGAGAGCCAAAGAGTATGGCATCCATCTTGTCAACGTTCAGCTGAAGGAAATTTGCACTCATCCAGCTCCTGAAGTCTGTCAGGCAGGCTGACAGAACATCAGGGGACTGGGGAGGTCGCAAAGTGAGGTGAAATGAGATGACAATGCAGAAAGCTTTGAAAAAAAGAATCAAACTTCATAGCAGTACCATTTAATATTCCTTCACTCTGCCAACCCTCGTGAAGCTAAATTGATCTGAATAAGGAAAATGTGATGCAGAAATTACAGAAAACTGAAGAAACATCATTCACATCCATCATTTAGTGATGTTTGTTTGCAGCTCACTTATAAATCAGATAAATCAATAACAATAAACTAATTTAGTTGGTTAATACGAAATGTTTCTTAACCTGAAATACCTTTATGGTTTAACAACTAGGATTAATTGATTCCTAAAACAGAAAGCATCTGTAAACATATGGGCATTAATCATAACTATTATTAGTTTGTAAAGATCAACTACAAATCAATTAAAGCTTACAGAATATAAAAATTGCATTTTACTTTGATTTCAATAAATACAAAAAAATTGCTAAAAAGTAAACTCAAAAGAGCTTTGCGCCCAAAAAATCGAATTTTGCTGGCAACTGAAAGGTTAGTAATAAATAATAATAATAATTTGTTTATTATTAAATTTGATACAGCACCTTATCACATCTTCCAGATGTCTCAAAGCGCTTTACAGAATATGTAAAGTGAATTGACTGTATATTTTGTGGGTGAAACACAGCACCCAATTGCACACAGTGTCCCACAAACAGTTGTGAATTAAGTGACCACATTATTATTATTATTATTTATTTTTGAAGGGATTATTACCCCCAGTAAAGCAATCCACCAATTGACTAACAACCGTGTTCCTACTTACTGCTAGGTAAATAGAGATGTGTGGAGTAAGGAAACTTGCCCAACATTTTGCCCTGCCGGGAATTGAACCGAGGTCCTCTCGCTTACGAGGCACGTGCACTGACCACTGAACTACAGACCTGCGTGTTCTGAAACTTACTTGCCAACAACCATATTTGATTTTTAGAAAAACTTCTGTGGTGTACAATATACCTTGTCGGTGTCACTACCCTAAAGAGCAGAAGATCAGATAGGATTAGCAAAAGTTAGGAATATTTGAACCACATCTACTAGTAATATTTTATTTTTCACAAGACAGTGAATTCATTACTTTGCTGTAGATTTAGATAATCTACATCTTGGCCAATGCCTGACGTTATTATTAGGTTATTATGTATAACAAAGCAGGCACCTCTCTGCCTTTGCGACCTGCTTTCTCCCACTCCACAACCCGCTGCTTTCGCTCGGCTGGCTCTGGCCTCTTGCTTCTCCCTCGTCCCCTCCGCTCCATCATCGGCAGCAATGCTTTCAGCCACTACACCCCAAAGCTTTGGAACTCTCTCCCCCGATCCCTCTTTTAGATCACGACTGAAGACCTTCCTCTTCGACCGTGCTGATGGTCACCTCCTCCCTACCCTTGGCTCGGCGTCAGGCTGTTAAGCGCTCCAAGACGCTGCCTGGCATTAAGTGCGCTACATAAATGCAAGTTTTTTTTTAATGCTGATCAAAACGTCTGTGAATAACTTGCGCGCTCTGTACTGAAGATTGGTGCTGAAAGTCAAAATACTACGATAACTCAGACACACAACATTTTCGCAGAGAAGTAGCGGTTCCAATTATTGAATCGACAGTTATATAATGGAACCTGATCTGCACCACCTTAGATCGATAGCAGCAAGAAATCTTTACCCAATGAAGCCATCTCCCCATACGCATTGGTTGAGACTAACCTCGCGAATAGACAACGACTGGTGTTCAGTTAATGAGAGAAGTGTGTACCACATTCATAGTTAAGGATCCTTATTGATAACTCCTCGGGGTGCCTAAGCACCCAATTTCCTTTCAGTCCAATATGCAACCACAGTCAATGTTGATCGCATTTGCTCTGCACCGAAACAATTGGGAGTGAGAGATTTGCCACATTTGCTATAACAGGTACTTAATATTATTATTATTATTATTAACACGAATTTACTGTGCATTTGATCCAGAGATAATTCTGCCTATAAGGCTAATGACTAACGTAGACATATTGAAGTTGGTCAATGGGAGTACAGATTCATAATATACCTTTTGGGAGGATCTAAAGTCAGCAAAAGGTATAGAGTGGGGAAATCATCGGGTGACAAAAAATCTCTCCTACACACAGTGCGCTGCATCGTTTGGAAGTATTGGAGATCGCTTCCAGAAAGTGCAAACGCCAGACTGATGGAGTCAGAGCAAGATCAGGACTGGAGGGAGGAGGAGGGAGGGGGAGAGGGGGAGGGGGGAGAGGGGAGAGAGGGAGGGAGGAGAGGGGAGGGAGGGAGGGAGAGGGGAGGGGGGAGGGGGAGAGGGGGGAGGGAGAGGGAGGAGGGAGGAGAGGGGGGAGAGGGGGAGGGAGAGGAGGGAGGGGGGGGAGGGAGGAGAGGGAAAGAGGGTGGGAGAAAGAGGGTGGGAGAGGGAGAGAAAGTGGGAGTGGGAGAGAGAGAGAGAGAGTGGGAGAGGGAGAGAGAGAGTGGGAGAGGGAGAGAGAGAGTGGGAGAGGGAGAGAGAGAGTGGGAGAGGGAGAGAGAGAGTGGGAGAGGGAGAGAGAGAGTGGGAGAGAGAGAGAGTGGGAGAGAGATTGGGAGAGAGAGAGTGGGGAGAGAGAGAGTGGGAGAGGGAGAGTGGGAGAGAGAGAGTGGGAGAGGAGAGAGTGGAGAGAGTGGAGAGAGAGAGAGAGAGAGGGAGAGAGAGATTGGGAGAGAGAGAGTGGGAGAGGGAGAGAGAGATGGGAGAGAGAGAGAGAGTGGGAGAGAGAACTTTGGATGATGTCGATGGGATAAAGAAACGATCAGCTGAAGGTGTTATAAAATGAACCAGTGAGGCTTGAGAGAGAGAGAGGAGAGAGAGAGAGAGGAGAGAGGAGGGAGAGAGAGAGAGAGGAGAGAGATGGGGTGTTGTCGCGCTTTTGTTATCGATGTGATTGATCAGTGACGTGAGGCCAATTGGTACAGAGTCCGATCCTACTGGAGATGCAGCGGAAACGCACAACATAGTCCTACTACTGGGGCTGAGAGAGAGAGAGAGGGAGAGGGAGAGAGAGAGAGAGGTGGGGGGTGTGGGGGGAGGTCCCGGCTCCAAATATTGACTGATGGGAGTCTCGGACTATCTCTCTCTCTCTGTCTCTGTCTCTCTGGTTTGCTTTGCTCTTCCCCCCCACCGGCGGCCCCTCTCACTCGTCTCCCACTCCCCCCCCCCACCCCACCCACCCCTCACCCTCCATCACCCTCACCCTCCATCACCCTCACCCTCCATCACCCCCAACCCCACCCACCCCTCACCCTCACCCTCCATCACCCTCACCCTCCATCACCCTCACCCTCCATCACCCTCACCCCCCCCCCACCCCTCACCCTCACCCTCCATCACCCTCACCCCCCACCCACCCCTCACCCTCACCCTCCATCACCCTCACCCCCACCCACCCCTCACCCTCACCCTCACCCCCCACCCACCCACCCCACCCACCCAGGATGGAGATGGACGCCGGGTCCTCCTGGACCAGCGAGCGGTGGCAGAATCTGACGGGCAACAACACTTCCCACCACCTGCCTCCTCCTCCTCTTCCTCCATCCTCCTCCTCCTCCTCCTCCACCTTCCCCTCCTCCTCGGAGGTGGAAGGAGTCGGCCGGTCCATCGGACTGTTCCTCATGCTGCTCATCAACGTGCTCGGCCTGGTGGGCAACCTGGCCGTCTTGGTGGTGATCGTCAAGACCCCCGAGCTGAGGAAGTTCCTCTTCGTCCTGCACCTGTGCCTAGTGGACCTGCTGTCGGCCACAACCCTCATGCCCCTGGGCATAGTCCTGAGCTCTGCCCTCTTCGCCCAGGTGGCGGTCAGCGAGGCTCTCTGCCAAGCCTACGTGTTCCTCGAGATCTGCTTCAGCAGCGCCTCCATCCTGACCATCACCGCCATCAACATCGAGCGCTACTACTACATCGTCCACCCGCTGAGGTACGAGGTGAAGATGACGGTCGGCCTGGCCGTCTCCGTGCTGGTCATCGTGTGGGTCAGCGCCGTGCCGACCTCCTCCATCCCGCTGATCGGCTGGAACCCGCGGGTCAACGCCTCCTCCTTCTCCTCCTCCTCCTCCTCCTCGCCCCACGCCAGCAGCCGCACGCGCTGCTCGGTCCAGCGGGACTCGGGGGACTACGGGAAGGCGCTCGTGCTCGTGTTCGGCCTGTCCTGCTTCATCCTGCCCACCCTGGTCATCTTCGCCGTGTACGGCAGTGTGTTCAAGGTGGCCCGGATCATCGCCCTCCAGCGCGGGCCCCTGCCCGCCTCCTGGGTCGCCGCTAGCCCCCGCCACAGGTCGGACTCCACCGCCAGCCAAGTCACCATGGTGACTGGTGGCGCCAGCCGGAGGCGGCACTCCCCGGACGTGGGCTTTGGGGGAGGGAAGGCTGCCATCACCCTCCTCACAGTGGGAGGGCAGTTTCTGGTCTGCTGGATGCCGTACTTCGCTTATCACCTCCGCACCGTGCTGACCGTCACCGAGCTGCCCCCGGAGCCCTGGGAGACTGTGGTCACTTGGCTCGCCTTCTTCTCTTTTGCTGCCAATCCTTTCTTCTACGGCTACCTCAACCGGCAGATCAGGAGCGAGCTCACCCGGTTGCTCAAATGCTTCCTTAAGCAATCGCTGGACAACCAATTGGGTCCCTCGAGTCGCGAGGGGTCCATGGACGAGAACTTCCTCCAGTTCCTGCAGAGGACCAGCCACCCAGCAGACAGGAGAGCCGGCTGTTTGCCCACAAGTCCCAGGACCTTGCTGAACCAAAGCACAATGAGTTTCCGGATCCCCGGGCAGATCGTCGAGGAGATACCTGAGATGATGGAGCAAGAGACTGGAGAGGACTTGGCAAAGGTCCACACTCTCCTCAGGCAGGAAACGTGATCCATCCCTTACTCCAGTCAGCCAGAGTCTAACAACACCACAGAACCCAAGAACCCAGCTGAGGGAGAACCAAGTCCTTCAAACTTTTCCAACCCAAGTTTTGCCAAAATGACATTGAACCTCAGCATTTCCAATACAACAACAAATTTGGATTTTGTACAGTCCAGAGGACGTGAAACCAACACTTTCTTTGATTTGAGGACGTTTGGGAATATTGTGGGTTTTCTTTTTTTTGGAATTTCATATTGATATCAATCTCGTGTTAAATGGAAGTGAGACGACAACGCCAATCAAACGGATTTGTAAGACTTTGTCCCGCGGATTTATTTGTAAATTCCACGTTTCATGCTCAGAAAAAATTGACAAACTATCGCCGTGTTTCCCATGGGTACAAGATGGACTGAACCCAAATAATGCCACAAACTTGACAAGAGTGTAAAGGGCTGAAGATTAAAAGAGGGGAAGGTGAGCAGATTTTAGGTTCGAACAAGGATCCCAGAAGAACAATGCGAGCTACAGGGCTAGTAAGTTTATGAGGGGAATGAGATAATTTACAAGGAAAACAGGGAAGGGCATAAGTGAGAAAAAAGAAATATGGTACGTGTGAAACTTTTGGACTAACCAGCTGGACTACAACTGTATTTTGCAATCCTGTTCGTTCCTAAATACTGGTTGCTGACTATTGCCATATAATGAAGGAAAATCAGCTCGGGTTGTCAATTTCAATGGAACAACCGATTTAATCTGAATTTTGGACGTCAGACTGCAATCAAACCTGTAAAAGTGACCATCTCTATTCAGCAACCACCTGGTGTCAACAACCACCCTGAACAATCCCTATGGATTTTCCATAACAAACCACCTCTATTCAACACCTGTCTGAACCAACAACTGATGGCCAATCCTTTTTAGCCCTGTTGGTTTGCAGACACCCTTTTCTGTGGTCAATTCTAATTGAATTTAACTGTACTCACTGGTAATCCATTACCAATTTCTGAGCGCATGCGTGTAGGCTCCCGCCAGACTCCAGGTGCATTTACCAACTGAGCAGCTTACCTGATGGACACAGATATTTTGGCCTGGTCAACGACTCAATGGACCCACACTCAGAGGCTACCTTCACAGAAAGGCCACTTTGGTCCAGTTCCCTGAGTGGATGCTGAAAACAGGTTTGAGTGTATTTTAATTTTTAAATTGCACATCCCATATGTAAAAGGGAGTGGAAAAGTGAGATATTCCCATTTTAAGTTTCTTTGGAATGTTATGTCACTGGAGACAAATAATGTCTGATCTGAAAGAACAGTCAATAAGGATCTGTTTTCAAACTCCCACACGTGTACAAGTATTAAAGATTCTCGCTCATTCGGTGACTAATAGCAGTTGCATCTTATAGTATTGTACACTTAATCTATATTGAATGGTTATGATGCTGTCTTTCTCAACAAAACCAAGAAATCGTTTTTTGGAATCAAAAGCACAGATTATGACCTGACATAACCGGGAATTTTACTTTTGATTTATAAAAAAAAGTCCCATCACTACTGTAAATGTATCCTTTCCATTAATAACTGCACTGAATCTCACGGTCCTAACCTGACATTCCTAGTTGTAACAACAATATAACTTAGAAACTTTTTGTGTTGTATATGTCAAAATAAAGATGCTGCTAACCGCTATAATTACCATTGTTTGTTTGTGGTATATTTCACTTTTAAGGCCCTCCATGGCCTTGCCCCCTCCTACCTCTCTGACCTGCTAAACTCTCAGCCCCCAGGCTCTGGAACTCCATCCCCCAGTGCCTTCGCCTTGCTTCCTCCCTTTCCTCCTTCAAGGCTGGTCTCAAAACCTTTCTCTTTGACCGTGCCTTCAGCTCCCCTCTCGACTCTCTTCCCCCTCCTCGCTCCCTCCCTTCCCTCCCCTCACCCTGACCATTTCCCCCCTCCTCGCTCCCTCCCTTCCCTCACCCTGACCATTTCCCCCCTCCTCGGGTCATGACCCAACTGTGCAGCGCCTTGGGACGTCCTCCTGACGTGAAAGGCGCTTTATAAATGGAATCTTGTTGTTGTTGTTGTTGTTGTAACCCCCCTATCAACCTGTCTGCTGCCTCTGTTCAGCAGACACTGGCTTGCTCCATGTCTCCCGCCCTACCACCGGCAGCTGGGCTTTCAGCCTCTCTGCCTCACCCTTTGGAACTCCATTCCACAATCCCTTCGCTTTGCTCCCATTCTTCAAGGGACGACTCAAGACCCTCCTTTCTGACCGTGTCTTCAGCTGCTCTCCTACCTCTCTGCCCTCCCTCATCCCAACCCTGCCCCCCCCCCACGCTCGGGTTCTCATCCATCCCTTGGGACATAATAATAATAATCCTTGCATTTGATGTAGCGCTTTTCACGTCGGGAGGACGTCCCAAAGCGCTTCACAGAACACACTGTAAAGTGAACTGACTGTATATTTGTGGGTAAACGCGGCAGCCAATTGCGCACAGCAATGTCCCACAAACAGACGTAGATTGACAATGACCAATTTATTATTGTTTTTGGTTTTGGAGGGATTATTATTAGGCGTGTGGAGTAAGGAAACTTGCCCAAGGTTTCGCCCTGTGCCTGGAATTGAACTCAGGTCTCTCACTTGGAAAGCGAGTGCTCTGTGAAAGGCACTTTACCAATGTAATTTTGTTGTTGCTATTATTGTTATATTGGGCAGGAAAGCTTCAGTCTTGTTGACATTCAACTGGGGAAAGTTGCAAGAGAGCTACAATTTACAAAATGTAACTGACTTGCCTCATTCCAGAAATATAGGCAAAAGTGTTAAGTCGAGAGGAAATAATTAAATAAATTAGGTATTTTCCAGTGAACTTCAAAACCAGAAGACAAAATATATGAAGCTATAATAATAATAATAATCCTTGCATTTGATATAGCGCTTTTCACGTCGGGAGGACGTCCCAAAGCGCTTCACAGAACACACTGTAAAGTGAATTGACTGTATATTTGTGGGCGAACGCGGCAGCCAATTGCGCACAGCAATGTCCCACAAACAGTCGTAGATTGAAAATGACCAATTTATTATTGTTTTTTTTTTGGAGGGATTATTATTAGGCGTGTGGAGTAAGGAAACTTGCCCAAGGTTTCGCCCTGCCTGGAATTGAACTCAGGTCTCTCGCTTGCAAAGCGAGTGCTCTAACCACTGAGCTACAGGACTCCGATATATATATATATATAGTACACTATATATAGTACGCTATATATAGTACACTCAAAATGGTAAAATACTGATATTTTATCAGAAATCTGCTGATAATCCTTTTAACCTAAATTTGACTGAACAAGAATTTGGTTTTAATTCACTTGTATGAAGCAAGATCCCATTAGTTGTCTTATTAGTAAGTAATTAATACACATTACACACTATAGTTAGATCAGTCTTTATTAAGATTGCTCATGTGCACTAAATTGCCAGGAGAAAACTGACAGAGGGAATTGGCTCATTACCACTCCATTTGGATAATTTTAAGTAGCAATAAGGGCTTTCTATTGTTCCTTTAACTTTGTTTTACTTTATGCGGATCCCTGACTGACCAGCACCTTGGGACGTCCTCCTGACATGAAAGGCGCTACATAAATGTAATTTTTTGCTGTTTATCAAATTTTCCTCCTTATAATTTTTTTTCTTAAAAGGTAGAATTGTTATTTAAAATGTATCTTAGAACAGAATTCTTATTCCAAATCACCTCATGTTTAATATTTCTATATTTCCAAAGTTGAAACAAACCAAAATGTTTAATCTAGCATCTCTGTATAAAGTGCAACAAATTCTCCAACTCTTAAGGATTTCATTTATTTCCTGAGAAAATGTTGGAGAATAATGGACGTACAAGAGTAATCACAAGGCAACACTTTCAAGATTCAAAGAACATTTGACTCAAGAGAAAAACCTGGATCTTTTGTAACAGTCCTTTGTAACAGATCCCTTTCAAACGTACATTATATTATGATTATCAATATCTTTGAACTGAAAGATTCTTTTTAACTATTGGTAGATTTTTCCTCCTGTCTGCAAGTGACACAACAAACATCAAAAATAATGTTTCATTCAGTTGATTAATCATGATATCTACAATACACAGAAATGCTGCATGTTTATCAACAAGTGAATCTCCATTTGTCTATCAGAAAATACCATTAGTGCACTTTTTGGGAGATCAGCATATTTATTGAATCCCAAGCAAACTAGATTTGAATTCTGATGAGGTGGCATAATCCATATTGAGTGCAGATTATTGAACAAACAATACTAAGCTTTATAATGAGCCTTTTGGCATTTGACGATCACATCTTCATTTACAATCAAAGCTTTACTTACCATTGTCAACTGAGAGCATCATCGCACCAAAGCTCTGGTGCCTAGCTGACAGCATACAAGCAAAATGGAATAATTGTTCCTTAAAGATTATGCCACTCCAATTGCGAGTTAGTTGGTAAAAAAAAATCTGAAAGCCAAATAAACTAGGATCTTGCTCAAAGCTTTGCAACTTGGTCTAGTGCAATAGCAAGATAATAATAATCCTTGCATTTGATATAGACGTCTTTGAGACATCTCAAAGCGCTTCACAGAATATACTGTAAAGTGAATTGACTATATTTTGTGGGAGAAATTTCACACATCTTCCTCCAATGGATGGAAAGTGTTAAACCTAGTGTTAAAGCCCCAAATCAGCACATTCCCATGTTCCAAAGCTGTGCATCACTTGTATTCAATCCTTACTTGGAGAAGGTTTCTTAGGCCAAAATGTCTGAACCTAAACTTCTGAATTTTTGTTCAGAATTGCATGAGTTGCAACATTTGCAATTTTAAGGTCTAGATTAACTATCCCATGGCTAGGGAATGGTGCAGCATGACCTAACAGTAGACAAAATGTGTGCATATTTGGAAAGATAGTTAATCAAGATAGAAGCAATTTTATTACAGAACATATAAAAAGATACATTAGATATGAGCAAAACTCCCACAATTTGTACAACGCATATTTTGTCCTCTGTGATTCATCACATTTGATTCCATCAAACTTTCAAATGCTGTATCTACTCTTCAATACTTTAAACAATCCTTCTTCAACCTCATATTTCTGTAAATGATCAAAGAGGGCTTTCACAACTGAAAAACAGAAAAAGTGTGTTAATAAAAGTGTGTTAACAAACACTGTCACATCTCTTGAGTATTTACAATCATCAGCATCTACTTGTGGTCGTTATAGGCTTCGATCCTGTAAAGGATGCATTGAGACAGAGGGATATTCTGTAACCCATCAATTCAGAACGGTACAGCTACACATGTATCATCGAATAAAGTAAATATTTTATGAAGCTGTGGGTAATGAAAGCATTCCCTTTGAATTAAAAGGAGGGAAACATTCTAGTTGTGGTACATGGGTCACTGTTTTCCATCCCACCAGTTTGCTTGCTACTCCAATAAAGACATTTGATTAAAAATAAGAGCTTGCTGCATTATAAATTCCCCTCCACCTTGACTTACAAGTGGTCTCTTGAAATAGCAGAATTATTTGTTGGTTTTCCTAACTTGACAGCTATTTATTTTCTATTTTTATTTTTGAAGGAACCTAATCTTCCTAAGTAAGTGTGAGGTTCCCTCCTCCCAGCCAGATACATCGGTTATTGGACGAGCACAGAAGTGCAGTTTTCACTATATCTTGATGGGGAAGCATGAGTTGATCAGGATCGCTACCTTGCTGTACACAACACTGTAACAGAAATCCTAATGACTGTGGGTTGGTATACCAACAGACCATTTTTAATGGTTCACTTCTTATAACTGTACTTGGGGTAATAAGCTTACCTTTTCTTTCAGACGCAGACATAAACATCACTGCCATATCAAATCGTTTCACAATGGACAAGTTCCTTAACACATCTAGGATTAAAGATGGTTCTTCAAGACTACAAATTGAAGAAAAAAATGTTTTCCCAAACTATTGGTGAAAATTACAATCATGAACTTTAAACATAGGAGCACAGTAATAGTACTTTAACATGCAAATTGATAGTTAAGATTAGTTTAGAAATTTGCAAAACTGTAATAAATTGTTTTAATCTTACAGGTGCAAAAAACAAGTTATTGGATATTGTATTTCAAAGAAACTTCAAGACCTTCCTTTTTTAAAAAAAAACGTGAAACATTCCAAGCTACATAAATTGCTTCATAGAAAGAGTTTCATTCTAAAGTTTTATTAGATCTGTATCTTCCGAACATTTTGACAAGTAGCAGGAATGTGAGAGATGCACATACAGTTCAATTAGCAAAGATGAAAAGCAAAACCAGACACATGGTTAATCCGACAAAGTACTGCAGGATTTTCATTTTGTTGCATCTCAATGTCACGAACACCAAATGGCGTTACCTCAGTAGGATGAAATAGATCAACCCAAAGAGAGGAATCTGAGTGACTAAGACCTATTTCAATTTATTTACTATTTTTAAGTAAATACCTCAGTTAAGTGACTTTCTATATTTGGCTGCAAGTTGGTTAATCATAATAATAATCCTTGCATTTGATATTGCGCCTTATCACATCGTTCAGAAGTCTCAAAGTGCTTCACAGAGTATATTGTAAAAAGTGGATTGACTGTGTATTTTGCGGGTGAAGCACGGCAGCCAGTTGCGCTCAACAGTGTCCCAAAAACAGTCGTGGATTGAGTGACCAAATTGTTCTTTTTTTGAGGGATTATTACCCCCAGAAAACGATCCACCAATCGACTAATAACCGGGTTGCTACTTATTGCTAGGTAAACAGAGGTGTGTGGAGTAAGGAAGCTTGCCTAAGGTTTTTTCCCCATAGTTGGTTGGGGAGAAACAACAATCATTCGTATAGCAGTAAAGTAGCTTCTTGCCTCAGCCTGTTTACTGGTTACAATGAAGGACAAACACTGTATCTCATCTTCTATAAATCAAAACATTTCAACTAATTAGTGATTCCAAATTAAAACAAAACAGCTGAGGGATATTCTGCCATGGCTCCAGTTCAATAAAATGTTGACATATGAAAAGCCATTGGAATCAGACTCCAATTTTTCAGGACTATGGAAATGTGAACAAATTGCTGCCTGAAGTTTATTGGTCATTTAATAAGAAAGAAATCAGGGAATGAGAACAAGTAGTTGGAAAAATCGGAAGGATTAGTACTCTAAAAACTACAACCCATGCAGTGGATACAAGATCCTTTAATTATCATTAGATGCTTCTAGGAGACTGTATAAAGTGGATCCATTAAATTCAGTGACAGTGCATTAATGCTGCTTAAAAGTGCATACAATTTGTTTTTAAAAAGATAAATCCTCCAGCTAAAGAGAACTAGCAGATTAAATACATGCAACTTCAGAATACTGCTTGGTAAGAATATGGGAGGGAACCATCCATCTGCTACTTGGCTATCCAGTGACAAGATAATAGGTGGAATACATTACTCAGGAAGTAATCGAGGATGCACAGTAAGGATCAATGGAAAAGCAGCTCACTAGATTTCCAATGAACCCACAAACAATTAAAATGGGTACTTAAGACGTGTTCTCCTCAATTTAGCTACTGCATTTAGCAATGTACTTAGCAAAATTTCACATCAAAACTCTCACTACTGAAAATCATATAAATTCACACTGTATCGGTTGGTGCCATTATTTAAGTGTCCTATTTTCAGTGATAGCAGAACTGAAACCGATTCAAGTGTATGAAAATATGCTACAGCATTTATCGTCAGCTGTGCTGCAAGATCCATATCACAAATGCAGTACAACGGTCTGTGATCCTTTACTTAAAATAATAATTTGTTTCATCACATAAATGAGAAGTTTTACTGTGTAGTATTAATTATCTTTGTATTTGATTTAATGGCTTTCACGTCGGCCAGATGTCTCATAAGATGTTTCTGCAAAATATGATTGTTTGTGGGCCAAGATGGCAGCCAATTTGCACACAGCAATAACCTACTAACAACCATGACATGAATGCCCAATTTTAATCGGGGGTTTTCGGCCACGACAATGGAAGAAACTCCCTTCCTTTCAAATATTGCTATGGAATCTTTAACATCCACCTGAATAGTTTAGACTAAAGACATTCAAGTTGTTTTAGTTAACCAAAATTTGAAGTACATTTGCAGATTCTGGTCTTGAAATACAGTAACAGTTATAGACTTGTTTTTAAATTTTATATGCCCAACGTTTCGCCCTGCTGGAAATCGAACCCAGGTCCTTAGCCTCCATCAAGTCCCGCCTCAAAACCTTCCTCTTCGACCATGCCATCGGTCACCCCCCTTCCCCTCCCCTCCCTTCTCCCCCCGACCCCAGCTCGGGTCTGAAATGCTGTCACAGTCCAGCGTCTTGGGACGTCCTCCCGACGTCTATACTATGCTATACAAATGTAATCTTGTTATTGTTGTTGTGAGGCGAGTGCTCTAACTAAGTTAGGACTCCACTTGGAAACTTATGGAAAGGCAATGCCAGAAAACTGGCTAATAACAGGGCCCAGATGGGTAATGTTAAAATACTTTGATCTTATACTTTCATACTATGATTTGCAAAAATACAAGCCTTTGTGATTTATAAAAGGAAATAAAGAACAATAAATGTTACCTAAAACTGAATATAGAAGCCATTAAGTGGAAGTGTATAGCAGTTTCTGGATTGGAAAATGGCCAGTACGTTTTAAGAGGAGAAACACATAAAGCTTCACTTGGAAAGGCAACAAGCAAGAATTCATAAAAGGTAGATCAGTTTTAAAGTAAACCTTTTTTTAAAAAAAAGGCAAGGGACAAGGGAAATGTCATTCATAAGGACATCTGGATATGACAAGATTCCACATCAGTGATCAATAAGGAGTCTTATCGAGAAGCTAAGAAATCACATAATAGGTGATAAAGCATGGAGCGAAATAGATAATCAACTTAAAAACAGGAAATAGAGGATCTTTCAGACTCAAAGTTTACTGCTGCTCTCCACCAAGCCTAGTCTATACACACAATGGACTTACCGATAAAGACCTATTGAGAAAACAGCCAGAAGTGAGATAGAGGTTCTGAATGCTTTAATTCTTGGTCTCCACCAGATGGAACAGAGCGACAGGCTCCCTCATTAGGCAACACTCCTATGGGTTTACAGTCACGTATGTTGTCCTGGGAGACCCTCAATCCTCCAGTGAGTTCACACAAACTACCGGTCTACACATTTTCAAAATCTGCTGCAAAATTACTGTAATGTTTTCTCCTTTTAATCTGAGATATACACACTGAGTGATTCTGTCCGTCAATTATTGTTGTTAATTAATATGCAGTCATGCTCTGGCAACATGTTATGCTCAACGTCTATCGTTGGTAGAGCACTAAGCCATACAGACCACTCTGCCATCGAGGGAAGTCAGTGGACATTCAACATTTTAGCTGAATCGCATCCATTTCATTACCATGCGGGAAAAAACAAGAGGATGTGTTTCAGACCCATTCTTCAAACCAAAGGCATCCTCCAGATATAATAAACTTTGTCTTCAGGGTTAACATAGGCATTAATGGGAAGAATCTCTGCCTCAAGTGTAGTCTGCTCTTCTAAATCCTGCCACTAAGCCAGGGTGGTTAGTCTGTTATTAGAGCATTGCAGACCTGCCTGGCTAGTGTAGATTAAGTGGTGCACCTCACTGTACATTTCAGTAATGAAATATTTGAAAAGATAATAATATTTGCATTTGATTAGACAGAATAATGAGCAAATTACACTGATGTAAATTGGAGAGCAACTGTATCAAAGTAAATATTTCAATTATAATCAATTTCCAGGCTATGTTTAATTAAGCCACTGTATATAGAACATGTTTATGAGTCACCGTATTCACAATCTAATTATACTAAAAAGAACAGTATGTACTTTGGCTTAGAAAACTACATCTAGCTTTGAATGTTACTTACTTGATGTATGAATCATGAAGGATGTTTAAAATCTGATTCAATATGTCAGGCTCCAAAGACTTTTGAAACAGTGTTGGGTAAAAAGAGGGTTCAATTTGCTATTCATAAAAGGAAAAACAAGAAAAATTAAAATTTTGCATCAGATGTAGAGAATATGTGAATCAACTTTAAAACATTTTTCTATATTGGAATCTGTTGAAAAGCTAACTTCGAATTAATTAACATTATAACCAAAGCAAAAGTTAGAAAACAGTTATTGTTAAATCCAAATAAAAGGACAATTTCCTTTGAACTCATTTAATCATTACCATAACACGTTAATACAATTTAATCTTTTATATCATAAAACAATTAACAAAAGTTAAGAACTATGCATGATAGGAAATGTGCAATTACAGTAAATGATTATAACAGATGTTAAAGGGCCAGTATCCTTTCCTGCTGATCTAAAGTGGTTGTTTCTCATCCAACATTGCAAAATGCACAACAAAAGAAAATAATAATATTTTTAAAACTGTACAAAAATGTTTTTAAAATCTCAAAAAATATGTAACCCCAAATCAGCTAGAAGGCCTGCAGTGACCACCCCCCCACCAAAAGAAAATCTATGGCCAAACCATTCTATACATTTTTACATCACACAATTACATTGAAATAATATACAATATTAAAGCTACTCAAAAATCAGACATTGTTTTGAATCAAGTATGGAATTTAGAAAGGGATGAAATAGGTTACCTTTAAATATTTGTACATAATCTCAGGATTATTTCTCAGTTTCCGAAGGTCTGCTTCAAGCTGGAAGGAGTTAGCAGGTGCAGGAGGTGTCGTCAAAGAATGGGAAAATAAAAGGGCTCCTGCCTTCTTTTTCTCTCCTGAATTTTGTACATTAGTTACAAAAGTAGCTTGTTGCTTGCCTGACCCATCAGGACATTCTCTAAAAGACAACAAGTCATCCTTTTAGAAATACTGCACTATAAAATGCCATGGGAATATTAATGCAATTGAATAAAAAGTACATTAGCAACTCTATTTTCAAGAAATAACTCATAAAACAACTTTCTTTAAGAGTTTGCATTGTGAATTTTTTGCTAATCAGCCAGTTTATTTAATAATAATTTTTTGCATTTGATATAACCCCTTATCATGTCCGAGACGTCTCAAAGCTCGTCACAAAATATGCTGTAAAGTGAATTGACTGTATAGTTTGTGAGCGAAAAGCGGAAGCCAATTGCATACAGCAGTGTCCCACAAACAGTCGTGGATTGAATGTCCAAATTATTATTTTTTAAAAAAATATTTTTTAGAAAGGGATTATTACCCCCGGAAAAGCGATCCGCCAATCAACTAACAGCCGGGTTCCTACTTACTGCTAGGTAAACAGGCGTGTGGAGTAAGGGAACTTGCCCAGCGTTACGCCCTGCCCAGGAATCAAGCCCAGGTCCTCTGATTTAATGGCATCACAAAGTAGCTACAAGTATAGCAAACAGGAAAGCTACGCAGAATTTCAATTTTAGAGCTGTATCTTTAGCTGCAAAACATATTAAAATTTAAGACAAAGCTCTGCTCCAAAGAATTTCCTCAATGCAATATTCTGATTCAAAGAACTCAGCAATAGCCTATTTAGCTACAATGTAAAAATTTTAATTTCTGAAGTAATTATTGACAAGCAAGCATTCCCAACCTTCAAAACAAACTAATCCAGCAATAGATCTGTCGAGGTGGATTTAATTAAACAGCTGATGCATGTAAATGACTGTCAAGCAACGTTTCCTAGGCGACTTAACAATGATCTACTGATCCTCTCATTACAAACCTAAAAATAACTCTTTCAAGACATCTCTCTCTATCCCTTAATAAAGGATCCAAATCAAAAGAAGGAAAATAGGCTGCAATGCATTTATTGTCCAATTCTCAAAAAGCAAAGACTTTCTCAAATGACTTAAAACAGAAAACTAAAAACGGAACACTAAACTGACCCAATTTCACATTTGATCAAAAGAAATATTGTTCTGAGTGCCTACGATTGCAGTTCCTAAAATAAAAATAACCGCTGTGGAAAGGGTTGCATTTGCCCCCTCTAAATTAACAATTTGACGACCAGATGTTTCAGCGCTTTGCTGTGCAGTGGAGCAGCAAGATTTACAACAATTTAAGTCCTTAATTCCCACAACTTGCTATGTGTGCTGTGTTGTTAGGAGTCACAATGCAAATCCTCCAAGAGGAACGGATAGTGGAATCAACCAGGAATAATAGCATGTATAAGAGATTGAGAGGCGACATGATTGCTGTCTTTAAGATTCTAAAGGAGCAAGATAATATAGATCATGGCAGGCTGTTTGAACTTGTCCAGAATAGTAGGACCAGAGGCACGGCCTGCGATTGAAGCGGGGTAAATTCAGAACGAATCTATGAAAAAACTATTTCAGTGAGTGAATAGTGGAACAAGCTCCCTAGCGAAACAGATGAAGCAGGAAGTGTTGATTCTTTCAAATACAAATTAGAAAGTTTTCTTTTAGGAAATGACATTATGGGATATAGTACATAGGTAGTTTGGGACATATATGCATGCAACCGCCAGGAAGTGGAAGGCAAACTAAATGGACCTCAGTCTTTTATAGTCTAGCATTTCTTATGTTGTTATGAATGTCTCCATGCAGGAGGTGAGGAAAACTAGATTTTAGTGAAGGATTGATGAGTATTTTATCGAGAGCAATCTCTGTTGGAAATGTATGCACATGAATGCTAGGTAAGGCCAACATTAGTATTGGCTGCAATAGCTTCAAGGTTAGAGAACATCCCAATACGCAGTCCAGTCTCACACACGAAAAGGCAAGTGGAATTTGGCAACCTACTGGAGACATGCCAGTGCCCACTTAGGAATGGAATTGGGTGGGGGGGGAAGATCCAGAACAGAACATTTTGAAAAGTGAATGTGTATTAATATTTCTTCGTAGCATAAGTCAACTTACATTTTATTGGAGTGTGAGGGAATATCCTGAATTTCTTCAATTTTAAGTACTTTAGCACTAGGAGCTTCAGCAGTTGCCACAGTGTCTTCACCACAGCTGACCATTTCTTCACTCTTATTTGGCTGCACTTTAGGTGGTAACACATCAAACAGCTGCTTCACTGTGAAATCAGAAGGGATAGAGGCTGCAGCTGCCCTGGTTGTAGCCCTGGTCATTTCATCTCCAACTTCTTCAATAACCATTCTTCTCAGGGGTTTCTTGAAAAGAACACACACAAAAACAGTAAAATAAATTATTCTTTACACTGCTGTGAACTAAAGCAAACTAAACGCAAATCAGTTATGGGATATTTAGGTCTTTTAGGTCTTTNAAAAATCTTTTATTATTATAACTCAATTTATACTCAATTTCTAACTCATTATAGAAGTTTATACAGTGACAGATAAAAGATGGTTGTGTAAAAATAATCCATTTTCATTTAAAAAATATTAAACCATTTCTAATTGACAACATCTGATTTCAAATATGCAACACTATTACCATCACATCAGTAATAAAAGTCCAGAGGACATTCCTATCTTAGATTATGTCCTTATAATTTTACATTCAAGTTGTAGCATGGAATGCTTGCATTTAGATTATATACTGTCTCTACTCAAACTAAGTACTAAATTACAGGCAAGCATATGCCTAAATCATCAGGTCTATAAAGGAAAACAAATATTTCAGCCTGTACTTAAATTCCCCCAAATTAATTGTGCTTTATAGTGCTAACAACTGTCAATAGCCCACATTAATGCTCTGCTACAAGTATTTTTAATTCAAATTAGGACAAGAACATTTCTATACATAATGTCTCATTTCACAGAATGAAACTATAGAATACTATAGTTCAACTTGGAGCTCTAAAGTCTCAATTAAGCTGTTAACTTTGCTTTTTTAAAATAACCTCTTTAACTTGTATTGAATTTCAATAGAATGTTCTCATTAAATGTACCCAAAGGACAGTTCTTTGCAGTTTTAATATCAGTTTATAGGAACTTAGATAAGTATGCTCAACTATAAATGTAGTGGTCATGACAAGCGGTTCTAAAAAGATTCGGTTTTGTAATTAGAACTTTATTTTGAAGCAATAACAAAGATTATGGTACAACTAAGAGTGTATAAATCATGAATATAGCACACAAGTGTTCAACTAAAACGGCACCATATTGATTTTAGTGAATCAATTTCATCTGCTCTAGTAACAAAGAACTACATGTACAAGGATCAATGCCTTTTAGCTTTCTTCTCAAAGACTTTCACATTGAAAGTGACCACATAGTGAGATGAAAGAGACTCTTCTGACATTTCATGACCACAACACAAGTGCAACTCCAATTATATTAAAGATACAAACGCATTTAATCACTGGAGATGTTCTGCAAAAAAAATCAATAATTTAAGCCAATGAAATTTATCTGCTTAGAAATATTCCCATAAACGAGCAACCAAAATAGACAGATGCATTGAAGTAGAGGTGGTGAGACAGACGAAAATCTTGCTGAAAAAACGTCATATTTCTATTTTGTGTATTCTGCACTTCTTATTTAAGTCGGAATACACGCAAAACAATTATATTAAAACTTATATTCATTTATTTTTATTGAAAAAAGCCTGCATCAAAGAATGGAACGGTCATAAAAGTAGCGTGAAAAGGCAAATTGAATAAAGGAGCCCTTTGAAAGTACAGAAGAAACATTTTGCTTTTTTAATGCAATGTGCTGTTAACTGAAGTCTCTCCTATACATTATAATAATGATACTTCCATTTGATATAGCGCTTTTCAAGTCTTTTAGAAACTTGCCCAAGATTTCGCCCTGCCGGGCATCGGCAGATTAAGATTGATCTAGCTTGCAAGCTTTTAAATATTCACATTCCTATGATCACTCCTATTCATACCAACCCCGAATACCAACTTAAAAGCATAAAAACCTATATATTAGTACCAATATATTATGTTAATACAATCTATCAACAGTGCTAGACTTACAGCAGATCTTAGATGAGGTGGCTTATTAACTGCTTTGATAAGCTTCAGGTCTTCCATTTGTCGTTCTGAAGATTTCTGGTGCACTGTGATGGCTTCCGAATCCAATTCCTTAAACATTGAAAAGTACAAAATTAAAATCCTCGTCCTCACTTTGAAAACCCTCCATGCTCATTCTCCTCTCGACCTCTGCGACCTTTTCATACCAACCTGCTTGTTCCCTCCACTTAGCAGGCACCATGTCCCTTGCTCTGCCTGCCCCAACATTGGTGGTCAGGTCTTGAGTTTTTCTGCCCCCCACCTCTGGAACTTCATCCAGGAATCCCTCCGCCAAGATCAAGACTCCCTCTTTGACCGTGCCTTCTGGTTTTATGTTGTAATTGGCAGCTTTTAATAGTTACCTTGTTTAGTCTTCCAAGCTCAGTTAAAGCTTGCTTGTTTCCTGGTTCCAGTTTCAATACCAGTTCAAAGTCTGACGGAAAAATAAAAAGTTTTAAAACGCCTATAAATTAAACAGTTAATGAAAACAATTACTATCTTTAATTAAAATAGGTAAAACCATAATTGAACTAAAGCCTTGAATGGCACCGAAATTTTGTGGTGCATTTTGATCACTGGGATAGATGCTGATCCATTGTCAGAGGTGCTGTCCTTGAGGTGAAACACTAAACCAAGGTTCTGTCTGCCTGTTCAGTGAACATTAAAGATCCTGTGGTACTATTCGAAAAGAGACGTGTTTCTCTCAGGCTGTTCACAGGACATTGCTGTGTAAATTAACTGCTGCAATCATCTAGAAATGCAGTCACCACACTTCACAGAAAATCCTGAAGCACTTTAAGACATTTTGACATGATGCCAAATCAAATGCAAGGATTATTATTAAATTGCTTTAGATTCAAAGTAGTTTTCTTCAAAAAATATTTCCTTTCAAGACTTAAAACTGCTTTAAACTAGTTATTGGTTTGCATTCTAAAAAGACTCATTGCAAAAATAAGTCTTTTTAAGAGTTTTTCCTTGAAACAAATACATAAAGTATATCTCCCAAGATTGGTAGTCTCCACACCTTCCTTTGCTTCTCTCAGCTTTCCAAGGCCCACACAGGCAGCTCCTCTTCTCGCAAAAGCTTTAGAGTAAGTATTGTCCAAGGAGATTGCCCGACCACAGTCAATTTCAGCTTCTGCAAATCTAACACATTAAGATTTAAACAATACACTGTAAAATGCAATGCAAAACTAGCTTTATGAAAATAGTTTACTTCTGTGAATATTAGGTACATCCAACAAATATAATCAAGAATAACCTTTATTCAGTCTAAAAACTGCTACCAAAAATTCACCCACAAAAAGTTGCCAGCAGTTCAAATAAGTAATTAAGCTGAAATAAATATTGACAATGCGAGAATATTTAATAATACCCGTACATTTTTATGTGTCACCATCGCCTATTTAGTTGTCACTTCAGGCTCATGAGAAAAACTTACTTTTGAAGCTTAAGGTACGCCATGGCTCTGTTGGCTGGCAAAAGCGCATTAGTGCCATCTACTGCTATTCCTCTGGTGTAGCATTCAATTGCTTCTTCATACTTTCCTCGTTTAAAGTACTCATTACCCTGCAATTAAACCATTCTATTTATAAATGTTTAGGTAAATAATATTCACACAACATTTAGAATCCTTTTTGTACAACAGTGACATTCATAATTTTTGCGTTTTTCATGATGGCGGTTTCTAAATTACACATTGAGTGTTATAAAAACACTTCAGACTGGTCTGGTTACACTAACAAAATAAATCATGCAAGTTGTCTACATAACCCATATAAGTTGCAAAAATGGTGTGTTTCAGTATCATGATACTATATACCAAGCAAAAGATCTATATCTTCATGTATAGCAGAAATATACAGGATTGTTAATATTCTTTGTGCACAAACAGCAAACATGGGATCCTGCCAGGACTTTTCTGTCACTTCACAACTAAGGAGCTCTTGTTCGTCAATTATTCTTCAGCTGGAATAAGAAATTCTATAAATTTCAGGTTGTGTACATAGAAGTTCTGAGAGCAGATCAATGGAGCATAGCAATTTTATATCTGGAAACCAATACTGGGAATAATTGATTGATCTTTTGCACCAGTAAAAATTCAGTGCATTATGCTGTACATCAGAGGACATATTGGGGCCAGTTTTAGAGATGATCTGACTTCCAATTTGCAGTACAACCCACACATTACAGGTGAAAAAACAGTTTCCAGGATATAGATGAAAAACAAATTTATTTTGGTATATTCTGATCATTTCCCCACATTATGCTAAACTGTAATCACAGGCACAAACCTACCAAATCTTTATCAAGAATTGCCTGCTGCTTTGCTTGTGCTTCAAGTTGCCCTTCATCAACAGCATCTGGATTTTTGTCATTTGATAGATAATTAACATCTTTTTCACACTGTTTTGACGTAGCCTAGAAAAATTTTAAAAATGAAAATTTTATTCAGCTTGTAAAAACTCTAAATTTACTTAGTGATCTAAATTAGGCTGCATTTTCCAGCAAAAAATACATTTCAGATTCTGCTACAACACAGACATCGCAGATTTAGAGGGATGTTAGACCTTTGGGAGGTGAGTATGACAGGTAGTCCAACTGAGATTGGCAATTGCCTATTCTCTCATTTCTTTCTCCATCACTCACTCTCCTTTTTAAAAAAAACTATACGCGCACACTCAAGCATCTTAGCATGAGTACAANTTTTTTTAAGAATATTGTTGTACAAGAACACCGGAAATGGGTACTAACAATACCACAAGGCCAAGCCATAAAGTATTATAGGAGAAACATGAACTGTTGCCCAAAATACACAGTCACCATACTTTACAGTAAATTCTGTGAAGTGCTTTGAGTTACCTTGACAGCATAGGGTGCTGTGTGAGTGCAAGGATTATGAATAGCATTTCAATCACCCTCCCCCCCACTTTGTATTTGACCTGAAAGAGTCAGAATCTACTAAAAAAAACAATGTTAGCCATCAAGCCCTCAAATTATACATGGCTTGTTACAAACTCTCAAAATATCTTAAGTTAGATGTCAAAGTTATCCATCAACAGAACTTTAAATAAAGACAAAAATGCAAAACATTAATTAAAAAAACAATCTCCCAACCTATCAAAATGGCAAAAGCGCCCTCAAAAATAACCCAAACCTCACTGTATAGTAGATTATCGTCACAGGTAAAACTGTGATTATCATTTGTCGAAAGATTTGCAAACTTGAGTAAAATCTATGCTTGTATCAAAACTAGGATACAAAAGAACTATCAAAATTAATTGTGAATGCCATTCAAACACTTACACAATTCTGTCATGACAGTTAGAATTGAGCATTCATTTTTACCTCATTCAATTTTCTGAGTTCATTGGTTGCTTCAAAGTTTCCTGGGTCTAACTTCAATACCATTCCAAAATCTAAAATATTTTAGGGGGAAAAAAGGAAATGAGTCAGCAGAGACCGAAAAATACAGCATTTAAGCATCCCCAGTGTAAGCTTTTGTGACTTGTATTACATTATACTTCACTTTACAGTTATAAGGACAAAATCTGAAGCTCTTTGATAGAAATGCTAACAAATATTTTAGGTTGAATACAGTAAAGACGTGCTTGGATTTCCTATGTAGGCAACCGCTCTAACGATGCATTTTGGCATTCTTTTCATAATCTGTGTCTCATTAACAAATATCTCCAATCACATAGTATCCAGTGGTTATTTAAATAATAATGTTGTGGAGATGTCAAAGAACTCATGGGACCCTATCCCGATATCACTTTCAGGATGAGAGAAAAAATACTCAACGATTCCATAAAATACAATCTTCTCCTGCACATCACTATACTGTTTGCAGGCGACAATCCAATTGCTCACCGAAAAAAATTACAATGACGCACCTTCCTTTGCACCTTGAACATTTCCGAGTTGAAATCGAGCAGCACCCCTCCGGAGGTAGGCTTTCAGGTAGGACTGGTCTAGCGCAATCGCTAAATTGCAATCAGATTCTGCAACTGCATACCTATCAAAAGGATGAGTTATTCCATAGCTCTCCTCTTCCATGGAATATAAACATCATTTAGAGAATTACAAATTCTATGAACACAACCCTTCTTTGACTATGTTAATTTGCTTGTACCTTTTGGTAAGCTGCCAAATACCATGCAACTGAATGACAAACGTGATTTAACACATCAGTTTTTACTCTACAAATTGTTAGTGCAAAAGACATCTAGTAAGTTAAGAAAGCATTCTTGTTGCCACGTACATGTTTTCTTCATGCTTTGACTGAAATAAAATATTTCACTTCTATTTTATAGACACACTTACTTTTTCATTTTTAAGAAAGTTGATGCGCGGTTTGTAGGAAAAACTGGATTATATGGATCTTCAGTCATGGCTCTAGTATAACATTCCATCGCTTCTTCATATTTGCCATCTTTGAAATAATTATTACCCTATGAAAAAGTAAATAACACATGTGAAATGTCATTGTTTTTCCCCTGGTATTGCATGTTACATGACAAAAGATGCTTAAAGGATGTTCACAATAAATAATCCCACAGTTGATAGTGTCATCACCACCCACAAAATATACAGTCAATTCAATTTACAGTATATTCTATGAAACACTTTGAAACATCTGGAAGACGTGATAAGGCGCTATATCAAATATCAAATGAAAGATTATTATCATCCTCCTAAATTGAGGCATATTACTCTGCTTGAAAGATGTGGAGTCCTGTAGCTCAGTGGTTAGAGCACTCGCTTGCAAGCGAGAGACCTGGGTTCAATTCCAGGCAGGGCGAAACCTTGGGCAAGTTTCCTTACTCCACACGCCTAATAATAATCCCTCCAAAACCAAAAACAATAATAAATTGGTCATTTTCAATCTACGACTGTTTGTGGGACATTGCTGTGCGCAATTGGCTGCCGCGTTCGCCCACAAATATACAGTCAATTCACTTCACAGTGTGTTCTGTGAAACGCTTTGGGACGTTCTCCCGACGTGAAAAGCACTATATCAAATGCAAGGATTATTATTATTATTATTATTATATGCTGTTGTTGTATATCAGTCAAAAATGTGCAACAAAACTAGGATAAACTTTGGTTGAAGAAATTGTACTTGACCAGAACAGATTAGACTACAACCGTTTGCAGGTTAATGAATTTTCAGCCATTACCTTCAAGTTCACCAATAATAATAGTTCCTGAAACCATCAGTTTCTGCCAGTCCTAATCATAGAACAGAATTATAGAATCTTACAGCACAGAAGGAGACCATTAGACCCATCGGGCCAGTGCTGGCTCTTTGAAAAGCTTTCCAATTAGTAACACTCCCCTGCTTTTTTCCCCATCTCCTTCCAATTTTTTTCCTTTTCAAGTAAATATCCAATTCCCTGATGAAAATTATTGAATCTGTTTTCACCATCTTTTAGGTAGTGCATTCCAGATCGTTAACTACTCATTGCGTNAAAAAAATTCTCCTCATCTTCCCTCTGGCTCTTTTGCCAATTATCTGTAATCTATGTCCTCTAGTTACAGACCCATCTGCTAGTGTTTAATTTTTGAAATTTTAGTATTAAAAATTTCCATTTCTAAAATTAAAAGTTGTGAAAATATACAAAATGTTGAGGGCTATAAGACAGTATTCAACCATAGCTGAAAAACAGATTTAACCAACTAGGTTCATACAAGAAACATAGCTTCCAAAATATTCACATTTGTTATGCACAAATTGACTGCTGTGTTTGTCTGCACAATACTGACTGCATTTTTCAATAAATCCTGTAAAGCAATTTGAGACAATGTCCTAACATGAATGGCGCCCTATGAAATGCAATCAATCATCATCATCATCTCAGCAAAATACCTTTTCTTTTGCAGCATGAGCATTCTCTTTATCTGGTTCTTCATCCTCCTCGGTATCTGGGTCTGTAGTGTCATTTTTATCTAATTCTTCAAGTACTTTATCCTAAAACAGAGAAATCCACAATTTTAAATACATTATTTTGGGAACAAATTAATGTTCTCACTTTCTCTGCTCTCTTTCCACCCTCCTACAAAATTGTAGAAGATGCAATCTTTGTGATAAAAACAACATAGAAAGTATTGATCTACAGAAGTAAAGTCTACATCAGTTTTGCAAAATTGTGAAAGAACAAAATCTTTGAAATGATCCCTTCATTTTGGGTATTAATACATACCACCCTGCCTCCCTACCACCAAAATCAAATATTTTAGATGAATTCAGTGCCCCATTATCATTATTTAAGCCATTACTTATCCATTTATATTAACAAGGATACTTTGTAATATCCATTTTGGTATTACATGGAACAAACTTTCATGGTATTGAGCTCCACTAGATGCAATGTGAATTTAGCAACTGCAAGTGTAACAACATTTATTCTTATTTCACAGACCTCATTGAGCTCATAAATAAAATCCCTATTTGGATACCCTACATTCAACTTAGACCCAACTCTTAAAATTCTTAGAACAAACAGTACTTAACATAACAACATATAACAAATGTATTGCATGTTGGAACTTACCACATCAAAGTTTTCCCATGATTTATAGTCATAAGATTTTATTCTTGTTTGTTTCTGCTCGTTCTCTATATTCTTACTAGATGCATTCTTTTTATTTGTCTTTTGCTTATAACCTTGGTTTCGTACAGGAGGCAAAATCTGAAAAAATTAAATTATTCTTGAGAAACAAATCTAGAAAAAAATACATTTGACAAATACACAAAACATTTTGCATTTTTTTTAAACATAAAATGGCAAAAGATTGAAGGCAGCCCTTAGTGTTATAGTTCAACATCCTTGTATCTTCCAGTCTATACTTTTCAGTTGCCGCCGTACCTTATCCCAGACGCAACTGAAACCCTCTACCTTATTTCACCCACAAATATACAGTCAATTCACTTTGCAGTCTATTCTGTGAAGCGCTTTGAGACGTCGAGAAGACGTGAAAAGCGCTATATCAAGTGCAAGGATTATTATTGTTATTATTTCAGACGCAGCCGAAACCCTCGTCTATGCGCTCGTCACCTCCTGCCTCGACTATTCAAATGCCCTCCTCACCGGTTTCCCGAGCTCTACCGTCCACGAAATCCTGCTCATCTAAAACCCCGCTGCCTGCATTCTCCCCTGTGCTGAACTCCGCACTCCCTGCTGCACCGGCCCCCTATCCCCCATCAAACTGACGCCAAGATCCTCACACTCCTCTTCAAATACCTTCGCGCTCTGGCACCTCCCTTACCTGCTTCACCCCCCAGCCCACAGCCTCGGCTCGCCCGGCACCCGGCCGGCCGCCCGCTTGACCCTGGTGCCCTCCAAGTCCACCATCGGTGGCCGCGCACTCTGGCCACTGGGTCCCGAAACTCTGGAACACTCTCTCCCTCAATCCCTCCGACTTGCCTCCTCCTTCCCTCCTGCCTGAGGGGCGCTTACATAAATGCAAGTTGTTGTCGCAAAGCTGCCAATTCACACACTCTCTCTCTCTCTCTCTCTCTCTCACACACAGAGTGCACCGGTAACAGGAGGAGAGCCCGAGGGCCCTGTACCCCCGGGTCGGAGCCCACGCTACACACCGACTCTGCCGCCGGCACGTCTCCGCTCCTCTTTCGCAGCTCCTCGTCTTTGATCTTGATATCCTCCTCCCAGCTGTTCAGGCCCCTCATGAAATCCTGCAGCTCCTCCGACTGCTGCCGCACCTGGAGTTGGATCTCCATCGCTTTGTTGGCGTTCATGTTCGCGGACGTTCCCCGTCAACGGCCGCCGCTCCCCCGCAACGCCATGACAGCCCGCCGCCTCCCAGTCAGCACCGCGCCAGTGGCCCAGTGCGTCACACGGCGTCCGCCATCTTGGTAAAGAAGAACTTGGCTTCAACGCTAGGAGCTGCACCGAGGAGACGACACAGGAGAACGTAACTTCAATACGGGGAGGCGGGGTCGTGGCCCCTACTGTTGACATGGCATAGTGAGGGATGGGGACGGTACAGGGACCAGTGCAGCGTTAAGCGAGAGGTCGCCGGGACTTCGCCTCCTGACCCGGCATGCCTGAGTCGTGACGTCACGGCGACAGCGGCTCATCTGCTCTGCTCGGCGCGCGCAAGTGGAGTCACGTGGTCGGAGCCCGGGACCCGCCGTCGCTGCTGCTCGCGCGCCAGTCAGGCGGTGCTCAGGAGTTTGAACGCGGCCAACGGCCGCCTGGTCAGCGCAACCAATACACAAACATAACCCCCCGCCCCGCCCGTCGCTTAATTGACCTTCGGACCCCTTTTTCAATGGCAGTCTGGTGCCGCGCGCGACCTCTGCCTTGTCAAACGCTTGTCCGGTTGCTTCTCCTGCCTGGTCTCCCTCGGCGCTGTTCAGAGGCCCCGCCCGGCCCGCGGCTGCCATGGGCCGAGGCCGGACTGAGACCGAGACCGAGGCAGATGATTACGGCTATAATTTATTCCCCGAGCGTCAGGCTGGAAAGCAGCAGCAGCAGCAGAAGAAGAGCGTGTTGACAGAAAGCCTCTTCACCTTCCACCACAAATGTCAGGTGATGCTGAAAGTGGCCATGGACACAAGTAAGTGGTGGTGCGCCGTTGAGGGAGCGCACCAGAGAGGGACTGACTGGACAGTCCCGGAGCCCATTCCGTCTTGACCGCCGTATTTTTTTTTAAAATGAAAAACAACCCAGTCAAAAATAATCCTTTGCGGTTGATGCGGGGCCTGATCACGTCTTTTGAGACGTCTCAAAGCGCCTCCCGGAATATACTGCAAAGTGAATTGACTTGAGTATTTTGTGGGCGAAATGCAGCCGCCAGTTGCGCGCAGCAGTTGCCCTGCAAACGTTTGGTCGTGGATTGAGTGACCCAATTTATTATTATTTTTTTTTTTGGAAGGAATTATTACACCCGGAAAAGCGATCCACCAATTGACTAACAACCGGGTTCCTATTAACTGTTGGGTAAACAGAGGAGTGTGGAATAAGGAAACTTGCCCTGCCGGGAATCGATCTCAGCTCACTCGCCACCCCTATCCCGTCCCCTGTAAATTATTCCTTTTAGATATCTTATTATTCTTTACGAACAACTTGCAATATAAATATATTGCACCCTGCACCCAGAGTTGTGTCTCGGAGCGCTTTATCAATGATGGGGGTTTGACACCGAGGTGGACAGAAAGGGAAGGTGGTTGTAGGCACACTCGAAATCTATTTACCATATAAGTTATATAATATAATTTATATAATATAATGCTGCCTTGACCACTTCTCCCAGCAGGGCATCTTGTAACCTCGACAACTTGGTTAATCGCTCCCTTTGCTATTTATCTGATATTCATATGCAAATAAAATCTTGCTCCGGAATAGTCTTCCCTCAACTCACCCAAAGCCCTTCCTCTATCTCTCTCCCAAAGCATGATATTTGGAACCTTAGAAATCTATGGCGGAGTTGGAGGCCTTGTAACTCTTTGTATTATAATACAAATACTATAGTTTTGCTTGTCACATAAAGCCACCTATCCTAATCTCAGTTTCTTGTACTTTCCCTTTACTCTCTTAAAAGTTAGAAGATTGCGCATTCAATAACAACAACAGCTTGCATTTATCTAGCGCCCTCTGCATCGGACGGCGTCTCAGAGTGCTTTAAGCCCCCATCAAAATGTTTAATGAACAGTCCAGGCATGACAAGAAGGGAGTTTGTTCCAGTTTCTTGGCCAAGAATCCTCCAAATCAAACTGGTCATTCACTTAATGTCTGTTTGTGGGACATTTGTGTGCAAATGCACAGTCACTGTAAAATCCTGTTAAGTGCTTTAAGATATTGTGATGATTTGGTAAGTGCTATTTCAAATGCAAGGATTATTAATAGACAATACATCTTAAAAAACAGAAAAGTAGGGTTTAATTTCTTTTTCCATAGTTATTATAATTACAATAATTACCATGTTATATTATTTACTGTATAGCCAATGTAACACTGATCTATACTTCACCAGGTCCATATGCAAAACTTCTTATAGATGCCATGAAAGGCTCAGGGTGGTAAGTGTAATCTTCGAGACAAAACTGCTATTTACATTCAGTAAAACAATTACATTTTGCAGTTTTATTGAAATTTACTTACTCATCTGCTAATGACCCATGTATCCAATCTACATTGTGCAATATGATTACCATAATCCAGAAAACATTTTGTAGCAGGAAAAAATTATTTTAAACTAGATCCCTTTTAGGAATAAAATATTATTGTGACATTAATGATCATAATAATAAAATGTAAATTCAAGTCATGCTTCCAAAAACATTTTTTCAACACTACTAACACCAAAATTCCCAGAATGAAACCCTATTTCATCTGTGGAAACGGCAAACTTTGGGCAGATGGCTACAGCATGTATAATTTGTTTTTTCAGTGCTATTTATAAAGATCGTCACTTTTCATGTGAAGAATGTGATGGAACAGTCAGTGGAGGTTTTGATGCTGAAACATCACAGGTGTGTCATGTATCATTGTTTGAAGAGGAAATGCCTGTTTAGGCACTAACATATGCATTATTGGTGCTTTGTTCAAATTATTATTATTATTTGTTCAAAACCCAGTCTCAATGCAGTATTTTTCTTGAGCTTTTAGGCTGCCACTCTATCGTCAGTTTATTTTTTATCACAACCAGCACAATTTTTGCTGCCACCCTGTATTGGTGATGAAAATGTATGTTTAGCATCTTTTATTTGATATTTTTAGAAAATTTGTATAAATTTCACTTCCTTTCACATAACCTTTTTCAGAAAGGCTTAAATCCATTGTATAAAATTATGAAAAACGTTTTGACAAAAGTAATTTTTAAAAAAGCTTAGTTTGACTTTTGTCAACGCATCAAATTAAATGCATGGTTAACACTACCTCTATCATACATTCTTTAGGGGGAAAGCTCTAGGAATTACAAATCTATTATGGAAGATCCCATGGCACCATTTGAAAAATGAAGGAATTTTCATCCTAGCCAACAATCCCCCAGATAAAAATTCGTCATTCATTTCATGGTTGTTTGACTGCATTTTACAGTGCATCCTGTGAAGCACTATCAGATGTGTTGATGACGTGATAAGGCACTACATCAAATGCAAGAATTAACGTAATGCAAAGTAGTGGAACCGGGACTATATGTTCCATGCAGCAATGCTTTAAAGTACTGTACTGATTTACCCTAAATCTCATGATCTTAGTTTCCTGAGATTTAAGTCATGCGTTTGACATTTAAAACATTGTTCTTCATGTAAGAAGAAATGTTATCTTTAGATGTGCTTTTTCTGCTTTTTAAAGTTACAAAATACAATGATTATTATTGTTACTAATTTATACTAAGATATGCACTTTGCTCTTGCCTTTTTTATTTCAGATTGTTATATGTCAGAATAATATCCATCAACAACCTCACATGAATCGTGTCGTATCCCATGAATTAATACATGCATTTGATCACTGTCGAGCACATGTTGATTGGTTCCAAAATGTAAAACATCTGGCCTGCTCAGAGGTAAGACCTAAGATGGACATGTAGTCGAAATCTCTTAACATAAGCTAGAGTGTTATGTTTTTAATGGAAATGATTTTAAAGGTATGGGTAACCAAGTGATAAATACTATCTAAATGGTAAGCATTTACCCCTCAAAGTAAATCTTTTTTAAAAACTACCCATGGTTTGCACACTATTGAACTCTTACTCAGAGGCCAACCGTATATAAAAGCCATTTTGGCTCATTTATTCATTCAGAAATGAAAATAAATTTAATACGTTTCTATTTTGTGAATCTAAAAGGGCTTCGGGTCATGTTCAGTCTGTAGAAAGATTAGTTTGTTTGCAGAGCAACCTTGTTTTACTCAGATCCATGCTAGAACTGCTGACATAGCTTGATATTTTCCTCTTTTCACACTGGTATGTGAGATTGCCATTAAAGGCAGTTTAGCACTCTGATGTGCCCAAATACTAAGAATGGGTTAAGTCTGCCTAAACTTGCTTTTTCATTGGCTAACTAACTAATGGCCACAAGACCGAGGAGACTTTCATCCATTATTCTGAGCTGCATTCAAACTCAGGTACAAAAGGCAAAAGACCAATGTCTATTATACCACCCAATTGCTCTGGAATTGTTAAAAAAAATACATTTTCTAATATTTTTATTTCTATTTTACCAGATTCGAGCAGCAAATCTCAGTGGTGATTGTACCTTTCAAAATGAACTCAGTAGATTCAACTTTGGTCTAAAGCAACACCAGCAAGTGAGTAGTTTTGTGGGGGATAATGTGGTATTGAGAGGATTCTTGATTATTTATAGATGGTTCCTCTCGCTCATGAAACTTTCCCAGTAACTTGAGATCATTAAACATTATTGTGAACCAATTGCAGGGTCTGTTCTCTACTAAATCATTCAGCTGAACATCAATGCTATACAGTATTTGTACACGCTTAGTTTTGATGAAATATCGGTTTTAGAAACAAAATCCACTCTTCCCTTCTTCATTGTTTCTGAAACCATACTGAAGTCTTTCAACTTGTATTGACTACATGCTATAGTAATGGATTTGATGGCATATAACTCAATCTGTATTTAGAGAGCTGCATTTAGAATGAAAAGGTGGGAGATCCCAAGCATAAACTTATAAACTTAGTGCTTTGTCTTCTCCCCTCCCCATCTACCTTAGAGAGAGAACATTGCTCTGTGTTCGGCATCTTGTTTGCACAGTTGTTCAAGCTTGTCC
Source organism: Callorhinchus milii (assembly GCF_018977255.1). Lineage (NCBI taxonomy): Eukaryota > Metazoa > Chordata > Chondrichthyes > Chimaeriformes > Callorhinchidae > Callorhinchus > Callorhinchus milii. Next base: position 35,334,352 of record NW_024704746.1, on the reverse strand, counting down.
AATACCCGTGTGTTTTTTCTCATCCCAGAAATGTGTACGTGAACGAGCCCTTCGGTCAATACTGGCTGTTCGAAAAGTCAGCCAGGAGGCTGCAGAAAAAGCTGTTGATGAAGTTTTTGATAGCTGCTTTAATGACCATGAACCTTTTGGTAGAATTCCGCATGATAAAAAAGATGCAAAATATGCCCAAAGGGATTTTCAGAACAGAGATCGATATTACTCAAATCTTTGAAAAGGGAAATGTCAGACCTCTTTGTGAATGCAGTACCATTGATTTGTAATAAAGAACTGTCACAATTATTACATAAGATGGATTTATTAAAATCAAATTTTGTTGTGTTTTATAAACTAGAGTTCGACTGAACTATTTCAGGTAACTTATTAATAGAATTGAGCAAATAATTAGGATTTGACCGGAGGTTAATCCTTTGATGTCTCTCTTAATCTCGTCAGATTTTTCTTCCTTTCTGAAAGTAATTCTATTCTGTGATATTTTCATCAGCTATTCCTTTTTGTAAAGAATACAAACTGACTGAAAATGCTACAAAGTCACTCAATTTTGCAAGATAAAATACTGACATAATTGGATACAACTTCACAAGACTTCATGGTTTAAAGGGCACATATTCAATCCAAATAATCATGACATTTACTCATTCCTTTCAAGACATACATAAAGAGCCAGTCTCATTACAATACCCCTTTTAAGAAATCAAACCTGAGTTTCACCCTATTGCTCAGTGGGTAAATGTGCCATATGGTTTAAATTCTGATGATCATTCACTTGTCTGAGGAGTTGATTTTAGCCGGGAGAGTAATGAAGGAGCTCTACACTTGGCAGCAGTGTTTGGGGAATTGAACAACTGCCTTGCATCCCCATGCCTGACCTCTATTGAATGAACACTTCTTAACAGTGCATGAACATTCGGTAAGAATGGGATAAGGCATAGCTCTCATTTCACCATCTTATTCCCAGTTTAACAGCAATTCAGATATTCACCGTTTTGACTTCATCTAGTTTGAGGAGAAGAAAATGAAAGGATTATGGTATTTGAAAATAAACAGCAAGTGTTTGAGAAAAACATACCTGATAACTGAGGGAAGCAAGTTAACTGAGTGTTTCAGTAATCTGATAACTTTGTGAAAATTTGACTAACTATCAGGCTCAGTAATTAATTTTGGCAAGGTTTGCCCTGAATTACATCATTTGTTTTACCAAGACAGAAATCAAAAGGATGTTAAAGATTATAAATGATTTGAAATGTTTGTTTAAAAAATGTTTGATAAGTCAGCATAAAGATTCTTATTTTATAGCATTTCCGTGTATAAACACACCAGATCTTAAACATTTCCAGTTTAAGTAAACAATATTGTTGGTACAGCGGTTAATGCACGATACATCAAGGCTAGTGGCAAATATTCAGCATCCATATTCTGCAGGGTCCATCATGTTTTGGCGTATAGACCAATTTCAATATTACTTTTGCTTTTACAAGAATAAAAAATAAGTACGTTTTTGTATTACAACAACAATTTGCACTTATATAGCACCCTCACGCAGGGTAGGGTCTCAGAGTGCTTAACAGTGGCGGAGCCTGACTGAGTCGGGGTGGGGGGGAGGTGACCGTAAGCATGGACAAAAAGGAAGGCTTTTTTTGGCACGACTTGAAAAAGGGGGGAGAGGAGCAAAGCGGAGGAATTTGGGAGAGTGTTCCAGAAGTTTGGAGTGTAGTGGCTGAAAGCGCGACCTCCAGTGGTGGAACGGAGAGTGTGAGGGACAAGCAGAAGGCTGGTGCCAGTCGAACAGAGGTGTGTGGTGGATTGGGAAGTGAGGAAGTCAGAGGAGTAGGGAGGTGCCAGGGAATGAAGCGATTTGAACACACGAGTGTAAGGATCTTGGTCGAACGTTTCGTTGATGGGGAGCCAGCGGAGCCTGGACAGAACTGGTGAGATTTGGTATTGGGTTTGGTCCAGGTAAATATGCGGGCAGCAGAGTTCTGTATGAGCTGGATCTTTCGAATAGTGGAGCTGGGGAGACCGGCGAGGAGGTGCTTCAGTAATCCAGGCGGGAGGTGACAAACGCATGCACAAGGGTTTCGGCTGCATTTGGAGTAAGGTACGGTCGGAGGTGGGCAATGTGGCGAAGGTGGAGGAAGACAATCCTGGTCAGGGACCGGATGTGGGGAAGAAAAGACAGCTGGGTGTCGAACCGATCTCTTAGATTGCGCACTGGTTCGGTGAGTGAGGGAGAGACCAGGGAGGTTGAGGAGTTCAGATCCATTAGGTTCAGTGATAACCTCCTCCATTTAATCGTGTTCATACCCATGTACAATAAAAGGAAAAGCAGCAATATTAAATTCTAATGTGTATTGGAAGTATAACCATTTGTGTACCCTGCGGCAAAGGTACAATTGTTTGTATTTCTATTGCAATCACTGGGCTGTCTGACATTATACATGTAAAACATTGTGATTTTGTAACTAATATTGGTTTGAAGAAATTAATCATGTCATAATTGCAGTATTTAGTAGATTCACATAAACACAATGTAAAAAGTTATTTTGTAGTTGTAGTTATTTGGGGTTTTCATTTTCTGTTGGGCTAGTTAATAAATACATTTCTAAATAAACAACAATAACAACATTTAAATTTATATATAAAGCACCTTTCACATAGGAAGTAACTGAAAATCCTTGCTCACGTTTTTAGTATCATCCATGCATTTGTACTTTCTGGTTACCAATTTATTTCCACATAATAATAATACTTGCATTTGATATAGCGCCAAGAATATACTGTAAAGTGAATTGCCTGTATATTTTGTGGGTGAAACGCAGCAGCCAATTGCATACAGCAGTATCCCTCAAACAGTTGTGGATTGAGTGACCAAATTGTTATTATTTTTTTGACAAGATTATTAACTAAAAGTGATACGCTAATCAACACACAACTGGGTTCCTACTTACTGTTAGGTGAACAGCAGTAAGTAGAGTAGGGAAGTAAGGAAATTTACCTAATGTTTCGCCCTGTTCGGAAATCAAATCCAGGTCCTCTCTCTTGTGAGGCAAATGTTCCAACCACTAAGCTACAGGACTATTAGTTTAAATAGACTGAAGCAATGAGATGTCATTATACTTGCCCAATAAATGGAAAATTACAGTGTAATTTGAGAATGTAGAGAAATTACCCCATGGCTCTAGGAATAATTGATTCTCCATATTTTTCTCTGCATGCCCAGCTGGGAAAAATACTGAATAAATGCTCTCTTTAGTAATTTTAATCTAGAGTTGGGTAAATATCAATATCTTTCCCAATCTCCCGCAGCTTAAAACTCACAGATTTTGATTTCTAACAGTAATGACACAGTTGCTGTTGCTCTCCCATTGAAACTGGTCCTTAAGTAAGGCTGTTTATTGGTAACCCTTCTGGACTTGTTACAATACCTCAGCGGCAATTATCAGTTCCACTTGCCGTTTCAGGTTTATCCAATCGAACGTAATAAGATGATGCCGCCACGTTATAAATCCTGTCTTAGACGCAAAGGATGACACAAAAGCGACATTAATTCAAATGGCACATTTCTTTGTAGCGTGAGCTCGTGTCCGAAGTTAGTTATTTCACTATTGTACCAAATTGGAAAGATTATATTAAAGCTAGTGTTAAAATCATCAAAATAACTGGAGATTGCTGATCCATTGTGGTCTTCAACCTGTTGAGCATTGAAGAGAATCAACTAATTTACATAAAATTTGATTTATTCCAAGATAGTATTTATGTAGAAAAGGACTTGGGGATAATGTACAGGAAGTCTTACAGTTGCAATATACTCCTGATTGACTAAGATTCAGTGTGTTGCAAATTTTGGAGATTATCAGAAAACCCATGCGATCTCTTCTATGGGTACTGAACCACTTTGCTCCAGTAATGATGTTACTGAAAAGCACAAGAGAGAAGGCTGGAGAGGGTTGTCTTTATGTATACAGGTGATGGTCAAGTGCAACAAAGAGACATGGATTATTCTGTTCTATTTATTGTGTTTTTGTTTGATTTTGAAAATGAATGGGTGATTTAAGATAGAAAATTAAAATTGAACCAGCAAAGGATGCTTCATTGTGACTTCTTAAAATGGGATTTTTTGTCCATAAGAATTGTTAAATATTTTAAAACATTTTTCTACAATTGAAAAATGTCTAAAAACATAAAAACAACTGCAATTTGTCAGTAACATTTCTTTCATTCTTTAAAATGATTTGTAAAAAGCAATTATCTTCCAAATTACAGAATCTTGCCTAGGTTTCTAAAACAGACTCGGATAAATTGTTTGCCTAAGTGCCTAAAATTGAATAGGAAATTCTACACTAAATTGTATTGCACTGTCAATTATGTTGGCTTTGGCGTTAATATTGAATAGTCCAACTATAATAAGGTAAAATGCCTGACAACTAAATTTTGGAATCGAGTCAATCCTCTCTGGTGGTCTCAGTAGCCTGGTTCCTGAGACAGGAAGGTCCGTAGTATTCCAGGGCACTGATGATGACAGACCAGCCAGACTGGTTCATTGGCATGACTTGAAGAGGTAGAGATTCTTCCCACTCAGTTCCCGTTATTTCTACAAGTTAAAGTCCTAACGGGTAGGGTGTTTTCAACAGCAAGCCATGCGGTTTTAGCATTAAATGGCAGCATTAACCCAGTGCACACTGGGATTCTCAAGCCTTGGCTCTTGTCAACTTGTTACTAATACTGTCTGCAATTAAGTAAGCAGAGTGGATACCTCCAAGGTGGAATTGCACATTCCTGTGACAGATTTCCATGCGTGTGGTTTGGATACTCTTAAGCATGGGGCTGGGTTTCTGCATGTGTCAGACACCCACTGTAGCTCAATGGTTAGAGCACTCGCTTTGCAAGCGAGCGACCTGGGTTCAATTCCCGGCAGGGTGAAACCTTGGGCAAGTTTCCTTACTCCACACGCCTGATAATAATGCCTCAAAAAAATAATAAATTGGTTATTTCAAATCACGACTGTTTGTGAGACACTGCTCTGCGCAATTGGCTGCTGCATTTCATCCATAAATTCACTTCAAAGTCAATTCACTTTACAATCTATTCTGTGAAGCGCTTTGAGATGTCTAGAAGACGTGAAAAGCGCTATATCGCAAGGATTATTATCATTATAACTGACTCCCAAAAAATGGGAAAATTAGTCAAATATTTTGATAAACGGAATGGAGAAAATTGATAAGACAAAAAAAAAGCAAAAGAGATCCTTCTTTGATTATTACCAGAATATTGGTTGGGTTAGATCATTTTGCTAAAAAACTGAAAAACACTTTAACATGCAGTATGCAAGTAAGACTGCAGATGGAGCTTTTATACCATTCATTTGACTTTCTGAAAGGGATAAAACTGATTAATATTGCTGAGCGCCTGCAGCTATACCACACACATAATTCAGCCATCTAAACTGAGGCATGCTTGCCACGCAAGTGAGAGGACCTGGGTTTGATTCCAGGGCAGGGTGAAACCTGAGGCAAGTTTCCTTACTCCACATGCCTTGGTTTACCTCACAATAAAAATAAGAAACTGGTTGTTAGTTGAGTGGCCTGATCGTTTTCCATGGGTAACAATCCCTTAAATAAGAATAATAATTTGGTCATTCAATCCACAGCTGTTTGTGGGACACCACTGTGTTCACTTGGCTGTCGCATTTTGCCCACAAAATACAGTCAATTAACTTTGCAATATGTTCCGTGAGGAACTTGGAGACGTCTCAAAGACGTGATGAGGCCAACATCAAATGCACGGATTATTATTTATTATTCATGAAAACCATGCCTTAGCACAAAATAAAATTTACTTAGCAACAGAATCTGCATGTGGTAAGCTCACAGGAGTCTAGTGTCCAGCGCCTTGGGACGTCCTTCCGACGTGAAAGGCGCTCTATAAATGCAATCTCGTTGTTGTTGTTGTAGAGAATAATGGCAGCGGAGATTGTGGTGGTGGAGCTGGGGAGTTAGAAGAGTCAAGTCTGTGCCGATGGTAGGCTATGGCAAGTCCCTCAAATAGCGATACCTTTAGTAGACAAAGTAGACAAATACAGTAATTGAAAACTATGAAAGGTCAAGGAGGAAAGGCAGAATATGAGCCGTCTCTCAGCGAACAGGCCCAAACATGGTAGTCAGAATGGCCTCCTTCTGTGCTGCAAAATGCTATGATTCATCTGGTCACAGAAGTGCTGATGGGTTTAACTGCATTACATCAATTGGATGAAAAAATATTTTTTTCCCCCAAATGTACCACAGAGCAATTTTTCTGTACCGCTGGTTGTATCACATTGGTGGTTGAGATTTTTTGAGCAACGAGCCCCTCAGAAGTCACAGCATGCAATTAAAATTCCAGTTGCTGTCTCTCAAACAAAGGTAAATGCCACAACTATATATTTTCCAGACTGAGGTAAAAAGAGTTTTGTTAGGTGAGGGTATCAAGGGATATGGAGGATGGGCAGGTAATTGGAGTTGAGGTGCAGATTAGCCATGATTTTATAGAATGGCAGGACAGGCTCAAAGGGCTGAATGGCCTTCTCCTCTTCCTATGTTTTTGTTATCCCCCACTTTGTTTTGCATCATTAACACTTTTTTAACCCACCATCCCCTGTCCTCTACCCCATTTTCTCCTTTGTCTTCCTTGCCCTGCCTCCCCCCTGTCTGTTAGCCCTTAAAAGCCTCTCCCTCCCAACATGCTCCAGTTTTGAAGAAGGGTCATGGACCAGAAATGGTGACTCACGTTTCCTTCCTCCATAGATGCTGCCTGACCTGCTGAGTGATCCCAGCGACTTCTGTTTTTGTTTCTGCTTACTATGTTCCTATATAAAGGTCACATGGTTCATCCTGCCACCCTGCCTGATTTTTCAGGTTCACAATCTTGTCATGAACCAACTTAATAAAATGTGAAATGGCTTCATGGGGAGGAATCCAAGAGCTCACGTGAAGACATCTTGTCAACTTTATAGTAAAGTGGGTTTATGCTCTACAGTATGAAAGCCTGACAGGAATGAACACCAGTAAAGATTCACTACTACAATGACAAGAATAAAAGAAATCCAATAAACTAGCTTTTTGACCAATAGGTGCAGAAAGGAACAAAGTGGGGGATCTTCTGCTCTGTGAGTTAATTCCTAGTCTGCTCCATTTGATATGTTTAGAGAACTTGTCTTTGTACTCTTACAACTATCTAATGAACTTCTCAACTGGACTGGAACTCACAATCTTGATTGACACTATTCAGTACTGGGGAGCACTACACTGTCAGACCTGTTATCCTTCACATGAGACAAAACTCAAGGATCTGTCTCTCTGCTCAGGTAGAGTTGACGTTAGTCAAAAAGAGAAGGGTTTTTCTTCCAGATAAGTTACTAATTAACTTCCTGGCTGTTTGTGGGATCTCTCTCTGTGCGAATCTGCTGCCGCATTGCCTACAAATACACTTGAAAAGAATAACATCTCATTTTGAGATGTTTTGGCATTGTAGGTCCTATACCATTTCAAGCATTAATATATTTCTAAGTACACAGGGACAAATCAGCTCTTGTAGTTGCAAAATGACTGCTGCATTCACCTACAAAATAGTCACTACACCTTACAATACAATCTTGGGATGCATTTTATAATACTAAATCTTGCATTTGAAATAGAGCCTTTTCACATCTTCAAGACATCTCAAAGTACTTCACTGTAAAGTGAATTGACTAAATTTTGTGGCCGAAATACTTTGAGATGCCTCAACAATGTGGTAAGGATCTATATTAAATAGCCATGATTATTATTAAATATCCGACAAGCTCCATTTTAAAGGAGTTAATTGAAACACTACGAATTATAATAATAATCCTTGCATTTGATGTAGCGCTTTTTATGTCTTAACGTCTCAAAAGCGCTTCACAGAATAGACTGTAAAGTGAATTGACCGTGTATGCGTGGGTGAAACGCGGCAGCCAATTGCGTATAGCAGTGTATTACCCTTGGCATGAACCTATCAATTTAGGAGGCTTCTTCTGCAGTGAAACAAAGGCAGAAATGCAAAAGGCAATCCTCGGTAAGGATCGTCTTAACACCGATTCAGATGTGTTAGATAGAGCATAGTTGTAGCAAAGCTACTGCCTTTATGCTTCTGCTTAGATTGACACTAACAAATGAAGGAGGTAATGTAAAACAATACAATTGTATCAGGAAACTCAAACAGCATCGGCCATCCGGTTAATGAACTGTCAATGAAAGGAGATGATTGTATTTTGTAAATGGTGTGAAAGGCATTGGATGTCAATAGTACACTTTATAAACACTCTGCATTCAGCATTTGTCCCTCTCCCCTTCCCAAATCTATTCTTCAATGTCTATAGATCTTTTTCTCATATTATATTAAAATAACAGTGCATGTAAAGGCCAAAAATAGTGCATTTTCTGTTTTAAATTGTGAGTTTAAATTTTAGACAGAGCCTCTCGCAATGAGACTGGTTGTCATCCTACCAGAGATTAATTGTATTTTCTACAAATAAAAATGAATTTCAAAAGTCAAAATGTCATCTCTGTTATGAATTCCAAAAGGTTTTCATGCGCAGATCTGTGAATTTTAGCCATTATACAAGACACAAAGCTCATTGTAATTACCCACCTATCTCTACATTTTTATTCAGCCTTGCCTCTCTTACTTGATAACACACAAAAAAAAGCTCATTAACAAGTTCTGTCAGTGTGATGGTATTTGTGCAGTTAGTTCTCTATTGTGATTGAGGATCTAAGACCAATGTGTTGGTCCAGTATATAACTACACCTTGGAGGGTAAATCTCTAATCAGTAAATCTTTACTTAATTTTCTTTTGCTCTCCTTTGGGCTGGGGAACATCACTGCCAGGGACAGCAATGTTTTTTCGGTCAGCAAGAAGTCTAACACAAGCATACCCATCCCTGTGGTTAACAATATTAAACAGAGAGTTACATAAATAATATAATAAATAATCCTTGCATTTTGATATAGTGCCTTATCACATCTTCAAGATGTCTCAAAGTTCTTCACAGAATATACTGTGAAGTAAACTGACTATATATTGTGGTGGGTGAAACGCAGCAGCCAATTGCACACAGAGGTGTTCCACAAACAGTTGTGGATTGAGTGAACAAATTATTCTTTTATTTTAAGGATTATTAACCCCCAAAAGCTTTCCACAATTGGACTAACAACCAGGTTCCTACTTTCTCTTAGGTATACAGAGGCATGTGGAGTAAGGAAACTTGCCTGATGTTTCACCCTGCCCGGGAATTGAACCCAGGTCTTCTTGTTTGCGACCAATATGTGACAGAACTCCACAAGTATACCAATATAAAGTTATCATCAACATCAATATTATAATCCTTGCATTTGATATCGCCCTTTTTACATCGGATGTCTCAAAGGCTTTATTGTAAAGTGTAGTCACTGTGTATATTATAAGCAATTGTGTTCTCTTATAGGACAATTTTCAAATCCTATTTGAATGAATGTTGAGATCACTTTAGCTAATATTACTTCAATTGTTTCGATTATTTGTACACAATATTGAAGGTTTTCTTTTCCCATCCATTATGTACGACTTGGCTCCAGTCAGACAAAAAAATGATAATTTCTCCATGAAATGGTTTCACACAGTACAATGAAATGCAATTATTGGGGACATGCAGCACTTCCATATCTTTCCAGTCCCTCTAAGCATTCAGTTTCTCACCCCTACAAATGTGTTCTTCCATTTTATTTTAAGCCCAAATGACATCCAATTAACTTGCATTAAAACAGTGAAATGCTTCTGAAAAAAACAGATTAGAAATATAGAAGAAAAGGGCCTGACCTCTGTACAGATGTTTCAAATTGTCAGCTACCGCAGTCAATGCCATTCTTGTTGAAAACTCTAGATGTGCTGAAAAATATGTTGAAAGCTGCATAATGGAACAACACTGATCTCATCTGATGGTTGCATTTGCAGGACACCAATTGTAAGACAACGGAGCAGAAGAAGCACATTTAAAATAGGGAGAAAATTAGGCTTGAAATGTAAAACACACCTTGTAATGACTTTGGAAGCTGTTGGAGTGGAAAGCATGCGCTTTCAAAGAGATTATGCAATACTCCTTAGGTTTTGAACACAAATTGTACATCCAACTGTAATGAGTAAAAGCTCCACAAGGTGCCTAACAAATCTCAGTTTGCACACATATTGTCAGCACAATCCACAAAACTGTTTTATTTATTCATAGACAGACAAGCAGGAGTCAAAGAGGTCACCTACACATCTGGTTCAGTTAATAGAATTCCCATCAGGTAAATCCATCGATTGAAGAGAAACAGAGCTCTCCATCTGTTTATAATTTGGACATGCGAATTTCACATTTAAATTCATTTAGCAATTGTTTTGAGAGTTAGAATGAATTATATTTTTCATTTTCAAAATTTCTACAATGAATGGAATTACTTAGGAAGATTTGGTAGAATATAATAAATCGTTTCATCCTTTGCTGAAGTTCTAATTGAAAACACAGGCAAGAAATGATGAGATATATGACGTGCATCTTATTGACCACCAATGTCACAAAGATATCAGAATATGATTGTAGTCCTTGCATTCAATATAGTGCTTAATCACATCATCTAGATGTCTCAAAGAGCATTGTAGGATATACTGTAAAGTGATGAGAATGTGTGTATTTTGTGGGTGAATGAGGCAGCCCACATGCGCATAGCAATGTCCCATAAACAGCCATGAAACGAATGATCAATTTTATTTGGAAGATTTTATCCACCTGTCCAAGACAGAAATATGTCCAAAGGCTTAATAAGTGCTGATGCTCAGTGTATCACATACCAAAAAAAACCCCCACATTAGGTCACTCCATTCACGACTGTTTGTGGGACACTGCTATGTCAAACATTATTTTCAGTGAAAAGCCTTGAGACGTCTCAATGATGTGATAAGGCTTGATATTAAATGTAAGGATTATTATTACCAGAAGCAGTGGAGAAGACAGCAACAAAGCTGATACACAATGATAGAGGGCTGAGCCTTGAGGAACAACTGGATAATCTAGGGCTCTTCAACTTTAAAAAAAAAAGACAGCTTGTATTTATCTAATTACATTCTTATATGATGAACGATTCATCTCTGTTAAATAAGACACAGAAAATCCAAAACAATGCTTTCTTGTAAGTTTTAGTAACAGATAACCATCATCTTATTAAGATAAGACCTAGGAAAGGATTCAGGATGGCAAAAAAAACAAATATAGGGCAAACTCCAAAGCAGTAATTCATGTCTTGAACATATTATCAGGAAGGATGGGAAAGGCCAGGGCACTGGACTCATTTAAGAAAGAACTTGATGCTATATTGGGAAGAGGCCAGGGTGAGTATTCTGAAAGGATAGTTTTCTTCATCTAAACTGCTGATGGCTTATCTTTTGTAATGCATTGGGAAACAAAATGAATCATATTATACACAAGGAGAAGTAACCAAATCCACACAGACTCAATGAACAAAGGTCCCAGTAGGAATAACAAATTAATTACCTCCCCAAATTTCCAAGCAACATATGATTTAGACCTGACGTAATTGTTGCTCTCAACATTTTAGCATTAATTTGTGTGGAACAGGGTTTGGTTGGTGAAAATAATAGATTTGAAGAAAGAAACTCCATGTAGCAATGGAGTTTGGAAATATGTAAGATGTACTGGAGCATTCTGGTTCCATTATCCAATGTCAATAGTGTGCAGGAACAGAATGTTGTGGAAGGTACATGTATATCTCAGTACAAGCTTCCTCTACATCTTTCAGATCCATGCTCCATTCCCACTTTAGGTATACTGAATGACATATGTTTTTTATCCTGCGGTTTATACTGGAATCAACAAACTCCATTCCCACTCTCATTATAGCCATTAGTAGATGGATGAAGTTGTAACTATTGAGCTGAACTCAATTTCACAATGACTGCCCAATGCTCAATCTGCCAGTAAATAGGATTGCAAGGATTCAATATATATCAACTATTAACTCTGCTTTCTTCCGAACATGTAGTGCAGCTCTCAGAAGATTCAGAATTATGTTTTTGACTGACTTTAATATTGTCCATATTAATATTTTGTTATCATCTTACCCCGGTCTGAAGGGCACTATACAAATCAAGTTGTTTTTCAGTACCAAATTAGAAATGGATCAGAGTAACTCAGGCAGACTCATCCTCTGCCCTTTCCCCTGTTCTCTAGAAAAAAGCACTTTATTCTCACTCACCACCTGACCAAATGACAGACCCCAGGCATCATGTCCCATTGCTGTGTGATGCAAATCATTGGACCAACAAAATGCAACCCTTGTAAATATTACCCTTGAATTTAACAAAGGTTTTTTTCAGAAGAACGGTTTAAGGAAACTATTTTCTCTGCTAGAGTGCTCATTAGATCCTTGAAGTTCCTACCCAGTAATATTCCGAGCCATTTAATATCTTGCCATTTAAAAGAGAAAAAGAGAAACTTTTTTCCATGTTCCTTGATTGACTTGTGTGAAAGGACATGATCTCCTCAATGGGTAAAATTGAGGTGTCCTTGTTTCCTGACATCTTAGGAAGGTTCACACACTAGTTGAGATGATCAGGATCGGCCTTTGTCTTCATTTTCATCAATTTCTAAATGTTAGAGGGAATTTCTTTTGCAGAATGGTTGAATGCAAAAGGAACTATATTCTACTGAAGGTTGAAGATGTTAAAATAAGAATTGGAACAAAAAGCGATTTTATCCTACAGGATTCAAATAAATAGACAATTCACATTCATTTTCGGTCAGTTATGTATTTCTGTATTTCTCTCAGCATGAAAGCAATAACACAAACTCGGAGGAAGAAAATTGTCATCAACAAGGTCAATATTGAAACAGGTAATGCTTTAAAGCTATGAATATTGTCCTTTATTATCCCTCACTGTTCTGTTAGGTAATACTTTCCCTGTTGTTGACATTTAGAACAAATATTTATTTTTGCCTTTCTCTATTAAGAATGAGCTTGTATAGATATAAATGAAAAACAGTTTCATATTCAACCCACTGAATAGAGAAAAAGGAAGTCAAAATGGTTTTAGAAGATTAAGTACATGGACGTCTGATATTTCCAGGAGGCTTTGTATATGATCTGGTTCACATAAGTTTAGAATTTAGAAAAATAGTTTCATTTAATAGCACAATCACTTCATTTCATTCTGCTCTTTTATGAAGTAGTGTACATTTTTTAGAATGACACTAATATTATTTTAATTCAGTAATTCTATTAAGTCCTGTCCCATAAATTAATTTACTTGCAGTTTGTCGTTTATATGAACACAACTCAGAACAAACCATCTGCATGAATATGCTTTATTCATGTTTCAGGGAACAAATTGGCAAATTCTTTCCTTATTACAATAGTGTTTCTAGGGAGATAAGAACAAAGACTATAGATGACAAATGACACTGTGGCAAATATTAGTGAATATATTCCTTGTGGAAATGTAAGAAGTGAAGACTGGCATAAAAATTCAGCGCTGGCTGGAAGCTGCATTATGGGTACAGTGTGTGAATGCAAAGTCTCAGTGCTGGTACAAGGAACAGAGAACATCTGGTTATTGACCAGTTTCAGTTTACTTACGGTAGGGTTCAAGACATGTTGTTAGTTAACACTATCAAACATTGCCACAATGGTATATAGTAGGTATTTAGCCATCACTAAATAATATCTTGTGCATTCCCTGTGACATTATGCATATTGCTTCAGTTACATTGGGGTCGACGAAGTGATAGCAATGGGACTCAAGAGCTGGTAATGAGAAATCCTGCCAGGAGATGAGAAGCTCGAAGGTGAGAAAGGAAGACAAATCAGAGACATCTCTTTTTGGAGGCTGATTATGGGACCTAGTATTATGAGACCTCAGCAGTTTTCTCAAAAACAAATATGGTTTTTCCTGGATTCCCAGGATTTCCCATTTGAGATTTAACAGCGTTGGCCCTTTACCATTATTTCCAGATGACCAATCAAAATCCCTAATGTTTGACTGTGACGTTCCATGAGATGCGGCAGGACAAGGGTTGTTTCACAAGATTACAACATTGACTACCCACCTCAATACTGAAGCAACGGTGAACGTTTCCAACTAAATATAGGAAACTGAAAGCATTCTTTAGGTTTGCCAAGGCAGTTGGACAAGAGGCTACAGGTTCATTGTTGTGAAGGTTAGACAGTGTGAAGATGTTTCGACATAAGTGCTAGGCAATTGCAAGTTCTTTCTTTCTTCTGCAGACATCTTTTATTACAATTCCATTAATAATAATAATAATCCTTGCTTTCTTTTGATACATCACCTTACCACATGTCACTATTTCTCAAAGTGCTTCAGGGCATTATACTGTGAAGTGGATTGACTGTATGTTTTGGGTGAAATGTGGCAGCCAGTTTCTGCACTGCAATGTCCCACAAGATGCAGCAAACAAACATTATATAATAATAGTCTTCTTTCCTCTATTTGCTCATGTTGTTGAACTTTGCAAACAAGTGAGAATTCAGTTTCTTACCAGGGTTCGGATTCCAAGAAAATAAACCATAAAATTCTGCATTTGTAGATTGATGCAGAATTTTCTCTGGGCTCCCAGAAAGTAAAGATATATCCCTCCCACTATCTTACTGCACCTCTAAAACAGAGAGGATCAGATACAAACCTTCCCTTTGATTGAATAGCTCAAAATTTGTCTTAAGAACTTAAGCAAGCATATCACAACATACAGAAATATTATTCTGAATCCGCTGTGAATCAAAATAACTCGTTGAATAAAATGGTTATTCTATAACCAATCAAATGTAATACTTTTTTGTTAACTTGTTTGATTTTTACTGATAAACTGACATTTTCTAGATCCGTCATGCTTAATTGGTGCCAAGCTTTGTCCTATGCAGGGTATAAGGCAGTATGCAGTTCATTGCGGTTTGTTATTTATTAAGCATTGTACCCTGTACCAGTATGGAATACAGATCCAATTCTCATTCATAATGCATGAGAGGAACATACACTTCATTTTATTCTCTGTCCAGAAAATTAATATCAGTGTTTTATCCCTGCTGAAATAGCCTAAGAACAATCCTTTGAGATCAGATACAGAAAACGCTACCAATTGTTTCATTTTTGTTCTTAAAACGTTAATAAATACCATAATAATAACCAAAATACAATCTGTCAACATGCTGAATCCTATACAAAAATAGGGGAAAATTACAAGAAAAGGAACAACCTATATCATTCCACGGAACCTATATCAACCTATATCATTCCACAGAAAATTATAAAATTTGCGCAGGTAATATTAATAATTTTTCATTTCATATAGCATTTTATCATGTCAAATGCCTCAAAGTGCATACTACAATGAGTTACTTTGAAGCATAGTGATTGTTACATGGTAAAAGCAGGAGTTAATAATAACAATACTAATCCTTGCATTGGATATAGCGCCTTCTAGACATTGAGATGTCTAGAAGCGGTTCACAGGTTATATGGTAAATAGGTTTGACTGTAGATTTTGCGAGTGAAACCCGGCAGCCAGTTACGCACAGCAATGCCCCAAAATGCCATGGAGCGAGCGACCAATTTTATTTGGGGCATTGTTGGCAAGGACGCCGGGAGAAACTCCCTTCTCTTTTCGAATAGTGCCACGGGATCGTTAAAGTCCACCTGAACAGGCAGTCGGGGCCTCGGTTTTATGTCTCATCCGAAGAACAGCTCCTCCGACAATGCAACACACCCCCAGCACTGCATTGGAGTGTCAGCTTAGACTATATGATTCCAAGTCCTGGCGTAGGGCTTGAACACTCAACCATCTGACTCAGACGAGAGTTCAACTACTGTGGCAGACTGACATAATCTGTGCCAGCAACATCCCACAAACAGCAAACAGTTGATCTCACTTAAATCTTTTCTCCGCAATGTTGTGCTTTTCACCCTCCCCTGAAAAGCATGACTTGTTTTTTGGTATACTTTCAAAGAAATGGATAGTCTCCCAGTGCCTCATCCAAATGGACATTCTTCATGAAGGAATCCAAACACTGAATGATGGCAGATTATTTAACTGATAAGATTGGTCATTCACTTCATGGCTGTTTGTGGGACATTGTTGCGCACAAATTGAATTGCATTTGATATAGCGCCTGTTCACGTCTGCCTACAAATACATAGTCACCACACTTCATAGTGAATCATGTGAAGTGCTTTGGGTTGTCCTCCTGACATGAGAAGAGCTATATTAGTCTTCATCGAATACCTGTACACTTGTAATTTACAATAGCTGACACTGGATGGCAATCCAGAGCAGAAGATCAAGCCAATTGTTGTCCTGCTGGTATTTGCACTTTGGTGTTAATCACAATGACCTCACCTCTATCCTGACTGAGATCAACTAATTTAGCACAGAGCATAGATCAAACCTGTGACCTTCCTAGTTTTGTATGAATCAGTACCCACCACACAGTAAAATCATCAACTGATCCATTGGAGGGCTAGTTCCTAAAGAGTTCTATAAACGTTTTACAGGATTTAATAAGCTCTCATAAGAAAAAAAATCAAACAAAATAAATTGGAATTTGGCATGGATTGCTAATAACCCAAATACAATTTCAGATCCGAGTGCAACACAGTTTTATCTTTGCTTGATATAAACAGCAGCAATGGTGCCTTTGCATATTATTCAAATGAACTATTTTTCTTAGGAGAAAATTTAAAGTTCTCAAACAGCTTCACTGACTGATGTACGAGGGGGTGGGGGAGTGATGGTTCTGTGGCGCACACTGCAGATTCCAGCGTTCATGATTCCATAGCAATTTCTTAGATCTACCTAACATTTTTTAGCCTGCAGTGTGACAGCTATCAGAATTCATCAGCAATCCTTGTAAGTCAAAGGAGTTTGCCCTCACTGACATCAGAGATGAGGTTTCTGATCTCTGACCAACCAACTGTCAGCAGTGCCCTTTAAGATGCAAACTAGTCGAGGGACTTTGTGTGCCCTACAGTCACCATCAAAGTGTAATGCTCGCATAGATACATCACAAATGTTCTCACTGCATCACCCTAGGGCTATTGTTAATGGAAGGATGGAGATGAGATTTCTGAGATTCAAAATGTATTCATTAGCGGGTGGCAGGGTGAAAAAAAATGCTGGGATACATGCCCTGTGCACGAATCACAAATTGAATGAGAATCTCATTATTTTTTTCCCCCCCTGATTAAAAAAACACAGTAGTGCATACAAAAAAAAATGCAATTTCACTGAGGAGAAATGAAGCAGCTTGGGGAGGAGGTGGGGTAAAATAAGAAGGATTTTAGTTGTTCCCATTTTATTGCCGCTAATCATATTAATAATTTCTACAAGATTTTCCAAAAAGCAAAGGATCCGAAACAGTTGATTACATCAGAATTGTGGAGCACTGTTGTGCGCAATGGGCTTCCACGCTATGCCCACAAAATACAGTCAGTCCACTTTACAATATATCCTGTGAAGCGTTTTGAGACGCCTGGAAGACGTGATAAAGCACTATATCAAATGGGCCGATGATTAATATTATTATAATTCGTGCTAAGTCCTCCTGAATACAAAATGTGCTATTGCTTTGATTCATCGGCCAAAAATGTTTGTCGTGTTAACCATAAGAAGCTCCTGTTTGACAGGACAGGGGTCAAAGGCAATATCCACCTATTAAAATTAAACCATAATGTTTTACTCAGCAGCAATTTTCAGAGGGTATATTGTTGAAACACACACGCAAACAGAATCATGCTGCTTATTCTTGATTTGAAAGAGCTCTAATTCAGTGAGAACAGTAATATAGAAGATCCAGTAGATGGCAGTGTCAGAGTTCATTTCGTTTAGTTCAGCTAAATCTCATAGTCTGAAATTTACAATACACCAGCACCTTTCTTTGAAACTGCAAAAAATATTGATTCATCTATTATTATTTTTGAGTAATTATCAGTCACATGTGTTATTACAGTTTATTACATCTATTGATAAGTGGATCTATTACGCATAACACTGCAGTATTATTTAAAACAATCAACTAAGAGTGCTCCAGGTTCTGTTGGGGTATAAATTCCACGATAAATATCCCATCACTGTTTGTGACTGTTCTCCTTAAACTGAAGGTCTGCATAGATCTGATATTCTATAATACCAACAACCAACTGAAAGCTATAGCAGATATGTATTTTAGTTGCTCCTCATTGTTAAATAATTTGTGCAGCTCGAAAAAAAAACCTGTGACAGATTACATGGCATTTTGCTCACCACTGCATGGACCAAAATTGTTCCACTTCAACCTAGAGAAAAGCATATATCATCCCACCTAAGATCAGCTAACAAATAGCTTAAACAACAAGATAAGCACAAAACCCTCATGTCAGCTCTGGATTGTGCATTACAAATGAGAGGAGATGAAAGAACAGCTTATATAAAATTTTAGCTGATACTTAGTATTCTCCACTCAAAGGTAGTGACTTATCTCTCTGTAATTAATGTTCGCCAGTGATATTCCCCTTCATTTACTAATTATATGCATGATAATAATTAAATCATTAGCATAACAGTCATATCAGGTTTACCTATGGACAGAGTCCAGTAGGAATCCAATGTTGCACTTTTCTTTGGTACACACTCATTATTGTGTCCCTAGTCTCCAATTATTCTCAACCTTCAATAACCTTGAATTACTTTGTCTAAGTAGCATATTTAAAACTATAATTAAATTATAGCTATCATTTGAGTTTTCTTATAGGGGAACCTTTGTCCATTACTGCATTTAGTTCACATATTTAATGTATCAAGAATTAAGTGTAGTGACATTTTTAAAACTGAATTATTATATTCAGAGACACTTGTACAATCCTTCGGCAAATAAACCATTTACAAATTCCAGGCTCAAGATAAAGAAAAGAACGGACGTGTTATTTAATGTTGCTCTTCAATGAAACATGCATTACCTCACATCTAAATTCACATAAGCTACACTTGCCTTTATTAATCAAAGCTTTGTACACATCTTTGTGACTTTTGCAGACGATGCTAGTGACTTTTGTTTTAAATATCCAGAATCTGGGTTTGAAACCTAGCACAGATTAATCTGCTGATCCTACTATCAAATCTCTTCCAACCCCAATCCCCCGGCCTGTACCCTCCACTCCTCCAAATCTGTACCATTTACACATTCCTCACTCCACCTGGCCCATTGTTGATGTCTGAGGTTCAGTCACTGCTGTGCAGTCCACGCAAACATGCCTAGCGACACCAATGGTGCAGGAAAGGCGGGACAGCTACTCACAGGAATTACGATGCATCACGAAGGACGACAGGCGGTCTTGGGTGCTAATTGGATGGGCCGTGGCTACGCCCCTGCTCAGTGCTTCATCTGCAAACAGAAGTGCTGCAATTTTATCAGAAATGCCTTGTACAAATGCACCAAGTCCAGCCCTCTTTGATGCAATCCAATGCATAATTGATGCCATCCTATACATTAATGAATGCGTCAGTCTGGCTCAGTCGGTAGCACTCTCGTCAGAAGGTTGGGGTTGAAGCCCCATGTCAAGAAATTGAACTCATTTTCTAGGCTAACACTTCTTTGCAGTTCTAGAGGGGCACTGCATTGACTGTTGCAGGTGCTGCTATTCATATGAGACATCAGCCGAAGGTCCTCTCCAGTAGACATTAAAGATCCTATAACAATTTTTAAAAAAGGAGTTTTTCCCAATGCTATAATCTTGCCAACAATTTTTTCGGAAATCTTCTGAGGTGCTTTGAGATGTCCTCCTGACATGAAAGGTGCTATAACAAAAGCAAGAATTATAATTATTGATAATGGATACATCTAATAAAGTGGGTTACAGTGGACAACCTTTCCTTACTTACACCCCTTCCAAGAGGAATAGGTTTGGTGAATCTACCATCAACCTTTACACAGATCTTGAAGCTGAAATACACATCCTGGACCGAAAAAATGGCTAACTTCCAGGTCATTAGGTTGCCACCAAAATCGCTTCCTATTTTCTGCATGTAAACAAGAAATGATGTTGATGGTGATCTCATGGATTGGAAATTGGCTATTTTATTTTTGTGCAGATACCTGGGAAGCAGGGCCCTGATTTTATCACATGTACAGTGAAATTAGCTAATGCACTTCAATATAATAATCATAATAGGATTTAATAGATCGCAAAAGAGCGACACAAATTATTCCTTACCTTTCCTTTGTTATTTTCAGATCTTTTCCTTTAAACCTTGAAAAACATTTGATTGATCCTTTCTCAGTTATAGATCAAGGCTGTGTATACAAATCGGCCATTTTGTTGCAATATTCATTTATTCTGTATCCTTTCCTAAATACGCTTGAAGTCATTCCATCTTAGCTTAATGTTCCTCTCCCACCCAGTACTATTTTATTATCGCTGCTACCCGTTTAAACCCTTGCAGCTGTAAAAACAGCTTTCCTCAAATCTGGTCTCTTCATTTTATTGCACCTTTTTTCTGCCTGTGCCACAATATTGAAATTACAATTACTGGGACAGCAGTCCCTCTGCTTGAGTTAAAGGCATTTACATCGATTGACACAAAGACATTTTTGCGCTTTGCCAGCCATCTAATAGATTGATGTTTGCAAACATATCAGGTGTGCTGAGCCCACATTCAAAGAAAGTGAGCTCAAAATGCTTTGTTTTATGTCTTTAAATACAACACGAAAATTAGATTTATAAAGCACCGTTCGCATCAGGAGGACGTCCAAAGTCGCTGAACAGTCGGAGATCAGGACCTAAGCGTGGGGGGGGCAGGGTTGGGATGAGGGAGGGCAGAGAGGTAGGAGGGCGGCTAAAGGCACAGTGAAAAGGAGGGTCTTGAGCCGTGCCTTGAAAAAGGCAAGGGAGGGAGCACGGCGAAGGGATTGTGGGGTGGAGTTCCAAAGGGTGAAAGGCTGAATGCTTGGCAGCTAATGGTAGGGCGGGACACATGGAGCAGGCCAGAGCCTGCTGAATGGAGTCACTACACCACACTAAAATACAGTTACTACTCTACAAAGTGAAGCACTTTGAGACATCTCAACAATGTGATAAGGCACTTAAATATAAAGATTATATGTTATATATACACTCGATCTGTTTTGTTGACGTTGGTATAATATGTTTGATTTTGGTTTCAGCAATCCCCATATGGAGGAAACTCAATTCTAGTTCCAAGTTAGTCTGGATCTGTCAAGGAGATGAAGATTCTTTTAAATGTCTCTCAGTGTTCACTGTCTCATCCCTCCGCCAGCTGGTCACTACATGGTCAAGACACAGACATCAGTAGAAGAGAAGAGGACTCACTTAAAAATACAGTAAAAATAATAGGAAACATAGACTGAAAAGATAGAGTGGAGCCAGAAATATATATAAAAAAAGAAACATACAAAGGGGATTGGTTCTGGGAGAAAATAAATATATTTTGCTTTCCAGATTATTCCAAATATCTCTATCATCACGACAAGTATTCAAGTCCATTTGGGTTCTAAAGTCACTCCTTCCTCTGCGTTTTAGTTATCCTCTTGATAATCTGCATTTTCTTTGAACCCATTACCCCACAACCTTGTTGAAGCCGTTTGATGCACCACAAAATTCATCCCATGATAAAAGGTAATTGTCATTCTCGGTTTTAAACTGTAGATGGCAGCCAATAACTACGAGAAGCCTATCTGCAATCCAACAATTCTACAAAAAAGATGTCTGACCTTTGTAAGAGCAGAAAGAATAGGTTTGTTAAAACATTCAAAGTAAAAACTAGCCTGAGTATCACATACAGTGATTGCTTTAGAACCTTCAGAAGGAAAAAAAATTGTGCAGTGTTCTCAATGACAGTTTATACACAGTGAAATGACCTCTTGACCACTCATATAATTAGATGACACCATGCAGCATGACAGGTATTAGACGGCTGCTTTTGGATCATAATAGCTGTTGTGACAGAAAAAGTATTAAGTGGACTTGAATGAAAATCAAGTGTGCAGCAAGAGTTATTGCAGGCTGT
This sequence comes from Callorhinchus milii, assembly GCF_018977255.1. Lineage (NCBI taxonomy): Eukaryota > Metazoa > Chordata > Chondrichthyes > Chimaeriformes > Callorhinchidae > Callorhinchus > Callorhinchus milii. The sequence continues at coordinate 35,312,237 of NW_024704746.1, read as the reverse complement.
GAAAGGGCTGGGGGCAGTGGTTCTGCTGTGAGAGAGACAGGGAGATGGGAGCAGTGGTTTCACTGGGTGAGAGAAGCTGGGAGCAGTAGTTCTTCTGTGAGAGAGAAAGCGAGAATAATAAATGAATAGTTTTGCTATGTGAGAGGCTGGGAGTAGTGATTCTGCTGCGTGAGAGAGACAGGGAGCAATGATTCTGCTGTATGAAAGGCGAGCTAATAAAAATAATAATAATTCTTGCATTTGATATAGCGTCTTATCACATCTTCGAGATGTCTCAAATCGCTTCACAGAATATACTGCAAAGCGAATTGACTGTGTATATTTTGGGCAAAACACAGCAGCCAATTGTGCACAGCAGTGTCCCACAAACAGTCGTGGATTGAGTGACCAAATTATTATGTTATTTATTTATTTTTAATGGGATTATTACGCCTGGAAAAGCAATCCACCAATCGACTAACAACCTTAATTAATAACAACCTTAATTAAAAAGATGCTGGAAAGAGAGCCATAACAGTGGTAATATAAAGAATTTCATTATTATAACCAGAAATCTGAGTGTTACACTACAGTAAACTGCCAGGAGTATTTTAAACACATCATAAATCTTCTTGCCATTCATTCTCAGATCACCTTCCACCTGATCTTTCTTTTCAGTCACAACATTCCCATTCTCTCTACCACTCATTTTGTACTCTGACAAGCTACCACACACATAACATTAATTTTCACAATTAACTGATTTTCTTATATTCTTATTTGGATTAGAAATGCTTTAATTTAATCAATATGTTAATTTAAACGCATTACTGTTTATTTTCTAGTGGTTCAAAAGCTAAAGAAACCTTATACATCTATACACAAGCACATCCAGCAATCAAAGTGTAATTTCTCTAATCATAAACTCATTCAAAAACTGTTAGACATAGTGGGACTAAAATGGCAGATTGAACTAATAGATTAAGGGTTAACCCTGTTCAAATATACAGAGATCCTTAATTATAAGAATAACATGTTAATACCCTCAAAACTCTTTACATTATTTATTGTGGTCAAGAGCCGCAACTTATTTCTTAAGCAGCTAACAGCACACACAATTGGAGCACAGCAAAGCTCAACAAAATAGTCATGACGTGAATGACTATAAATGTATTGGTCAGGACACAGAAGAAACTTGCTTCTGTTTTCAAATCATGCCATGAGACTTTAATGAAATGATTTTAACATCCACTTGAATATGCAATCAACATCTCTTCAAAAAAAGGCACTCCTGACAATGCAGCGCTCTGCACTGTTCTGCACTGGAGTGTTAGTCGAGACTGTGAGCTGAAATCCTAATGTGGGCACAAGCCGAATTATACGATTAACAAATGAAAAGAATCACCAATATTCCTTTCAATTGGTTATTACTGAAATTATTACATTATTGCACTTGACCAAGATAAGCTCATGTGGTTTTAGTCCAGCCTATATTTTAGACTTCAAATTGATATAAAGTGTCAAATCTGATATATATTTGAAAAATGAGTTTCTCCTGGTGTCTTGGCCAACAATCTCCCAGTTAAAAATCAATCATTCACTTCAGAGCTGTTTGTGGGACATCACTATGCAAATTGGCTGCACATTCACTAAATAGTCACTACACTTTATAGAAAATCTTGTGAAGTGCTTTGAGACATCCTACCGACATGAAAGGTCCTATATCAAACGCAAGATTTTTTTTTACTATTTATTAAGATTAATTTAATATTATCATTAAAGTAATAAAGTTTGAAAAACCCTGTCTAAAATAAATCTGCGTTACACAACTCAGCAACAAAACCAATGTTTGAGTTAATCCAACCATAATTCAGACTATGCTAAATATTTTAAATATTTGTCTACACATTAGTTTTATTAATGTTGGTCTCATTATAGCCTAATGTGAAACTGTTCCATGTAGAGCAGGATGCTGCCAGGCTTGATCCTCTCTCTGTGCTAAATTAGCTGATTTCAGGCCTGGTGGCAAGAAGAGCAATATAACTGATCACAACATCCCTGTTCTAGGGAGGGGAACAAAATCAGATGGGGCCCTCCGCACATCACAACCGGTGCTTTCTGCTAGAGAGTATAACTATGAGGAAGACAGGCAAGAACAAAAATCAGACTGTGAAACCTCCCCACATCCACTTCACTGAATAGTCAACCACCATTCATTGGCCACTTGGGTGAGAGAAGTAGTGGAGGCAAGTCTGTGGAACCTCATCAGTGCCTTCAGAAAAGGAGGGAAAAACTATTAGCCTCCCTTATAAACTATCAACTACAAAGTCAGAACACTAGTGTTCTCCCATAAATTTTACATTGGAAATAAAGGTGATTGACAATTTACGAAGTAGGGGTTAAACTAAATTGACTCTCATTTTTGCACAGTTGGCTAAAATCAAAAAAACACGTACGTCACTGTAGACTTCTGATTTAAAATTCCCTTAGTGCATGTCCAAGTGAGTCGATAGCAGAGAATGCACACTTCAGACTTATCAAATATGTAGTGTGACAGGTGCTCTTTCAACTGAGAGAAACTTTGTTCATTTTTATGTCATAAAACTGGTAAAGCAAAGTGAAAGACTGGTAATCTAGTCTCTTGTGAGCTAATTTGCCTCAACCTTTGACTGTCTGTAGTTTGAAAATTCTCCCCCTAATCCATCTAAAATTCCCTCAAATCTCTAAACTCATATTGAGAGTGTTCAAGCACTTCACACTCTTATTTCTATATGTGTTGCATTGAATTTACATACGTTCCAGACAAAAGAAAACAATACTCAGAATACACAGTATTGCATTTCCTCTGCACAGTGATTTTTAAAAATTAATTATTTGATAAACTATCAGTGGAATCCCACAAAAACGGGCGCCCCAACCGCCCTACCATCGGTGGCCGGACCTTCAGCCTCTCAGCCCCGAGGCTCTGGAACTCTATCCCCCAGTGCCTTCGCCACCTCCTCCCTTTCCTCCTTCAAGGCCGGTCTCAAGACCTTTCTCTTTGACCGTGCCTTCAGCTCCCCTCTCGACTCTCTACCCCCTCCTCGCTCCCTCCCTTCCCTCACCCTGACCATTTCCCCCCTGCTCGGGTCCTGACCCAACTGTCCAGCGCCTTGGGACGTCCTCCCGATGTGAAAGGCGCTCAATAAATGGAATCTTGTTGTTGTTGTTGATATGTGTCTACATATTAGATGCATACTGCCTTTATCTTTTCCATTTGAAATTTAGCTTCTATGAAAATTTAAGCAACAAATGTTGGTTTTCTTCTGCACACTTATTCTTTGAAAGCCAATGAAATGTCAAAGCATAGATGCAGCTGCCATATAAAGCATGACCTTCAAATCCAAAATTAAAGGCAAGGTGTCGCTATATTGGATAGTTATTAGACGGGCTTAAACCTCTGGATCATTGCCAAAGTACAACTCTGTGATGCAGCAGATGTTGTATGTGCTCCAGGTTGAACTTTTATACTTGCATTCGTTTATTAAAGCCAATAATATAGATGTAGATAAATACATTGTGATCACAGACGCCAATTGATGATGTGATCATTCTAATGTATTATCTGTCACATTATTAACTTCTCCCCTGGTGAAACCTGCTGCACAATATCTATCCTTTGTTTTTAAGCATTTTAGTTTTTTTTAATACTGAACACTGACACGTATTTTGTATTATACTGATATATAACAGTGCGTTATTTTTCGGTGTTAAAACAACCCCTATTAAATATCCACACACTAAAAGCCATTTCAGTAGCAGTCATAATGGAAAAAACAATGGTAAACATGTGTTTTATGAAATATTTCAAATTTTTTAAGTATGTTACAGATTTACAATGCATTCCCATTATCTTGAGTCATATTCTTTATGAGGCTACGTAGCAGTAATAACAACTTACAGTTATATAACTCCTTTTATGTGCGGAGAATGTCTCAAAGTGCTTTATAAATATGGAATGGGAGTCCGAGGAGCCCGGGAAGCTGATAGAAGGTGCAGTCAAAGGGATAGGGTTTGAAATGGGTTTTAAAAGGGAAAGAGAGTGAGGGGACAAGGCCAAGGAGCATCAGGATAGAGATCCAGAATGTCTGGAAGCTGACTCACTGATGGTGGGGCAGAGTGCTTAAAGCAGGAAGGAGCGGAGAGAATGGCTGTAAGAGTAGCTTCACAGGGGACATTGGGACAAGACCGTGGAGACATTTGAAAACAAGGAAGAGGATCTAAATAACAACAACTTGCATTTGTATACCACCCTTCATGGGTAGCATGTCAGAGCTTGACACCAAGCTGGGCAGAAGGGTGAGGTGACTGTAGAGACGTCAAAGAGGAAGGTCTTCAAGTGTGATCTGAAATTGAGGGAACAGGAGGCAAGGTGAAGGCATTGAGGCAGAGTTCCATTGTTTTGGTGCATAGCGTCTTAAAGTCGATCTCTAGAGATGGAGGCAGTTGAATTGGGAAGAATGGGGTTGTGGAGGCTAATGAAGGAGAAGGTGTGGGTTACAGAATTCTGGATGATCTGGAGCTCATAGAGGTTGGAGTTGGGGAAATTGTCAAGTAGTAGCCATAGAACATAAGTATAAAATCCATATGATAATACAAATACGGTATTACACTTTACTGTGGATTTTTAAAAACAAAAATGAACAAACGCCTTGAGAAATATTCCAAACATACAGTACAGAAAAGCATAGAATGAGACCTTGCAATTTCCAACCTAAGGGGAATATCACTGGGGAAAAATGCGCGATGTGAAAATCACACATTTCCTCTCTCTTCCACACCCACCCATCATTTCTTGAGCAAACAAGTATAAAATTGCATAAGACTTACTTGGAACTGATGTCCCAGACTATTTATTTGGGAGAATTGCCATACAAAATGGAAAAGCTTACATGTGCCAGTTCTGAATGTGACCAGTGTGTCACACTGTTGGCAGCTTCCAATCCATGGCCGTGCCATAAACTATTGTACGAGACTAATGTTCCAAAATGAAAAGTTTTACATTATATATAAATTAAAAAAACAGAATTTTGTTAAAGTATTGAGTAAATGGCTACAGGGCAGAACCTTCTCAATATATTACATGAAAGCTAACCAGTGGGAACAACAATCTTCTGTAACCAGCAGCTGGATTTTGTTAAAGGTCATTACCGCATGGTTGAGAATACTAAGAAGATACTGTGATGAGTAAATCATTGAAATACAACAGTAAAGTTCCTCTTTTACATTCTTTCATTACTGCTCACGATCTGCTGAGACAAACCATGGTTTGATTTCCTGTCCATTAATTCTCTTTGGTTGAGTGACAAGGCCGAGTACTTTGACTGGTCAGATTAGTGGCAGGAAAATCTAGTTGTCTGTTTTCTATGGCAGATATCCCAGATAAATAGCTTGTGGAGCAATCAGATCCCAGACAGGTTTACATTGAATCTTATGTGCATTTGTTTTATTTTACATGGTTTTATTAATGGATTAATCCAATTTTTAACACCTATGGTTATTCATTAATGATCTGTAATAATCTCATATTAAGATTCTCCAGATAGTTTATGTCAACCAGTCAATAATATCGAGAGGAATTTGGAGCTTTCCAGGGAAATATTTGTGTTCCATATACATATTAAGTTGGCTGCTGGCAACAATCATTCTATGAAGATTTATTGCCAAACTCGGATTAACGGAATTTTTTCAGATGGACAACTCCTTTCAGAGAATTCAGGCTTGATAGGTAACAGATGGAAATGAAGAAAATCTTGCTATAATTTAACAAAATGGAACAGTTGTTTGAAGCTTATTTTGTCAACATTGAAATTGTCAACAGAACAAAGCTGCCAAAATTACACAGATGCCTGATGGAAGAATAGAATTTTTTTGAATGTTCATTGAGTGCATTGAAATAGAGATATGGACTGATGAGTGTTACCAACCAAACTAATTAACAAAATGAAAGTCTTTGATAACCAGTCCAAGTCTAAAATTGTTGTCTCATACTTACAGTATTTAATCCAGGAAATAATAATTAGAGTTTGCATTTTGTTCATTAAAACTTCTATTCAGAACAGAATACACTTCAATGTTGGTAGAGTGTAGCATGATAAACAATTCCACTCAATGGATAACAACCTCAGAGTTCCACCTTCCAAGAATTAACATATGGACTTATCGTGCCTTGCCCTGTAAGTACCTATGAATTGGTACTCTACAATTTGCTTACAAAGTCAACTACCCGATCAACATTATACGGCTTGTAGGATGCTGTTTAGAATCATAGAAATGACTGCACCAATGGAGATCATTCAGCCCATCAAGCTTATCTGCTGGTTCCAAAAGAGTTATACTCTAATATAAATAATTTGCTCTTTTCCTGTGTCCTTCTTTATTCTCGCTCTTCAAATATCTACCCAATTTCCTTTTAAAGGTCTCTATATGAAACAATTTCTTCCAAGTTCCCCCAATGAATCATGTGAAATTATATGATGATATTTAAATTTTCTAGTTCTAATGATAGGGAATAAAGAGGTTATTTAGGAACATAGATTAAAGGTGGACATTTGCTTAGAAAAATTGATGACTTGGTGATCTGGTGAAGGTATAAATTGGTACAAAATTGACATGACTTGGTATCTAGTCATGAGAAGCAAGTAAACTGATGTAATCATACGTTATGTTGTCAAGTGGTTAGCCGTGTCCCTTGCCCATTTGCTTGGATCTGTCTACAAAGAACACAGTCACTGCACATCACAGTATATCCTGCAAAGCACTTTGAAACATCTTCTGACCTGAAAGGACTCTGTCAAATATAAGAATTAATTATTATGATTTGCCTACGCTCTCTACTGGCTCATTAAGGGGTAAATGCTGATGGAAAGAAGGAATTGTGTTCAGGGAAGAAGTGCTTCTTCAGGCAGGTCTCTCACCACTGTTGATATGAAAAATGATATTGCAAAAAGAAATCTAGAATTTAAAATTAAAAACAAAATAACCAACAGGGTTATCTCATAGAAAAGAAGCTTTTGAATTGAATATCCAATGTTTTTTTTTCATGTACCAACCAGACTCAAAGTAAATCTCAGAGGATCAGTAGAATTTAATGGGAAGATAGTTATAAGACTTTTCATTGATTTCTCTTCTTCGAAGCTGGAATTTCTTAACTAAATAAAATGTTGTTTGTATAACTGACAAAATATTTTTTTTCTTGTTTCAGCTTCAATGCACATTCCAACCAAGTCACGTTTCTGCAAGCTACACCACACCAGAAATGTAAGCATTTGGAGGGACAAGATAACAATTAAACACAAAATAAATGAAAAGAGAAGAAAGCAGATGGGAAAGGGGAAATAGAGCTGCTGGATAATGACTGGCGCTAAAGTGCCCCTCAACGTCAAGAACATTCACACTCATAAGATGTCTTTGAAATATAAAAGCCAAGGAGATAAGAGAGAGTGGAGAGGAAAAATTGAATAAAAGCTGAATACATTTTACACAATGAAACCCATCAACCAAAAACACCCATTGTTCCAACAGAATTGTTTCTAAATACATTGGTTTCTGCTCACTGCAAATTAAAACATGCAATACCTGCACCATTATATTTCATTGTTAATGTAAAATTAAGGAATGAAATTCCCACTCTTACATCCTTAACATTCTTCTAGTTACTTTTATTCTTTCAGGGAAGCCATTATATGTTACAAAAAGAAATGCCTTGATAGTGGCCATTTTGCGAATGGGACGGTAAGTCTTTGAAAGTGAAGTTCAATGTCAATTTGGCTCACTTCAGGATCAGCAGGTTATGGGTCCAAGCCTCATGTCAAGAGACAGTTATTACTTGTGAAGTATTTTGAGACATTTTCGCACAAAAGATACTATGAAATGCATCTTTCATTAAAAACAAGGGTTATTGATTCTCCTAACAAAAAGAATTGCAAAACAGATCAAGTGCCTTGATAGTTAGCGAGAACCCAAAACAAAGGATCAACTCTCAAACTTCAAAATGACCAAACAAATTGCCATTGACTAAACCTATACAAAAAAATCTGTGAATGAGAAATTTGGCCACTATTGCATATGCACTCATCCCTGTGTATGCTTGGAATGTTGCAATCAACCTTCCCTCTCCAGCAAAACCAAGTTGTCCATTATGGTTCAAGATGTGATGATGCAATCGATCTCTCAAAGGCTGATGTGTGACAGAGCTACAGAACAACTGACAATGAAAATTGACTTGAATGTGAGATAAGATTGGCAATAAAGAATGAACGAACAAAGCATATTTAAAAAAACATCAGGCCATTACTATGACTTGGTTGAGATGAGATTATAATTTACCACTGTTTCTGTGGCCACCATAAGTGGTTCTGACTGGTAACACTGCAAAAGAAAGTGAAATTGATAAAGCTCAGGAGAGACTGGGTCAGTTAGGGTGCAACATCTTATTGCAAGAATTGAGGAGCAGCTTATGCTAAATGATAAATACACTTGATCTTGCAATGAGTTTGTTGGGTAGATGTATGATTTTAAGATTTAGTTGCTAGTTGTCTTCTAGCTGCAATTAATATTAATGAGCAAAATCCTACCCCCAAAATAATTAAATCATATATTGTTCCTACAATACCATAGGCGGTGACTTTAATAGTTTTAGATAGCAATTGAAGTATTGGCACACCTTCCTTAAAGTTGAGTGCTAACAATGCTGCTCCAGATTAAAATTGAGACATGGATCGTTTGAAATGTGGAGATTATTAAATCCAACTAAAGTAGACTTTTCAAATTATGCAATGCTACATTAAAGCTGCTTCACATTGATTATTCTCTGATCTCAAAGGAAGTAATTAATCATTATAAGCAGAAGGATCAGTATGCGTATATCAAATCATACCAACTTCAAACTTGTAAGAGATATGTCAAACTCACTCCGAAAACTCTTTGAAATGGAGATTAAATATATTGTAACAATCATTCATGATACTGAGTTTGTTGAATTGATTTTCCCCCTATTGATAACACAAAGTTATTAAAAGTAAAGCCTATAATATCAGACTTCATTCAGCGGAGGACTATAAACATTTTCAAATACAGTGCGGCCCACCATTGAACAGTGTTAACTTAAATTGCCCTTGCTGCATCCAAGTGTAGAGCATGGTGCCATAGATTTGTAAATGCTATTAAAATATCTACTGGATGGTTTACTGTCTGGCACATCTCAGTCAGCCAAAATTAACGTCTTGCCTTCACAGTCAGTGCTTTGTAATTGAAGAACAATATCTCCATAAAACAGTTTATTTCGATCCATTTTGTTTAGTTGAATGGCTAAAAAAAACTGCACGAGAAACAACAACTTACATTTATATAGCGCCTTTCACATGGGGTAGGTTCCTGGAGCACTTGGCAGTCTGACCCCAAGCGACAATCTTGCTCTGAAGCAAGTCTTGCTCTGCAATCGGGAATTTCTGTTAAGTGTATATCTTATGTATGAAAAATAAGATTGATTATTATTATTCATTATTTAATCACACAATTCAAATCTTTGACGTTCACTTCAGAGTAGTCAAAAAAACAAACTTCTCCTTGTTTAGACTATAATGGGAAAGATACAACATATTCCGCGTAAATTGATATGCTAAATAAAAGATGACTGAATAACGTCAGGGTGTTCAATAAACAAACACTGCAATGGATCACAAGAAACTGATATACGATTAAAGCTTTTTGAGAAATTGTCATACGTACGTCACAAAATAATTGGCCTCTCTTAACAACTTTTTGTGATAGCCTGAAGTGACCGAAATTTATAGAAACTGACCTTAAAGTCGTCCACTAAATGAAGTTAAATTCAAACTTTTAAACTTGGCCAAAAGCAAAGTTTCCTCATGGTTTTCCAGCTGAGTTTACCCCTCAGTTAATGGTAAGGTGTCCCTGTTGAAAATCCAGTCAGATATGATCTGTTTCAAAAATCAATAAATGAAGCGGGTGACACTTTGATTTTGTTCAAAGATAACTACCCCCATGGCAATACCGCTCACTCACCCTAAATCTCTTTCTTATATTGATTATAAAACCATAGCTAAAATTTTAATGGCAACATAGATATGGCTTACCCGCAGTTTAATCAATGGATCAAACAGCTTTTTAAATCAAAGGCAAATATTCATTTGAAAATTACGACTGCTGGATTGAATCTGTGAGGCAAAGAAAAAAATTCCCCCCACCCCACTGCACTCTTATTAGATGTGAGTTAGATAGCAGTTGCAGTGAACACATTTAGTTTAATACATTACATGGATTTGGGTTTTGTTCTGCATTTTTTCTCAATGGATCTAAAGTGTAAATAGAAAGCTTTTTTAATTTTTTTTAAATTTAGTGTGTCCAATTAGTTTTCTAATTTTCTTCTTCTGCCTTATCCACTTATTTGAACCAGTAAGAACCCAGTCCACAAGTTAAAGATCTATCAGTTAGAACACCATTTTTAAAAAAAGGAAAAGCAAAAGCATATTGCAGAGATAATATCCCAATTTTCTTATGGGAAACATCTATCTGGGAGAACTCTTCTTAGCTAGATGGTGGCTTAAAAAAAGATTTTAAAAACTAAAAACTAAAAAGATTTTTAAAAAATGTTGTTCAAAATCTTTTGAGCAGTGTCTATAAAACCTTCTACAACTGGAGACCAATTCTTTTAAAGAAAATCACGCGCAAATATGACTCATTTTATAGAACAGAAAATTATCACAGCAAATATAGGAGGAAATGTTAATAGAACAAACACTGACCTTAACAAAGTGTGGTAGAACCAACAGGCAACCAGAAATTCTCCACCGTTTATCTTACAATCCATTATTCAAGGTGGGAAACCAATAGATTGAAGGAACCAAGGAAAAAAGGATCAAAATATTATAGGATTTACTTCAGGATGGGAAATTCAACTTTTTGAAGATTTGTCAGTTAAATACTCATTGCTTTAAATACCCAAAGCTTAAAGGATTATTTAAGAAATTGATTGGAAAATGGCAAATGCTTTCCGATTCTAATGAAATGGATCTATTTATTATTAGGTGCTGGTGAAAGATAGTGAAAGACAACAAATAAAGTCGAAGATACGTGTTAGATTTCTGGGCCTGTCATTTTGATTATGAGTGCCTGAGGGAGCATGACCCAAGACACCGGATTTCACAAAGCTAGTGGAAAAGGATTTTAAAGAGAACTTATTTGGCACAAAAAGATAACAGAGCTGAGCTAATTCAATTTTACTTATTGCGCCAAATATATTAGACACAAGCTGGAGAAGTTACAGCTTATCTTTATTTAAATAAGAAATGGAGTCCTGTAGCGTATTGGTTAGAACACTCGCCTCGCAAGCGAAGTGGACCTGGGTTTGATTCCCGGGAAGGCGAAATGTTGGGCAAGTTTCCTTACTCCACGCACCTTGGTTTAATTAGTAGCAAGTAGGAACCTGGTTGTTGGTCGATTGGCAGATTCCGGGGGTAATAATCCATTAAAAATAAATTTGATCACACAATCCACTGCTGTACGCAATTGGCTGCCTCATTTCGCCCATGTAATATACACTACACAATATATTCTGTGAAGCGCTTTGAGACGTCTTAATGACGTGACAAGATGCTATAATGAAATGCAAGGATACTTATCACAAGAAATGAGTTCCACCCCAATTGTCCACAATTATTATTTTTCAGCAGCGTCTGTTTTTATGAATCTTTGTATTTTACAAAGCACAACATACAATACAATATTGAAATAGATAACTATTCAGATGTATACAGATAACCACTTCACATTATGTTATAATTATATTTACATTGGATATACTAATCATCCACTGAACAAACATTTCATTTAACAAAATTGAAAATATTGACAATGTTACGAAGCTACATTTTACCTAGTGAATCCTCAGGTTCATTGCTGATGATAAGATTAATCTAAAAATTAGCTGTACTAGGAACTGTAAGCATGTTTATATCTATTTCATTTGGCAGCTGCATTTGTGAAGAGATTTACTTGTTGGTAAGGCAGGCTGAATTTAAAATAAACTCTAAATTTACTGAAACAGGAAAATCTGAGTTACTGTGAAGTGTAGTGACTGTGTATTCTTCAGATGATAATTTGAACAAAACTGAATTATTTTTATTCAATCTTTCATGAGAGGTTCATCCAACAAGAGATGTGAAATATCAAAGTGTGATACCATCCTCATTAAAATCACTTCCAATAAAGTCATTGCATCAGTCAAATTGTTGGTAAGATTTAACACTGCAGGATACGTTACCTATAAATATAATAATAATCCTTGCATTTGATATAATGTCTTATCACATCTTCGACACGTCTCAAAGTGCTTCACAGAAAATGCTGCAAGTGAATTGACTGTATATTTTGTGGGCGAAATGCACCAGCCAATTGCACACAGCAGTATCCCACAAACAGTCCTGGATTGAGTGACCAAATCATTATTATTATAATTTTTTGAGGGATTATTACCCCTGGAAAAAAAATTTGCCAATCGACTAACAACCAGGTTCCTATTTACTGCTAGGTAAACAGAGGCGAGTGGAGTAAGGAAACTTGTCCAATGTTTTGCCCTGCCTGGGAATCAAACCCAAGTCCTCTAGGCAGGTGCTCTAATCACTAAGCCACAGGACTCTCATCAATAGAGAATCTTTGTATGGCTAATTTAAAAAAACATTGAATTTCTGATTGATTCAAAATCATAGCTGGACTGCTTAGGTTTATACATGTTGAATATCAGCTTGCTATATGTACTTACCAACAACTTACTGATATGCATTTGTGCTACTGCCACTAATGCCATGATTTTGGCCTGCAGAAGGTTCCAGACATGAATTAAACAGCAAAATTCTAAGGTCAATCTCTAAACTTAAATTAGTGTTTTTTTGTTGCTTGCTTATAATATAGAAGCCTTAAATTTTGGTAAGTGACTGGCAACTTCTGAACTCCATCCTCCTAAAAAAATATATATTTATCAATAAATCCTGCAGGAGGTGGGAAGTGAAATTCTTCTGACTTATTCTCCTGCTCTCTTCTGACTTTAAGAATGATTTCATAGCACATATCTGGTCATAATTGATCACTAGCTGTCACTAAAGCCATACAGTGGGTTAATAGAGGGGCTGCTGCCCTATTCTTCCCTTTTGGTAGTAGCTTCCTAACCACCAGCTTTTGAGACAAGTAAAACAGCCTTGCCCATTTACTGTCATTGCTACAAGATAAAACCCCTCCACCACCCAGAGATACGACTCCAAGTTAATTCCAATTGGGGGGTGTGGGGGTGAGGAGAGAGGGGGAAGGCTGGGTGGGACCAATGGATTTTCTGGGCAAAGTTGTTGAGCAACTTTTAGCATCAAATTTAAGCAAACCTTGGACCTCACGATGCTGAGACTGACCCAACTGGATGAAGAATGTTCAATCCCTCACACTGACAGCTCTCACATTGATGACCAGTAAAATCCATGAAAAAATTCTAAATCATAAAGAATGCCAATGATGCCTATAAATTATTTGACTTTTACACTGACACCACATTAGCTCTTGATTGAGAGCCATTACAGAATCTCCCATCTATAATTATAATTTTTTTTCCAACAGCCACATTATTCACAAACTGGAATGTGATCCAGCCTCTGACTCTGACCACCAGTTCTATTAATATTTCCAATTTGTTTTCTCGATAAACACTGCAGATGAAGAGAGTCGAAAAACTGCTTTCAGTTAACCCTGACCATTGCTTTGCCTGTTCTCCGTTGTTTAGAGCAATACAAGTATCAATTGCAACCTCAACATTCACTCTGTGAAGTACAAGGGAGTTACACAACTCATTGTACCGTATTAAGTACCGTCTGTTGTTTAAAGCAGTTTTCACAAGTTGTCTCTCTATATAATTTTCTGCCCACAAATATGGAAATTTGTCCTATTGGATAGTCTGTCTGCCTTTGTAGGTTGACTTGAATCTGAAAGCCAACATTTACTCTTTACAGTAATGGTTCTTGCACACACTGCTGCTGTCTTAATCAAAAGGATATATAACAACAGGAACTGGTAGATGTTCAAACTAAAATTGTCATCAATTCTGTTTACAAACCATAGAACACAGGCTAAAGACAAATACAAGCAGAATATCAGAGACCAAAGAATATGACCCTACACTGAAAACATTTGGCGTTGAAGATTCAATTTATACTTTTAGAAGAGGTACTTTTATTATCATCTTGGTTCAATTAAAGCAAGAGGCCTGAAGGTAAGTAGAAAGGTTATCTTGGAATACTCTTCACAAGTTTTAGATAGCCAGATGATTGTAAGTTCCTTGGCTGTCAGGTGCAGCTTAAATGATTCCCTTGGTGCTTCACACACGTCACACAGTACATCTCAAAATCAAATGATTTGCAGTTAGGAACATGTAATCAAATGGGTCACTCTGGAAAGTCTTTCAGACAAAAGAGATCATATGTTGAGTTTTGTGCCTCTTCATTGGATCATGTAGAGCAGAATACAGTATAATGTATAATGGAGTCCTGTAGCTCAGTGGTTAGAGCACTCGCTTTGCAAGTGAGAGACCTGAGTTCAATTCCAGGCAGGGCGAAACCTTGGGCAAGTTTCCTTACTCCACACAGAGCCTAATAATAATCCCTCCAAAAAAAACAATAATAAATTGGTCATTTTCAATCCACAACTGTTTGTGGGACACTGCTATGCATAATTGGCTGCCGCGTTTCGCCCACAGATATACGGTCAATTCACTTTACAGTATATTCTGTGAAGCGCTTTGGGACGTCTAGAAGACATGAAAAGCGCTATATTAAATGCAAGGATTATTATTATTATTATATAATGTCCCAAACATGATATTTAAGTCACCCACACACAGATCTCCAAATGAAAGAATTCACTGGTTTGTGCAGTGAAAGTTGGATTTTATACTGTGTCACAAATGCTTCTCAGCTTCTGGTTCAAACCACATATTCACTTGTAAAGAGATCATGCAGGAACTCAAACTCATGCAATCAAATATTACACAATGTTCATTTTGAAAACTGATTCAAAACAAGTCTGACAATCCAAGCACTCAAATATAGTCTTGTATCAAACACCAACACTTCAGCAACTCCTGAGGGGACATCAGACACAATGTACAGAGGAATTACGGGTGCACTTAATCCTGTTACTAACAACCATTGAAAAGAATATATAGATTCTCAAATCCTTTTCAATAGTTGTCAATTATATAATTAAATGAAATTGCTAATTCCCTCTGTACACATGGTTTACACATCTAGCAATAACAGACTTCAATTGTATCTGCCTGGTTTAATTGGTAGCACTCTCACCTCTATATCAAAATGTTAACTGAATAGTTCTGTGTGTGTGTCTGGGCTAGAATATTGGAATTGAGTCAACCTTCTGTGGCGATCTCAGTAGTCTGGTTCTTTAGCCAAGTGTCTGGGCTAGAATATTGGAATTGAGTCAACCTTCTGTGACGGTCTCAGTAGTCTGGTTCTTTAGCAGAGTGGATCTGGATGACTTCAAGTCTGCTGATGACACACAAGTTATTCTGGATTGTTGACTTGACTAGTCGAGCCCAATAATGGCCAACCTTTATGGTCAGCAAACAAAATCAATTTTCTTGATTGAATATTTCTTGATTTATAAGAATAATCCTCGCATTTGATATAGCGCCTTATTACGTCTTCTGGACCTCTCAAAGTGCTTCACAGAATATACTGTAAAGTGAATTGACTGTATGTTTTGGGGTGAAATGTTATGTATTAAATCAAGGAGTATTCAATCACGAAAAAAAACGAAAACATACTATGGATCAAAAACGGATTTCCCTGGACTCGTGCAAATATCCACGGCCACTTCTGGCCCGTGGGCCACAGGTTGGCCATCACTGGTCTAGCCTGATACTTGAGCCCAGTGCTGGGGAAGTGCTAGATTATCAGGAATGTCATCCCATTACCGGCAGTGTTTTGATGATTAATCAGCCTGTCTAGGTTGTCAATAGGATTTGAACATACGAATATCGCTACACTCTTTTAACCAAAAGACAAGAATACGTACTGTGAAATATTGCTTTGTACTGGGAGGCTGTGTGATTGTCAATTCCCCTTTCTATTGTTTCACTCCTTTCTCATTTTTTCATCTGCCTGGCCGGATACCTCTGTCCAAGAAAGATGCCTCCCAGCCTGCCCCTCTTGTATGTGACCAGTAGGAGGCAGTAGAGATTACCAAAGCTTGACTCTTTCCTCCTAATTTTACTTCCTGTCTCCTGTTGGGAGATTGATGCAAGTGGATTGGCAACTGTGACTCACTCCTCAGTCGGTTGATAGCCCCCAAGCAACACTGAAGCCTTTAGAAAAGCAGCACGCACACATGAAATCAAAAACATGCAATCCCATGTGATTCAAAAGAGCCAAATAAAGTCACCGTGCAATCAGCAGGAGGAAATTTGTCCAGCTTTGGCAACTTCTCTTTAGCTAAGAAATGATAGCATATGCCTAGAGCTATCAAAAGATCAATAACGAACATTATTCCCTGGGGTTTGCAGTTCAATTGTGAAATTCGAATCATTTGTCAAGTTTGGACCAAAACAGATCACATGAGCAGGTCCTGCTCCTATTTAATGCGGGTGTAATTTGTGGTTATTAGTGCAGGTGATTTTTAAGTGTTCAATGACGACATTAGCTAGTTTGCACATGAATAGCATTCATCTGTAAGCAAATTGATAAGTCTATTGAATGTTTAAAAGCTCCTATTAATAGTCACAAAATTATACCCTATTAAAGAAGACCAAAGATAATTCAACACAAACACATCCAACTTGCAGATTGGCAATGAAGCAAAATTTTTAACGTGCCTTATTTACCAGTAAACTTAGCAGATTGATAATAATAATAATCCTTGCATTTGATATAGCGCTTTTCACGTCTTCTCAACGTCTCAAAATGCTTCACAGAATAAACTGTAAAGTGAATTGACCGTATATTTGTGGGCGAAACGCGGCAGCCAATTGTGCACAGCAGTATCCCACAAACAGTCGTGGATTGAAAATGACCAATTTATTATTGTTTTGTTTTGGAGGAATTATTATATGGAGGGATTATAATGATGGTGACATTATATAGCTCCAGTGTCTATGAAGGGAGCAAGGGAGAACATTTTTTTTCCACCAGTATCGTGTGTGTGTGTGTGAAAAGGGGAAGCCTACTGTTTGACCTAGGTTCTTGTGTTTGTATCAGAAACAATTAGTCACAAAATGCCCACTTCCAACATGAAGTAGGATTAAATTATTACCATGTCAGGGTGCTATAATTTTATTCTTTGGCAAAGGAGGACGACAGCAGAGGATTACAGATTACTATATGTGATAATGTTTTGGGGGTGTTTATCTTCAGTTTCCCTATAACAGATGTCAGGCAATAAATTTCTTTACGCTAAAATCTTATTGAAAATCGCACGATCAAAGGCACAATGGTGAGAAGGATTTTACCTTCACTGTGAGAAGGGAGAGAATGTAGAACAGCCATGTGTCACTTTCATTACATGATTTCAAGGAAAAGATGTGCCATCACTTAGTCTAGAGATCTTTTGGTATTCTCCCTCCAACATAGTACAAAAGAGAGAGCTTCTCAGGAGTTCACATGCCCTCATGGGATGTCATAATCTTCAGGAGGATACGCAATATAAAAGGTGCAGGAATCCTCGTTTCTTGCAAAAGGTCTTTAGATTTCTTTTTATAGAGTTGTCTGCTTCTTCAATAGGGTGCAATTTTTATTTGACGTTTACTATTGAAAGGCTATGCAGATTGCCATTTGTGCAGAAAGCCTTCAAAGAGGTGCTGGGGAAAAGCCATGTTATATAGTTAAGGCACTCACCTCAGAATCTTTAAAGAGAAGCTCATCACAATCACTTAAAGTGAAGCTATATATATGAAATAGAGAGGAGAAATTCCACCTGAGCCAAGATTTACTGCATTAACATAGCATTTTAGAATACTCAGAATTTGACAAATTGTCTTACTTTTGAAGCTGGATTTCTGTAAGATCTTTTAAAAAACTGTGAAAAGACCACTTTAATGTTAAGATTAATTTCAACAATTTACTGATGTTTGAACACACTGAAATTTTACATTAATAGAGTAAATATAGACCCAGGTGGAATTTTTTCCTGTTTATTTGTGAATGGACTCTTCTACCAAATATTCTGGTTTGTGCTCTAACATGTTGCACTGGTATGCAGCTGGTAATAAAGTTTTTCAGTTTTTTATCACTGTGGGAACCCTTGCGTGTCAACATAGCCCCATCTGTCTTATGCTAACCTGTGTTTTATGATGTTAAACAGAAATTTATCTGTTAAATAAAATTAAATAACTAGCCACATATTCTGCACAACATTAAAATAGCAGTAAAATCATCAGGTTAGTCAGTGAGACAACCAACAACAATGCTGCCCACAAGAAGGTTATGACACGAAACTCACAGTATCATTTTATTTATTTATTTTTTGCCTCCTGCCTTTTCCCTTCCTATTTTAGGTGATAACGTTGGTGTGTGCTTCCACATGCTCCAAGTGCACTCTGATCCCCAAATGACCATTCTGCACCATAGCCAAACTGAATCTTGTCTCCATTTCCTATACACACATACACACACTTTCCAGCAGAGGTCACTGGATAACAATCAATACCTGATCTTTACTCTGCTTAACCAAAAGACATTGAAACCAAATTTAGAATTCTTATTTGTGAGTTGGTTAGCATCAAGTGGAAACCGGGACCTTCCTGGTCCATATGGCTCAGTTCACAAAGCCTGACCTCACCTCATTTGGGCTGTCCCACAAACACAAAATCTGAAGAGGGTCCAGGAGCAGGAACCCTAGTTATTTTTTTCCTCCCTAAGAAGGTTGGGTGAATCTCGCGGTCCCAAACAACCCCAACCTCAGACCAGCAACCTCAACACAGACAGAGATTCGAACCATCAAGGTCTTGGTCAAGTAAACTGCAGTCTGCCCACTAGAGAACAGAATAACAAAACACCCCTCACATCAGGAGAAAATCATAGCTTTCTTCAACCAGCCATGTGTTGCTGCTGCATTATAGATGCCTTTTCTTACCCATTTCAGGTACTAAGTTGTTTGAATATTGCAGGATAAAAATGTACATTAAAGTACCATTGTTACTGGAAAACATTGCGGTAAGCCTATGCTTTGTATCCAATCGAAATTCCCTTGATGTTTAATTCACACTGCATGCGCACGTTGGCTAACACTGGCTGTTCAGTTACTCATGTGGAAAGCTTCACAGTGTCACAGTCAGTTTATGCAATGGCTGTTCAGTCTCTAGATGAAATACGTGGCTTATTGTTCTCAATGAAAATTAACCATAAGCAACAAAATTAGTGCTTCTAATTTCATTGGAAAAAAATAATAAAAATGAATCAATATGCAGAACCATTTGGTTCTATTTACAAGAATTACAAGCTTTATTGTTGTTTTAGATAATCTGTCCTCCACCAGAACAAACATTAGCATTAGTACTTCCATATTTATTGGATTTAAATTTGAGTTTGATAGCACAAGTTCTTTATAGGAACAGGAGAAGGTCATATAGCCCCTCAAGGCTGTTCCGCCATTCTGTACTTCAACTCCAATTACCTGCCCTTGCCCCATATCCCTTGATACCCATCAATATGAAAGACAATGCGAGTTCTGTGTGTTATAAGAAAACACAGTAAAAAAAAACTGCTGTGCAATACCAATTTGCTCAGTTAACAAAGACAATTTCTGACTAATTAATCTGTAAAATATAACATAGATGCTCATTTTAACAGTCAAAGTATGAAAAAATTCCAAAAATAGCTCTACTCTGTACATGTGTAACAAAACTTGCTGGTTATAAGCAATGTTCTTGGAATGTGAGGTATTACAATGAATTACTTTATTTGACAGCTGTACCGTGAAAAGCAACTACCACCTATTTACAGAAGTTCGACTCTAGCATTCAAAATGAATATTCCACTTGATATACACAATTATTTTAAAGGGTTAGGACACTTTAAAGGGATTCTAATCATTGAATTTGATATTTCAAGACGCACTGAGTATCAGATAAGAAAGAATATTATTATAGATATATTCTAGATTTGTCTTCTTATAACTCAAATTAAATGTGGAGATGCAATGTAATCTAGTCTACCTCCACTTTTTGGTATATCAAAGCCATTCAATTCTTACATGCATTTAATATTATCATCAGAAACGTAATAAGTTGTACCTGATTATGACTGCATAGTGGAGTTGAAAGCCTTAATTGGCATTTTAAATAAACAGATGCAATCTCTTTGTGTTAAGGGGTTTTACATTTTAGGCTACTATAACTGGGCACTGTGCATCAGATAGGGTTTCATTTTGTTCACGCAACAAGATTGTATCAGCATTAGAACCGGTGTCTGGAAAAGAGCAATGTTAATCAGCAGCTCCATGTAGCTCAACATCGGGGCAAAACAAAGCACTGCTCATCTGCATTTTATTACTTTGAAGTGTCCTAATTATGATCAGTTTTTACTGAGGATTAACTTGTGAAATTCTCCAAGCTAATTTGGTCTCTGGCCTTTTTAAGTGGATGCTAGTTTTCACAAGTGTTACATTTAGTCATTTTATGAATATCTCAAATCAAGCAATTTTAGACATTTGCGAATCAGAAGTCAAAATCATTGTATCAAATCCAATTTGTGAATATTACTACTGCGACCCGACTGTTAATAGAAGGTGAATGCCATTGTAACCTCTCTATCAGCACAGATAATGAGCTGCTTATGTCTAACGAGTTGGCCTTGAACAAGCTGGAGTTATTCCAGCAACAGCAGAGTTAGACTTCCTCCCTTAAGTGATCTCACACTGCCTTACTAAAGTACACCCCTGTGATTAAAGTAGTTACCATAATTGTCTCCAGAACAACATGAAACCAAGTTCCAGTTTCCACCTTTTATTTACAATGACCTCATATCACGGTGACATTTTTTTTATCCTTAAATACGGTATTGTGATTCAGAATTATTCCATAAGGAAAACTATATGTATGGGCCTCAACTTTTGTGATGACATTATTACAACTTTTTATGGGGTCTATTTTGAATCGTTAAGAGTTTCCTTTTCTATGCTGTTACAAAAGCTTTGGTCTCCTATGGGTTTATTAATAACGTATTGGAAGGATCCAGCCTCAAATTAACCAGATCTAACATATTACAATTAATCAGACAACAGATCTGTAACAACAGAGATAAATTTACCCTCAGTAAATGAACAAGGCTTTTACTTGTCTTTTGTGTTGCAGATTAGTTGTCCCATTAACCGAACATAGGAAGTGTAATTGATGTGGAACTGATGTATTGCTTCGCCTCAACTGAAATGCAAGCAAATATTTGTTTTGCCTGCAGCTGAAAGTTACTCTGTTTTAAATGTGTGCTATATATCAATACTATTGTGTACAAAAGTTTTGTGTGCCTACACTATTGTACACAAAGTAAAGGTTAATTAATGATTATCTGCAGGTTGGGAATCAGGTAATGCATGACAATCTGCTCCCACTTCAAACATTATCAAACCATTTGGTGGTATTAGAAGCAGCTTTTGTTTCTGGGCATTGACTAGGTCACAAGATTGCAAGGGAGGTTTTGAACAAGAAAGCCCTTTGGTCCAATTCATCGCATCTTTCCCGAATATCTATCCTACCAATGAAACATCAGGCTGTGTCTCAAATGAATGTAGTGTCCTAAACTTAACCCACGCTTCTTGGTATCACCAGAAATGCAATGGAAATAATTACTTGTAGTTTATAAGGAAATAATTCAAATACTCTGGATTTTTATCATTTTTGTTGTCCGTTGCAAAGATGGTCTGCTTCTTAACACAGCTGTGAGAAAGCATGGCTCCTAATTGGAAGAGAAATTAGATCTAATTTACGAGACTTAGAAAGGGATTTGTAAATAGTGAATATGTCATAGTCAAACCTGTGGAATGCCACCCAGATGCTGATCTTTTGACTTCTGTGAAATAAAATTACAGCGGGTCAGAATTGAGGGAGGGAGGGATTTGCTATTTGCAAGAGAGACCCCAATAACACATCTGTAGTAATATGCTGAACTGTAGAAATGACTTTAAAGCAAATATTACATTATAATAAAATATTCATGCTCTTATTACAACACCTTATAGAAAAATATAAATATAGTGTGCTCAACCCATTCTGAATCGCTTCTCATCAATGAGTTGGTGAATGTCAGCAGAAATGACATTGTTCTCTTTGCTGTTAACTTCCATCTGAAAGGTAAATAATGATCGAGTCACTGCAGACACGTATAGACAGAACTGAACAGCAAGTGGAAAAATACAGCAGTGTCTTAGCTTCAATGTGGAGACCATCAATGTTAGTAACTCGCTATGCCCTAGAGTATCAGAAGACAGAAGTTTTGCCATCTAACAAAAGCTTCAACCAAAGGGGTAATCAGAATTTCATTAAAAAACAAAAATGCTTTTCGCATTTCTCTGTAAGACTATTATTTATTTCCATCACTCCTATAAATCTCTTAACAGCACTTGATTTAACAATAGCTTATCAATTCTTCAACTAACTTTGATAGCCTGATTCTAACAGTTTCTAATACACCCTAATCGTTGCTCTAATATGCATTACTAATGATTCCCTCATTAAGAGGGAAATTAGGTAAACCATTCCCTCTGCAATTATGACCTTTGTTGTAACCTACTATTTGTATATTTGGTACAAAAGACCAAGATTTCATTCTGCTGTGTAAAAAAGACTTGTCGCAAATAACCTTTGACATGTTCTCACAAAGTCTGCTACTTACTCTTTTTAACAGATTCAGCCTGATGATTTGCTGGGTGAAATCTTGCTTGCAGCTTTAGAATTCACCAACAATTGTGAACGTTATAGTCTGAACTTCACTGTGGGTTCTGCAATTTGAAAAAAAGGTACTTTAAAAATCTGCAATGCACAAGTTAAGAAATTAAAATATTATATAAATATTATATTTATGTCTGCTAGTTTTACATTCCTGGGTAGAGTTACTATGTATAAATAAATATCACTAATTAGTTACACAAAATTGTTGAAAATTAATTCTCATACACATCTGTCGGTGATGCAGACTTCCTTTAAAGGGCATGTGAATGACAATTAATCATCTATATCCATCTGCTTGCACTTAAAATTACAATTTTACAATAATTATTCCTGTTTGGGTAATTTTATGTAGTCTAAATAATCTGAAACGATTGGCCAGAATTCAGACAAAATCATACATTTATGTGCTGTGGATTCTCAGGACCTTTGAGGTGAATGATGCAATTTTTGTTTTAGGGTGAAATGGCAAGTGCAGTGTAATGTTTTGCTTGGTTTGCAAATGTAAACAATTAATATGCGAGCAATAGTGCTCCCCATCTCGAGAATTAAAGGGGTGAACTACCAAATGACAGCAGTTTTCCTAAACTAAGGGGAGAAGATGGTCAAAGTCCAATTGATTCAAAATCTTATTGATCTAGGATCGCCTGATTGCACCAACATGTGAATTGCAATGAAACCTCTGTTTGCATAGATTTTGTCTGCATAAACTGATATCATGGTAAGTTTAAACTACCTGCATCTGGTTCAGGTTATATTTGATCAATAACCTACTAAATACACAGTCTCAACATTTTAAAGTATACCCTGTGAATCGCTTTGATATGCTTCTCTTGAAGTGAAAGGCGCGATATCAAATGTAAAGATTTTTATTATTATTATTATAGAATAGGAACAAGGGCAGTGCCTATTATTTTCCATAGAACTATTAAACATCTACTAACCATCTTTTTTTATTATTAATAATACACCTTTTGCTGTATTTATGAATTCCTTTTGTAAGTCAGTCCACCCCTGTAACAGTAGTTTAAAGGAATATTCTATTATTTAAAATCATTAAAAGATTAATGGTTCCATATCCAGATTTTGCCTGCATATTTTGTATGTTTTTTATCTGCAGAAGTTCTTGTTAAAAAAAATGATAGCTTTGATCTACTCACTTTCTCTAATATTGCTAGGACCACTAATTTCCCACAGTGCTGTAAGTAGCTTGGTGACCCTTCTACAATTAGGAAAGTATTTGCAGATTTATTTCAAATTGTAGTTTAGAAAAAAATGCAAAGCACGCTAAGATCTCACAATTTTGCGTCCAATTAAAAACAAGCCTCATTAGATAATTATTATGAATCTCTTAAATTTATGTGTTTGACATCAACAAATTGCCTTTCATATCACATCCTTGGTGCATAGTTCAGGATATCAGTAAAAACTGAGTCCTAGTAGATGAATCCTTTCAAGAGCCACCGATTTGTAACATGTTCTATAAACATTTAACCTACTGGACCTTTAACAGTTTGTTCTCCTGTGTGGTTTGCTCGAGCTGATAGCTATTGCTTAGAACAAAGACCGCTGTGTGCAGTCAAATTGCAAGTTCTCGACAGGTTTCAATGCTGTGAGGCTGTCATCGTGCACCAAACAAGCCAGTCTTGATTAGGTGGATGTGATCTAAAAACTGTTGGTGTACATTCTAATATGGAAGATCTTTCCTTCTCCAGAAGAGACAGCTGCCTTGTTCATACTGCAGATTTCCCATTGATTTAGTGAACACGTCCCAGCACATCAAGTTCAAGACTCACATTTGTGAAGAATTTTGTGCTGTTTTGGCTGTTTGCCAAGATCACCTTGAGGAGGTGGTTTGGCCTGGAAACCTATCCACACCACACCATTGCAACTATCAAGACAAACAATTGGAATTGTCTCTTAAAATTGCTGTTATCCTTCCGCTAAGCTGATCTCTTTAGTTCCTTTTTCCATTATTTCCTGAGTTCTAAATGAGGCAAAGACTTGGCTTGCACTCCAGTTTAAAATGCCAGCATGGAAGGTTGGCCAAATATATTTGCTTCCAGATTACCAATTAATAAGCACATTTAGGAAGATGAACTTTGTGCATATACAGATATAAAACAGATTTTGCTCAATTGAATAAAGTGAACATCGAGCCAGGAAGTTATAAATTGTACACTTGGCACCAAACAAATTTGAGTTGAAATCATTGTGGGAATATCCACCTCTTCAAACCCAATAAAGCACACCATAACATACCATACTGTTTTTTTTACTAAATTGCTACAGCAGTTCTTTATTAATAAAATAGTTAATTCACAGTCAGAAAAGAGAGAAGCACATTCTGCTAATTTTATTTTTAACAATTTTTCTTTGTCAAATTGTCATTTGCTTCCCTTTTCTAATATTGAGTGGGGAATAGTAATGGAGTCTGTGTAATGGAGTTTTGAAAAGAACAACAACAAGTTGCATTTATAGCACCTGTACTGTCGGAAAAGAAACTAAATGCAGACATAAATAGTAAAAAAGCAGCCTTATCCTTAAGCCATCAGCACAAGTAAATTCTAATGCCCCTTTACATAAGTAAAATAGCTCTTGGAATGCATTATCAGCGGGTGGAATCTTTTATTTATTCAGTGATTTCTCTTTGAAAATGTTCTTTTAGAATGTGTTGTCTAACGTGATACACTAACTGGGGATCAACTGTGGTTTATCATTTTTACTCTCATGGCATTTAATTGCTCTGTTTCTGGGCTGTGGAATTATTGACCACCAAATGAAAATAATTTTCTGCATTTAGCAAAAAATTAGTTAATCATATGACAACATCAATGTTACCAGGATCCAACCAGGGTATGGAAATAGCTGCACATTAAATTCTGCAGAGTTCTCTGCAAAATAACCTTTTTATTCATCTGGATGTGATTACACGCTGCTGGATTTTTTTAAAAAAAACTTCCTTTCTGGTCAAGCACACATTTTACATATGACTACCTTCCAGGTCCCAGAGATAACTGAAGCGTAGTAATCCATACGGATTTGTGGTCTCACAGCTGGAAGAAAACTCTGCAGAAATGGATTTAACCTCTTTGTGAGCACTTGTGCTGTGAACCTTAAGAATTGTTAGATACACACTGTAGGCAACATTTACATTTCTGCTCAGACTGCAAATAAGACAGACTAAATTAAGGTGATTAGAATCAAAATGAGGAATCCTATTCAATAGTTGAGACTATGATTACAATGAAAATGTTTGACTTTTGCCTATAAATGCACTAAATGTGGCAGCAAATTATGGGTGAAACTACAGGTGATATGTTTTGACGTTATGCTGCGGGTTCGAAATCAAAAGCAAAGTTCAATGTAAAATTTGAATGATAGCTCATTCTAATCCCTGATGGATTAGGAGATCACCTCCTTTGGGTTTCCAGAACATCTCTATACATAAGCAACCCAATGCCCTATTGAACTACAACATTTTGGACCCTTGTATTATCTGGCATTTTTGGTGTCTAATTTCTTGAAATTAAAGTAGAGAGTCTCTCCCTATAATGACATCTGTATTCTTGACAATTTATCTGCAATAACAATAACAACTACAACAACTTGCATTTATTCAATGCTTGAATTGCTGGTTAATTCAGTGAGTCCATGCTTCTATTTTTTTGGCCAGTTATTAACTTCCGCACACATTGGCTCCTCTGCACAATGGTAGAGAATAAAAACGCCAGTCATTTCCCAATGCTATTGTGGGAGAATGTTAAAACACTTCTCAAGGGTCACATAAGAGCCTCTGCTGCAGCCAAACAAAAAAAGCATTCTGAGCCTAGAGTACATAAAAGACACGACTCAAATAGCTCATAAAAGAGCTCTGGTACAGGCCAAGGAAAACACAGTGACCTGCTCTTCTCAAGCATAGAAAAATTACTTCAGTAATCTGAAATGCGATATCATGACAGGGGCACAAATCTGGGAAGTAGTTCACATGTATTCAGTGCAAAAAAAATCCACAATCCAATCATCAGGCATCTGCACTGGAGCGTCAACCTGGGCTATGAATTCAAAGTCCTGACATGGGACTTGAACTCACAATCTTCTGACTTAGAAGCCAGAGTGCTCCCAACTGAGTCGGGCTGACAAATGATATCCAATTGTGGTAAGTGTTTACTTGCTGAGTTAAACAAGGAATGTAAAATGCAGTGACTGTATAATATGCAAAGATTAAGGGATATGGTTTTCTGCTTGGAGGTAAATTAACATGATATTCCCTGAGTTTGGGGACAAAAGAAAAGCATTTCTTTACTTCAAACTAACCACAAGTGTGAATAACTAGATTACGTTTTCACACTTAGCAGCCCACAGGATTGCTTAATAATGGTTTTAATTAATTACATCCATGGACTGCTTACCCTCAGATGAGAGCTTTGTGAGTCTTATTTCTGTAGAAACAAATTCAGCTTTGTGATTTATTTGTACGCAGTTCACAGGCTGCTGAATTCTGCTCTTAAACTCACAATGTACCTTCATTTCATCAGCTGTCAGTCACAGTGGATGAAGAGGAAACAACAGTTTGCTGAACGATGAGATTTGGTAA